>NW_027412088.1:129840726-130457392 GCF_047663935.1 Musca autumnalis | reverse complement strand
TTTATTTGTGAATGAAGATGTGAAAATGTCGGCAATAAGATATGAGTGATTGAGTTGTGTTTCATTTCTTACGTAACAAACACTTCTTGACTAAAAAGAATCTCCGAATGTTTCGTGCAAATTTTGTGCATTATGTATTTCATTTTGTCAATCGCCCCACATTTAACAACACTGTGCTACAAAAGTTGACAGAATTTTTTTGCTGGGGTTCTGATGCATAAATTCGGTATTGTGGGAGTCAATGGAAGACGAAAATAACTTTGGTTTCTTTGGGTCACTTCGTTTTTTGATTTTATAACGGTAAATGTAGTGAAAAACGGGGTTTCTTGGATTTTCAACTTAAAACGAACATAACTTCGTTTTTCCACATCGGACTTTAAAAGTTTATTTTTATTGAAAAGGTGAAATCATGTCTTTCGAACAAGCCATAATTTTTAGAAAGTAGAAGTCGTAGAAAAAAATAGAAATAGCTAACTCAGAAAACGCCTTTTTTGATTTATGCCACTCTTTGAGTAAATGAGCGATATGGCTACAAGGTTTGGTGGAGATTTTGTTGTCTGCTAGGAACTGTAAATGCCAAACTAAGATCGAAAATGTAAATAAACACTTCAAAATACCTGAATTTGGGTGGTACCGTTGTATGGGGGCTATACCAAAACGTGGACCTGTATGAACAGTTTTTTTAAATTTTTTCTAACCTCTGGAAGCACATATATGTATCTTCAATTAATTATATCTTCAAAATTCTTTAACCCTCATCTTCCGTTCAAGCTTTTAATAACAGAAATGCTTTTAGTATCAAATTAAGCGTTCCCTTTGACAATCCGACGAAAAATTAATTGTCACAATGTTTTATTGTAACCGGTATCGAAATGAATTCAAAAATTAAGAAAGAACACGAAGGTAAGATTACGGCTTCCCCGACGCTTTACGTTTTATTGGGGCTACCCCAAAACAGACAGTTTTTTTGTGAAAATGTTTTCAAACTTCTGAAAAAAAAAACAAAATCCCAAGTTACAACAAATTCGGAGGCAATTATGGCCAAGACCCTTAAATAGGCGCCTAGCTTTATATGGGCTCTATAACAAAACTTGGACCTTTTTAACTCTGGAAGCACAAAATCCCAAATTTGGTGGTCAAATTGGATTAATACATTTAAAATTCATTAAAGTGACTCGTCGCGTTATATGGGGGCTATACCAAAACATGAACCTATATAGAAAATTTTTTATAGAAATGTTTTTTAACCTCTGGAAACTCAAAATCCCAAATTGCAACCAATTCAGAGAAAGTGAAAGGAATACCTTCAAAAACCGTAAAAGAGCCCATGTTAGACGGGTGCTATACCTCAACGTGGACCTACACAGCCCATTTTCAACAACAAAAGTTCAGAAGACCAACATTTTATCCACATACTTCAATCCGTTCGGACCGTAGAGAGATTCCGACACGCGGACGGACATGGCTATGTCGATGTAGAATTGCACGCTGATCAAGAACATTGGATCTAAAATGATTATTTCGAGTAGGTTCTGTAGTCGAATTTGTAAATGTTTTTAAAAGTAACCCATATTTTTTCAGGCTACTTGCAATGTAGAAAGTTGCTTCTTTACATTACTTTGTAATGGGTTATTCCCAAGTTCTATGCTGGGCATTTTTGGAATCAGACTTTTTTCTCAAAGGAAAAAGCCAAACATTTTATTCTATTTATTATTATCGAAAACCTGAATGTAAAAGAAATTGAGAGTTATTGTGAGACAATGAGGGTTCGGTGTCAAAGCGTTTTTTTTTTTGCCAGACTACAAAACATTAGTCTCAGCTTCTAAGAAAAATATGATGATAGATGTGAGCGTTAAAAAAAGCCTTAATGTAGTCTAAAACTATTTTTTGATATACGGTCTTATACTCGAATTTAACAGTGATACCCAATTTGACACTATCATGAATAGATATGTATTAGCTTTGTTCCAGCAACTGTAAGAATTTAATATTTTTGAAATTTTGTACAAAATGTTCATTTATATATTTGTAAACTTTTACAAGTTATTGTGTACGGGAACACACATATTGTGTGTAAATTAATTGATATTCGTGTGCAAGTTAAATTACTGAAAACTCATTATATTTTTATGTTTTGGATTTTGGTTCCACCCCAATATTTATGTCTGATGTGTGTGCGTCTCGCAAGCAGCTCCCAAACGGCCACTAAGCGCCAACAACATAAATATATACTCGTATGTAGTCCAACATACATATGTACGTGAATATACACGTACTCTCGCCCTTAAGTTTTTAATGGCTTGCTGCCACTTATGGCACAATTGTTTGTTTATATTTGTATAGAGTGTACGTACATATGTGTGTAAGTTAAAGATTTGCCAAAAAGTGTCAAAAGAATATGTTCAACTCTTCTTTTTTAAAACGCGGAAATATTATCATACTGCACACTTCGTCAATGACAAATGTAAGAAGTTTTAATGTTTTCAATATGCACAACAATGTCACCAATAGCTCACCTTATGACGAATTTCAATCTCATCCTCAATTTCTGCAATATCTGTAAAAGCTTTGTACATTCGAGAGCCCCAGAGAATTGTGTTTCGAATAGGAGACAGAAATTCGATTTATCACCAAGCGGAACAGTATGGAAGGTATGAAGGTCTGGACAATTTTCTGTTTTGTTTGTACAACAATTTCAAATACACAAGACTCAGAAATTATTTTATATTCAATTCCCATGAGAATATGACAAAAAGGCAGGCAACAAATGAACAGCTAGATAGGCAATGTATCTGTAAATGTATTTACACCACACAATGCCTTAAAACCAGAACACATGAACACCTTCGCCTCCATAGGTAGAAATAATACTGAAATATTACTCGCCTCCATAGGTAGAAATAATACTGAAATATTACTCAGTATTTCAGTTAGGGGCTTAGAGATACACAATAAAACCTGTTACACTGGGGCTAAGGCAGAAAATTTATTTAAATTCGTTTCCAATGAGCACCAAAAGTGGCCTAAATTGAACTAAAAAGGGAACCATGAGTTTTCAGCAAAGAAGTTAAGAATTGAACGTGTGATTTATGCATGGGGGGCATTGACATTGGGAACACACAACACCCATCAAAATTTAAGAAAATCGCTACTAATCTGGATTTAACCCAAATAAATGTAATAGATTATTACACTTGTTTCAGCCAAATCTGCAATTAAAAATATTACATTTATTTACTTTTGGGTGTTCGACATGTTATAATTGTGTAATTTTGTTTCTATGGAACTTCATTTTTGGGAAGTTTTGCAGA
Source organism: Musca autumnalis (assembly GCF_047663935.1). Taxonomy (NCBI): domain Eukaryota; kingdom Metazoa; phylum Arthropoda; class Insecta; order Diptera; family Muscidae; genus Musca; species Musca autumnalis. The sequence continues at coordinate 130,454,081 of NW_027412088.1, read as the reverse complement.
GCCGACATAATCAGAAATTGTAAGGTTCTACAACCGTTAAATATATACGCAGAAAAATATATGTTAGAAATATGTGGGGACCGAAATTCAAATATGTTGTTGTATGTATATTTTTTTTAAACTCAAACAGCGGTCTTAATTCAATTAAGCTTGAATTTTGGCCACCCAATGTCACATCTGTTTTACAACCCATAAACCAAGGATTAATAAAAATCATTGAAATCGCATTGCCGGAATCGGCAAATATCCACTATCCTGGCATAAATAGAAAGGAATAAAAGTACGAAATTAAATGTGTTTTGTAAACCCTTTCAAAACTCAGATCTGAGTTATATTTAAAACTTATGTTGAGATTCAAAGGCCCAAATTAAAATAAAAGACTATTTTAAACAGAGCCATATCCTATATTAACGTAATTTATGTTCTGAAGAAAGAATTTAATATCGTTATTTTTTATTATTTTGTTTTTTTTTTATTATTTGTATATAGAATGAAAAACATAAAACTTGAATTGATTTTTTACTTATTAAAATTTAATTACTTAGTAAAACAACATATCTATACCCGAAAGTCACTATACATAATATAATTTCACCTCTTTTTTAAATATCGTTTATAACGACTATCGCTTATAGCGTCCGATTTTGGTCGGTCCCTTGACCGACGTTATAAGCGATTTCGACTGTATATGTATGGATCCAAACATATTATGTTTGGGTCCGAACAAATATATTCTGCAACATTTTGTAACTTATCTCAATTTTATTTGTTTGTATACCAACATATTTTTTATGTTAGAACATATTTTTTATGGGTGGAGAGAGGAGTTTTGTCAAAGAGCGTAAATTTTTGTTCTTTTTGCAAACATTTTTTTCTTCAGTTTACTCAAAACAATCGCTGATTGAATAAATCAGTGTTTATGTTTTCTTAAAAAATTGTGCTTTTTAGCAAATTAAATGCCCAGTACATTTTATAATTGCCCAGTACATTTTATAATATTTTATTGAACAAAGAAGAAATCGCATTTAATATTGGTAATAAAATTAATACATTTTTCATCTACATGCCTATTTTTACGAATGTAACTGACATGTTTAAGTTAGTCTAGTTGAATTTTTGTTAATTTGAATATTTGAATTGTAACTTAGATTCCTATTGAGCAGTTACTTTGTTTAAATCCAGTTACAGCAACTTTTGTATAGAATTCTCTCCATCATTCTAGTTCTTACGTTATATCAATGATGAACACGAAGGGAGCATTTGTATGGTGAAACGTAAGGCGCGTCCTCGTCTTGTTCATCCATGCTTTACAATGTACGCATAATTTTAGTGCGGACACTAAACAAAACCGCACAAACCCGCCACATGTTTACTGTTCGCAGTTCTAACAACCACTGAATGCTGATACAAGCTTTCTTGTGATTCTCTCACTACTTTACTCTCTTTTTTATTTTGAGCATCAATGGCCTAATGCAACATTCCGCAGCCCTTTACTCGCGAGCAAGCAAAGAGAGCTTCTCTCTCCACTTACTAATTGAAAAACCATGCACTAACAACAGTGTTTGCTCAAATTGTTGTTGTTGTGTGCCGATTGCGGGCCTAATGCGAGTGTGAGTCTGTGGGTTCGTTGCTTAGTTGTTTTCTCGAAGTTGTCAGATGCCCTAGAAACTTCAACAACGAAATGCTACGGGATATAAATACCAGGAGATTGGGAAACAGCGAGTTAGTTGTGTTTGAGACGTCAAACTGGACAGGCCGTTACAGAAGTAAAGGAGAGTTGTGTGCTTAATAGAGAAGGAAAGCTGTGTGCTTAGTAATTAAAGTCGGTTGTGAATAAAAATCCACGAGTAGATTAGTTAAATCTAAATCCGTAACAATATATTTGAAATATGGATGTGCCTATGTATTACATTATATAATCATTTGATTCCAGATACCAATTTCCCGTTGATGATTTCAATTTTGAAGAGAATATGTTTTATTTCGCAACTAACTATAAGCGAGTTATTCTATTCCGTTTTCTGTTCATTAAAGTCTGTTATATATTTTGTTATATATTTGTATGTACCCATTCGTCTGTTGTTGCTTTTGAGTTTGGTATTTCTTAGTATTTCAATAAAAGAAACAACCACTACCATTTTTAAATGTATGTGTATTTTTTGTGGCTTTTGGGTTTGTATTTATATTTCATCCAAACAAACAAATATTTGTTTGCATCCAAACATATATTTGTTTGCAGAAACCAAACATATGTTATGTTAGGAACTGTTGCAAACATATATATGTTTGCTGCAAAATATATTTGGGGCATATGTTGGAAAGGCCAGCTCCGATAAATTTCTAGAGAAAAGTTGTATAGTCCAAGCGAAGACGAAATACCATATGTGGGGATTTCGATGGGATAATGAGGCTAGAACCGTAAATCGGGAGGTGCCGTGGGGGCTATATCAAAACATGGACCTAAGTCCACAACTTTTGGTGGAGAAGTTTTAAACCACTGAGAACAATAAATGCCAAATTACAGTCAATTTAGGCCCAAAATGTTGATAAAAACGTAAAAATGGCTGAAATCAGGTGGTGCTGCTATATGGGGGCTATATCGAAAAGTGGACATATATAGACAATATTTTGTGAAACACATAATAACAAATAACAACCAATTCGTTTGATAAATGGAACGAATATCTTCAATGGGGGACTATACTATACCAAAAAGGGGTCCAATGTAGAAATCCCTTTTCTATACGAAAAGTTCTAAGGACCTACAATACATTTGCCCAATATTTTAATCACCTACTTCAAACAGTTCGGACGCTGCTAGAGTGGCTTGGACAGACGGACAGACATTGATATAGAATTGCACACTGATCAAGAACATATATACTTTGAAGGATCTACAATGATTATTTGGAGGAGTGGCACACTTAATATACCCTAGTGGGTATAAAAGGTATAAAAAGTTCAAAAACACCTATTTTGTAGGAAAACTTTAAATATTTGGTTTTCTTCTGTAAGAATTTACAATGTTTGTCAGTTTCAGTATTTTCTGGTTTATAGATTTGAAAAGATTTACAAGTTTTTGTGTACAGAAACACACACAATTGATAGGATAATTTCAACACACTTATCATGATTTTATATGACACGGTGAGTATATTGAGCTTTCCAGACTACCACTTCCATGTGTAAATATAGATTAAAATTTTTAGTTTCCAACTTTCTCTGTCTGCGTTATTGGATTTGATAGAGTGTAATATCTGGTCGATGGTGGATTTGTCAGGTCTAAAACAAGAACTGATTAGCATGCGTCCCAACTGATGTGTACACTTTATTATTCCAATTGGTTAAGTTGAACGGAGTATGATCTGTATCAGTCACGTGACCTTAAGCGGGGTACACACCATCAGTTTTGAATGTCGATTTTTGCTCAAATATCAGTTGTTGCCAGTGTGGCCGTTCACTTATCAGGCAACCAAAAAATGTTTTGGGGTTTTTGGTCATTTTGACAGCAATCGATATTTCTGAAAAACTGATGGTGTGCACCATCAGCCAACTAGCCTCTTGTTTCCGTAGATACTTAACCCTTCGTTGGACACCCATATTGTTTGTCACATTCGTAACGTATTAAACACGTGCAATGGTATAACTGTTTATATCAACAAAACAGATATATCATATACATAACAGATATAATATGATTTACATGTGGGAATGAGTGTAACAGTTATGATATTGTTTGGGTTGTGTATACTCACAATAACAAAACTGTTAGAAACAGTTCTGTGTTGTATATGAACGAGTGAGAACTTTATTTGTTTTTTCGTTCTCAAGTATCTGTTGTACAACAGATGTTTTTCAAATACTACAGATACCAACAGATACTATAGGTGTAACAGGCTTGTGTAAATAACTTCTAAGGAAAATTTCATAAAAAATGCATTTTTAAACATTTTTATTATTTAGGGGATAAACAAATATTAAAGACATGAACTGTTAAAACTGAACGCACCAATTTGAATGTTTTTCTGGGTTCAGTGAGTGGAATGTACGAGGGCTACTAGAAAAGTTTCCGACCTAATAATGAAAACGCGAATATTTATTAAAAATAGGTTTATTATATTCCAAATATTTATCACAAATAGTTTTGTCATATTGAAGCGTTTTTTTGTGGTTATTTCAAAACTAGGTTTAAAATACCTTTAAACCAATTTATTTCCCGCAGGGAAGTGTTACATTTTATATGTGCCTACAACATCCCGGAAGGGAGAAGGCATACTTCTTCCATATCAATGAGTGCACAGCAACTTGTATAAGTTAACGTTGTGTTCCTTTTATCACCTATGGTGATATGTTAAATTAATAAAACAACGATATTCCGGATTGTTGTCCACTTATGTGGACGTGTAAATACAATCTGATTTATTCTTTGATTTTGTGGCTTAATATAATTTGACAAAATAAGTGTGTGAAAATGCTTTCCTTGCATTCTTCCAGCAAAAATGAATATTTACCGGTTGAATACCCGCACCACTAATAAGCGCATCAGCATTTCAACGACCAAGTAGTGGCGTGATGAAATATAATACGCGAATTGTCCGCGCGTGTTATTACTACGAGGTAGGGCTAGATAATTAAGCTTAACAATAATTAACATACGTTAACTTACGTTAACTTATATAAGTTTTCATGGAAGGGAGAAGGGATACTTCTTCCATATCAAGTCCGAGCCCGAACGGAGTATCTTACGACACAACTTGTAAATAAGTTTTCATGGCTGAAATACTCAGACCACCACCCTTAAAACGACGCGTCACTTTGTAAGGTAGGGGTTGTTCCAAGCTAAATGGACCTACAATACATTTACCGAAGTATTATCCACCTACATACTTCGGACATTAAAGTCATTTCCACAGAAGTACAGTCATGGGGCTATATCGGTGTAGAAGCAGGCTGATAAAGAACATATACACTTTATAAGATCTTAAATTATTATTTCGAGGAGTTACAAACAGAATGACAATCATAATATACCCTCCATAACAAATTAAACGATTTTGTTATTCCTAATGGTTTTCATAATGCAGAATTTTTTATTGGTCCATGGAATGATTCTGAAGAAATTCGAAATTCACATTTTTGATTTGATTTGTACTACTCGGTCCAGTACCACCAGGTCTAACCAGATTTTGTATCCTGACTTTCGGGTCAAATAAGTTATAGGTGCTTTATATGTGCAAATCGTTATTATGTAACTTTTAGGAACGCGATATCTTATAGAGAATTTTACGGTCGTTGTCTTTCGCTTTAGTCACTTTTTGGTAAGGCTCACAGTTTTTGAGATATATAAAAAAACTAAAAATATGACCTATGACCATGAATAAGTTTCTTTGCACACATGGGATCGCCAGAGATTTTTAGGACCTCATTTGTAATGACAAATTCTACATATCCACCAAAATTCATCTCAATTTCAATTCCTATTTTGTTTGGCCTACATACAATAAGTACTTATTGTATCACACCAATATCCATTTATATCAGTTTGTACAGATATAAACAAATATGTTCCTTTTTTTCTGTCTATACCAATTCATATCATACCTGTTTGAAAAAATATCGGTATCAACTCGTAACTGAAACTACATTCTACATATCCATAATCACTCAATGTTGAAAAATGTTGGAACTCATATATTCAGTTGTATCTATGCAGGTGTTTATAACGTATGAGTCTTGCCAGACCTACATAATTATTTATATTTCTTAGTAAACTTAATTAACTTTACGTATAAAAAGTTGTAGAATATGTTTAAAGGACCCTAATCTTGCATAAGTAATCCTTATTTGTCAAAAAACAAGCCGAAAAACTATAAATTTAATTAATATTATCAATTTAGTAAAAACGGACATATGCCTATGAAGTAAAAATTCGTATTTTTCTTGTCTCTATGCTCGAAAATCCTATTTATATATAATTTTGATGCACTATATTTTTTGGGGTATTATTCAGAGTGAATAGTGTCTATTTTATAACCTTATAAAAGTATAACCAAGGCCGATAAAAGGTCGGCCAATAAGCGGACCAGATTATTATGTTTGTTGTCAAAAACATTATTGTGAATAAAAATACAAAGAAACTCAAATCAAAATAATGTAAAATTTATTATGTTTGTTGTCAAAAGTTGTTAACAGAATTCTGAATGGCCGACCTTCTGTGGGCCTTGAGTATAACCCTATTTGCAAGCGATCTAGTTTGTGGGACATTTACTGATTTCACACACACTTTTGTAGGGTAGGGTGAAATGCGACAAATTTCATAAAAGTGTATTCATTTTCTCAAATAATGAAGGAAAAAATCTAACTTTAGGAAAAATTTCTGAGAGTTTTCAATAAAAAACGGGTGGGGTCTGACCAGACTCATGTGTTACGAATGTGAGTGATATGTATGTCAAAAAATCCTTATAGCTCCTTTTCTGTAGATCCTTTTGACTTCATATTTCTTTCATTGGAAAGGTAAGAAAATTTCACGAAGCTGCCTGGAATCTCAGGGTCATAGCTTTATCGTAAAATGCAAAATAAAAAAATGAAAATGGCCTGGCCAGACTCAGGTGTCCAACGGAGGGTTAAGCTTTGATACACATTGTCAGTTTTGAATGACAGCTTCGGTCAAATAATCAGTTGCTTGCTAGTGTGACCGTTCATTTTTATTTTGTTACATCATATACACCTACATATGTATATTACATACGAAATTTATCACTTTTCCATATAAATAAAATATATAAATATGTGTGTTCACTAATGTCAAAACTTTCCTACTTATATTTGAAATTCGTGGACTGTTGTTGTTTTCCAACCTACTTTGTTCAACATAACACAGTAAAACGCACTTTAAGGGGGCTGACTGTCTGGTTGGCGCATACCCCCAAAATGCATGCCATTCATTCTTTGGCAACATTTCGGTAGGTAGAGTGAGGTGTTGTTGGGTTGAGAGCAAGTGAACGAAAAGGAGAGATAGTTTGGCAAAGAGAGAAAAGAAGTAAAACCTAATCCTCATGGGAACTCCCCTGGGATTGGCTGTATGCTCCCAAGAGAAATAACCAACGATGGGTTTTCTGTGTTATTTTGTTATTGTTGATGTTGTTGCCAATGCCGTTGCCTCTGTGTGGTTGTTGCTTTCGGTTTTATTGTAGAACGGCAGTACGAACGAACATTATGCCGATGATGAACTGAAACTGAACAGAACAACACACAACGGTATGTATGTCTGTAACAATGTTGGATTGCGTTGCGCAAACTAAGGCAAACCAAAGCAAAATCCTATGTAAGTCTGTATGTGCCTCTGTTCATTGTCCTAGAGAGGGGAACGCTATATGGCAGAGGGAAATGGATTTTTACACTGATGTTTTGGGTCGTATTGGGCTGCTGATGCTGCTGATGTTTCCTCCGCTCTGTTGCTTGGGGAACCATATTCACATTCCATGGGGGTTTTGTTGCCAGAATAAAGGCTCCTTTCTGTTTTGTGTTTCATACAGGGATTTTGGGATGTGTATGCAACAACAACAACAACAGCAGAAACGATGACAATAATAACAACAACGAAAACAACTTGCTGCTACAGCAAAATTCAAGCAAACTATCATGTTAATATGTATGTATGTATGTGTGTGTGTGTGGGTGATATTGCAAAATGCAAAAAGGCTGTTTGTTACTGAAACTTTGTTTGTTGTTGTTATATTTGTGTTTGTAACATTTTATGTCACTTAGGGGTATCACAGTCAGTTGATGCAGCAACAAAATCGAAATCGATTTAAAAATTCATTTATACTAAAAACTAACACGTGCATTATGTACGACAGACACCTAATCCAGACAACAGCATTGGCTGGAAGCCTCCATCAGTGGGGAACAACGAGCGGCAATGCGAACGGAGACAGCAAGTTTGATTACACATGACACTGAACAGAACAGTTGAACTGAGCACAACATTCAGTCAGACAGCCAACAAAGCCAAACCCCCATCGATGCGCTAGTCTCCAAGGTGTATACTCTTGACACTTGCCAAAGTGTATGATTGGCATTGCAATTTCTACTCTCGGTTCAAATACACAAATATTTTTGTGTGGATGTGTAGATGGATCTTGCTGGGATGAATACATAGATGGATAGTTTCATCAATCATGCACTGGTGGCTGGCACAGGCTGAGATATACCATTGCATTTGTTCCATAAAATTTTACACAAATTATACTACTCATACCTGCTGCATGCGCTTACATAAAAACAAATACACATTTGTACACACACATCCATATGTATGTATGTATGTATGTACAAATTAGCATACACTTACTACATACAGCTACTATCCCATTGACATTGACTAGACTTACATTTGAGAAAAGCTCGTGGTTTCGACTGTTTACGGCGTGACATGTTATTCAAAGTTTTCTTGTTTTCCTCCAAAGTGTTGTTTTTGTTGTTATTGTCGTAGTTCGTAGTAAATCCAATGGGAAATGCTTGATGTCGTTGTAAATTTCAAAATTTGTGCAAAAATCTCTCACTCAAAAACACGCACACCAATTAATCATACGCCCACAAAGCGATTCATTTGATTATAAGTATAACTATCTACAATGTATGTAAATATGTAGGTATGTAGACAACTGCTATTTATATTTGCAGTATCGGACATTTGAATAACATTTCAATAAAACTTTACTTTCCAAAACACATTAACACATTGGCACCCACCACCACTGAACGACGACAATATAAAGCTGATAGCTTTTCTTCACGCTCGCTTTTCGTAATAATCAGACGCGCGCGCTTTTAACAAATTTCCGTCACAAAATTATTTTCCACGTCCAAAACGTACGTGTGTGCTTATCCTTGCAACAACATTGGCGGAATGTTTTCAAGTGGCCGGAAACAAAAATTTCCAAACATCAAACCTACCGGTTGACACAACTACACTCCACAGTTACTCTTAAGCTGATACATATCGTGCTCTTAGTTCTTTGTCGGATATACTCATTTCAAGAGAGCCTTTGTCAGCTTGTGTCGCTGTCCTTTCGTAATGTTATGTAGCAGCTAAGAGAATTTAGAAAAAGCACCCATTCTGACAATGTATGCGTGTGTTTATAAACAAACCGCACACAAATGTCAAATACCGGCATTGGCATTCTGGCAAGGAACTCCCAAGAGGGTTGGATTTCGTATACATATGTATGTAAGCGCGTGTGTGTGAGATTTGTACTAGAAAACACTCAACTTTGTCAAAACCTATGACAATTCAAAATCAGTATAACCTCTGGTGCCATCTAAATAAATGAGTGAATGTGCGACGTTTGCAAAAAAGTCAGTCCAAGAAAATCAACCCCATTTTCCTTGAAATTTTACGCACGACATCAATCACACATCGCTGCTTGCACACACATGCTTGCTGCACCAATCACTGCACGGGGTGCTTTCGTAGCCGTTGTTGGCTCCTTAAGTTGGTGGCAAGAGCTTCTTGTTAGGGTACTCCTGCTGTTAGCGGGCACTATAGGGTGCTTTTAAATATCTCCCTCTCTCTTGGTTCTGTCGTAACATCGCCTATTGTTGACTTGTAATTATGAAGTCATCAACGAACTAACATTTTAGCCGCCGAATACTTTCGCACGTGTATATGGGGGGTCTGGTGTGCTGCCTTTTGTCGTATCTTGTCGACATTGACTTTTGCCAATAGCCAAGGAGTCAAACTTTTTTCAAACAATGACAAAAGGGATTAGTTTTGATGAATTCTCATCAGCGGGATTTTTCATGTTTCATTATGTAATTGAGGGAAATAATATTTGTCATAATTGCATGTAGATCAAATTGCTCTGACTATTGTTGGACGTGAGAATTTATTTGAGTCTTATTTAACTCAAAAATTCGATTAGAATTTATCTGAAAACATTTACCTAAACAAATAGTTTAAATCATAGACTATTGAAAGTATAGGCGAAGATATCCTCTCAGTGAGTGTGTTCGAATTGAGTCAGTGGACTGTGAACTCAATGGCAATAACTAGAAATTATTAAGCTATTTATTCTGATAAAAGACAATATTTGGGTAGTCTTTGGCCGGATCTACATCCTCATATAAAAATAAGAAACAAAATCTTGCGATTTACCCCCAAAATTTGTCCAATTGAGTGAAATGACTTTGCATATCCTTAAGGACGACCGACCCCTAGAATAAAAGTAGCACATTATACTTTCTCTGTCTATACTTTAATAAGTCTGTGATTTAGATATTATGAATGGTTATGTACATTACAAACTAAACTGTTAATCTGAATGATTAAATATATGTATATACTAGCTGAACTTTATATACGTTTTTATATACATATGTGTATGTATGTTTATGTGAAAGATTTTGGCCCGCGAAGTCTGGCACCTTATAAGCATTAGCCTGATACAGATAATTAAATTGCTTTATGGATTTATAGCAGTATTATTGCAATTTTCGTACATAGCAATTCCGCGCTGCTATTATTTTGCACGGTACTGTATGTGATGTACCTTGTATTATTTGGTATTTAGATTGACCAGTTATTTTGGAGAGATGAAGTAGTTTTCCTCCCATTCAGTATTTCTGATGTAGTTTTAGGATATGGTAGATCAGTATGGTATGGAGGTGTTCTACCCTTAAGGAAGTAAGTAGGTCACACTTTTTATGTTCTAAGACTCTTACACTATTTCGTCGTATTGGAGGTACATGTCCCCAGAGCCTACTTTGCCCGGTAAATTGGAAAGAATTTCACTTTATTTTATTCTTCAGTTTTATTGTATGGGAGTAGTAACCGTAAATAACACCTAGATAACTACTTTAGTATTATCTATATATATAAAAGAGCATAGTGATGACTGAGTGAGTGAGTGACATGTATATCATCGCCCAGACGAAACCGCTGAAGCTAGAAAGCTGAAATTTTGACTGTTGGTTGCTGTCGGTGTGTAGGGGTGAGATAAGGCTGGGTTTTTAGAAATTCGACCTAGAAGGGTACGAAAGGTACTAAAAGGTACTAAATATGGTACCCTTTGTATTAGGCAAACGGAAAGAGCTAGAATTCTGAAATTTGGAATTAGGGTAACTGATGGAGAGTTAGAAAGGTGTACCAAAGGGTTTTTGGAAATTCGACCTCTAAGTGTACGAAAAGTACTAAATTTAGTACCAATTGTATATTTTGAATGGACTTGGCTTATCGCACCTGTTCAACAAAAAGATAGCAACTCAAACTTTTCTATTTTTCAGTAGAGACAAAAACTGTTGGTACATAAGTAATAGTATGAAAAGTGAAATAACGGTATTTTTGACGAAAGAATAGACAAAGAAATGACAGATTTTTACAGTGGGTAGGGTAATTCATTTTCTTAATAAAAAGTTAAAATTTTTAGTTACTACCCTTCTGTTAAACAGGTGCGATATGTATAAAAAATTCAAATGGACAATTAATACGCCTGGGCTCCACGTAATTCGCAATAATGCACAAACTAGGAATTTCTCTGTCATGATAGAGACAATTATAGCATGGTCGTTCTTTTTTCATATGTAGGCTACTTTGGCGGTATATGGCCTCCAGAAATTAAAATATGGACCAAATATAAAATGTTTATATTTTTCATACAAAAGTAATGATCCATTTCACCCGCTAAATAATATCAGATCATCATCCAAAATTGTAGGCATCTTCTTCGACCAAAAGTCTTACCTCGTGCAAAATTTCGTGACTATTGAGTTATAATTGCGACCTCTAGCGTGTTTATTATTACACTACAAACAAATAATTGGATATATAAGTCTGTAACTCTGTTATCTTATCATGTACACCAACCCAATTGGCACCAATAGAAAGGTCAAAAGTTTATTTTCCAAGTATAGCTTACTTACCCGGAATATGTCTTCCAAAAATAAAGATATAAGCTGTATATTACAAATTTTCACAATATTCACACAAAAGTTGTGGTCCATTTGACCTTCTAAATATTACCTGATCATCATCTCAAATTGCAAGCTACTTCCTTGTCATATACTCTTACCATATTTAAAATTTCGCGTTGATCGGACTATTATTGCGACCTATAGAGCCGCTACAAAATTGGATAAAATTATGTTTTTGGTCCATTTCACCCGCTAAATATTTCACGATCATCTCCAACAAAAATAAGGATCTATTCTGGTCTGAACCCGACCTACATGCAAAATTTCGTGACGATCGGTCCATAATTGGGGCCTGGAGTTTGATTACAATTTATAATGGACAGACGGAAGGACGGACGGACACACATCTCAAAATCGCTTTATCTCATTGAGATATGAAGATTGGTATACCACTTTGGGGGTCTCCGACGAATATTTCGCGGTGTTACATGAATTTTTACCAAAACAAACTTATAATACCCTTTTCCACATAGTGGTGTAGGGTATAAATAATAAATGGTACTAAATTTGGTACATTTTAGATTTGGGTGAACGGATAGAGGTGGAACCCTGAAATTCGGAATTTTTGTTGGGGGTAGTTATTGAAATTCGTGCTTTCATACGAAAAGTATTAATGGTATTATGAATAGAGGTGGAATTCGGAAATTTGGTATTATAGCCGCTGTTGGTGTGTATTATTGTACTAAATTTGTATTGGTGTTTAGATAAGGATTTTTTGAATTTCTGAATTTAGGCTGAGGGCTGGCTGATTTGTTAATAAATACGAAATGTACTAAATGGCGTTGTATTTGGCGTTGGGTGTAGTAATGAATCTGGAATTATTTAATTAGTGCTTTAAAAGTACAAAATTGCAATAAATTTTGTATTGGGCTAAGGAATAGAGGTGGAATTCTGATTTATTATTTATTTGTCAGGTTCATTGTTAGAGGTGGTCGTACAATAATAAATGTGTTTGGATGCAAACATAAAATATGTTTCGATCCAAACATATTATATGTTTGCAACAGTCCCTAACGTAACATATGTTTGGATCCAAACATATTTTACGTTATAACGTATATTTTTATGTTAGAACCAGGGTTTCGGAGTCGAGGTATTTTCGGCTCGACTCCGACTCCGGGTCGACTCCGAGAGTAAATTCCTATACCACTAAATAAAATAAAATGTGCACAATATTTTTATTTTTTTCCTAAATTTTGGCCTATATAGGCTAATCTTTTCTTTTTCTTTATATGGGGGTTTCTGAGTGAAACCGGACAATTTTTCAAGATGAGGTTTTTGATTTCCCTTACTTTTTGCTGTGGTGATGCTGCTCACCAGCAAAACATTTTAGTATAGTTTAAGATTTTTTTTGACTAACGGTGCAAGAAATACTCATAACTTTTTTAATAATGGTCCAAATAGAAAACATCTTTTTTTATTTTTTGCCGTTTTATCAGCTATCCAATAAAAAATATAAAAAATTTTTGCAAAGAGAGCTTGGATGGAATTTTCGCTATTTAAAATTTAAAATCAATTTTTATCAATGATTGTACTCTTCGATTTTCTTGAAATTTTTTTTATATTAAACTACGATTAATTACACAATTTTTAAGACTAATTTGGTAGTGGGATTCGAATGATTACTATTTTTTCTTATTTTTTTAAAACTTGTCAGTACAATTTTTCCTTTATCTCAAAATGATGAAACAATATCTCCAAACAGAGATATAAAGCTATTTTCTTAATGATTGTTGGAGGTCAATCAAAAAATTCATTACGTAATAACTCAGAAATTTCAGCTATGGGATCCTTTGGAGTTCTTAACATAATATATAGGGGCTTTCATTCCGAAAAGGAATTTTACAACCCCAGACCTTGACTTCTATTTTGAGTTACCCAGTAAAATGTCCCATAGAGACAACAATGTCTTTAATAGAAGACAAGGATGACTTCTCATAAAAGTAGACTTCTGACAAAAGAGATTAATAGTGTAATCTTAATTCGATTATCATTAACATTTTTACAATATACCGTTTGCATAAGCTTTCTTCTAAATTCCTAATGATTAAAAAAAATTGTTGTCCCGAATTTAATGTTATATTTCCATAACGTGGAAAAAATTTTGCCCGGAGTCGGAGTCGAGTTATTTTTTTCGACTCAGACTCCGACTCCGACTCCAGCAAAATTGCTCGACTCCGACTCGTAGACTCCGACTCCAAAACCCTGGTTAGAACATATGTATATATGTTTGCTGCAAAATATGTTAAAGAGGCCTTTTTTTCCTCCGTGTACTAGAAGTATTAAATAATACTAAATATTGAAGCACTGGTATTGAGTGAATCGATAAATGATTTTTGTTATGAGGATCACTGTTGAGATTGGATCAGAATGTTTATTAAAATTTTCCTTTAAATGCATGAAAGGTTTTTACATGTAATACTATTGGCACTGGGTGAACAAGTAGAGCTAAAACTGTAAAATTTGGGCTAAGGTCCTGAATTTTAAAAATTGTACTGAATATTGTACTATTTTTATTACAGTGTTTTATTTAACTTGCCTTGGTGTGTGTTTAGTTCAAATCTGGTAACTCATTTTTAACAGGGTTGCAGTTGACGAACTAAAACTTTGCACACTTCTCAGATTTGGATGACAATACACGAATATGAAATCAAAACCAATATTGGTCCATTTTTACACTGTTTTACAGTGTTTTATCTAATTTTCTTTTTAAATCTGATAACTCATTTTTCACATAGTTGCAGTTTACCAATCGAACTTAAAATTTGCACACTTTTTAGATTTGGATGACAATACATGAATATGAAATCAAAACTAATATTGGTCCATTCTTACAGTGTTTTTACGGTGTCTAACTTGACCCCCTTTCAAATCTGGTAACTGATTTTTAACACGGTTGCAGTTGACCAATCGAACTAAAACTTTGCACACTTTTCAGATTTAGATGACAATACATGAATATGAAACCAAAACAAATATGGGTCCATTGTTTCCTATAGCCCCCATATAACGGTACCACCCGATTTCCGGTATTTTGCTTTTCAAATCTGGTAATTCGTTTTTCACGCAGTTGCAGGTGACCAATCGTACTTAAACTTTGCACACTTTTCAGATTTGGATGACAATACATGAATATGAAATCAAAACTAATATCGGTCCATTCTTACAGTGTTTTTACGGTGTCTAACTTGACCCCCTTTTAAAATATGGTAACTGATTTTTAACACGGTTGCAGTTGACCAATCGGACTAACACTTTGAACATTTTTCAGATTTAGATGACAATACATGAATATGAAACCAAAACCAATATGGGTTCATTTTTTCCTATAGACTCCATATAACGGTACCACCCGACTTCTGGTATTTTGAGGATTTTGTCTTCATTTTTAATAGTCAATAGTCCAGGAACTTCCCCACTAAAAATTGTGCACGTATGTCAAGGTTTAATATAGCCTCCATATAACGGTACCACCCAATTTTAAGCATTTTAATCTACATTTTCTGCTCAAATGGACTGTAATTCGGCATTTGGGGATCTCAGTGGTCAAAAAATGTATTTACTAAAAAGTTAAAAATAAAAAATAATTTAAAAAAATTAAGTTTCAGTGTTTTATTTAGAAATGCACTTAAAACTAAAAAATAATTTGTCGCTTAGCCTCAATATATACATTCTTTCTCATGATAGAATCTCTCAAATAAAACGCTTGCCGTTTAATTTTGCCACCATTCATAATTTAAATGCAAGCGTTTTATTTGAGAGATTCTATCATGAGAAAGAATGTATATATTGAGGCTAAGCGACAAATTATTTTTTAGTTTTAAGTGCATTTCTAAATAAAACACTGAAACTTAATTTTTTTTAAATTATTTTTTTATGTTAATTTTTTTTATGTTAATTTTTTTATGTTAGCACGAATTCGGTTTCAAAATAATGTACTGAAATCAAAAATCAAACTTATCTTTTCAACAAAATTGTTTTTATTTTTGTTGTTTATTCTGAACGTTATAGTAAGTCCCTTTGAAAAGATAGATCTATGCGGCTAATGTTTTACAATAAGATTTTACACCCTGAGAATAAAAGGGCCTAAAATAAAATGTCTCAAAAATTGACTTTTATATAGGGTAACATCTTTTGTTTTCTACATGTTGATATCACAAATTCCAAAATTCGGTTGGAAAATGTGGATAAAATTTTCAAAATACCCATTCAGTTCTAATAAAACATGGACTGGAATTTAAAATGTAGGCCGCTGTTGAAGTGTAGAGGTCTTTTTTTGAAATTCGAACAACAAGTATACGTACTGATATTAAATATCAATTCTAATATCAAATTTTCAGTGTTCACCATATTAAATATTGTTTATTTGTATATTATTTCTTTTCCGCATACGAAGTAGCGGGCATTTTGCTAGTAATATATAATTGTTCCACAAACATCCCATACGGGACAAGGGAGACTTCTCTCATATCAATGAGTGCACCCCGATTCACATTAGCTCAATGATATGGGACCTATTGTTTATCGCCGAGTCCGAACGGCGTGTCCTAAGACACCACTTTTGTAGAGAAGTTGTACATGGCTGAAATACTCAGGAAAGGACCGCTATATGGGGGCTGCACAAAAGAGTGGACCTATGACAATTTCTTGATCATTGAGAACCCTAAATGTCAAACTATAGCTAATTCGGCCGGAACATGTAGCTAAAAACGTCAAAATACTGGAAATCGGGCGGTACCGCTATATGGGGGCTATAAGGAAACGTGGACCTATGTCCAGAATTTTTGGTGGACGAGTTTCTTGCTCACTGGGAATCCTAATGTCAAATTATAGCAAATTCAGTCTGAAAACGTGGCTAAAAGCGTCAAAATATGTGAAATCGGTCGTTACCGTTATATGGGGCTATACCAAATCGTGGACCGATATAGCCCATCTTCGAACTTGATCTAAGTTCAGACCAAAAACAGATGTGTACGAAATTTCAACCGTGTAGATCAACTCAATCGGAAGATAGCGTGATTACAACAGACGGTCGGACAGGGCTAAATCGACTTAGAATCTTACGCTGATCAAGAATATATCACGAATATTGGCAATTATTTCATATACCATTTCAGAAAAACAGGATACATTTTTTTCGCGCTACATCAACGATTTTTGATATGTAGGTTAAAAAAATTCCAAGCACGAATCTGGTCGCGAGCTAATTTTTGGTTGTTGGGCTTTTTAAGAAAGAAAATATTATAAAAACTCTAATTATTTTAATGAGCACAATTGTTACAAAAAAGTTCTCTCGAAGTGACTTCAGCGAGTATATTGCATAATGCCTGCAAAATGTTACACAGAATTCGCGGAATGTACATAAAATTGATAAATTATTGAATATAAGTCAACTATCAAATATCCAATTTTAATTTATACGCATTTTAAAATACGTGTAAATCGCGTAATTTTGAAAATCATTTTGTCCGCATGTGATTTCCATGTAAAGCAAGACCATATCTTTTAAGATGTATATATTTTTCGAAATTTCATTTGGAGGATAAGATGTAGCATCGGCTGCATCTTAGCATTAAAAACCTTTAAAATATCGCTAATTTGCGCAAAGTGCATACAATTTTTGTCCGCATCCGATTTCAGTGTCCACCATGAAAATCTAAATCGATATATATCTATTTCAAGGCGATCAATCAAGAACCGCGGATGTAGCATCACACACTATTTTTTGGGATAAAATGAATGTAGCTCCCTTATAAGTGAAGTTTTCAAAACTCTGTTTCCGCTAAAACGAAGATGCTGCGATAAAATACGCGATATTTTCAAAATCAATTTTAGGTGATTTTTCTACTTTGGAATTTCTCGTAACTCACGTTTTAGTAGATGGATTTTCAAGAGGAATGATTTATTGGATCCGGAACGTAAAAACCAAAATGTACAATACGAGGTATTGTAATGACAATTGCAAATATTAGATCCGAAAAATGTTCGCACAAAATTTCCGCATTTGAATTCAGATTTCTATGAGGCTGTACATACTACATTCACAATATACGTATCAAGAAATTAGAAGATAATTTCAAAAAACACTGTAAATCTGGCTTCAAAATGTCGGCATCATTTAATGGTAGAAGCAGATCAAATTTTAAAAGTAATACATTAGTGATATTATCCTTATTTAGTTGGCTTCTACTTTTTCTTTGACAGGAAAATTGTGGGAAGTGTGGTTTACTCACAAATCGAGAGAAAACAACAAAAGACAAGTTGGCTTCATCCCATTTTTGCCCATTTTTTAACATAAATTTAGCCACAGCTTCCACGCAAATTATCATTTAAGGCCAATATTTTTTGCCACGTCCAAAAACATTTCATTTTATCCAAAAGTATTTAATTTGTATAATATACAATCACAAGTCGCGTGTTCTAAAAAGGTAAACCTTGGCTTCAGCTATATTAATATTTCAAAAATATTGGTGATATATACGTTATACGGTGGAGGGTATAAAAATTAGCCCTACAAGGTTACTGCTCTTCCAAATAGCTGATATTTAATATTTGTAGCCTTGGTTAATTAATTTATAACTAAGTATACGCGTACCATAATGTCACCGTATAACTTAGAGGTATTGGGCCACGATGTCAGGAAGCATGAACTTGCAACGAAAAACATAAAATCGCTTAAACAGGACCACAAAGAATAGCATCGGTATAATTTTCCAAAGGTTCTTCGAATAGATCCTAAAATGCGCTTAAACAAAAATGTTGAACTTTTATTTATGTGGTACCGTAAGTCCCAATTTACATTAGGCGAGTTTACTTGCGGCAATTTTTCTCGTTCCTTTTTAAACTTGCCTCTTGCGTTTATAAAAGGCAATTCTGTTCCGACAAGTTTTGTTTTCAAAACAATGAAAATAATGTCAAATACGAAAAATATAAAATGAATTTGCCTGAGAATTGCCGGTACGGGCAAACGTGTCTCTTCTACAAACTGGGACTTGCCGCAAGTAAACTCGTCTAATGTAAATTGGGACTAAGGAGAAGACCGATTTCTGAAGTAAAACAACATTTGGACAAAATATAAGGAGATCTAAAGTTTGGACTAAATATTACGAAAGCCAAATTTTGGACCGAATCGGCTGATCTGTTCGAGAGTTATTAATTAAGTCATCGAATGCAAGTTGCTTCAACAGAAATCAACGTGATTCGAAATCAGGCCTTAAAATAAATTTTTCCGAAATTTTGTGTGGGAGGTACCTGAAGGAGTTGACATATATAATCCATATTCAAGTGTGATCTATGTCTCGTAGAAATATTACGAGTGCAAAGTATGGACTAAATCCTTTACTGCCTTCAGGAGTTATCGTGGCACAAATTAAAATAATGGACCGATATGGCTCACCTTCGGCCTTAAACTAAGTTCAGACAAAATATTACGATGTTCAAATTTTAGACTGAACCGGCAGATCCGTTCGAGAGTTATCGTGCGCTCCAACCAATACACATTGTGCCATAGGGTATTTTCAAAACTTTCTGGCTATTTTCTCAGCAAGTTTTGACCAAATAAAACTTGTACCTTCGTAATGGGGACAGTGAATACAAGATAGTATAACAAAAATCAAAACGATCCGAGAGCAGATCCTACATTGAACTTTTCCGCAATTTCGTGTGGGAGCTACCCGAAGGAGTGGACCTATGAAGTCCCTAATGATACCTCATCTATGTCTGGTATTCACGAATTGCAAAGTATGGACCAAATCGGTTACTCCCTCCAAGAGTTATCGTGCGGACCGATATGGCCCATTTTCGAACTTAAACTAAATTTGGATAAAATATTACGAAAGCCAAATTTTGGACCAAATCACCTCATACGTCCGTGAATTATCGTGCGCACCAGCCAGACAGACAGACGGACGGACATTGCTATATCGACTCCAAATTCTCTGATTCGGATATCGTCCAAACATACTTGGGGTCTAAAACCATTATTTGGATGAGGCACATTATGCCAGTATGAAAGTGTATATACCCTCGTTAGCATAAATGCTAAGGGTATAAAAATCCAATATTGAAGATTCTTGAACGTAAAGGAACAGAGCTTTTATAACAACATTTTGGAAATTTATACTCTTTTGTTTGGGGACGAAAATATGTAGGGATCTACAACCCGGCTTGCTTTAGGGATCTATAAGAACAAAATGTAATGAACGGGTAGGAGAGACTTTTTCTGGAAAATTAATTATTTAATTTTATTAATTTATTTAATTTAATTTATTTTTAACTTATAATTTTCGTTTCTTCTTTATTTGCAGATTCTTGTTCCTTTTCGTTTCAGACTTTTTTCAAATTTCGAGAAGCGAGATTTTATTGATTTCTTTCTATGTCAGATTTAGAACAGACAAGGGAACTTTTAAAATACCAAAGTGTGCAGTCCGATTCTATTTTTAGCTCGATGATTGGGACTTTTATTGCAGACATTTCGAGCTGCATGCAATACCAATTGTTTAGAAGTTTTACTTGTCTGATATAGAGGAAATCTAAGACAACATTACGACGTCAGTTTTAAAAACTTTGGTCTGTTCCAGAACCTGCAAGAATCTACTAATTTTTACAACGATAATAATTGTTCCTTTATGTTATCGGTAAAATAGTAAAAATTAGTAGATTCTTGCAGTTCTGGAACAGACCAAAATGAAAAAAAAAGACATGAAATCACGTCATCGCATAGAACCCCTTCCATCAAATTTTGCTTGGTTATTATTGATCATGGTACAATCATTACATGGTAGGTCATAGCAAACAGCTGATTAACATTTTTTTCTATTGGTTTGCTAATTCTTTCAAATCATTATACACAATTTGTATATGTGATGAAACAAACTTTTGAACATATACAGATGCTGACTCTGTAAAGAAAACTTGGCCTCCCTTCATTTTGTATAATGGTTTGGCCCAGCTAGCATTTGGAAGATTGTTTTTTTTCAAAAATCACATTGCGGAGTCTTTTTAGAGTCCTTTTGTGATCAAAAACTGATTAAGTCGCCTGTATGATCAGAAAGGGACTCGAAAGTGACTCCCTGTAATGATTAAAAAGAGTTCAATTTATAATACAACAACAAATGTGAAGCAATCACAAATAAATCATTGAGGCGTTTAAAATGTGACTACACGTTACCCTTGAATCAAATTTAAATGGAAGGTGCTTTCACCTGGGAAGTTTTTGCGGATTCTGAAACTACAATGTTCATTGATGAAAAAAATCAAAAAACAAAAACAAAAAAATGCTTTTTCAATAAATCACAATTCAAATTGACATTTGGGTTCCTTAGATTTTAACGATTTTGCTTGGAAACTGCAAGTCTTATCGAAATAGGACTATAGAAAATGTTGTAGCTATAGAAATTCTCTACAAGATTGACATCCATGATATCTTCGTAGTTCTTACCGTTATTGAGATACAGAGGTTCAAATTAGGACAATGGATTGACTGTATCGCCTCCTTATAAAACAATGTCATGACTGCAATTTCCCAAATCAAACTTACATATCTCAAAAATGGTACAATCTAGGAAAAAATACGAAAGCCCATCTGGTAGAGATGGGCTAACGAATACAATATATTCGTTAGTCCCATTTCGAAAGGATTTGCAGTTTTCAAGCTAAATCCTGAAGACTTCAGAAAAAACTGAAAGTTTGATCTGAACCTCTATATCTCACAAATGGTAAAACTAAGGAAAATATCAATTAGCCAATCTTTTATAGAATTTTCACTGCAACAACATTTTCTTTAGTCCAATTTCGATAGCACTTCCGGTTTCCAAGCAAAATCGTGAAAACCTAAAAAAAACCTAAAAATGTGAACTTTGATCGCCATTTATTAAAAAATCCATCCAGCAATTTTTTCTCGTTTTTGGATTTTTCTCATTGCTGTTTCAGAATCCGCAAAAACATCCCTAGTGTAAGCGGTTTTCATTTAAAGTTAGTTAAGGTGCGCTGTGCATAACATTGTAATAGAAGGAGGCGATACAGTCAATCCTTTGTCCTAATTTGAACTTATATATCTCAATAACTGTAAAAACTACGAAGATATCATAAAAGTCAATCTTTTAGAGAATTTTCTCAGCTACAACATTTTCTTTAGTTCCATTTCGATAGGTCTTGCTGTTTCCAAAAAAGTCGTGAAAACCTAAAAAACCTTAAAAATGTCAACTTGAATCGCGATTTATTTTATTTTTTTTTTTTCGATTTTTCTCATCTATGAACATTGTAGTTTCAGAATCCGCAAAAACTTCCCAGGGGTAAGCAAGCACCTATTTTTCATTATTTATTGTCACATTTTGATCATATGAAGATTGAACAAGTAAAAAAAGCGTTAAGTTCGGCCGGGCCGAACTTTTTATATCCTCCACCATAAAATATTCTGAGCTAAGACCGAATAATTATTTTTTTCCTGTCCACAATTTTAGGCGGAGATATTTTGTGACCACTGATACCTATCTATGTAAATAAGCCAAAAAAGCATAAAAATGTATTCAATCGGTCGGGAACCTTATATGGGGCTATATCAAAGTGTGGACCTATGTTATATTTAATATATTATATATATAATTTATATAGTTCGGTGAAAATTTTTAGCTAAAACGCTCAAAATACCAAAAATCGGGAGGTGCCGTAGTATGGGGACCACCGACGTAGTCAGGGTGGTGGCCCGGGGGGCCCGGGCCCCACCGAAATGATTTTGGTTTGCATATGATATTAGCTTATGCCACACACTTTTTTCATTTCTTCCTAAAATTTTATACAGTTTTAAATTTGTCGAGAAATATGAAAAGTATTGGAGGAAGTGTTACAGAGTATAATTTAACTACATCTATATACTTATTGTCCAAAATATACGATGAATTTTTTGCACAGTTAATATCAAGTTTAAAGTCGTTTTGAAGGGTCTAATCGTAATTTGGACCGACTATAGTCTTACTGACTTCAAAAAAATGTACTATTTATTGAACGTTTGTGGGATAAAACGTCCAATACTTTAGCTTATGAACACCATCTAGAAACACATTTCTTGTGATATTTTGATTTTCAAATTTTTTATAACATCAATTCAACAATAAATTAACTCGTTTTTGTAATTAGCTATTCTGATTATTATAAAAATTACAAACTCTTTATTTTGCTTAAAATTTGCAAAAAAATATATATTAAACATTTTTCATGATACAATTTATGTTCCACCGCAGTGATGTCCGTAAAGATTATGTATGTTAAACTGGTCTCTTTGTTTTACTTCAAATAAGTTTCAGAGATACAGCCCTATTTTGCACTCTTCTAAAATGTCTATTGAACGAAAAAGGAATTTTATGCTGATTATTTTTTTTTTTTTTTAAATAAAGGCAGAAGAGTTGATTTAAACCGACAGCATCTAGCATAGAAAACAAAAAAATGTATTTTGGGTAAAATAGAACGCTATGGAATAAATAAGTACTTTCAATGGATCCATAATATTTCTAGGAATTTTCCAATTTCTTCTTCGACTTTGGGAAGACAAAAGAAAAAAACTGATCGGATACCGATTCTTGTTCCTCAAAATCTCAACAAGTAAAAAAGTATCAGTCGGGTTTGCCGAGCCGGGTACAGCCTTACCCGCTCGCTCTAAACAGGGAGTACCTTCTGTAAAAATTTCCAAAAGATCCTCGAACAGACTGCATTTAAACAAAGATGTTGAACTTTAGTAGGGGAGTTACCCTAAGGAGCGCTAAATCCACAGCTTGGACCAAATCTGTTGTTCCGTTCAAGAAATATCGTGCCTACCATTTTAGCAAAAAAGTTTGAACTTTTGTGGTGAAGGCGCCGAATGTAGTGGACCATCTTCGAACTTAATCCAAGACTCACTGAAATATTACAAAGCTGGACCAACGCAGAACCCGGCTCGAAAGTTGTCGTGCACAACGGCCACTCCACATTGTGGCAGTAGCGGTTTTGTATAGCTTCTACGCAGTTTTCTCAGGAGTATGGACTTGCCCCTGAATAAAACACATAAAAAACACAACCTGTTTAAAAAAATTAAAATGTTTTGAGAACAATTAAAATTTTGTGTGGGTTGTACCCGAAATTGATCTACTTTTGTACAAAATATTATGAGGGCCAAATTTTTTTGGACCCAATCTGATGATCCGATCCAGACGGACTCCAAATTGTCTGAATCTGATTAAAAACTGCACTTTTCGAAAAAAATTAAAATTTTGTGTGGGGGGTACCCGAAATTGATCTACTTTTGTACAAAAAATGTATTATGAGGGCCAAATTTTGGACCCAATCGGTTAATCCGATCCGAACGAACTCCAAATTGTCTGAATCTTATTAAAAACAAACTTGGGGAATAATAAATTGATTTGGATGAGGCATAAAGTTGTAGGGTATAAAAATGCAGATTGGGAAAATTGTGTTCATTGGTTTTTTTGTGTTAAGAAAAAGAATTCTTTACACGGATTAAGAATTCTTGTATATCGCTCATTTACTCAAAGAGTGGCATAACTCAAAAAATGCGTTTTCTGAGTTAGCAATTTCTATTTTTTTACGACTTCCATTATATCTTGTGTCAAATTTTCATGTCGATATCTCTAAAATTTAACGAGTTACAGCTCATTTACTACGAGTTTGGGATGATTCCAACCAAAAGGGTTTTTGAGTGTATGAAGCACTAAAACACTTCAAATCATGCTTGATCTTGCAATTAGCAGAAAATTAGCAGTGATATCTGGCTAGCTGTTTACAAAATATGGTCTAAATAGTTTTTTTTTAATTTGTGTTTAATAATCTTTTTAAGATGGGAAGTCAAATTTCAATCGCCAACTTGAAACGCGTTTTTCTCAAAACTGGATTTTTTGAGATGTGTCACTCTTTCAGTATATGAGCGATATGGACATGTATAGATAGAAGAATTCAAGACTAATTGCCCGAGTTGTGCTTGCTTCTAAACAATTTGGGAAAATATCCACGATAAGAAACCAGAATTTGGAATTTGGACGTCAAAATTGGTATACGGACAGATGCATAGGGAAATAACTACAATTGGTTTCTTTATTGGATTGAAATATTAATACAAACAGAACCATGGTTAGGAGCCAGAAGTTGCCCATCAACATACCACGATTGGTCAATTAACAAACCCACGTCTTGGAGCTAGAATTTGTATTTTAACAGATCATCGTGTGCAAAATATAATAACACTGTGCGTAATATTTGGGTCATGAAAAATTTACCATATTCTGACACACCAGCGTGATTAAAGACCAACAAAGAGGACATGCGTCTCGGCGTTTTTCCCATCACTTTCACAACTCCTGAATTCCATCTGTCCATACAAAAAATACAAGTGGATGACGACATGATGTCCCAACGGTAATCACATCTTCTAATAAATTACTCAAAAAATTAGAGTGAAGAAATTAAGCTGTAATTTTGAACTTTTGTTCAAAGGAAAGGATCTAAAGACCTGGATACAGAAGAAGCCTCGTCACCTGGCTTCCTTGCCTTGCTTTATTTCAGACATAATTAAAATAAATGAATATAGAAGAAAAGAGCAACATAGTTCGAAATTGGCTCGGCCTTCTTATTCATTTATTTTTATTATGTCAGAAATAAAGAAAGACAAGGAAGTCAGGCGACGAGGACTTAAACGTTCCATGAACACATGTATTTAACGCAATTTGGGCCGTGGCGTTTTAGTACATTATTTCGAGAAGATTGGATTTCCTAAGAAATTTTATTGTTGTAGTATCCACAGCGCTACAACCGCTTTGGCTATATTCTCTGTGCTGAAATAAATATGTATTTGTAAAAAAAAACAATATTTTTAAGATATTTATATTTTCTAAGGTTTTCCGATTGTATTCGCTTTCTTTTGTCATTTAACTACGTTGGTCTTACCGAAGTTATGTCACTGAATTCAATGATACTTATATACTCTAGTTGTAATTTTAAGCCTACTTCTGAAGTATATTGACGAGGATCTCCAATTTGATACATGACACCAAAAATAAATGAAATTATTAATAGACCAATTGTTTTGAACATATGTATATTAATTCCTATTTATTGTTGAAAAACGGGAAAATTGGTCAAGAAGTCTTATGACATTTCAATGAAAAAATAGCAATGAAAATGATGTTATCAGTAATATAAGTGTAAAACAAGGTTTACATAGTAGGTAAATAAAAAGTTTTCGCTAATATGAAATCCTGGCTACGTCCCTGATGGGGACTATACCAAAACATGGACCTATGTTGACAGTTTTAGGTGCAGATGTTTTGTGATTACTAGGAACCTCAACTGTCAATTTACAGGTAGTTCGAACTTGACCAGGCGGACATGGCTAGATCGTCTTAGAATTTTATATATATATATATACTAGCAAAATGCCCGCTACTTCGTATGCGGAAAGCATATAAAAAACAAATAAACAAAATATAATATGGAAATGACAAACACTGAAAATTTGGTCGCACTAATACCAATTTTAATCAATATTTATTTTTATCTTAGTACTGTACGTACCCTTTAAGTTCGATTTTCAAAAAGATCAGCCGTATCTCACCCTTACACATTAACAGCGAGATCAACGTTGCACACCAATACACACCCTAACTCCAAAAAATAAAAATTCCAGCACTGTCCCTACACCCAAAAACAAATTGAGTACCATTAAATAATTTTCGTATACTTATGGTACGTATTTCGACGATATATCTCATCCATACACAGACATTAATACAAAATAATTACAGTAAATTCCATAATAGTTACAGTATTTCCAAATCTCAAGATTCCAGCTGTATCCGTTCGACCAATTCCAAATTGTACCAAACTTAGTATCAAGTCAAACTCTTCGTATCCATAAGTAAGATTTTCCAAAACTACCTCAATCCTTCACTTTAGTAGTAATCTTACTTCCAAATTTCAGGATTCAAACTCTATCCGTTAAACCAAATTAAAATTGTACAAAATTTAGAACAATTTAGAATTTTCGTACCAATTTTCAAAACTTCCTCAACGCAACAGGGCTACAATAATCATACTTTCAAATTGCAAGATTCCACCGCTATCCGTTCACCTACATACAAATTGTATTAAATTTAGTACCATAAGTTTGCTTTTTCAAAACAACCTGAATCCTACTCTTCGACTGTAATCGTAATTCCAAATTTCAGGATTCCAGCTCTATTAATTCACCAGAATCCAAATTGTATCAAATTTAGTACCATTTCATTCCCAAACAAAATTTTCAGGATTCCAGGTCTACACGTTCACCCAAATCTATATTGTACCATATTTAGTACTTCTCGTACCCATACGTACGACTTTTCAAAATTTCCTCAATACTACACTCCTACAGTAATCTTAATTCCAACACTATCCGTTTACTAAAATTCAAATTGTACCAAATTTAGTGGTTTTCGTACCCATAAGTACGAATTTCCAAACTACCTCAATTCTACTGTCCGGCAGTAATCTTAGTTCCGTTCATCCAAATCCAAATTGTACCAAATTTAGTACCATTTAGTACTTTTCGTACCCAAAGGTACGAATTTCCAAAACTATCTCAATCCTACACCCCTACAGTAATCTTAATTCAAAACTTTAGGATTCCATCTCTATCCGTTCACCCAAATCCAAATTTATTACTGCTCGTAATCATAAAAACGAACTTCCAAAGTCATATCCTTATTTCAACGCCATTTCCCAACCTTGATTCCCATACCAAATTTGAAGATTCTAGCTTTATCCATTAAAAATATGCAATTGGTACCAAATTTAGAAACTTTTAGTACTTTTCGTACACTTATAGGTCGAGTTTCTAAATACCCTTTGGTACATCTTCCTAACTCTCCACCAATGACCACTCGTTCAAAATTTCAGAATTCTAGCTCTTCGCGTTTGCCTAATACAATGGATTCCATATTTAGTACACTTTAGCACTTTTCGTACCTTTCTACGACGAATTTCCAAAAACCCCTTTACACAAAAACAAATTGTACCAAATTCTGTACAATTCGATTTTCCAAAACAACCTTAATCCTTCACTTAAACAGTAACCATAATTCCAAATAACAGGATTCCAGCGCTATCCGTGCACTCAAATCCAAGTTGTACCATTTGGTACATTTCGTACCCATAAGTACGAATTTCAAAAACTACTTCCATCTCAATCTTATACTCCAACAGCAGTCTGACCGAATTCCAGGATTCCAAATTGTATCACAGGTAGTACCACTTAGTAATTTTCGTACCCTTACTACCTCAGTCCTACACTCCAATAGTTATCCTAATTTCAAATTTCAGGACTCAAGCACTATCCGTCACCCAAATCCAAATTCTACTCTATAGCCTACCGCGAACGGGTTTCAAATTCTAACTCTTTCCGTTTACTAAAATTCATACTTTAAGTTAAAATAAATAAAATTAAAGTACTTAAAATTCAGGATTCCAGTTCTATCCGTTCACCCAAATCCAAATTGTAATAAATTTAGTACCATTTAGTACTATTCGTACACATAAGTACGAATTTCCAAAATTTCCCCAATCCTATGCTCCAACAATAATCTCAATTTCAAATTTCAGGATTCCAGCTCTGTCCGTTCACTCGAATCCCTATTGTACCAAATTTAGCACTTTTCGAACACATAAGTACGACTTTCCAAAACCACCCTCATATCTCAGTCCTACACTTCACAGTAATCTTAATTCCAAATTTCAGGTTTCCATCTACATACATACGTTCACCCAAATCCAAATTGCACTAAATTTAGTACCATTTAGTACTTTTCGTACCCATAAGTACGAATTTTCAAAACTACCTCAATTCTACACCCCACCAGTAATCTCAATTCCAAATTTCGAGATTCCAACTATATCCGTTCACCCAAATCCCCATTGTCCCAAATTTAGTACTTCTCATTAACATAAGTAAGAATTTCCAAAACTTCCCCAGTCCTACACTCCAACCGTAATATCAATTCCAAATTTCAGGAATCCAGCTCTATCCGTTCACCCAAATCCAAATTGTACTAAATTTAGTACCATTTAGTACTTTTCGTACACTCAAGTTTCCAAAAACCCTTTGGTGCATATTTCTTACTCTTCATCAGTGATCCTCAGTCCAAATTTGAGGAATCAAACTCTATCCGTTCACCCAAATCGAAACTGTACCAAATTTAGTGCTATATAGTATTTTTCGTACCCTATGTACGAATTTCCAAAACTTCCACAATACTAAACTCCACCAGTAATCTCAGTTCCAAATTTCGAGATTCCAGAGCTATCCGTTCACCCAAATACCCATTATACAAAATTTAGTTCCATTTAGTACTTTCCGTACACATAAGTACTAATTTCCAAAACCACCCTCATATCTCAATCCTACACTTCAACAGTAATATTAATTCCAAATTTCAGGTTTCCAGCTCTTTCCTTTCACCCAAATCTAAATTGTACTAAATTTAGTACCATTTAGTACTATTCGTACACATAAATACGAATTTCCAAAATTTCCCCAATCCTATGCTCCAACAATAATCTCAATTTCAAATTTCAGGATTCCAGCTCTGTCCGTTCACTCGAATCCCTATTGTACCAAATTTAGTACTTTTCGAACACATAAGTACGAATTTCCAAAACCACCCTCATATCTCAGTCCTACACTTCACAGTAATCTTAATTCCAAATTTCAGGTTTCCAGCTCTACGTTCACCCAAATCCAAATTGCACTAAATTTAGTACCATTTAGTACTTTTCGTACCCATAAGTACGAATTTTCAAAACTACCTCAATCCTACACCCCACAAGTAATCTCAATTCCAAATTTCGAGATTCCAGCTTTTATCCGATCACCCAAATCCCCATTGTATCAAATTTAGTACCATTTAGTACTTTTCATACACATAAGTACGAATTTCCAAAAGTTCTTCAATCCTACACTCCAACAGTAATCTCAATTCCAAATATCAGGATTCCAGCTCTATCCGTTCACCCAAATCCCTATTTTACCAAATTTAGTACTATTTAGTACTTTTCGTACACATAAGTACTAATTTCCAAAACTACCCTCATATCTCAATCCTACACTTCAACAGTAATATTAATTCCAAATTTCAGGTTTCCAGCTCTATCCGTTCATTCAAATCCAAATTGTACTAAATTTAGTACCATTTAGTACTTTTCGTACCCATAAGTACGAATTTTCAAAACTACCTCAATCCTACACCCCACCTGTAATCTCAATTCCAAATATCGTGATTCCAGCTATTATCCGTTCACCCAAATCCCCATTGTATCAAATTTAGTACCATTTAGTACTTTTCATACACATAAGCACGAATTTCCAAAACTACCCTCATATCTCAATCCTACACTACAACAGTAACCTTAATTCCAAATTTCAGGTTTCCAGCTCTTTACGTTCACCCAAATCTAAATTGTACTAAATTTAGTACCATTTAATACTTTTCGTACACATGATTGGTAATTTTCCAAACCATTTCCTTTTAGAAGCACCACTTCCCAACCTTGATTTCCATACCAAATTCCTATATTCCTGGGGCCTATTATTGATTTCATTAATTTGTTATCGATTTCTTCAAATTACAGATTTTGAAATTGAATAGTTATGACTGTACATCTCCATATACGATAAAATTCTTAATTGCAAATAAATAGTGGTAGTATGCACAATTTTATTGCACTTTCATTGATTTGCAAACATTTAGTTATTCACGACATCTGTTGCAATGGAAGATAACAAATGTCTTGTCTTTCTATTATTTAGTGGTTTACGGTAAAATAAGTGCGCCTAGAAGTAAACTACAAAATTTGAAATTATGTGTGATCGTTTACGGTATCATGAAGTTATAGCATTGTTAATTTGACACATGTCTTGCAGAGGGCCAACTAAGTGCATAAGTACGTAATAATAATGAAAAATAAGGATTTTTGTTGTTGTTATTTTTTGTGGTTCCAGGACGAATTTTCTAAAACCCGGCCTTATCTCGCACATTTGCATCAACAGCGACCCACTGGTAAAATTTCAAGCTCCTAGCTTTAGCCGTTTTGGCTGGGCGTTGATGATGAGTCAGTCAGTCAGTCAATCACTTATCACCAAGCTCATTTATATAATATAATAATAATAATATATATATATATATATATATAATTCTTCGAGACTGCCATGATGTTCGAAATTAAACTCCTCCGAAACGGCTGGACCGAATTCAATAAAATTTTGTATGTGGAATTTTTAGGTCTGAGAATAGGTTTTTAGCTATTTTTTATACTGGTCAGTGGAGTAACCAGGGTACTTCCCCCACAAATTTTTTTAAGAAAACGTGAAATCAAAGATGTTTTTGAACGTATTGCTTAAACATTGTTTGCAATACAATGGTAATAACTGTCTTGATCCTGAATGGTCACCACAGAAGTTAAATATCGCGGTCAGCCTAATTTTTCAAAAAATGTATAATTGTAGATAATATCCTTAATTTAAGTAAGCGTGACTACAAAAATGACGTAAACATTGACTTCAATAAGTGGGAAAGCGCGATCAACCCCACAATTACAAACAATCGATTGAGAAATCAGGCAAAACCTAATTTGAATGGTGGTTAAATAACTAGAACGTCTTAAAAATGTGCATTGGTCACTAAAATGATGGGCCAACAATTCGGTGTATCTATAATAGTTCTAAATGTATATAAAGTTCTTTAAGACTGACATGATGTTCTAAATTAAACTACCGAATCGGCTGGACCGACTTTGATGAAATTTTGTGTGTAGGTTCACAAGGTGGGAGAATACCGAAAATGGAGGGCGTGGAGGACCTCCCCACAATGGGTTTTAACAAATCGCGAAATCTTAGAGATTATAAGACGTATTAGTATTCAATAAAAAACAATTGTGGTCTCTGTCATTGATGTGTGTTTTGGAAGCAGAATACTGCGTCCAATTTTTGAAAACTGTATTCTTACTGATTAGATTTACAAATTTAGTAAGTGGTACAGCAAACATGCCATGTACATTGACTTTCATGCTTGGAAAAACTCGATCAGGACCACGTTTTTAAAATTTTAAATAAATTCAACTATCATTTTGAAGTCATTTTTATAAATCAGTGATGTTTTGATGTTTAGGAGTGTTATATAATATCATTTTCAATGAAACAGCACTTTTTTAACAAAAAGTTCGACGACGTTAAGTTTGACCGTCCCGAACTTTTATACCCACCAGCATAACTTATATTGAAATCAGGATTCAGCCATTTCGGTTGAATAATGTGGCTAAAACATTCAAAATCGCCAAAAAAAATCTATAGGTATAGTTTTATATTCAACGTGTATTTATACCGACAATTCTCTGCTAAAATATTTGATACCACCAAGGGAGACTAAATACCAAATATAGCCATTTCTGTTGAATAATGACGCAAAAACCTTGAAATACTGAAAATCGGAAGGTATCGTTCAATGGAGGCTACATACAAAACGTCTACCGAATATTCTATGCGGGAATGTTTTATACCCACAACGAAGACTAAACACCAAATTGTAGCCATTTCGGTGGGATACTAAAAATTCCAAAATATAGAAACTCGGAAGGTACCGTCCTATCTATGGTAGCTGGGTTAGAACGTGGATAATGCCGATAATTCTCTGAATATGCCGATAATTCTCTGAAGAAATGTTTTACCTTCCAAGGGATATAACTTGAAAATGTGGATATAAACTTGAAAATACCGAAGATCGAGAGCTACCG
This sequence comes from Musca autumnalis, assembly GCF_047663935.1. NCBI lineage: Eukaryota > Metazoa > Arthropoda > Insecta > Diptera > Muscidae > Musca > Musca autumnalis. The sequence continues at coordinate 130,421,309 of NW_027412088.1, read as the reverse complement.
TTATATGAAGATCATGAAAACCTGCAACTGTACCAAATATTCTATGTTTTATATAGCGAAACTCAGGAGGTACCGTTGTAGCTCCTGTAGGGTAGCGTGGGTGTAAAAACGTGGGTATATACCTTTAATCAGGGTTTAAAATGCTAACGCCAAAGCACCAACGGCAACATGTAGCATCAAATTTCACAAAAATATTGCTAGCGATGCTGATGTTTTTGATATTGTTGCTATAATAAAAAAGCATCGGACACGCATACTCATATTTTGCAGCACACATGATCAACACATATCAGAGAATAAGCAATAAAGTTTCAAAGGCTTAGCCATGTTTTCAGCAAACAATTTATAGATCAGGGTTACCAGTGTAATGCATTAAAAATCACGATATAATTAATTCCACTTTTTCGTTCAAAGGACATGTGAATTTTTGTTGAAGCCGTTCAAAATATATTTTTTTATTTTTAAACAATAATAATTAGTATTCTTTAGGTTTTACGATATGATGGGGGCATTTGACATTAAATGACACCTTCTTTATTACTGCGTTGGCAACCCTAATCACTAAAAACACACTCGGTTGCTAATTCGCTGCGACGAATGGTCAGTCGACTGCAAAATATGTAATATGTAGCGTGGTTGTCGATTATGCCTAACGAAAACAAGATTAGGCGTAAAAAAACGAAATAAGCAAAAATGTACAAAAATAAATATGCGTTCGGTTGCTTATTTAGCCGTGTGTGTGTGAATATTGTGAAGTGTACAGCTAATGCTAATGTTTTTATAGATGCTGGCTTTTAACCCCTATAATTCTTTGCAGAAATGTTTCATGCCTCTAAGGGAGACTAAATAGCAAATTATTGTCATTTCATGTCAACCAGTTTTTAAAACCCATCATGCTAAGAGTAATAAATAGAAACTTCTGTACTAAATTATGTTAAAAATCGCGAGCTGCATCTTGATTTCAACAGATAGACGGACATGGTTATATCGACTTATTTCTTATGCTGATCACGAATATATACATACTTTATAGGTTCTACGATGAATATTCCGATGTGTTGAAAAAAGAATCATAAAGTTAATTATACCCTTACACATCTTATGGTCGAAGCTATAATAAAGGTAATTTTCTATTTTACATCTGGAAATACCATTGCATGAGGGTTATACCAAAACATCGACTTATTGTCAATTCGATTCTAGAGGGGTCAATATTAGATAGATAAATTGTAGATAGATTACTTAGGCTTACACGGAAATCCAAAACGACGGGCCAGCAGCGGAACCGGTTCAGCTAGTATATATATATATATATATATATATATATATATATATATATATATATATATATATATGTATATATACTTTATATGGTCGCAAATGATTAGTTCGATGTGTTACAAACAGAAAAACAAACTTAATATGCCCTCCATACTATGGTGAAGGGTAAAAAATTGTAATCAGCTGTTTGCTATGGCCTACCTGTAATGAATGTCAATACGCATGAAACTTCAACATTTATTATTTTCTACTTCCGAACCAAAATTGTTTGCTGGGTAAGGTAAAAATCTGCCCACTGATATCTTCACCTAATTATGCCCTACGCTTTAGTCTTCCCTCTTTCTTGTTCTGTCTTATTTTTCATTTTTACCGAATATTGTTTTGCCCTACCCTCTTTTACCACACTCTATATTTAGTTGTTCGTTGTAACAGGTCGATTCGTTACAACTCCCCCTTGCACTAGTATTAGTGCGTAGCGACAGCACAGCATCTATCACAACAAATTTCTGCCTTGTAAAACAGACTTACGCGGCTCAGAGGGTAGAACTGCGGCTTCGTATTCTGTAGTCCCGGGTTCGAGCCCAAGTCTGGCTAAACGTATTTCAAGTCTTTTTTATATATATTTTTTTCTGCTTTTTTTATGATATTTTCGCCACTTTTGTTTCGACTTTCGGTTAATTGTGCCGTAGTCAAGAAAAGAGTTAAAGATCAAAGTCCAGGGTAATAACCGTAAACGTTGCAATTCTGACCGTTTCTCAGCAGATAGAGCAGTGGAGACTTTTATCATGTTCCTACCCTACTTGTATGCAGAGCTCCAAGTTTCAGTAACAAAATTCAATCGTTCTTTTGCTTGGTGATTGTTAAACAGCACACAACATTGAAATTTACAGCACAAGTGCATTGAAATTTAAAGTGAAACTGTACAAGATCGAAAGTGTATTTTGTTGCATTTCTTCAAAGTATATTAGCATATTCGATAAATTAAATCTCCTCGTAACATTCAGTTTAATTGAAGAGACGAGATTATTCCTAAATTCTTGAAATTCAGAGGTAATAGCGAACATTTTTTTTTAGAAAACCAAACATTAACTAAGTTGTGGCCTTTTAATATCTTTAGAAGCAACTGAACCGTGAATCCCTGAAATAACCTTAATTTTGCTAATTCTATAAAAACAACTTGAAACCATATTTAACCAGCGAACCTATAAAGGCTCAGGTAAATTTTTCATCAAAAGTTTAATGATAGATTTCATCTAATACAATTGTGTAATCCATTCCACAGCCTACTTGTGTATACTTTTGTATTTGCCTCATCGACGGCTAGTGGGGTACCACGCGACGAAGAGGGCTGAGCAATTAAAATACAATTATCATTACCAAAAACGGGGATTACAATCCCAAGCCTTAAACATCAGCAATCAATTTTAACCGTCTAAGATTGCAGAGTAACCCCAGAATCTTAATCTTTAATGTTGCGGATATACCTTTTAATTGCATCATTGCATTGCATCATAAAGCCCAACACCAATCCGTAACAATTTATTCTTATCAGTGCATGGAAGAAACCAGGATCATAATACTGGATTAAACACCTGAAGAAACCCAAATTTGGATTAATTTAGACTTGTTGAATTAGAATAAGTATAAACAACCATATTGTCCTGGCATATATACAGCAAAATTTTCCAAGTAATTATTGTAGCCACATTCGTCGGAAACGAGTTCATCGAGGCCTCGACGTACATCTAAAATCGACTGATGAAAGTGGTAAGTGAAAACCGTATATGAATTATAAATCTTGTTGTTTTAAAATTTTGCGTTTATATGCCATGTCTCTATTTAAGTAGATCATTCATATAAGTATTACTAAAATCATTACAAACCTATTTTAAATTCGAGGTTTCAAAGAGAAAAAAAATAATTAAATCCTGTGTTGATAAACTAGAATTGATCTTTGCAAAACGAAACAGAATTTAAGGATAGATAATAATCGTTGTTATGGTAACTTAGATATTCATACCAATTATATTCCCATCATTTTTTTCATATATCATTGTTAGTTAATGGTGCTTATTTAAATTTTTTTAATTTACGATCATTTTCGAAACCATTTGTTTCAATTCATATTAGACAACCGCAAAATTTAAGTGAGTACCCTTATGTTAGAAATTCTTTTTATGATTTAATCTTCAATTCAATTTGCACTTATGAATCTAACTGGAGTATTAAGATACATTTTGTTAGTTCTCAAACATGTCTGAGTTCGATTCAAACCCATTATTTTACTATTAGAAACCTGTTTGCATGTTGCTGAATAAATGAATATTTTTCCATAAATAATTGCAATTTACCATGAATGCTTAAGTCTCTTTGATTTTACGGCAGGGATGTGAGAGTAGACGACAGTTATCAGAGTTCGGGGACTTATTCATAATTCATAAGCCATTAAGTCCAAGGATGGGTTGGGTTACGAGGCTATCGATTCCAGAACATCCGGAATCGGCTTCCATTTCAAGACTGGGGATAACGATAGGCAGTTTTAATTCATCCATACCAGTTGGGGTAACAATTAGTCAGCTCTTTGTGTAAAGTTTCAACATTTTTGTATTTCATTTTTTTTGTCAAGACAAAACGGGAGTCTATATTAAAACTTTTTGTTTGTGTGGAGAGTAGGTGCTGTGACGTCAAGGGGACATGAACCCCCCAACTGACTGAAGCTAGCTCCTCAAGGCTCCCAGTCCCCCTGAAGTCCAGACATCATTTTGTTAAGATATGAACTTCCCCTACCTCTCAGACAGCGGTTAAATTGGGAAATCCCCATGTTAAATCAGACTGTGCATTACATAAATATATGGAGCCCGGCGTGGGGCAAAGGGAACTTAAAATTTGGCTATAAAGAATTATGTCAAATAAAAAAAAAAGAAAAAGTTTTTTTATATGCTAAAAACACTTAATCTTAAGGCAAGGAAGTTCTCTTGTTTTAAACTTAAGAAACTGTTGCCAAATTTAAAAAGTTAAATGAGCCCTATTCAATAGATACAATTTTTTTAAAGGTAGAGTTCAATTTCAGAAACGATTGTAGTAAGTGGTTTGTTTGAGTATAATTGCATATTTGAATAAATATCAGGCTTCTATGGATATTCTATTACCTGATCGTTTCGGTACATAGACCTAGAATTAACTTGACATTTTTTTCAGTGTGAATTATATTCAACCAAGCAATTTACTGTAATTCGTTGGTGATCACGTCTTTTTGCGCTTATGATATTTTGACTGAGATATGAGCCTCCTATTATCTATAGGATATACTTTATTTTTGCTCATCGCATCATAAAGTCCGTATTTAATAGTGATTGGCAAACCAAAGGCTTGTTTGTTGAAACATTATGTGTGTGTATAAGATGTATTCACCCCATAGCCCAGTTTAGTGATTTGATTTGCCTATCGTACCCCTACCTAAGTCCATCTACTCTAGTATGCATCACCAAACAGCCGTAAACCAAATGTTTGAATTTTTAGAAACCAAAATATAACTAAGTACAAATCTTTGCTAAGAATTTTTCCTATAAAAACCATTATTGTCACGCCTTTTTATCTACACAATTTTTTTTTGAAGAGATAATTGACATTAAAAAAAACATGACTCAGCGAAGTCCTCCGCCCCCTACAGGCGTAAATTTAGGAGCACAATCTCTTGCTCACAGTGAACAAATTTGTAGCATTTGTGATGAGAGTATGGTTTTTGATTCTCAGGAATGCTACAATATACTAAATTGCGGCCACATATTCCATCGTAGCTGTGTGGAAAGGGCTCTGTCAACTTCGTCAGAATGTCCACATTGTAAGCTACCATGTGAGTTATCAGATTTGCGCAAGTATTATGGCAATACAAAACCTGCCCATAATACTTCAGTCGACAACTCCACACAAACCGTTAATGAAGACAAATTCCGTCAAAGTGTTCGAGGAAAAGGTAGAGGAGCAATGGCCAATCGGCCAATTACAAGAAATCTGAGTAAAACCCTCTTCAGTGCAAATATTGACACACTTCCACAAACCATTGACAATTTAATTGATGTGTCCGAACCGTACTCACCAATGAAACATACTGATCCGTATCAACAACAACCCCAAAACAATCCAAATAAGCAAAATTCCAAACCCCAATCACAGAATTCCAAGGCCGTTGATTATTCTAAAATCAACACAATGATAGAAACCAACATTGCCAAATTCTTCCAAAACCTAAATTTCCAAACTAATTCTTCAAGGACTCCTCCCTTAAGAACGGATCAAGAACCGCCAGGCTCTAGACCTCCCGTCGCTAGCGGAAATTATAACTTACCTCCACAGGATATAAACATCCGCAGAAATAGTAGTAGTCAGCCAGACCAAATATATTCCTCTCGACCCGAAAAACTGACAGCCATTATCCAAAATTGGAACGTCAAATTTGACGGTTCCAGTAAAGGCCTTCCTGTAGAAGAGTTCTTGTATAGAATTAAATCTTTAACACAGGAGCATCTCGACAATAATTTTAACATAGTGTGCAAGAACCTCCCAGTGCTTTTAACAGGCAAAGCAAGAGAGTGGTATTGGAGGTACCACAAACAGGTGGGCTTCATAGAATGGACCTCTTTTTGTACTGCTCTGAAGTGTCAGTTTAAAGAGATGCGAACTATGTTTGAAATTAAGGAAGAGATCAGGAATCGCAAGATGAAACCTGGCGAGAGCTTTGAAGACTTCTATGATTCAGTATGTGCTATAGTGGACAGATTAGAACAACCATTACCTGAAGAGGAACTGGTAGAAATAGTGGGGAGGAATTTAAGACCAGAAATTCGGCACGAGCTATTATATGTGCCTGTTTTCTCAATGGCTCATCTTCGAAATCTCGTCCAAAGAAGAGAAAAATTATTTGCGGACGAAAGTTATCGTAGAAATTTGAGCCTTAAATCACAAAATAACACAAATCCAGTAAATAGGCGACATTTAGCTGAATTAGAAAAAAACAGAAGATATATCATATGACTCAAATACCGGGGTTTGTGTGTTGGAATTGCGATCAAACCGGACACTTTTGGGATGATTGCGTAGAACCGCGCACAGTGTTTTGCTATGGTTGCGGCACGAAAAATGTGTATAAACCACAGTGCGGCAAATGTGCAGAAAAAAAGTTAGGATTGCCAAAAAACTTCCCACGTCCAAATTCAGTTCAAAAACAATCCTAGCCCCTCCTCATGATGGCAACACAGATTCAGCATTGTCACCTTCTATATCTGTTCTGAAACGCAACGCTGATGAGCCTAATCTTTCATCCACTACATTACGACCACTTCGCCCTTACCATGAACGTCTTATGGACTATATAGCAAAACGTAATAAAATTTTTCAAATTCATGCTATTAACAGTTCTCCTAGAAAACACCCAAAGCGGTCAACTCTTCGCTTGAGAGCATACTTCAAGCGAAGAAAACTTACCAGTAAATACATAATCTCGGCCATAATCTCCAATGCCAATGACAAAAGATATTATGCCAAAATTACCTTTTTGAATTTTAACGAGTGTGGCTTACTCGACACCGGTGCAAATGTGTCCTGCATTGGGTCCAGTTTAGCTCTCACGGATTTTTCTCAGTTCCCTCAGTTCGTTTCTAATAAATCGGGAGTAAAAACTGCTGATGGAACCATTCAGAAAACATTAGGTATTCTAGATGTTGACGTCACATTCAGAAATGAGACCCGAAAATTAAAAATGCTCGTTGTCCCAGCTATAACCCAGAGGGTCATACTCGGGTTAGATTTCTGGAGAGCATTTAATTTAGCGCCGGATGTATTTCAACCAGCCATTATAACTGAGCCTGATCTCTATCAAAATTCTTCAAGTGAGGTCTACCAATTACCAAAATCGATTAGTAGCGTTGGTAGATCGGATTCTGCAAAGATGATCCAAAACTATCCTCTGAGTTACAGTCAGAAGACCCAACTTGACTGCATCATTGAGTTATTTCCAGACTTTTCGAAGCAAGGTTTAGGCCGAACTACCTTAATAGAACATGAGATCGACGTTGGGGACGCTAAACCCGTTAAGCAGCGTTTCTATCCGGTTTCCCCCGCTGTGGAGAACCTCATGTTTCAGGAAATCGATAGAATGCTCGCTCTTGGGGTAATTGAACCCTCGTCATCTCCTTGGAGTTCTCCGATGCGTCTAGTTCTAAAGCCCTGTGTAGGGCCACTATTGATAGCGCGCTATCATTACGCCCATTAATAAAAAAAAAAAAAAAAAAAAAAGTTCTAAAGCCTAACAAAGTTAGACTTTGTCTAGATGCGCGGAGACTCAATCAAGTCACAGCTAAGGACGCCTACCCGCTTCCCAGCATTGAGGGTATTTTCTCTCGCTTACCTAAAGCTAATATAATAACAAAGCTGGACCTCAAAGATGCCTACTGGCAGATTGGACTGAGTGAAAAATCGAAGCCTTTCACAGCGTTTACGGTACCGGGTCGTCCGTTGTACCAGTTCACTGTAATGCCTTTTGGTCTGTGCACAGCCCCACAGACTATGTGTCGTCTGATGGACCAAATTATTCCGCCAGACCTGAAGCATTGCGTGTTCGGGTACCTCGACGACCTGGTTATCATAACAGAAGATTTTTCCACTCACGTGTCAGTCCTGGTCAGAATCGCTCAGGAATTTAAAAAGGCCAACTTGACCTTAAACATTGATAAGTGTCAGTTTTGTGTGACGCAGGTCCAATACTTAGGCTATGTAATTGGACACGGTGGCATACAGACCGATCCCGAAAAGGTCGAATCAGTTGCACAATGGCCTGTACCAAAAACCGCAAAGCAAGTTCGCGGATTCTTGGGTTTAGCTGGTTGGTACAGACGTTTCATCAAAAACTTTTCTTCACTCACTTTTCCCATAACGGAAACTTTGTCCACCAAGAAAAGGTTTAAGTGGACTCAGGAAGCCAATGAGGCTTTTGAGGAAGTGAAGAAACGTCTGACCACCGCTCCCGTTCTTGCCAATCCGAACTTCAATAAAAAGTTTTATCTGCACTGCGACGCCTCGGATTATGGCATTGGTGCAGTCCTTGTGCAACTCGATGAAAACGACGAAGAAAGGCCAATAGCCTTCATGTCAAAAAAACTTAATACGTCACAGCGAAACTACAGCGTAACCGAAAGGGAATGCTTAGCGGCTATTGAAGCCATTAAACGCTTTCGATGTTACCTGGAGCTTCAAGACTTCGAGGTCATCACAGATCATTCTTCCTTAAAGTGGCTTATGAGTCAACCGGACCTAACAGGCAGGCTGGCCAGATGGGTGTTTAAATTACAGCCATATAGGTTTACCATAAGCCACCGTAAGGGGAAAGATCATGTGGTTCCCGATGCTCTTTCACGAATTCCCCCAGTGGAAGTTTCAGCTGTAGAATTCACAGAACCAGAAATCGATCTCAATTCGTCATGTTTCGAAGATCAAGATTATCAAATCTTAAAATCAAAGATCTCTGGAAACAGCTGCAAATACCCGGATTTGAAAATAATAGACAAATTTGTCTACATACGCACAGAGCACTACTCTGGTGATCCTCAACGGGAGGAAAGTGCCTGGAAGCTTTGGATTCCCAAAGGACTCAGAAAAACTGTTATATCTCGGTTCCACACTTCACCGATAGCCGCCCACGGTGGCATGCATAAAATGGTAGACCTAATTAGACGTAATTTTTACTGGCCTGGTTTAGTATCAGATGTCAGGGACTTCGTGAGGGATTGTGAGGTATGCAAAGTAACGAAGGCACCAAATACGTTGCTCAAACCAGAGATGGGAAAACCAGTGCATACCACAAGACCCTTTCAAAGACTATATGTAGACTTTCTTGGACCGTATCCAAGGTCTAAGAATGGTCACATTGGTCTATTTATAGTCTTAGACCATCTAACAAAATTTCACTGGCTGTGCCCTCTAAAAAAATTCCATGCTTCCAGCGTTCAGAAATTTCTGTTAGACCAGATTTTTTACGTGTATGGGGTTCCCGAGTACTTAGTCAGTGATAACGGTTCGCAATTTAAAGCAAACGACTTTAATGCATTCCTGACTAAGCTCGGGATAAAACACATATATACCGCGTTGTATTCCCCCCAATCTAACGCCTCGGAGAGGGTCAACAGATCGATTATTTCCGGTATACGATCATACTTGAAACAAGATCATAAAATGTGGGATGAGCACCTTTCGGCCATCAGCTGCGCTCTCCGAAATTCTGTGCATCAAGCCACCAAGCACTCTCCCTATTTTGCCACTTTCGGCCTTAATATGATCACGCATGGAGATACGTACCAGCTGCTTAGGGATGTCAATTTGTTAGAGGAATCCACAATACAAATAAGCCGAGAGGACCAACTTACACTTTTACGGAAAGAGCTCCGAAAAAACATCTCTCAAGCCTATGACACCAATAGGCATCAATATAATTGGCGTAGCCGACCCATTTCATACACTGTTGGGCAAACCTTGTTTAGACGGAATTTCGCACAGAGCAATGCCTCCAAAAATTTCAACGCGAAACTATCACCACTGTTCATAAAGGCGATAGATCAATCGAAAGTGGGAAAACACTACTACATCCTAAAAGATACCGAAAGTAACTCTATCGGCACTTATCATGCGAAAGATATTCGCACTTAATTCACAACATTGCGCCTGGTAATATTGTTATCCAATGGATAAATATTACCTGGTTTGTAATGAATGTCAATACGCATGAAACTTCAACATTTATTATTTTCTACTTCCGAACCAAAATTGTTTGCTGGGTAAGGTAAAAATCTGCCCACTGATATCTTCACCTAATTATGCCCTACGCTTTAGTCTTCCCTCTTTCTTGTTCTGTCTTATTTTTCATTTTTACCGATTATTGTTTTGCCCTACCCTCTTTTACCACACTCTATATTTAGTTGTTCGTTGTAACAGGTCGATTCGTTACAACTCCCCCTTGCACTAGTATTAGTGCGTAGCGACAGCACAGCATCTATCACAACAAATTTCTGCCTTGTAAAACAGACTTACACGGCTCAGAGGGTAGAACTGCGGCTTCGTATTCTGTAGTCCCGGGTTCGAGCCCAAGTCTGGCTAAACTTATTTCAAGTCTTTTTTATATATATTTTTTTCTGCTTTTTTTTATGATATTTTCGCCACTTTTGTTTCGACTTTCGGTTAATTGTGCCGTAGTCAAGAAAAGAGTTAAAGATCAAAGTCCAGGGTAATAACCGTAAACGTTGCAATTCTGACCGTTTCTCAGCAGATAGAGCAGTGGAGACTTTTATCATGTTCCTACCCTACTTGTATGCAGAGCTCCAAGTTTCAGTAACAAAATTCAATCGTTCTTTTGCTTGGTGATTGTTAAGCAGCACACAACATTGAAATTTACAGCACAAGTGCATTGAAATTTAAAGTGAAACTGTACAAGATCGAAAGTGTATTTTGTTGCATTTCTTCAAAGTATATTAGCATATTCGATAAATTAAATCTCCTCGTAACATTCAGTTTAATTGAAGAGACGAGATTATTCCTAAATTCTTGAAATTCAGAGGTAATAGTGAACATTTTTTTTAGAAAACCAAACATTAACTAAGTTGTGGCCTTTTAATATCTTTAGAAGCAACTGAACCGTGAATCCCTGAAATAACCTTAATTTTGCTAATTCTATAAAAACAACTTGAAACCATATTTAACCAGCGAACCTATAAAGGCTCAGGTAAATTTTTCATCAAAAGTTTAATGATAGATTTCATCTAATACAATTGTGTAATCCATTCCACAGCCTACTTGTGTATACTTTTGTATTTGCCTCATCGACGGCTAGTGGGGTACCACGCGACGAAGAGGGCTGAGCAATTAAAATACAATTATCATTACCAAAAACGGGGATTACAATCCCAAGCCTTAAACATCAGCAATCAATTTTAACCGTCTAAGATTGCAGAGTAACCCCAGAATCTTAATCTTTAATGTTGCGGATATACCTTTTAATTGCATCATTGCATTGCATCATAAAGCCCAACACCAATCCGTAACAATTTATTCTTATCAGTGCATGGAAGAAACCAGGATCATAATACTGGATTAAATACCTGAAGAAACCCAAATTTGGATTAATTTAGACTTGTTGAATTAGAATAAGTATAAACAACCATATTGTCCTGGCATATATACAGCAAAATTTTCCAAGTAATTATTGTAGCCACATTCGTCGGAAACGAGTTCATCGAGGCCTCGACGTACATCTAAAATCGACTGATGAAAGTGGTAAGTGAAAACCGTATATGAATTATAAATCTTGTTGTTTTAAAATTTTGCGTTTATATGCCATGTCTCTATTTAAGTAGATCATTCATATAAGTATTACTAAAATCATTACAAACCTATTTTAAATTCGAGGTTTCAAAGAGAAAAAAAATAATTAAATCCTGTGTTGATAAACTAGAATTGATCTTTGCAAAACGAAACAGAATTTAAGGATAGATAATTCATAAGTGTTATGGTAACTTAGATATTCATACCAATTATATTCCCATCATTTTTTTCATATATCATTGTTAGTTAATGGTGCTTATTTAAATTTTTTTAATTTACGATCATTTTCGAAACCATTTGTTTCAATTCATATTAGACAACCGCAAAATTTAAGTGAGTACCCTTATGTTAGAAATTCTTTTTATGATTTAATCTTCAATTCAATTTGCACTTATGAATCTAACTGGAGTATTAAGATACATTTTGTTAGTTCTCAAACATGTCTGAGTTCGATTCAAACCCATTATTTTACTATTAGAAACCTGTTTGCATGTTGCTGAATAAATGAATATTTTTCCATAAATAATTGCAATTTACCATGAATGCTTAAGTCTCTTTGATTTTACGGCAGGGATGTGAGAGTAGACGACAGTTATCAGAGTTCGGGGACTTATTCATAATTCATAAGCCATTAAGTCCAAGGATGGGTTGGGTTACGAGGCTATCGATTTCAGAACATCCGGAATCGGCTTCCATTTCAAGACTGGGGATAACGATAGGCAGTTTTAATTCATCCATACCAGTTGGGGTAACAATTAGTCAGCTCTTTGTGTAAAGTTTCAACAGATTTGTATTTCATTTTTTTTTGTCAAGACAAAACGGGAGTCTATATTAAAACTTTTTGTTTATGTGGAGAGTAGGTGCTGTGACGTCAAGGGGACATGAACCCCCCAACTGACTGAAGCTAGCTCCTCAAGGCTCCCAGTCCCCCTGAAGTCCAGACATCATTTTGTTAAGATATGAACTTCCCCTACCTCTCAGACAGCGGTTAAATTGGGAAATCCCCATGTTAAATCAGACTGTTCATTACATACCTTGTAATGATTGTACCATGCTCAATACCCAAAAGCGAAAAATGAGTGTTGTAGCCGCCCCTCTTGTAATCACACGCAGCCAGCTCAGAAACCGATGCTGTTGGGTATGCCATGGCTATTTGTGAAGGCAGAAGGGACGTATCGTCAAGAAGTTTTACATGATTCTCGCCATGACGGATCAAGCTATGTGACAGCTATGACATGGAGCTTTTTACAAATATATTAGTTTTTGTTTCATTCGAACGCGATCTTCTTAAGTCCCGGTCCACGCTAGAGTGATTTCATTGCAAAAATTGCATGAAATTATGCGTCTCAAGATCCATTTCAATAGTAAAGTAATATCATGAAATATCTAATTTCATGACATTTTTTCAATGAAATCACTATAGTGTGGACCGGGACTAAGAATAGCGCCAAAAGTCGGAACATTTGACTAATATTTTTTGTTGTGAATACAACCTATATTTGAAGTGCAAGTAAATATATTTAAAATATCGCGAAACTAATACGTATTGCAAAATATTATAGTGGATTTTGAAGAATAATAATAGCTTAATTTTCTATAACAAATAGTGTTTTAGCGTGTGTTGTGGAATTCCAGTTTGCTGCATATTTTGTTAGTGTATTTTGTAATATAACCTAAGGTTTTAGTCATGATCCCCATCAGCCCCCACCTATAATTCCAAAATTTGGGGATGTTACACTCGTGGTTTCTTAAAAAATCTTCGTAGCAGCACAAAGCTGTACCCGGCGCATTGGCTTGATATTTACACTGGAAATATTTTTGGCCACTTTCTCCATACAAAAGGATCCACCGTGACAGGGTACAATTACTACAAGAAAATCTAATGCTACAACAACAACCACATAAAAATATGTTTTTGTTTGCAAATTTAGTGTCACCCGCATATGCAAACCACATTATTTGGAAATTAAGCAGCAACAGTGATCAATTTAGTAGTAAGAGTTTCACGGGGAGGATCAGGTTATTTTAACCAAAAATCCAGATTCAAGTACCGGGTTAGACCCGGTTATCGTTTGAACGCATATAGAAAGATACCTATCACATGGTGTTTGCCTCATAATGTACGAGCCCAGCAAAATTTTATGGAAGTGGTTCTATGAGATGCCATGATTTCACTGGATCTTTTGCATTGGTTCAAATGAAGTCATGAAAGATCCGATCTTTTCGTCACCATTTGAAACCATTCGAAAGAAGTCGTGAAAGATCCGATCGTTTCATCAGCATTTGAACCAATTCAAAGGAAGTCGTGATAGATACGATCTTTTCCTTAGCATTTGAACCCATTCCATCGATCCAATAGAGATGAATTTTGTGTTTTTATTTTTACACATGTATATATTCTTTTATTTATCTAAATATGTACGTTTAAAGCAATGTAAGATTTCTAGGAAGTCCCAATCATTGAGCTAAAAGTAGAGTCGGACTGCACTCTTTGGTATTAGTCGTGCTCCTTTACGTGCCTGAGGTTAACAGTTTTTACCCGCAAAGTTTTTCCTTACTTTTAAAAGCATACAATTTATATGAGAGCAGTTCACCACTTTTACCATTTTTGCAACAATTACCATTTTTAAAAGTAAAGGAACAGACCAATTATAAAAGTTTCCTTGCCTGCTCTAGAGAACCCCGCTCAACAAGTCGATTTGTAGATCCCCACAAAACAACAAACATTTCCAAAACGTTGTAAAATAAAATTCACGAAATAGTAATCGGCAGTTGGAGTCAATGTCGAAATCTGCACTGCACTGATGGGAAGTAAAATCCTTTTGTAAGATGAATCAAAACCTGTTGCGGAGGAAGTAAATTCTGTTGCATGCAGCGGCGGTGTTTAGACTGCAACAGCTGGGACGGCCGGAAGTCAAGTTTCTCACTTAAATTTACAACCTGTCGCTTGCCAAACACATCGTTCCCGAAGTCTGGAAAAAAGGCCAGCTACTGAAGCCCGAAAAGGATGCCAGCAAAGGTGAATCTTACAAACCGATTTCGCTTTTGTCGCCCGTAGCAAGGACCCTTGTGGCTATAGTTCTTCCAGCATCAGAAATAACTTTCCAGTTGCCGATCAATAGCATAGGATCCGTAAGCAGCACAACAACTGCGCTGAAGGCCATCCCCATATTAGCAGAGGACTCACTCAGAGCAAGCCGTGCTCATAATCTAAAAAGAGAAGTCTAACGTTACAAGAGAGATCCTCTAGATCAACAAGCCTTTCAACCAGGTTTAAGTAGCATTCACACGAATGCAGCCGCAGATGCAGTAAACAGTTATCGTGTGAATGCGGTCCTTGGAGAACATCCACCATCTATCGCAGCTGAGAAGCGCCAGCTGTCAGGACAAACCAGAGTAGTTTTGGGTCAATACGCTCGGGATGGTGCAGCCGTCAAAATTTCTGTAGGGCAAGTACTGATGACACCGTGGAAAACATCTACCCAGCATACAGCACAGGCCCCCACGACACACTGCTCCTTATCAATTGCCCTACCAATCCTGCTAAGAAACTTAAGTTTGCAGCTTTGTGGTTACAAACCATATAAATAGCGAAATAGCCACATTCTTACGACTGATAGACCCAGAGTCAGATTAAGGAGAAAAATGAGAATACAAACATATTAACTACTGTTACAACAACGAGAAGAAACTGCAATTATAGATGTAAACTTTATGATGATAAATAAATTATAGTTAATTCCTTTGAATTAATAAAATAAAAAAATGAAAATCATTTTTGAATACAGCATTTTCCATTTTCCGAACAAGACGTGGAAATTACATGCCAAAGGGTTGGTGAAAATGACATGCCAAAGATAAGTGAAAATGCTATTCTTGGGAATTGGTTAAGATGGCATGCCAAAGGATTAGTATAGATGCCATGCCAAAGAATTGTTGAAGATGCAATTCCACCGAGTTAGTAAAGATGACATGCATAGGATCTGAAAATGAATTGCATCTTTTGGGTGTCACGCTCTTGTAAAAAGAATGAGTGAAGATGCTGAAAAAATTACATTCCATTTCACTTGCACCCATTCTTGAATAGCATCTTTGGCATCGAACATTTTGCTGGGAGTATTTACGCGGCCTATTTTCCCATATGTATAACTTGACTCTTAGATCGCGATATCTCATGAACTGCGACCCCTTTTTATACCCTCCACCATAGTATGGAGGGTATATTAAGTTTGTTTTTCCGTTTGTAACGCATTGAAATACTCATTTGCGACCCTATAAAGTATATATATTCTTGATCAGGATAAAATTCTAAGTCGATCTGAGCACGTCCGTCCGTCCGTCCGTCCGTCTGTGGTAATCACTCTAGCTTCCACAAAAATAGAGATAGGACGCTGAAATTTTGGGAAAATACGTCTTTTGTTTGCAGGCAGGTCAAGTTCGATGATGGGCTATATCGGTCCACGTTTTGGTATATCCCCCATATAACGGTACCCCCCGATTTACGGTATTTTGACGTTTTTAGCTACATTTTCAGACCGATTTCGCTATAATTTGACATTTAGGGTTCTTAAGTGTCAACAAACATATATAACAAAACTTGTGGACATAGGTCCACGTTTTGGTATAGCCCCCATATAACGGTACCCCCCGATCTGCGGTATTTTGACGTTTTTAGCTACATTTTTAGACCGATTTAGCTATAATTTGAAATTTAGGGTTCTTAAGTATCAGTAAAGTTATATAACAAAAGTTGTGGACATAGGTCCACGTTTTGGTATAGCCCCCATATAACGGTACCCCCCGACATACGGTATTTTGACGTTTTTAGCTACATTATCAGACCGATGTAGCTATAATTTGACATTTAGGGTTCTTAAGTGTTAATAAACTTATAAATTAGAAGTTGTGGACATAGGTCCACGTTTTGGTATAGCCCCCATATAACGGTACCCCCCGATTTACGGTATTTTAACGGGTTTAGCTACATTTTCAGACCGATTTAGCTATAATTTGATATTTGAAGTTCTTAAAAGTCAATAAACTTATATAACAAAAGTTGTGGACATAGGTCTACGTATTGGTATAGCCCCCATATAACGGTACCCCCCGATTTACGGTATTTTGACGGGTTTAGCTACATTTTCAGACCGATTTAGCTATAATTTGACATTTGAAGTTCTTAAATGTCAATAAACTTATGTGACAAAACTTGTGGACAGAGGTCCACGTTTTGGTATAGCCCCCATATAACGGTACCCCCCGATTTACGGTATTTTGACGTTTTTAGCTACATTTTCAGACCGATATAGCTATAATTTGACATTTAGGGTTCTTAAGTGTAACTAAACTTATATAACAAAAGTTGTGGACCTAGGTCCAAGTTTTGGTATAGCCCCCATATAACGGTACCCCCGATTTACGGCATTTTGACGTTTTTATCTACATTTTCAGACCGATTTAGCTATCAATTGACATTTAGGGTTCTTAAATGTCAATAAACTTATATAACTAGTGGACATAGGTCCATGTTTTGGAATAGCCCCCATATAACGTTACCGCCCGATTTCAGGTATTATGAGAATTTTACCAACAATTTTTAACCGAATTATCTGTAATTTGAACATTTGACATTTGAAATTCTTAGTGGTCACCACACCTCTCCACCAAAAATTGTCAAGAAAGCCCCCATATAACGGTACCTCCCGATTTTCAGTAATTTGATGATTTTAGCTACAATATTAAACCGAACAAGCAGTAATTTGACATTTGAAGTTCTTAGTGGTCACTACACCTCTCCATCAAAAACTGTCAACATAGGTCCATGTTCGGATATAGCTCCCATGTAACGGTACCTCCCAATTTTCAGTAATTTGGCAATTTTAGCTACAATTTTTAACAGAACTAACTGTAATTTGACATTTGAAGGTTGTAGTGGTCACCACACATCTGCATCAACAATTTTCAACATAGCCCCAATATAACGATACCTCCCTATTTTCGGTACTTTGAGGATTTTACTTAAAATGTTTTTTTTTTTTTTTTTTTTTTTTGTTCGATATTTCGCAATTCTTTGAATTGCATCTTCCTGAAGAATTGAAGAATTGCAGTGCAATATTTACAACAGCTGACGATGGTAGTGATGCTACCTTAGTTTTAAGTAAATATTTTAAGACTATTTCTTGACGTGTTTTTTGCGATTTTATCTTCCTGAAGATGCAATTCAAAGAATTGCGAAATATCGAACAATAAAAGATAATTGATATATTGACCTCGAGCTTGAAGAAAAATACTTATTTCAATGGTGAACAAAAAAGGTCGAAAAAACAACAATAAAGTAAATTAAAATGTTTAACCGAACGTAGGTCCATGTTTTTGTATAGCCCCAAAACAAACCTCCCGATTTTCCGTACCTTAGCTTTATTTTTTGGACGAACTTTTTGTAATTTGAAATTTAAAAGTCAACAAAAATTCTGCAACAAAAATTGTTCATTTAAGTTCATATTTTCGTATAGCCCAAATACCGCCGAACTAGCTGTTAATGACATTTGAAGTTCCCACGTTATGTACCGATTTTCGATATTTTGAGGATTCTAGCTAAATTTTTTAACCGAATTAGGAGTTACTTGACATTAAAGGCTCCCATCAAAAACTGTCAACATAGGCCCATGTTTTATTATAACCTCTATATAACAGTACCTCCCAATTTCTAGCCCACCAAAAATTGTCAACAGTTAGATATGGGCCTCCCGAATGAAGCATTTTATGTACATTATCTGACATTTTAACGTACTCACTTTAAGTTTGGGACAGGAATGAATATTTTATGGTGGAGGGTATGAAAAGTTCGGCCCGGCCGAACTTAATGCTTTTTTACTTGTTAAAAATCATAAAGACCACGAATCGGTGTGTACTCATTGATATGAGAAAAGTCTGCCTTGTGCCTTCGGGGATGTTATGGGAACATGAGTACGAGTATTTATGTAATATCAAAGCTTGGTAAATCTTCTAAAGTTTTAATAACAAAGTAATTAAAGCATCTAATTGAAGTTGATGTCTGAAGACCTAAATTCTGATTTAAATAAACCCCTCAAGCACAACAAAAGAAAAGAAAACAAAACAAACAATATGAAAAATGGACAAAATGCAAGACAAATTAAGCTGGGATGCACATCATCATTTTGTGAAGGCAGGTCGTCTCGTCATTGCTTCTCTTTGGTATTGTTTGCCCGGAGCTGATTCATATTTTGCAAACTTTATCTTAACAGACTAATTTATTTGGTGCATAATATCGATCAACAAGTAAAAAAGTATCAGTCAGCTTTGCCTTAAAGTGGCTACAAATGGAGCAATGCACTATAGGTAATTTGCCCTGTTTTTGAGGCAGAAATTAATAAAAGCGGAATTAAAGAATTTTTTAACTTTTTAAATTATTTATGTGTAAAATTTAGATAAAACAAAGCTTTTTACAGATAAACTCGGATATAATGAACAACGGTTATAAGCAACTACGTATATAAGGAACAAAGATATTTTTTCCAATGTCATTTTCATTAGTTTTCTTATACACAACAAACTGTTGAAAACGATCACGGTGGTAAGTTACAATAGATTTTTCAACGAATTGTTACTACAGTTTTGTATATTTTTTTAATATACGTTAATGCAGACGAGTTTAGTACTCCTTTAAACCGTATCAATGATTAATATGTAAAAGAGAGATAAATTAAAGCTTACTACTGCCGCACCGTTTATAGAAAACCACGAATATACCGAACAATTTGTCGCCATTACTTGTTTTACTTGCAATGAAATTGTAAACAACAATATTTTTTACATTTATTATTTATATTTCCTTAAACCAAACTTCCACAATTTTAAGAATTTTTATTAAGAAGTAACCTAATAAATCTCATAAATATCAAAAAACGGGCAAAATCGGGTTTTGAAACCTAGTAACACCAATGCAGAAGACTTTTAGTAATGTGCTCTAGGTGGCAAAATCTCGGCCAAATACGGTCAATTTAGTATAAGCCTATATGAAGTGAGTTTAAGAAAAGTAAAATATTCATTTCTGACTTTTTGTGTTTTTGGTCGCTACACAAAATGTTTAAGCTATATTATATATTATATAAATTCCTCTCGCAATTGCCAATCTATTCCATTTTACATATCGTCACCATAAATGCCGGAAGACGTAACCCACAAAACTAAAACTTTACAGGAGAAGAAAAAACGTTATAAAATGAAAACGGTGTTGTAAAATGTCGAACATTTTTAGTATCGTGTTTTAAGACATAGAAGAAATATATTTTTGGAAAAAAAATTATTTTTTTTCAGAATTTCAGAAGCTGTGTGTGTTACGTCTTTTGCCATTGTATTTTACTGAAATCCCAAAAGACGTAACCCACAATTTATTGTAAAGAAACTAGTATAAATGAAAAATTATAATCAAATTAGTACTGACTTTTTGGCCTACGCGGTTAAACGAACTTTAAATCTGAAGGTGTTGGGTTCAGTTCCCAGTCTTAACGGTGATATTTCAATGGACCACATTTAGGTGAACTTTCTATTCCAACCAACACTACAATTACATATAATTTCAAGTGTATTGGACGATATTTAAAACATCAGATCTATAAAATTATATTTTTTGTGGTATTTCAGTCAACATATCGACAAAATATAGTTAATATAAATTAAGTGATGTGTAAAAATTTAAATGTAACTTTTAATTCTCATAAGAAATGTTGCCATAAATGTAATGACAATCACTTTCAATTAAGTGTTTTAAGTCTAGCAGGTGCTGAAATTTCTTTTTTAAAACTTTTAGCCTCTGTGCGCACATCTAAGGAGGAACCACTGCCATAAAATCTCCGGAAATTGTCTGTGGTAGAGTCTGGTAGTTATCTTTTATATCAGTTTTAAAACAGATTATACCGCCAAGATCAAACGCCAATGTTTGCAGTTGATTGGATCTTCTGTCTATTTGCATAAGTAAACAATACAGAAAAGTTGCGTTTTTCTCTGAACCTATTTCAATATCATTATAATTAGTTGAATTTATCCAATCTCAAGCCATTATGTATGTTATACCACGGGTTGAGAAGAACATTCACGTACATCAGTTTTTGTTGCCATTTGTCTTGTATTGCCTTCAAAATAACCACTTACTTTTGTAAGTAAAAGTTGTAGGATTAAAAATTAGCAACAAGAATGGTATTTATAATTATTAAAACTGAATCACCATTCATGAGATATCGTCATCTGAGGGTCAAATTAAACATATGGGGAATAAGCCGCATAAAAGGCGAACCGGGTAAAATAACCACTCCATGTGATAGGTATTTCTATAAGCTTCCAAACGACACCCACTTTGTAGTAATAGGTTCAGTAGAACCGGTTCTAAACCGGTTTTTGAATGTGGACTTTCGGGTCAAATAAGCGGATAACCGGATCCGCCCCAAAGGAAATTATACATTTCCGTAATCAGCTCCTCCCTCTGGCATTATAATTGCTGCAAAAATCAAAGACTAACTTGTTTGTACTTCTGTTTAATTTTCAAATAATGTGGGTTACGCCTTTTGTGTTTTATGAAAATTACAGTATGATGTTACGTCTTTTGGCATTTGTTGAATAGGATAGCAATTTTTAAACGTAGACGCTTGAAATTTTGCCAGAGCATGTATTTTAGTTAAATGTATCAGATTCCATCAAAAAACGAATTTCGATTTTCATGTCGGTTACGTCTTCCGGCATTTATGGTGACGATATATATATATATATATATATATATATATATATATAAAATAGAAAAATGTTTGTATGTTTGTTTGTTTGTTTGAAATTTATAGACTCAAAAACCGCTGAACCGATCTTACTGAAATTTTCAGGGTATATTACTACATCGCCTGGAAGTAACATAGGCTATAAAAAGTTTCGAAATTCCGCTCTGATCCGGAGATATAGCATCAGAATCGGAGGTACCTCCAAAAAATTTAAACTTTGTATGCAAATATCTATATAACGGTTACAGATACAGACTCCAAATTTGAAATGTGTGATGGATTTTAGCCTAAAAATAAATGTGCCAAAATATATCGAAATCGGTCCAGATTTGGATATAGCTTCCATATATATTTTCGTCCGATTTCAAGTATTTGATGTACCAAACACGCTACATATGTCCGATTTCCATGAAATTTGGAATGCGTGACGGAACGTGGCTTATAACAAAATGTGCCAAACTATATCGAAATCGGTTCAGATTTAGATATAGATCCCATATATATTTTCGTCCGATTTCAAGTATTTGATATACCAAACACGCTACATATGTCCGATTTCAATGAAATTTGGAATGTGTGACTAAATTTGTTGCAGAAATGAGTATGCCAAATTATGTTGAAATAGGTTCAGATTTGGATATAGTTCCTATATATATTTTTGGCCGATTTCATGTATTTGATGCACCCAACCCACTATGTATGTCCAATTTCAATGAAATTTGGAATGTGTGACTAAATTTGTTGTAGAAATGAGTATGCCGAATAATATTGAAATCGGTTCAGATTTGGATATAGCTCCTATATATATTTTCGGCCGATTTCATGTATTTGATGCACCCAACCCTCTATGTATGTCCAATTTCAATTAAATTAGGAATGTGTGACTAAATTTGTTGTAGAAATGTGTATGCCGAATTATATTGAAATCGGTTCAGATTTGGATATAGCTCCTATATATATTTTCGACCGATTTCATGTATTTGATGCACCCAACTCACTATGTATGTCCAATTTCAATGAAATTTGGAATGTGTGACTAAATTTTTTGCAGAAATGAGCATGCCAAATTATGTTGAAATCGGTTCAGATTTGGATATAGCTCCTATACATATTTTCGACCGATTTCATGTATTTGATGCACCCAACCCACTATGTATGTCCAATTTCAATGAAATTTGTCCCGTATGGGATGTTGTGGGACAATGTTTTTTTTTGTAACTAAATTTGTTTTAGAAATGAGTATGCAAAATTATATTGAAATCGGTTCAGATTTGGATATAGCTCCTATATATATATTTTCGGCCGATTTCATGTATTTGATGCCCCAAACACGCTATGTATGTCCAATGTGTATCTAAATTTGGTGTAGAAATAAGTATTGATATCGGTGTTGATTTGGCTATAGCTCCCATATTTATTTCAATGAAATTTGTGCGGTATCTACGAGTATATCTATAACGGAGGAAAATGTTTGTACGTTTGTTTGTTTTAAGGTTTATGGACTCAAAAACCTCTGAACCGATCTTCCTGAAACTTTCAGAGTATATTACCACATGGCCTGAAAGTGTCACAGGCTATATAAATCTTAAAAATTCCGCCCCGATCTGGAGATATAGCCTCAGGATCGGAAGTACCTCCAAAAACTGTAGACTTTGTATGCTGATATCTTCAAATTTGGTATGTGTGACAGAATTTGGTCTAAAAATAAATTTGCCAAAGTAATTTGAAATCGGCTCAGATTTGGATATATATTTTCGGCCGATTTAATGCATTTGATGCATAAAACACGTTTTGTATGCCCAATTCCAATGAAATTTGGACTGTGTGACGGAATTTATTGCAGAAGTAAATGTTCCAAACTATTTTGAAATCGGTTCAGATTGGGATATAGCTCCCATATATATTTTCGGCCGATTTCATATATTTTCTACACCAAACACGCCATATATGTTCAATTTTGAAGAAATTTGGAATCTTTGACGGAATTGATCCTAGAAATTAGTTTGCCAAATTATATTGAATTGGATCAGATTTGGATATACCTCCAACATGTTTTTTTGGCCGATTTCATGTACTTTATGCAATAAATACCTTATGTTTGTCCAATTTCAATGAAATTTGAAATATGTGGCGGAAATTGATCTACAAAAAAATTTGTCATATTATATTGAAATCGGTTCAGATTTACATATAGCTCCCATATATATTTTCCGCCGATTTCATGTATTTGATGCAACAAACACGCTATGTAAGTCCAATTTCAATGAAATTTGGAATATTTGGCGGAAATGGGTCTACAAAACAAATTGGTAAATTATATTGAAAGAATTTCAATCAATAGAATTTCAGGAAATGTACGAACGTACAAATCCATTGTTACTGTGGCAACTGAAGACGACGCGGTTAACTATCCAGTTGAATTTCTAAGTTCGTTGGATCTTCAGGCTTTCCACCACATAATTTAGTGCTAAAGGTTGGTGTTCCTATTATTTTATTAAGAAGCATAGACCCACCTCGCCTTTGCAATGGTACAAGGTTAACAGTAAAAAAAACTACAAAGCTATTTAATTGAGGCAACGATTATTACTGGGAAGTATATAGGTTCAGATGTACTTCTACCTCGAATCCCTCTAATAGCAACAGAAACGCCCTTCAATTTTAAAAGATTGCAGTTTCCTGCACGTTTGGCATTTGCAATGACTATAAATAAATCCCAAGGACAGACTCTTCGTGTATGCGGCCTAAATTTAGCATGTTCTTGCTTTTCTCATGGTCAGCTCTACGTTGCATGTTCACGTGTTGGTAGACCGGCCGATTTGTTTGTTTACGCTCCTGAAGGAAAAACAAAAAACATTGTATATCTAAAGCATTACAATAAATACTTTACTTTAAATTTTTGAATTTGATTTCTTTCTGATTTCAAAAAATCCATAAAAGGGTAGCGAAGCGCACCGGGTTCAGCTAGTATATATATATATATATATATATATATATATATATATATATATATTTTCCGCGGTTTTAAATACATTGAAATATGCCTTACAATACGAGTATATATTTTTAGATGTTCTTCGAAATTCTCATTTTGACTGCAATTTAAACCGCGATAATTACGCTATTTTGAAAAATATCATTCATATTAATAAATTTTGACATTTTTTTTCAATGCCAACTAAAAAATTATTATTATTTAAAGTTGCAAAATCGACATTTTGCCTCAAAACTGGGCAAATTACCTATAGTGCAATGTGCGATTTTTATGCGCATCCGATTTCAGTAATCTCCTATCAAAAATATGTCAATGTACACCTATTTAAAACAGATGCGTCCAGAAGCGAGGATGTACCACCACATTTCATTTTGTTCAAAAAAAGCCCATATTACTCGCGTATCGCTATATCTTTCAATACAAATATTCATGAAAATTGCAATCGTGTATAAACATTGCATTTAAATACCTACTTAGATGGTGTTTGTTTCATTTATGACTTATAAGTCTAACTAACAAAGGATTTCAAAACGCGCCGTTATTCTACTTTACTTCTCCATTTTTGCTTTCTTCAAGTTGGTCTTTCTATCGGAGTTTTGGCCATCCCTTGAGACGTATACCGTCAAATAGCTCGTATTGATATGTCTTCCTTGCAGGGACATTTTTTTCCTTTCTTGTGTACGGGAAATAGTAAGCTAAGGTTCCAATAGTTGGGTATGCTTTCTTCCTGCAAAATTTCGCTAATTAACTGATGCATACTCCTTATCAGCATTTCACCACCGGAATGAAATGGGTGAGAAAAATCCAAAAACAAGAAAAAATCGCTGGAGGGATTTTTAAATAAATCACTATTTTATTTTTTTCTTAGGTTTTCAGGATTTTGCTTGGAAGCGGCAAGTCCTATCGAAACAGGATTAAAGAAAATCTGTTAGAGGATTTTCACTGCTACAACATTTTCTTGAGTTCGATAGAACTTGCCGCTTGCAGGAAAAATCCGGAAAACCTAAGATAAACCTAAAATTGTGAACTTTGACCGCGATTTATTTAAAAATCCCTCCAGCGATTATTTCTTGTTTTTGGATTTTCCTCATCTATGAACATTGCTGTCTCAGAACACGCAAAAACTTGCCAAGTGTAAGCGGTTTTCATTCAAAGTTAATTAATGGGCACCGTACTTGACATTGTTTTATAAGGAGGCGATACAGTCAGTGCATTGTCCCAATTTGAACTAAGAAATGAATAATGCTTCTTTTGCAACATTATACCAAAAGAAGAGAATACAGCCGAATTATGGAGTTTTTATAGTATTTTGTCGGGGCTAAGCTAAAAGTTTCCTGATTTTGTATGATATTGTCTTCAGAAATACATACAGTAGTTGTCCGGGAAAATAATGCAACATGAAATAAAAAATGTAATCGTTTATGACTTCGAAGCGAGTGGAGATTTTAAAAAAAAAATCAAAATAATAAAGTTTGTTGGCTGAAGTTGTCTCTAAAACGGCATAGAATAAAAAAATATTTAATTTACAGTACCGTTATACTAAAATTTTACCGGAAAACAAAGAAAGGACATTTTAAAATTGGTTATTGAAAATTATGCACCACATTAATCGATTAATAATTTCCAAATTGTTGACTCTGTATGCCATTTTAGTAATCAGAATTGTGGAATAAGTGGTTCCATATGGTTTCCAGTAGTCTTATCAATGATTCCGATAGAAAGAATTAAGTTCCTAACGTACTTTTGACATGACGTAATTAGTGTCCCTTTGTAGGCATTTTGGTAGAAAATCCTAATTTCTGATGTTATTTTCAAACAAATGACTATGGAAAGTTATTAACGGTTATGTCT
The DNA here is from genome assembly GCF_047663935.1 of Musca autumnalis. NCBI lineage: Eukaryota > Metazoa > Arthropoda > Insecta > Diptera > Muscidae > Musca > Musca autumnalis. Next base: position 130,395,038 of record NW_027412088.1, on the reverse strand, counting down.
AGAGTACGTACAAACAATTTAGTGATATATGGAAAGTCTTGTATCAGCCAGACTTGCCCCATATTTGTATAGTCTTTAACTGCATTACCCTGGTAGAGGAAAACGCCAGGGCACAGCAAGTTTTTGCATTTATCTTTGAAAATAGTTTTATGAAACATTGTTAACAACGTCTTGACCCTGTTTGCTTTTAGAAAAAGATTTTACACCCTTTGTTGCCATTCAAGCCCAAACAACTAAACTAGACATTTCTACCCAAAATTTCCTGCAAAGGGACACTAAAAACAATCATTCCAAAATTACACCAGGAACATCATTTGACTAAAATGACATAAAAAGGCAACAATTTAGAAATTATTAATCGATTATTGTTGTGCGTCATTTTAAATACTCAATTTAAAAATTCCCATTTTTGGGTTTCCGATCAAATTTTAGTATAGCGCTATTGTAATGAAATATTTTTCTATGCCATCTTAAAGACAACTTTTCGGCCTATTATGTTTTGAATTGTTAAAATATATCTACTCGTTTCGAAGTTATCAACGATTACATTTTTTATTTCAGGTTGCATAATTTTCAGTGACACCCACTGTATTTGTTTGACCATGCTTTGGCAAGACCCAAACATTAGTTTCATAGTCTCAAACATTGCTGGGTGTATGATTTGGAGTCTATGAACCGTATTCTGCATCGGCCAACTCCGGGCTAATACTCGTACACTTTCGTTTTTTTTAATGAACATTTCTACAATTGTTTAGTTGGCTTCCACGGATATACATATGTTTTTGTTATATAAAAGGTTTTTTTTTCTTAAGATATGGAAATAATAGCTGTAAGACCAATTTCGAAAAGATAGGAACAGAAGACACTTTTCAATTAGAAATATTCAGTACAAGTCCAATCAGCACTCGCGGATTCGGGTAATTCTTCGTGTTGGAGGTATTTAATTCATAGAAGTCGTTTAGGTGGTACTTAGGAGTTATAGAAAACTATGAAGAGTCTTTTCACACATATATTTTAAAATGTTTTTAAGATAGATCTTTTTAGAATTGAAAACTTTTTGAGACAAGGGACTATGTTGGATTTTGATAAAAAAAAACCGCCTTGGTCCCGATAATATCTGTGAAGAAGAAAAGGGCTGTTACTTTCGGACCAAACTTTTTATACCCTCCACTTCATTAATTCCCTGTATAACTCTTTTCGACATATTCGCGAATTAGTCTGTTCGGATATATGGATATATTTTAACCAATTTCTGCATGGTGATTCGCCAATCAAAAGGGGTCCCAAAATCAATATTATAGTCGAAATTCTTAAAAAGAACTTCGAAATACTGAAAACCTAGCAATAGCGAAAACAATCGCAATTGTATGCGGGAATTAGAATCCAAAATTTCAATTAAGAGCGAATGTGGTTGGAAAATTCTGGTATATACCAAAATGTGAACCTAAACGCCTCAAAAAAAAATCGAAAACTAATATTCTTAGCACCGTGGTGCAATGGTATGCACACCCGCCTTGTACGCTAAACGTCGTTGGTTCGATTCCCAGGCCTGGCAACATCAAATTTTCAACGGTGGCAAAATACCCATCAATGATGTTGGCGACATTTCCTGAGTATTTCAGCCATGTAAAACTTCTCTACAAGTGGTTTCTTAGGACACGCCGTTCGGGCTCTGCGATAAACTGTAGGTCCCATATCATTGAGCTAATATGAATCGGGGTGCACTCATTGATATGAGAGAAGTCTCCCCTGTCCCATCTGAGAAGTTTGTGGAACAATTATATTATATGTTCATATATGTATATTATAATATTCTTATATCTTTGTCAAATTTCTTAAATATCGTTAACTCTCTCTATTGCATTAATATTGTTATTATATTATATTTCATACAAAACAACTAACAACAAAAATAGCTTCAAAATAGCTTTACGTAACGTCATACAAATGAAATCCTGTATAGGTCCCCGGTGTATAGTATGGAGCAAATCGGTTACTCCTTTCAAAAGTTATCGGTCTTAAATAGTTCTGGGGGAAGTCCATCAGCTCCTGCTGCTTGATTGTTTTTCAGCCGATTTATTGCTGTCCTGACCTCACTTTGGCTAGGTGGTAGACTTTCAACGCCGTCGTTTCCGATTGGTTCTGGGGTATCTTCATCACCGCTCATATTCGATGCTAAGAGCTTCATAAAATGATGCTTCCAGGTCCTCAGTTCTCTATCTGTATTAGTTACCAGATTCCCTTGTTGTTGTTATAACAGTGTTTATTATTATGTTTGTACGAGGGCAGTTCAGAAACTTCTTAGCCTAGCACAAAAAGCGCGGTATAAACAGAAAAATGTTAAGTGTTTTGGAAACTTCCATCTCTGTTATGAACACATGTTAAATTTTGGAAAAATTAGAAATGCGTGCTGTCATTAAATATTTACATAAAAAAGGTTTATCGGGACACGAAATTGATAATGATATGGTGAATGTGTTAGGTGAAAGTGCTCCTTCATATGCAACAGTAAAAAATTGGGTTGCTTAATTTTAAGGTGTTCGTACAAGCATTGAAGATGAACCACGTAGTGGACGTCCAAAAACAGCAACAACAACAGAAATTGTAGCCAAAGTGCATGATATGGTATTAAATGATCGACGAATAAAAGTGCGTGAAATTGCTAATATCATGGGCATCTCAAATGATCGAGTCCATTTAATTTTGCATGAAGAACTACAGATGAAAAAGCTTTCTGCAAAATGGGTGCCGCATTTGTTAACAGTCGATCAAAAACGCATAAGAATGAACATTTCTCAAGCTTGTTTGGATCGTTTTAAGCGAAATAAAATGGATTTTAAGCGCCGTTTCATAACTGTTAATGAGACATGGATCCACCACTATACTCCAGAGACAAAAGAACAATCCAAACAATGGACTGAAGTTGGAGGAAGTGCCCCAAAGAAGGCAAAAACAATTCAATCGGCTGGTAAGGTTATGGCAACGGTTTTTTGGGACTTCAAAGGTATTTTATTGATTGACTATCTGCAAAAGGGTAAAACAATAAATTCAGAGTACTATTGCAACCTTTTGGATCAATTAAATGTACAAATTCGAGAAAAACGTTCATCAAGACAACGCACCAGCGCACAAGAGTGTTTTAACAATGGCTAAAATCAACGAATTAAAGTACGAGTTGCTTGACCACCCACCTTATTCTCCTGATTTAGCTCCCAGTGACTTTTACTTGTTCCCAAATCTAAACAAAATCCTTGCTGGCAAGCGTTTTACCTCAAATGAAAATGCAATTACAGTTGTAAACCACTATTTTGAAGACCTCGAGGAAAACTATTTTAATCAAGGGATAGAATTGCTAGAAAAGCGTTGGACTAAGTGTATTGAAGTTTCAGTTTTTATTGAAAAATAAAAATATTTTTGAAAAACTAACTATTCTCTTTTTCTTTGATAGGCTAAGAAGTTTCCGAACCGCCCTCGTATGTTCTTTCTTCTGTTCAATCTGGCTCTGGGTCTATCTCCTGGGATGTAACCACAGATCCACTGGAGTTAGATAAGTAGGTTTGGCTGGCAGTTAAAAAGGTGTTTTGTGTCGTGCGGGCCCATGCCGAATACAGGGAAGATGTCTTGAACGGCGCGGCCGATTTCCGCCCAATAAGAATGTAGGCGACTGCAAAATCCCGAGCGTAGTTGAGCCAAAACTACTCTAGTTTGTCGTGGCAGCTGACGCTCCTCAGCTGCGACAGATGGGGGATGTATTTCGAGGACTTTATTCACACTATATTTGCTTATGGCCTTAGCAACTGCATCCGTGTGAATACTATTTGAACCTGCTTGATATACCTGTTGATCTAGGGGTTCTCTCCTATATTGTTGGACCTCCCTCTCTAGAGCATGAATATCCTTACTGATATGCCTAAATGTGTCGGGCCTAGACAGGAGATGGTGATTGGGATGGCTCTCACGGTAACACCCAAGCAAGTACTGTAACGAAAGCATATCATTGTGTTGCTTTACTGAATGAATCTTTGCCTCCTCATGTAGATGGTCCACTGAAGACTTGAGGAGCCACCCTGTTGCTGTTCTCAGGGCGGCATTCTGGCAGGTTTGAATCTTTCTCCAATTCGCATCACATAATCCCGGGGTCCAAATTGGTGCCGCATAGCTTACCACAGACCGACCTATCGCGTTATATGTAGGCAACAAGGTTTCTTTATCTGCTCCCCAAGTGCTGCCGGCTAGGGACTTGAGGACCTTGTTCATACCTTTCAGTTTGTTGCAGATAGCTGTGGCGTGCGCGCACAACTTGAAAGTAGTGTCGAATGTGACCTAAAATTTTGGGGCAGTTTGTGGGCGGAATTCTGCTACCGTTGACTACGACATTCAATTCTCTTCCAAACTGAGCTGTCCATGTGGTGAACAGAGTGGCTGTTGATTTTGTGGCAGATAACTGCATATTCCTCGAATGGAAAAAGGTGGTAAAATCGGTTAAATAGTTCTTCAGTCTCTCACAGATGTCATCAGGATAGGTACCTGACGCCATACGTTACGATCTCGATGCCGTATGGAGGGGGCGGAATACAGGAGAGGTAGATGTTATCACGGAGATATCACCCCACCTTTGGGAACTCCCAGTTTCACTCTACGGGGTTTGGACTACTTGTTCCTGAACTCCACGTACGACTGGCGTCCACACATATAATTGACTATCCAACGTTTCAAGCTTGGCCGGAGGGTTGTCTGCTCAATGTCCTCAAACAGCGTGGAGTGCCTGACTGTATCAAAGGCTTTTGATAAGTCAAGCGCCACCATCACTGTTCTATCGCACGGCCGCCTCTGGTTGAGTCCTTGACAAATATATGTGGTAATGGCGTGCAGCGAAGTTGTCGTGCTGTACTGCTTAAGGAATCCATGCTGATGATCGGCAACTTAATAGCTATTTCTGATACTGGGGAGGACTAAGGTCTCAAGGGTCTTTGCTACGGGCGTCAAAAGCGAAATCGGCCTGTACGATTCACTTTTGTTGGCATCCTTGCCGGGCTTCCGTAGTGGGAGCACCCTGCCCATTTTCCAGACTTCGGGAACAATGAGGGTGGATAGCGACAAGTTGAGAACTTTAGTGAGATACTCCACCCGCAGCTTATCCAGCTGCTTCAGCATTACCACGGAGATTCCATCAGGGCCCAACGCTTTGGATGATTTAGCGTTCCTGATGGCATTGCCAACATCATCCATTGTAAACTGTGGTGGTTTCTCCTCGGCAGGAAGAGATCTGATGCGACGTAATACTCTTCTCTTCGCCCTGTCAATCTCGGGGTGCTCGACAAACTGTCGACTGAAATAACTTGCGCACCTCTTCGGGTCAGTCAACGAAACGTACATACATATTCTTGTACCAGATTCCCTTCGTCAGCTTTGCAGGAGAATATCCCTTCACCGTACCCTTCAGTCTGGTGTTTTACACCCCGATATATTTTTCGGACTCATTTTGAATGATGTACATGTTGAGTGAGGGTGACGTTTTTCCAGCTCTTTCTTGTTTCTGCTGAAAATAAGTTTCTCCTCTCTCGACATCGAACTTCCGTCCTGTTATACGTAAACATTCAGACTCGTGCGTACTTAGCTGCTACAAGGATATGGTGCGAATCGATGCTCGTTCCTCGAATCGATTGGACATCTTACACACAAAAACAATGTCTTCCGTCTATCACAACATGATCGGTCTTGTTTCTGATTTTTCTTTACTTTTATGCGGATTGTGGCAATTCTCTCATTTACAGGGTTGAATCTGGGGATCAGGTTTTTAAGCCTCCGATTTAGGATGAATCCAACACGTAGGCGATGCTTTGTTTCATGCCAGCTATAATACAGTGCGTAATCGTTTGTGATATTTACGTTGGCCCGATTCCATTGCACTTCCTGTAAGTCGATAATATCAGATATGTAATTTCCAAGTACATTCGCCAGCGTGCAAACTGCACCTACTCTGCAAATAGTCCGCACATTCCAGGTGCAGATTCGCAGATCATGGTCCTTAAAACGTTTGCGGGGGTTGTCAACTTGTTATATTTCTTTGTTTTCTCATTGTATGTATGTTGCTTTTTATCGTAGTTATAGGTGAAGAATGCGCAGTTAGTTCACTACCTTAAACGGTTGTTAACAGCAGTTCCCCAGGTGACACCACGGGGAGGTCAGTGTCTACATGAGATGAAACAGGGACCACGATAAGATTAAGATAAAGCCAGCTAGGGGGTCTAATATGTAACTTTTTAATAACTTTATTTAGTTCTTCAGTCTCTCACAGATGTCATCAGGATAGGTACCTGACGCCATACGTTACGATCTCGATGCCGTATGGAGGGGGCGGAATACAGGAGAGGTAGATGTTATCACGGAGATATCACCCCACCTTTGGGAACTCCCAGTTTCACTCTACGGGGTTTGGACTACTTGTTCCTGAACTCCACGTACGACTGGCGTCCACACATATAATTGACTATCCAACGTTTCAAGCTTGGCCGGAGGGTTGTCTGCTCAATGTCCTCAAACAGCGTGGAGTGCCTGACTGTATCAAAGGCTTTTGATAAGTCAAGCGCCACCATCACTGTTCTATCGCACGGCCGCCTCTGGTTGAGTCCTTGACAAATATATGTGGTAATGGCGTGCAGCGAAGTTGTCGTGCTGTACTGCTTAAGGAATCCATGCTGATGATCGGCAACTTAATAGCTATTTCAGATACTGGGGAGGACTAAGGTCTCAAGGGTCTTTGCTACGGGCGTCAAAAGCGAAATCGGCCTGTACGATTCACTTTTGCTGGCATCCTTGCCGGGCTTCCGTAGTGGGAGCACCCTGCCCATTTTCCAGACTTCGGGAACAATGAGGGTGGATAGCGACAAGTTGAGAACTTTAGTGAGATACTCCAACCGCGGCTTATCCAGCTGCTTCAGCATTACCACGGAGATTCCATCAGGGCCCAAACGCTTTGGATGATTTAGCGTTCCTGATGGCATTGCCAACATCATCCATTGTAAACTGTGGTGGTTTCTCCTCGGCAGGAAGAGATCTGATGCGACGTAATACTCTTCTCTTCGCCCTGTCACTCTCGGGGTGCTCCACAAACTGTCGACTGAAATAACTTGCGCACCTCTTCGGGTCAGTCAACGAAACGTACATACATATTCTTGTACCAGATTCCCTTCGTCAGCTTTGCAGGAGAATATCCCTTCACCGTACCCTTCAGTCTGGTGTTTTACACACCGATATATTTTTCGGACTCATTTTGAATGATGTACATGTTGAGTGAGGGTGACGTTTTTCCAGCTCTTTCTTGTTTCTGCTGAAAATACGTTTCTCCTCTCTCGACATCGAACTTCCGTCCTGTGATACGTAAACATTCAGACTCGTGCGTACTTAGCTGCTACAAGGATATGGTGCGAATCGATGCACGTTCCTCGAATCGATTGGACATCTTACACACAAAAACAATGTCTTCCGTCTATCACAACATGATCGGTCTTGTTTCTGATTTTTCTTTACTTTTATGCGGATTGTGGCAATTCTCTCATTTACAGGGTTGAATCTGGGGATCAGGTTTTTAAGCCTCCGATTTAGGATGAATCCAACACGTAGGCGATGCTTTCTTTCATGCCAGCTATAATACAGTGCGTAATCGTTTGTGATATTTACGTTGGCCCGATTCTATTGCACTTCTTGTAAGTCGATAATATCAGATATGTAATTTCCAAGTACATTCGCCAGCGTGCAAACTGCACCTACTCTGCAAATAGTCCGCACATTCCAGGTGCAGATTCGCAGATCATGGTCCTTAAAACGTTTGCGGGGGTTGTCAACTTTTTATATTTCTTTGTTTTCTCATAGTATGTATGTTGCTTTTTATCGTAGTTATAGGTGAAGAATGCGCAGTTAGTTCACTACCTTAAACGGTTGTTAACAGCAGTTCCCCAGGTGACACCACGGGGAGGTCAGTGTCTACATGAGATGAAACAGGGACCACGATAAGATTAAGATAAAGCCAGCTAGGGGGTCTAATATGTAACTTTTTAATAACTTTATTCATTGTTTATTTCTCAAAATTTCCATTTGTTTGTTTTCTGGTTGTTACAAAAATAAAAGAAATTTAAACAATATCGATAGTTGTTAAGATTTACAGATCGCATTTAGATATTATAAATAAATATTTTAATTTAATTCCGTCCTTGCGTCTGTCCATGTATTTTTGTAATCAAAGTACAGCTCGTATTTATTATCACATCTGAAACACTTTCCGATTTTGTTGAAATTTGTTTAAAGATAGGTAAAATTGCACTCTTTATAAGAACATATAATTTATTGTGGGGACAGACCCAAAAAAAACCTTACCCCGGTTATTGTTGCCGGTTCGCCTGAATATGTGCATACTCCCCTAATCTAATATATAAAAGAGCTTAGTGATGAGTGAGTGAGTGAACTGTTGGTGTGTAGGGGTGAGATAAGGCTGGGTTTTTGGAAATCCGTCCTAGAAAGGTATGAAAAGTACTAAACGGTACTAAATATGGTACCCTTTCTATTAGGCAAACGGGATGAGCTAGAATTCTGAAATTTGGAATGAGGGTAACTGATGGAAAGTTAGAAAGATGTAGCAAGGGGTTTTGGGAAATTCGACCTCTATGTGTATGAAAAGTACTAAAATTTACAACATTTAGTACCAATTGTATATTTTGAACGGATATAGCTATAATCTTGGAATTTGGTATGGAAATCAAGGTGAAGTGGTGCTTCTAAAAGGAAATAGTTTGTGAAATCCGTACTCGTGTGTACGAAAAGTACAAGTACAAGTAAGTAATTTAGTAAAACTTGGATTTGGGTGAACGGATAGAACTGGAAACCTGAAATTTGGAATTAAGATTACTGTTGAAGTGTAGGTAGTTTTGGAAATTCGTACTTTTGTGTACGAAAAGTACTAAATGGTACTAAATTTTGTACAATTTGGATTTGGGTGAACGAATAGAGGTGGAATCCTGAAATTTCGAATTAAGATTACTGTTGGATAGGAGGATTGAGATATGGAGTTTGTTTTGGGAATTCGTACTTATGTGTAAGAAAAGTTCTAAACGGTACAAAATTTGGTACAATTTGTATTTGAGTGAACGGATTAAGCTGGAAACCTGAAATTTGGAATTAAGATCACTGTTAAAGTTTAGGATTGAGATATGGAGGTGGTTTTGGTAATTCGTACTAATGTGTACGAAAAGTACAAAAATACTAAATATGATACAATTTTGATTTTGGAGAAAATTTGGACTTAAGTTTACTGTTGGTGTCGAGGATAGAGATATGGAGGATGTTTAGGAAATTCGTACTTATGTATGTGTAGGAAGACATTTTGGAGAAAATTTGGACTTAAGTTTACTGTTGGTGTGGAGGATAGAGATATGGAGGATGTTTAGGAAATTCGTACTTATGTATGTGTAGGAAATGGTACAGTTTTGGTGAACGGCTAAGCTGGAAACCTAAAATTTGGAATAATGATTACCGTTGGAGTATAAGATTGAAATAGTTTTGGAAATTCTTACTTATGTGTACGAAATGTACTGAACGGTTCTAAATTTGGTACAATTTGGACATGGGTGAACGAACAGAGCTGGAAACCTGAAATTAAGATTACTGTTGAAGTGAAATATGGAGGTGGTTTTGGAAATTCGTACTTAAAACGTACTAAATTTGGTTCTATAATGAATTGAATGAACGGAGAGAGATGGAATTCTGAAATTTGGAAATAGGATTGCTTTGGAGTATAGGATTGAGGTAGTTTTGGAATTTCGTACTTATGTGGTACTAAATTTGGTACAATTTGGATTTTGGTGAACGGACAGAGCTGGAATCCTCAAATTTGGAATTATGATTACTGTTAAGTGGAGGACACATTTTTGGAAATTCGTACTTACGTGTACGAAAAGCACTAAATGGTACTATTTTTTTTTTTTTTTTTAGAAAATCGAACTAAAAGTGTAGGAACAGTCCTTAAATGAATTTAAATATCAATTAAAATAGGTATTAGTACATCAATATTTTCAGTGTTCACCATTTCCGCATACGATGTAGCGGGCATTTTGCTAATAGTACATACATATAAATGACATGTCTTTTAGAACCGCTGTATCTCACGCATTATTCATTCTAGGAAGAAATCATAAAAAATGAACAATTAGAGAATGTTTTCCATATACAATATTAAATCTGTTATCTACTCGTATATATATAAAGTAGAAAAATGTTTGTTTGTTTGAAATTTATGTACTCAAAAACCGCAGAACCGATCTTGCTGAAATTTTCAGGGTATATTAGTACATCGCCTGGAAGTAACATAGGCTACAAAAAGTTTTGAAATTCCGCTCTGATCCGGAGATATATCAATATCGGAGATAACTCCAAAAAATGTAAACTTTGCATGCAAATATCTATAGAACGGATACAGATACAGTCTCCAAATTTGGAATGGGTGACGGAATAAATGTGCCAAAATATATCGAAATCGGTTCAAATTTGGATATAGCTCTTATATATATTTTCGTCCGATTTCAAGTATTTGATGCACCGAAAACGCTATATATGTTTGTCCGATTTCAATGAAATTTGGAATGTGTGCGGAATTTGATAGCTCCGATATATTCGTCCGATTTCAAGTATTTGATGCACCAAAAACGCTATATACAGTGTTGCGCATATCAAAAGCAACAAATCCAGGATTTTGCATTAATTCAATTTTTGGATCCCTTACATTTTTTAAAATTTAATATTTTATGCCCAGTTGTTCTTTGTTATGTGCAGAGAGCTTTCAACAAGTTGTTTCTGTTCTTTGTAGTTGGATGGGATAACAACGACAGCAATATAGACTGATCCTCGAGAATGGGGATTGCAAAACAAAAGCAACAATAAAATATTATTAAAAATTGTAGTGTCATCGGTTTAAATAACTGTGCTTTTGACGTAAATTTGAATTTTGGGACATGATGGTGTAATTTTAGAAAAAAATTGCATTTGTTATCCTAACAGGGTTGCCACTTTCTACCACTTTTCCCATGGTCTGGGGAAAATATCATAATACCCTCAAATCAAAAATTTGTTGCCTCATATAAAAATTTAAATTTTGAAATATTCATTATGAAAGTGGATTAATATCAATCATTCTTTTGTTTGCCGTATAATAAAAAAGTTAAACAGCCGAATATTGGTAAACACACTACATCCTGGTGTAAGCCCCTTGAGACCATCGGCACATTGTGGCTAAAAACGTTGGGGAAACTTTAAAAATAATGCGAATAGGAACTTCCAAGAATTAGTTGGGGCTCTTATTTCCGATATATGGCCCATAGTACTTCGTAGAAGAAGTTTTGAAAACAATTTGAAAAGTTATACACTGGCCAAGAAACCATTGTCATAGCCAAAGAAAGATAATTTATGAAACACTGGTAGAAAATTCAATGTTTTATATGGTTTAAACGACCCAATATGATTTTTTTTTATTTTATTTTTAATAAATTATATTAAAAATAATATTTAATAACAAAAAACATAAAAAAACTGGATTATTTAGCCATATGACGATATTTTACCCACTGTTGGTTGAAACAATGGGTTCTTGACGGTTGAGTTGTTTGAGTTGGGAGATGTATAACTTTTCAAATTGTTTTCAAAACTTCTTCTACGAATTACTCTGAGCCATATATCGGAAATAAGAGCCCCAACTAATTCTTAGAAGTTCCTATTCGCATTATTTTTAAAGTTTCCCCAACGTTTTTAGCCACAATGCACGATGGGGCCAATGACAGGTTTTCGAGGCAACAAATCACTGGGGCAAGGTAGACCTTCCAAATTTTGTACAGATGTTTATAATGGGCTTAGAAACTGATGTGCTAAATTTGGTTCATATCGGTTCATATATACATATAGCTGCCGTATATATGTTCGCCCGATTTCAAGCAATTGATTTACCAAACACGCAAATTCTGCCCAATTTTTATGCGATGTGGAAAATACCACGGAATTAGGACTACAAATAAGTTTGCCAAGTTATATTGAAATCGGTTCAGATTTTGATATTGCTCCCATATATATTTTCGCCCGATTTTAGGTATTTGGTGCACCAATCCCGCTATGTATGTCCAATCTTGATGAAATTTGAAATGTGTGACGGATTTTGGTCTAGAAACATTTTTGGCAAATCATATTGAAATCGGTTTAGAATTGGATATAGCTCCCATATATATGTTCGCCCGATTTCAGGAAAATGATTGACCAAGCATGCAAATTCCATCAAATTACAATAAAATTTGGAAAATGTTACGGAATTCGGACTACAAATAAGTTTGTCAAGTTATATTGAAATCGGTTCAGATATAGAAATAGCTCCCCTATATACATATGTTCAAATTTCATGGTTTTGTCTGTGGTTTGTTATAAGTAAATAAAAAAAGGTTCCAAATTTAGTAAAAATCGACTAAGATTCCGCCACAAAAGCCAAAGTTTGTGATATCTTTGAAATTATATATTATTATTATATACGTCTATTAAATTTTTCCGAAATCCAATTGGTAATATTAATGGGTTTCCGATTATTCGCCAACCAAAACATAAAAATGTCCATATTTTTAAGTATTACGACATCTGAAATCAGATTTTTATGAAAAGGCGCAGATAGGCGCAGCTAATTTTTTCACAAAATGATAGTACACATTAATACCTTTCACCACATATATATAATATCTTAGATCTACCTAGATCTCAAAAGTTATACTCCAGAGAACACATGGATAACAAAGCAAAATACTCCAAAAAAGACATAACATCTTAACTCAAAAATACATTTACCACACATAACATTTTTATTATTTGTTAACACTATCTTATTTTACATACCCATTGAAGAGCTTTCCATGTTTAAAAAATATAAAAATGTTGAAATGTTCTTTTTGGCGCCTAAAATGCTTTCACTACTTATTTATAATGACTGTCGGAAAATTATGCATAAGAAAATATGTCACCATTGCCAGATCAGTATGTCGCTATGTGATGTTACCAGATTGATTTATTTTTTTATTTTTAGTCATTCAGAGTGTTGGCAATCGAAATCCGTTATTATTTTTTTCAAATTGTTCACTTCAAAAATTGACTTTTTGCCTCGAAAACCTGCTATTGGCCCCATCGTGCAATGTGCCGATGGTCTCAAGGGGCTTACACCACGATGTATTGTGTTTACCAATATTCGGTTGTATAACTTTTTTAGTATACGGCAAACAAAAGAGCGGTTGATATTAATACACCTTCCGAATGAATATTTCAAAATTTAAATTTTTATATGAGAGAAACAAATTTTGATTTGAGAGTATTATGAAATTTTCCCCAGACCATGGGAAAAGTGGTAGAAAGTGGCAACCCTGTTAGGATAAAAAATGCAAATTCTTTCTAAATGCCCCAAAATTTAAATTTATGTCAAAAGTACAGTTATTTAACACCGATGACACTACAATTTTTAATAATATTTTATTGTTGCTTTTGTTTTGCAATCCCCATTCTCGAGGATCGGTCAATATTGTTGTTGTTGTTATCCCATCCAAGTACAAAGTACAGAAACAATTTGTTGAAAGCTCTCTGCACATAAGAAAGAACAACTGGGCACAAAATATTACATTTTAAAAAATTGTAACGGATCCAAAAATTGAATTAATGCAAAATACCTGGATTTGTTGCTTTTGATATGCGCAACACAGTATATCCGATTTCAATGAAATTTGGAATGTGTGACGGTTTCAAGAAAAATTCCAAAACCCGAAAAAATCCCTTGTAATTTTACCTTTGATGCGGACTATTAGGACATTGCTTCCAATGGCTAACCAAAACTTAGCTTTGTGGAAACCTTTCTTATTTCATTGTCTATTTTGAATGGACTATTATGTCATCCTGCGAATCTAATATTCGTGAGACTTTTCCAGGATCTAACGGACACGAGGTTTCAGTCATCGGATATGCGTTCTTCTTGTCAGATGTTTCTTTCTATTTTGAACGTACAGCTAGCTAGTCTGGAACCATTGGTTCCTGCACAGGGATGGTCAGTATGAAAAATGTTTAAGTTTTCGACTGTCAAAAATTTATAAAAGTCGAAAACGTCATAATCATTAAAGAATGTATAAAGTTAACGAAAAAGGTATGCATTAAATTCTCGAAGCAACAGAAGATGTATCAGTAATAAGTAGTGTTGCTGTTATAAGCTGTTGTTATCTAAACGAAAAGCCAGGATGAAAATGGGAATAATCTTAAAGCAGACATAAATTCTTAACGCTAAATGACACGACGCACAACGAAGAAAGACTTCATGCTTTCCGCTTTTGCCACGGGCTCACATAAGAATGTCTGCTTACACGATTGCATTTATACATTTGTCAAATAGTGTAGGACAAAATCTGATTTTATTTTATTTTTTATTTACACTGCACCCCGATTATTCACTTCTCTGCTTAACTGCCTTTCTTGTTTAATTGCCTCACAATCTAAATCCCCAAAGTTTTTTCATATAAATAAGTTCAAACTGTCCCGGTTAACTACTTTTCTATACGTACCCAATTCCGATATGTGCCTGTCAAATATTTCCCAAAAAGGACATTGAATAATGCTTTTCTCAATTTATTTCCCGCACTGGTGATTTCTGATGACTACGCGAATTGTGATGAAGATGTCCAGTCTTATGTTATGATGTTATGCTCACTGATGACTAAATTTCTAATTGATTAAATAATATAACTTGTATATTTTTAGACTTTTGTAACTACCCACATGAGGTAGTTATGCAGGATTTATAGATGGGTGACAGTCAAGTTAAGCACAACTACTTCTTCTTCCGATTTTCATACATGTTATATCCTCTTGCAGATCTGATCTGTAGTGCGATTCTTTAACTAATTGACGGTATAATTACCGACAATCGTGGGTAAGTCGATTTTTTTAAGTATCCATAACTCTCAGTTTTGGCGAATATTTTTGGGGTATTAGCGAGTTGATTTGTTGTTGCATTGATATTATTGTGGCTAGGCGGTATCAATGTTACCTTCAGTTACTGCTGGTTATAAATAGCTTTAAAACCCATTTATAACCAGAATTCCTTGGATATAAACAGCTTAGCTTATTCCCACAAATTTGCCTCGCTATATGTATCTGTTACAAAAATTGCACTCTTCTTCTCTACAGACCTCACTGTCTCTTGAACATTTAAACAATGAAGAAAAACTAGAAAAACTCCACACAAAATTAAATGTTACCAAATACCTACCTAATTTATAGTACTTTCCATACCAATTTCAGCGCTACCTCTGGTAAAACATCTGAACGAAATCTATAATTGTATTTCCTGAAGCTGTCCTCGCGCCATCTATCTGTCAACATTTTTGCAACTTGTTATAGTTCGAATTGTAACTCATAGAGGGCACAAATTTACACAATTCAAGTGAACTAATATTGTGAGCTACACCTTTTCGTAGGAAGCTTTTCAACGACATACACTGGTAAAGATTGGACATCATGCATAGTGGGGTTAAATTTTAATATTCAAGCATTGAGGGCGTTTATGTATAGCAGACAATTAACAGAAACAAATTATATTATATTATATATCTTTGAGCTTCTCAATCTGCATATATAGATGGCTCTGATTGTTAATATTTTGTTAGTTTTTTTTAATAATCTTGAATAGGGATATTTTTTCGACCAATCATCTCGTCTAATTTTCCCTATTTTACAGTTGTATACTTGTATAGTTTTTCTTTGGAAAAATTCCGAATACTATTTTGTATGTTACGTGCTCACCAAGGTGCATTTAGTAGGTTGCCCAGAAAGCAAATTCAGACTTTTGTCTTCTCTTGATGTCAAAAGTTTTTGTAGCGAGGAAGGAATGCTACGAAATATTATTGGCACAAGTTGTAAAAATATAAACTAGTTGAACTGAAATTTTTTTTTATTATTTTTAATATTTTGACAGCAAATGGGCTAACAGGGCCACCTTATTGCATCACGGGGCTTACTTAAAGGGTTAGTTCAAGTCGTGCTGCCAAAAATGCCTCAATTTTTATGATTTTTCTTTCAAGAAATCGGTCAAAATTCTTTAACAGATCCTTTTTCCACCTGAAGATGTACATCTTATTCCACTATCTGTAATTTGAAAAATATCGAATAATTTTGTCCCAATAATCTTGTATTTAAACGAGAATCAACAAATATTAATTAAAAAAATTGGTCTCTCCAGTCTCACAAGTCCAACCAATATGCTACGATCGTTTCTATGCTCCTCGCCAACAAACTCTGTTTCCGACGTTAAATTTTTCCAAATTTTTGACTTATGGTAAACGCGACCGTTCGAGAGTTA
Source organism: Musca autumnalis (assembly GCF_047663935.1). Classification (NCBI taxonomy): domain Eukaryota; kingdom Metazoa; phylum Arthropoda; class Insecta; order Diptera; family Muscidae; genus Musca; species Musca autumnalis. Next base: position 130,378,636 of record NW_027412088.1, on the reverse strand, counting down.
TCATACACTCGAGCCAGACAGACGGACAAACTGGGCTAAATCGACTCCAATTTTTTCTGTAGCTAGTCTTTAAACACTAACAAATAACCAACTATGATACGGCTCATGATCATTTTTATCGTTAGCGTAAATGTGTACAATGTACAAATTACAGCAGATTTTAATATCATATAACCAATGTTTGAGCATCAATTTCATTTACGATAGTTTTCAGTTACAGCTTTGTTAATAATAGGAAAAACTTCAGAAGGGTGTGCTACTTATAGTAGATATTAGCACTTTATGACACACAACAATAATTTCTTCTCCATTATTTTCTAGGAATACAAAATTTTGATTAAGGCAGTAAAACAATATTCCAATTTCGAGATATGCTCCACAATACTGAACACGTAATTTTGTTGAATACAGAATGCGTTTAAAACCTCAAGATCTTTATATTTATTACAGAATTCCGCGACCTTTTATTATTCAGATTTTACTGGAAGTTTCTCTCAAAAAGATATTCAAACAAAAAAAATATTTCTCAGACAATTTGTTAATAAAGTACATTTTCAGTACAGAACCTTTGAAATTTCCAAAAATAAAAATTTTTTCAGAGAAAACCCAAAGTTAATGTCCCCTGCGTACGTCCCTGTCCCATAGCAAAGACCAAATTAACAATTTCGAAAATATATACTTATAAAAGAGTTCAGTAATGATGACTCACTGACTGACTGACTGATTCATAATCAACGCTCAGGCTAAACGGCTGGAGCTAGAATCTTCAAATTTTGGGTGAGGGTCACTCTTGGTCCGAAGGGGTCAGATAAGGCTGGATTTTTGGAAATTAGAACTAGAACGGTACGAAAAGTACTAAATATGGTACCCTTAGTATTACGCAAACGCGAAGAGCTAGAAGAGCTGAAATTTGGAATGAGGTTCACTGATGAAGAGTTAGAAAGGTGTACCAAATTGTTTTTGGAAATTCGAACTATAAGTGTACGAAAAGTACTAAAAGTTACTAAATTTAGTACCATTTGGTATTACGTAAACAAATAGAGCTAAAATCTTGAAATTTGGAATGAAAATCAAGGTTTAGAAGATGAGTTGATATATATAAGGAGGTGGTTTTGAAAATGTCTACTCATGTGTACGAATAGTACTAAATGGTACTAAATTTGGTACAATTTGAATTTTGGGGGAACCTATAAAGTTGGAATTCTGAATTTTGGAATTACTATTACTGTTGGAGTGTAGGTTTGAGGTATGGAGGTAGTTTTCGAAATTCGTACATATGATTACGAAAGGTACTAAATAGTACCAAATAAAGTACAATTTGGATTTGGGGGAACGGATGGAGCTGCAATCCTGAAGTTTAGAATTAGGATTATTGTCGGAGTGTATTTTGGAAATTCGTACTTTTGGGTAAGAAAAGTTCTAAATGGTTCCAAATCTTGTACAATTTGGAGTTGAGTGATCGGATAGAGCAGGAATAGTGAAATTTGAAATAATGATTACTATTGGAGTGTGGGATTGGGATACCTTTGAAAATTCGTACTTATGGCTACGAAAAGTACTAAACGGTACCAAATTTGGTACAATTTGGATTTGGGTGATCGGATACATTTGGATCCTGAAATTCGAAATTAAAATTACTGTTGGAGTGTTGGATAGAGGAAGGTTTGGAAATTCGGACCTATGGGAACAAAAAGTACTAAATGGTACTAAATTTGGTACAATTTAGATTTGGATGAACGGATACAGTTTTTGAATTAAGGTTACTTATGGATCGTAGGGAACGGAAAGTACTAAATGGTACTAAATTTGCTACAATTGCATTTGGGTGAACATATAGAGCTGGAATCCTGAAAATTATAATTAAGATCTCACAGTGCGTAGTGTATTAAAATTCCGAAAATGTCGTAGATATAGTTCAATGCTAGCAAAATTTTGCACGAGGTAAGGTCGAGGAAGTTGCCAATAATTTTTGAATGATGATCGGATAGTATTTGGTGGGTGAAATTGACCATAGCTTTTGTGTAGAAAATCCAAAATTTAGTTTTGTTCCATATTTTAATTTCTAAAGGACATGTTTCGACAAAATAGCTTACATAACGAAAAATAGCTCTTGATATTTCCCTTGATGCTAATTACATTAAGGTAGTCGTTAAATAACTGAACTACTTAGTAGTTTAAAAGTATATTCCTTTATTTATTATTAAAGAAATAAATATATTTTTCTTCCATGCGAAAAATTTGCATTATATGATGGTAAAGAAATTGGCGGAATCGTGACAGAAAAAAACCCTAGATTTACATTTTTCTACTTTTGGTTTTGTTCAATAGTAATGTAATACATACCTCGAAATATAGGTCCTATCTGGCTTTATATGACTATAGGCCCGTATGTTTATTAAAAATTGTAATGAATCTTCAGAACTCAGACATGTGCCAATCGTCATGAAATTCCGCATGGAACTCGGGACCTTATGACAATGACGAATCCTACTTTTGGATATTGATCATGTAAATAGCAATGAGTCAAATAAATCATATATTTTGTGTGAAACTTTCAAAATGTTTATTGTATGGGTGAGTAGTTTTGGAGAACTAAATTATATGAAAGAGAAACTTTTGAACTCTCAACGTAAAGAATGTGGTCGGTCTTGAATACAAATCATGTCAATAATGTGGTCAATATGGTATAGAGTCACATTTTCCTATATTGAATACAATTGAAATTTATATATTGATCAAACACCTCCTGAACTTAAGGCTAAAGTATACGCAACTTTTTTTTTTTTGTTTTAACGATCGTTCCCACGCCACACATACCCACTCCACCCACCTCCCCATAACGTAGGGATCGCGTACGCACCATAATCCGCATTATGGTGGATATGAAGGGAGAACACTAGCTACAAAATCTTTTTCTTCAGCTAGTTAGTACATTAAACACACATCAAACAAATATAAAAATACGATGTTAGATTATTGATTTAAATAAGAAATTATATTAGTTTTTATCACATGTATGCTCATGCAGAAATCAATATTACTATAAAGTGAATTAAAGTCAGCACACATTTTACTAATAGGTTCACTACTTGAGTAATTTGAGCGATGAAAGCTTGTACACAAAAACTGATAAAATCTAGATTCTCGATGATATGAGGAAATCGGGTGGTACATCTCCATTTAAGATCTTAAAAACCATTACTGCGTTGAGCATAGTCCGTCGACTTTTTAAAGATGGCAGACTAATTAGTTTTAACCTGCTGGTATACGAGGGAAGTATGATATCATTGTTCCAATTCAAACCCCTAAGAGAAAAAAGTAGAAAAGGATCCCATACAACTGAACAATATTCTAATATTGGTCTTACCAGAGAAATATAAAGCTGTTTTGTAACGTAGGGATCAGAAAATTCTTTTGACCATCGTTTAATAAAACCAAGAACACCAAATGCTTTGTTTACCATAGTTGTAATATGGTTATTGAAGTTTAGTTTGGAGTCCATCAAGACACCGAGATCAACAAATGAATCAACAGAATTTAATACTGTGCCATTATGGCGAAATTGGATATTAATTGGAGTACTTCTAGAAAAACACATGTGCTTACATTTTTTTAAATTCAGTTCCATATTATTAATACTGCACCACTTTGAAAACGAGTCTAAATCATTCTGCAATGAGTTGGACTCAGTTAAGGACTTATGAGTTAAGAATATCTTAACATCATCTGCATACATAAGAATACTAGTGTTACGAATTGAAAGAGGCAAGTCATTCACAAATAATAAAAACAGCAGCGGACCTAGGTGACTACCCTGAGGAACACCAGATGGAACACTAATAGTATTAGACAGAGAATTTCCAAAAGAAATAACCTGGGATCTATTTTGTAGATAAGAAGAAATCCAATTCAACAAGTTACGGCTGAATCCTAAACAATTTAGCTTATATAATAGTAACGTATGATTAACTCGATCAAACGCCTTATTAAATCGGTATAAATGGTATCTGACTGTTTTCTTTGGACGAAGCCATTTATAACATCAGACGTGAAATAAATAAGATTAGTTGATGTAGAGAGACCGCTACAAAAGCCATGTTGATAAGGACTGAGAATGGGTTGGACTTTATGTGAAATTATTTCAGTTACGTGCTTTTCAAACAATTTGGGTATAGCGCTCAATTTTGCTATTCCCCTGTAATTCGAGACATCAGACAAGCTACCAGACTTGTGCAAAGGTATTAGGAAAGAACTTTTCCAGATTGAGGGAAAATGACCAAATTGTATCGAATAATTGAATAGAATTGTCAAAGGGTGTGATAGAGTACTTGAACAGTGTTTTAGAATGATTGCGGGAATCCCATCAGGGCCTGGACTATTACTAGGTTTCAAAGAACGTAAACTTTTTAAGACTTGATTGGCCTGGAGGAAAGGCATTGATATGTGGTTAAGTGAGTTAATATGATATGGGTACTGAATATTCTGTTGGTATTTTTAATCAGAGTATGCAGTCGAAAAGAAATTGGCAAAGCAGTCAGAAATATCTTTCTCACTGACGTACTCCCTATTATTCATTTTTATGACTGAGGGTTTAGAAGAGGACTTCCTTTTCATATTGAAGAATTCATAAAATGACCTAGGATTGGTTTTAAATCCATTTTTCATCTTTTCAAGATAAGATTTGTAAGCATTACGAGATTCTAATGTAAACTTAGATCGGGCAATAGAATAATTAGAATAATCAATTGAAGAGCCAGTTTTTTTAAATTTGCGAAACAGTTTGTTTCTAGAATTTTTCATACGTATTATTTCGGACGTAACCCATGGAGATCTATTTGAGTTTATTACTCGGACTTTTGGAACACATTCTAATAGCATTTTATTCATAACTATGTAAAAATTATCGATTGCAACATCTAGGTCAGATAAACCTTTACATTGAATAGAGTCCCAATTTATGGTTGAGAGCAATGAGTTAAATTTTTGAAAGTTGGTTTTCTTATAGCAGAACATGGATTGATTGGAAGAAGACGAACGATTTGTATTTTCAGAATTATTATAATCCATTGAAATAAGCAACGAAGGATGATGACTATCTTCAGGAGTTGATATTGGGGAAATTCTGGCTAATTCAAAATAGTGAGGATTGTTTACAAATATAAGATCAAGTAATCTATTATTAATATTATTAACCTTATTAATCTGATATAAATTGGCATCAGAAAAACCCGAAATAATATCAAACACCCATTGGTTTGAGAATGAAGCAGAATTTAGAGGTGTTAAAGCTTCAGAGTCGGGCAGTTCAAGCCGTTTTACCGATGATAAATTAAAGTCACCAAGGACGACAATACGATCACTATTCATCATATTATTTACAATCGAATTAATTGCATTTATATGAGGCTGATAGATGGGGAATTCTGATAATGGGGGAATATATGATAAGGTAACATACAATTTAAATATTTTCAGATCAATGCAAATAGCTAGAAATTCAATACTATCCGTATCATTACATATGACAGTATTGGAGGAAAATTTATTATCCACGGCAATAAGTACACCTCATCCTTCTTATTGCAATTTGAAATTTAGAACAAAGAATTTCAGTATTTAGAATAGAGGATTTTAACCATGCCTCTGTAAAGGCAACGACAGAAAATTCAAAATGGAAACTATCAATGAAAAGTCGAGATAATTTTGTGTTTAAGCCTCGAACGTTCTGATACCCGAGTGAAAAATTCTTATTTAGTTTTTTGATAAAGGTCTAGGAGGTAAGTGAGCTAAGTTGTCAGATCTTTCAACAAACTCTTTAGGCCAGAATTCTTTAGAAATTAAGATATCAAAAATGTTAGAAGGAACGATGATTTTGAAAAATAATCTATTTGTGTGTAAAGTTGAACGAAGTTTTAACGATTTAAGGAAAAAGTCACCTTCAATCTTGGATCTGATATAAAAATTTAAGTCCTCAACTGTGGTATCTGACGCAAATCTGGCAACAAATACCATTCTCATAGCTGGTGCTACAACCAATGGTTTTGGTGCAGATTTCGTGGTATTGCCAATAGTAGCGGATTCAGTCGTGGCTAAGGATGTTTCAGCATTTGGAGGCAATTTCTCCTTAGTGCCATGTGAATAATGTGGAGTTCCATTAGGTTCAACACCTACACTACGCACGGATAAAGGAGTTATCGTCTCCACCGCTGCATTCTTATCAGCACGCGAGTCTGCAACCGACAAAAAACTGGCATAAGATCGGGTACAAACACTTTCTGTTTGACTAACAGGCACTTTCTGTTTGACAACTTGGAACTAAAATTATTTAATTGTTGCCTGATCTCTTAACCTGCATGAGAACCTACAGTTTTCCAGTATTCTTTCACTTCACTTGAAAGAGTATGTTTGTTTACAAAATTAATTCTTATCTGCCAATAGAGAGTGCAAAAGTAGTGGAGTAGGGTATCACATGGTTGACATTGGATGTAGCAATGAAGCTGGAATTATATAATTAGTGTGTGAAGAGTACAAAATCGCAATAAATTTGGTATTGGTCTAAGGAATAGAAGTGGGATTCCGATTTATTATTTATGTGTCAGATTCATTGTTAAATGTGGTCGAACAATAAGTGTGCTAGAAGTATTAAATAATATTAAATATAGAAGATGTGGCAGATGTGACCTTAAAAGTTCAAGGTACAGAAATTGAAAGAGTGCGATCTTTTAAATATCTAGGGATACTAATAAACGACCAATGGGATCCCTCGAAAGAGATTAAAAGTCGTATAGAGATGGCGCGAGATGCTTTTTGTAAATACAACAAACTTATGAAAAGCCATGACATAAACGTAACAACGAAAGTACGTTTTATAAAATGCTATATTTGGTCGGTGCTGCTATATGGAACAGAAGTTTGGAGGCTCAAATCCTCTGATGAAAGAAAATTGGAAGCCTTCGAAATGTGGATTTACCGGCGAGTACTGAAAATACCATGGACTGCGAAAATTTCTAATGACGAAGTTCTAAGAAGGATGAATGTAAGCCGGCAGTTAATAACAACAATAAAAAGTCACAAAATAGCATATCTTGGACACGTATTAAGGAACAATAAATACAACATTTTGCAATCAATTTTAAAAGGAAAAATTGATGGAAGGCGTGCTAGAGGAAGAAAAGAAACATCTTGGCTCAAAAACATCATGGACTGGACAGGTTATACCGACGAAACTGATCTGCTGAATGCTGCAAGACACAGAGAGCTGACAACCACTATACTATAACATAAATATAATGCGATAAATATTAAGAAACAAAATGAATTGTACGATCACTTATATCCGGATAACGGATGAGTAAATAAAGAAGAAGAAGAAATATAGAAGCACTGGTATTGTGTGAATCCATAAATGCAATTTGTTATGAGAATAACTGTTGTGATTGGATCAGAATGTTTAATAAAATCCGCCTTTAAATGTATGAAAGGTTTATACATGTAATACCATTGGCATTAGGTAAACAATACAGCTAAAATCGAAAATTTTGAGCTAAGGTCCTGGATTTTAAAAATTGTACTGAATAGTGTACTATTGTTTTCATGTTAACACGAATTCGGTTTCTAAATAATGTACTGAAATCAAAAAGTCAAACGTATTGTTTCAACAAACTTTGTTATATAGGGTAACATATTTTGAATAAAAGTTTTCTACATTTTGACATCACAAATTCCAAAATTCGGTTGGAAAATGGGGATAAAAATGTGGATAAAATTTTCAAAATACCCATACCGTTCTAATAAAACAGGTAGGTTTATCTGTTATATCATTTCATTTTTGTCGGAAAAGTATGTCTTTACTGCGCGATTGATCTCTAATTGCGTATGCGTCCTGGGAGGATTGTACTAGCAGCTTTCGAGGAAAGATAGAGACACAGACGAACACGACAAATTGTTCCTTTTCCACTTTTGTCACGTCTGCTTAGACGATTACCATGTTCATGATATCTTCCAAACCGTCAGCCTATTATGTCAAGTAATGGCACCAACAGGCTTGTTATGTGTTGTTTTAGATCTTCGAGTTTGAAGTTTTCGGGCCGCAAGCTTTAAGAGAAAAAAAGTGTTTGATAGAACTTAATGTGATTTTCGTCACACATTCAAAGTAGAGGTGCTTGCAATATCATTCTACAATTTTTCTATCTCCGATTCTGGGAGAAAAATTCGTCGGTCTGGAGAGGTGGAAAATTCGTTTTGTGAATTTTCATTTATGGCGTGATGAAGGTTTTGAGTGTCGCCTAGTTTTTTGGAGTTATTGAAGAGACCAACAAACTTTAGCTTTGTTCCAGAACTAAAAAGTTTTTACAATTTTTACGACTTTTACACATTTTATCCGAAACCCCGTTCCCGTACACAAAAAAGTTGTAAAATGTTCACTTCTCTTTAAACAAAAATGGCCCTGAACGACGCTCTCTTTAAAAACTTTTTACTCGACAAATTTGATCGTGTAAAAAATAGTAACATGGTTGCCGGCGTCTGATTAGCTGGTACGCCGACTTTGACATTTGTTCCAGATTGCTGACGTTTTTTCCATTTTTGCGTTCCCGAACTTTTTGAAGAAACTTTTGTGTGACAACAATTTTTCTCTCTTTTACGTGTTTTACTATTAAAAAGTACGGGAACAAAGCTTTTTTCCACACAATCCATCGACAATTTGTCATTTCCAATTTCCATTTTTTCTTGAATCTTTTACAAAGTTGGCATTTCAATGCCAGTTCTCAGTTTTCATTGTTCATTTGCCTTTGAGTTACATTTTTAATTGTATTTCCGGATGTAGATTTTCGCGCCACCTTATGTAAGCTGTCATAATAAGTTCAAAAAATGATGTAGAGAAAATCTCTGTTACATAGAAGAAATATATGCTGACATTTAAAAAGTACCATTTAAGTTTTAAGTTTCAAGTTAAGCGCAACTACTTCTACTTCCGCTTTGCATACATGGTATATACTCTTGCAGATCTGATCTGTAGTGCTATTCTTGAACTAATTGACGGCATAATTACCGACAATCGTCGGTAAGTGGAATTTTTTAACTATCCATAACTTTCATTTTTATACCCTCCACCATAATATGGAGGTTATATTAAGTTTGTCATTCTGTTTTTTACTCATCGAAATAATCATTTGCGACCGTTTAAAGTATATATATTCTTGATCAATTCGATTTAGCCCTGTCCGTCCGTCTGTCCGTCTGTTGTAATCACGCTATCTTCCGAATGAGTTGAGCTGCAGGGCTGAAATTTCGTACACATGTGTTTTTGGTCTGAACTTAGATCAAGTTCGAAGATGGGCTATATCAGTCCAAGGTTTGGTATAGCCCCTATATAACGGTACCGCCCGTTTTCAGATATTTTGACGTTTTTAGCCACATTTTCAGACTGAATTAGCTATAATTTGACATTTAGGGTTCCCAGTGAGCAAGAAACTTCTCCACCAAAAATTATGGACATAGGTCCACGTTTTCTTATAGCCCCCATCTAGTTTTTAGGTAGAATTAGCTATACTTTGGCATTTAGGGTTTTTAGTCATCAAGAAATTTCTCCACCATAAGTTATGGCCACGGTTTGGTACAGGCCCCATATAGGGGTACCGCCCGATTTCACCTATTTTGACGCTTTTAGCTACATTTTCAGACCGAATTGGCTATAATTTGACATTTAGGGTTTCCAATGACCAAGAAACTTCACCACCAGAAATTATGGGCATAGGTCCACGTTTTCTTGTAGCCCCCATATAGCGGTACCGTCCGATTTCCGATTTGAAGTTTTTAGCTACATGTTCCGGCCGAATTGGCTATAATTTGGCACTTAGGGTTTCTAGTCCTTATCCAATCCTTAGATAAATTTTATGTGGTCCGGGCCCTTAGGAACTGGTTAAGCAATATCCTAAGGAATAGGTGGATAAGTTGCGGGCTACACGACGTAACGAAACGGGATAAAGTTGGTCATGAAACGCCACAAGGGGCGATTTTGTCACCTCTCTTGTGGGTTACTACCATAAATAGCCTACTGAGGACTTTAACCAAAGAGTAATTTGAACCAGTCTGTTATGCAGACGACGTTATAATACTTTTGAGGGGAAAGAACCCTAATTTGTTATGTAGAAGGGCCGAATCGGCCCTAAAACTTGCGTATAACTGGGCTAGACCAAGAGGTCTTAACGTAAACCCGGAAAAAAACAGAAATATGTCTTTTCACTAGGAGAACAAAACTGGGTCACATCGAGGAACCTGTTTTCCTTAACAAGACTATTAAGATTTCCAATAAGGTCAAATATCTGGGAGTAATCCCTATCCAGGACTTTTATGGAAGGATCATATCCAAGAACCAGCCAACAAAGCATACAGATGTTGGTCAACCTATAGAAGGGCCATAGGCTCTAAATGGCGTCTCAATCCAAAGATGACATACTGGCTGTACAAAAGCGTAGTTAGACCCATCCTAACATACGCATCAGTAGTCTGGTGGACAGCGAGGGATAAAAAATGTAATATAAAAATTTTACAAAAAGTCCAAAGAAAGTGCTGCTTAGGCGTAAGTGGTGCTATGAGGACAACACCAACAAGGGCACTAGAAACTATTCTATACATACACCCAATAGAAATTCAGATAAGGTATGAAGCTGCCGTCGCAGCCATAAGACTGAAGGCGAAAGACGAGTGGATCAAAAAGGACCACGAAACATACCATCAAAAAATTCTACAGGTAACAACGGGGGAGTCAATGGATAACGTTAATTCGGACCGTATACCTAAAACACTTGTAGTTGCCCCGTGTGAAACATTAATACCTGACAGAGACTCGTGAATCGGCGGGACTCTAGCTGAAAAGCCTCCTGGAAACTGCTGTTATACAGACGGCTCGATGCTAGGGGGGAGACGTGACTGGGACTTTTTATTAAAGAACCAGAGACCGAAATCTCTCTTCGGTTGCCGGATCACAATAGGTCCTTCAAGCGGAGATCAGTGCGATCACAGAGTGTCTGAACTTGTTTAATGCTAACTCGAGACCAACTACCGTAAACGTCCTTATGGACAGTAAAAAGACAATCAATGCAATAACATCCAAGACCAGTAAAATCAAAAACTGTACTGGGCTGCATAAATACGATAAACAATTATTTCCAGCAAGGAATAGTGCGTATCATATGGGTACCAGGCCATGCGGGGATTAAAGGTAATGAAAGAGCAAATTCTCTGGCAAAAAATGACAGGGAATTAGCAACAGTAAACTTAGACAGCGCAAAACCTCTAAATGCGTCACGTCTAGAGTTAAAAATTGGGCAAAACATGCCTATGGAATAGAGAGGAGATAGGGAAAACCACTAAGATCCTCTGGGGGGATCCAAACGAGGATAAAACTAAAAACTTACTATTATTAGGTAAGGCAGACATTAGTAGGCTAACAGGTATCCTTACTGGTCACTTGGGCCTACAAGCTCATCTGATAAAATTAAATGCGCAGATGCGCTTATGCAGGGCATGCGGAGAGGACGACGAAACTTTGCAACACTTTCTTTGTCAATGCCCAGCTTTCTCAAATATCAGGTCCCAGTCTTTAGGGACCGACACTATCCCGGAACTTAATCAGATAACGGTAAATGATGTTAAACAGTTATGGGATTTTGTTAAGGGCACAGAATTCCTAAAATAATAAAGTGAACAATTATATGACCCTTTCTTCAATTAGTCTAGAGTGCACAACAGGCCTACTCTGACTTAAGTGTATGTCCATTGGACATGTGGCGACTTGCGCCCCTCTTTTCCACCTAACCTAACCTAGGGTTTCTAGTGGTCAAGTGACTTTTCCAGCTAAAATTGTGTGCATAGGTACTTTCGCAACAGAAAGAAAACTAATAATTCCATAGTAGCTCAGAGTATTTTATGGTGGAGGGTATAAAAAGTTCGGCCCGGGCGAACTTAAAGCTTTTAAACTTGTTAGTTACAAGTTCTGGCCGAATTATTTTGTATTTAGAGTTCTTAGTGATCAAGAAACTTCTCCACAAAAAATGAAATGAAGGTCATAGGTTTGGTACAGCCCATATAGCGGTACCGCCCGATTTCAGCTATTTTGACGGTTTTAGCTACATTTTCTGTCCGAATTAAATATAATTTGGCATTTAGGGTTTCTTGTGGTCAAGTATCTTCTCCACGTAAAATTGTGGGCATATCTACTTTCGCAACAGAAAGAAAAGTAATAATTCCATATTAGCTCAGAGTATTTCATGGTGGAGGGTACGCTTTTTAACTCGTTACCGAATATTTTCGGTGTGTTAGCGACTCACCCATAGAAACATTGGTGATAACATATATTGAAGGTTTTAATTCATAATTTTGCCTTGATGTTTGTCGGTAACTAAGAAATAGTTACAATGTTCGGTTACTTCTGGCCTTAAAAACATTAAAAATACAGACCACGCTGTCTCTTGAACATTGAACATGAAGAAAAACTAGAAAAACTCCACACAAAATTGGATATTATTTTAAAACTGGGTAAAATAGGGAAAAAGCGGGGTTCGTGAATACGAATTTTTCATTCCAACAAACCAAGCACCTACCTACTTTCTACTTTATATCTAATTTTTATTTAAATTCAGCGTCATCTTTGGTAAGACATCTAAACTAAATATATATTTTCAGATATTGTTTTCGCGCCACCTACCTGTCAACATATGTGGAGTCAAAGATGTATAATACAATAAGATGGGACATATCGATTGCCAAAGCCATATGTACAATGGTAAAGATTGGACGTCATGCACAATGAAGTTAAATTTTAATATTCAAGCATAGAGGGCGTTTATATAGAACAGACAATTAACAGAACACAACTTAAACTATGTTAGACCAACAGCGCCATCTGTCGATGTATAGTAGCAACGGAAATGTCCCATCTTATATCATATATCTTTGAGCTTCTCAAAGACATACAATCTTAAAGATTGGACATCATGCTAATTTTTTTAAATTTTCATATTCAAGCATAGAGGGCGATTATGTATAACATACAATTAACAGAAACAAAAGCGTACACCAATGTGAACTATGTTAAATATAACATAATTCATGTCACAATATTGTAACTTCGCATTATGTTAGACCACCTGCACCATCTGCCGATGTATAGTAGCAATGGAAATGTCTTATCTTGTTATGTTATACATCTTTGAGCTTCTCAACCTGCATAAATATATGGCTCTGATGGTTAATAATGTTTTTTGGTTTTTGTTTATTTTTTTTTTAATCTTGAATAGGGATATTTTTCAACCAATCATCTTGTCTAATTTCTCCTATTTTACAGTTGTATGCTTGTATAGTTTTTTGTTTGGAAAATATCAAAATACTATTATTTTGTGTGTTACGGGCCAAGATTCATTTACTAAGGTTACTTATGCCTTGTTCATACTAAGGCTAATTCGCTCTCTATTCGTTGTTCGAACCCAAATTACCACATAATTATTTCATTTCCCATACAAAATTTTGAGAACGAACAACGATTTTTGTACATTGTTCAATTTAAATTACTCTCCGAGCGACGATAAAATATGTCCCATCTCTAACAAATGAGAGAATTTATCGAAATAAATTAACCCAGATATGCCCAAGGCTTGATAATGACCATCATCATTTTTTAGTCATTTTTTCTATATTTTTATCACAAAAATAAAATTTTGTGTACTTGGAAAGTCCGAAATGGTGTCGAGAAGTATTTCTAGCTATATCCTTAAGATCAGCGATAAAAACGGTACTTTGACAAAGCTGGCATGTTATAAAAACAAGAATTTTGTGTGTCCTATGACAGGAAAAATACAAAATTTAAAAATGTATTAAAACCCAAACATTGCAAAACATAAATGAAAAGTAAAAGGTTTAACGACCATCGTTTCAAATTCGCGTACAAATTTAGAAGCAAAAATCAAATGCCTGCCAGAAAGTCTGTATACCAAAAAGTTATTTCGGCAGGTCTCTCCCTCGTTATTTTGAAAATAGAAAAATAAAATATGCTCTGAATACACCAAAATTAAAAAAAAAAAAAACAAGTAAGAAAAGTCTATAGTCGGACGGAGCTGACCACGGGATACCCTATACCACTATCCCTGGACAATCGCTCTCCACGGAACTTATTTTCAATGATTGTGAAAATTTAATTATCAAATATCACAGATGAAATGTATAATACTTATGACCAAAACCAAAAAGTTATCTAGCATGACAAAGACATTTTTGTAGCAGGAAAGGAAAATTTAGTTCACACAAACTAAAATGTAATGAAACCCACTTATGTAGTACTACTACTTCCGTTGTTTAACCGCTACGTTATTGAAATTTTTACCAATTTCACACAAAAGTTTCAGTCCATTTAACCCGCTAAGTATTCTCTGATCTTCACGTCGGTTTGTACGCTTCTTCTTCATCATAAACTCAAACTTTGTTCAAAATTTTGCGGGTTATTATTTTGACCTACAGAGCCGCTACAAAATTGGTTAAAATTTTGTTTTTGGTCCATTTCATCCCCTGAACATTTCACGATCATCACCAAAAACTAATCATTTCTATTCCGGCCCGAACCCAACCTCCTTAAAAAATTCGTTACAATCGGTCCATAATTGCGGCCTTAAGTTTGTTTACAATTTTTAATGGACGGACACACATCGCTAAATCGCTTTATCTCGTCGAGATATGAATTTTGGCATACCAAATATGGGGTCTAGGACGAATATTTCGTGTTGTTACATAAACTTTTGGAGAGACAATATGTAGCATGGGATAAAAATGTGGTTCTCTACACAGAACCCATTATATATTAGGCAGTAGGCCCGTTATCTAGCAAACACTTTATTGCAATTTACATCAGAAGATAGGTCCGTAGTTTTTTCCCATATGTAGGCTACTTTGCGAAATATATATGTCCTCAAGGAATTAAAATATCGACCAAAATAAAATTTTTATATTTCTTACAAAAGTAATGGTCCATTTCACCCGCTAAAGAATATCAGATCATCATTCAAAATTGTAGGCATCTTTTTCGACCTATACTCTTACTAGAGGTGGGCGCGTGTCGTGCCGTGAGTAGTGCGTGTTCGTGCCTTCCTGAAAATCGCCGTGTTTGTGCGTGTCGTGCCGAAATAAATTTTTGGCCGTGCGTGATCGTGTTTTTTTGTTCGGCACGATTTTGCACGACACGACTAAACACGACCTGCACTATGTGTCACGATCGTGCTAAATTTTTGGGCTCCCATTAGAAGTCGTGCAAGAGACTATACTAAGCAAGAAAATAGAACAAGAAAATAAAACGACCAAAAAATTCACCAACTGTGGTTTTCCAAAAATTATTTGCTTCGTTTTTGTAGTCTGGTACTTTTTGCCGTTATGTTATGGAGAGGCCAGAACAAAAATTTGATGTTTGTTTGCCATTTGTTTTGTTCATGAGAGAGAATCAAATACAGAAACAACTCAGCGGGTTAACGCAAAATACTCCCAGCAAAATTTATTTTATGTTGTTCTATGTGAAGTAGTGATTGAATAGCTTTTTAGAATCAGTCCAAGCAGAGTCATGAAAAATGCATTCCGTTCTGCACATTTCGACAATGTCCGATTTGAATCCATTTCATAAAAATTTTACATTTTAGCAATGTTTACATTTATAATAACTTTTTGCAAGAACACAAGAAACAATTTATTTTATGGTTGTAAAGGCGCCGAAATTGCGTTTCGAAAAAGAGAAATAAAAACACGAACGTTTTAGTTTCAAAGAATATAAAAGCAGAAGCTTTATTGAGTAAATAAATAAATAATTATAAAGGGAAAATAGCAAGGCGAACAGATTACCTGTGTTACGGATGGCGATCGAAAACGAAGTGTCAATAATAATGCCGAAAGGTCGCGTAGGCGCCAAAACAACACTCGTTAGAAAACTCCTAGATGACAGATCACTGTTGCAACAAAAAAGGAGTAGGCCGTTTTCTAACGAGTATGCAAATCGAACACAATGAATATAAAGCGAAAAGCGAGCATTTCCAAACAATGCTATATAACTGAAATATATTAATTCTTACGTAAACAATGGTATTTTAATTACTCAGCAAAATGTTTGTATCCAAAAAGATAATCATGGGTGCAAGAATTATCAGACTGTATCTTTGTTTGTAGCCAAAAAAGTAGTTGAATAATGAGTGCAAGTGGCTATGTCCTTTTACGTGAAAGAAGTCATGATTTTTACAAGGACATGGTGCAGCTAGAATGCAATCAATTTTAGATGACTCTATGCAAGAAGCATTTTAAGATGTTTTTGGGTATTTTTGAGTAATAAAAGCTAACATTCTAGAATAAAAGTATTTGATTTATTTGAGATATTCCATTGTTTTATATTCATTATATTATATTTCGATCGACCTATTATCAAACTACTGTTTTTTAAAAAAAAAAATGTTTTACAAAAACATGAGTTTGGTAGTAATTTGAACGAATTTTAATTCGAATCGTCCTAGAGAAACAGATCATAAATATTAATTAGAAGTTACCACATCTTTTTTAAATAATTTTTCCAAATGGCCCTGAGGTTTCAAATCAGTGAAAAATCCTCGCTTAATAGATGTTAACTTCTCCCATATCCTCGCTTGCGAATCAATTTTTAAATGAATCGATAAATCAATTCAAAATACTTTCCATGGAATGTATATTTATTCACTACAAAGAACTAATGAAAAATATGTGCTTAAGAAGCAAATTAGACAGTAACCTCACTGCACCTGGCCCTTGTAAAAATCATGACTTCTTTCACGTAAAAAGATGTAGTCCGAAATCACTTGCACTCATGATTCAACTACTTCTTTGGCTACAAACATTTTGCTGGGACTGTCTTTGAAATCAGTTGTTTATCATGCTAAATTTGATATTGAAGACAAGTTCGGAAATTCTGTATTTGTAACCGACAATGGCTCCAACGTTGTTTCGGATTTTAAAAGATTTAAACGTATACCTTGAGCTTGCCACAATTTGAACTTAGTTATGGATGATGCTGTTAAAGAATTGGGAAAACTGATTGACTGCTCCAAAAAGCGTGTAAGAAATTTTCAACACTCGTAGCTAAACAACAGATTGCCGAAAACGTTGAAACAAGATATAAGAATATCATATATATTATGCTTGAGAGCATATACCAAGCCCAGAATGAAATTAAGAGTATTTTGCCAGAAAAGAGTGAGTTGGATCGTATATCTGACTTAAAGCTAGAACCTCTATTGGGTTTTCTCAAAATATGCAAAGAGTGTTCCGAAAAATTAAGCTCGGAAAAATACCCTACTATGCATATTTTTACCCTTTGGTCTGTTTGCTCAATTGATACCATTGACTCTCAATTCATGAATGATTTGAAAGCTAAAACTAAACAATCATTGCTTAAACGCTTTGTGCCAACAATGGCACATCTTATAGGGACGTTTTTATTTCCGCCGTTTAAGGAGATGAATTTCTTATTACAAGATAAAAGAAATTACGTAGTAGCTAATGTAAAAGCAATGTTACTTGATATACAAGGTGAGAACATAGAGTGTTCTAATGATGAGGAGGAAATAACAATGCCAGATTTACACGAATTTTCAGAGTTTTTGGATCAAAACTTGGCAAAAAGACGAAAAATTGATACTGAAATTGATACATATTTAGCGAGTGGCATATCTAGCCAGACTGATGTTTTATATACCCAGCAACGTGCAAGAGATTTTTTCCACATCTGGAAATATTCTCAACGAAAGATGAACTAGACTTTTGAGCTCTAACTTGGACAAAATAATGTTTTTAAATAAGAATATGTAAATGTTTGTTTATAAGTAAGTTTGCAATATGTATATTTTAGAACATATGAATTTTTTGTACAAATAAAGGTACAGCTATATCGATATATCTTTTCTTTAATTTCGTGCGTGAGTGTGCGTGTTCGTGCCTTCTCGAAAAATGCCGTGTTTGTGCGTGAAAGTGCATAAAAATTTTGGTCCGTGTTCGTGCATGTTCGTGCCTAATTTTTTAGGCACGCGCCCATCTCTAACTCTTACCCGGTGCAAAATTTCGTGACTATTGATGTGTAATTGCGACTTCTAGCGAGTTTATTATTACACTACAAACAAATAACGGAATATATTAGGCTGTAACTCTGTTATCTGATCATGCACACCAATATAATTGGCATCAATTGAAAGGCCAAGCGTTCCACTTTCAAGTATATCTCACTTGTCCGGAATGTCACTTCCAGGAATTATGATATAAGCTGTATATTTAAAATTTTCACAATTTTCACACAAAAGTTTTGGTCCATTTAACCCTCTAAATATTATCCTATCGCCATCTCAAATTGCAAGCTTCTCCTTTGTGATATACTCTTACCTTATTTAAAATTACGCGTTGATCGGACTATTATTGAGACCTACAGAGCCGCTGGAAAATTGGATAAATATTATGTTTTTGGTCCATTTCACCCGCTAAATATTTCACGATCATCACCAATAAGAATAGGGATCTATTCTGATCTGAACCCGACCTCCATACAAAATTTCGTGATGATCGGTCCATAATTGCGGCCTGGAGCGTGTTTACAATTTATAATGGACAGACGGACGGACGGACGGACACACATCTCAAAATCGCTTTATCTCGTCGAGAAATGAAGATTGGTATACCACATTGGGGGTCTCCGACGAATATTTCGCGGTGTTACATGAATTTTTACCAAAACAAACTTATAATACCCTTTTCCACATTGTGGTATAGGGTATAAAAATAGAAAACATGTAAATAAATAAAAAATGTAATCTTACATATATAAATGTAAAAATGTAATCTTACATATATACATACATATGTGAAAGAAGGACAAATATTTTTTCAGTTGATATCAATTAATTTTACTCGTATTTTGGCTGAAACTTTCTATAAAATCAGTAAATAAAAAGTATGAAAATATGAACGGGTCAATTCGTGTACGTAATTATGAGAGCGAACAACGTGATACAAATGCTGGTATGAACATGGCACTAGAAAGCAAATTCAGTAAAAGTATAATTTAGTTGAACTGAAATATTTTTTATTATTTTTTAATACAAAAATGTATTTTTGACAGCAAATGGACTTACAGGGTCACTTTGTTATTGCATCATGGGGCTAACGTAATGGGTTACTTCAAGTCGTGCAGCCGAAAAACCCCAATTTTTACGATTTTTTTTTTTTTTGGTCCATGAAAACTGTCAGTCTCTTTCAACATTTTTTTTTTTCACCTGAAGAGGTTCTTCTTTCTGTAATTTGATAAATATTGAATAATTTTGTAACAAACGGATGCCTACGAAACACTGTTTTTAAAAAAATCGTTTTGCGGCGTCCCCTCCAGTTTGAAAACGACTGGACCGATCATCATATATTTTTGTGAGCTTATTAAGTACCTAATACTCTTGTCTTTAAAGGAGAATTATAAAAATATTAATTAGAAAATGTTGATCTGCCAATTACAAAATGTAAATTTTTAGCAATTTTTAGAATACAAAATCAATTTTTTTTTTTTTTTGAATTATGACATTTTTTAAATAAATGAGCGATATTAGTTATCAAGTCCCAAACGCCCGACGTCTTATCGTTCTAAGCCACTATCAATCTTCCGAATCTTTGGCGTATTGTAACGCGATAACTGTAGTTCTTCAGCACAAACTTTAAATGCATTTCGATAAAATGAAATGTTTTAGGACGATCCACTGAGGGATTTTTTAAAATAATAAAATATAATTTAAAAAAAAATAAGTTTCAGTGTTTTATTTAGAAATGCACTTAAAACTAGGAAATAATTTATCGCTTAGCCTCAATAAATATATTCTTTTTCAATGTGGAGTCTCTCAAATAAAACGCTTGCCGTTTAAATTTGCCACAATTTATAATTTAAATGCAAGCGTTTTATTTGAGAGATTCCATCATGAGATCAAGAATATATTTATTGAGGCTAAGCGACAAATTATTTCCTAGTTTTAAGTGTATTTCTAAATAAAATACTGAAACTTAATTTTTTTAAATTATATTTTTAACTTTTTAGTAAATACCAATGAGAACAAAATTATAGCCAATTTAGGCCGACACTTTTTATAATAACTTTAAAATGTCTGAAATCGTGTAGTAACGTTATATAAAGGCTATACCAAAACCTGGATTTATGTCTATAATTTTTGGTGGGGAAGTTTATGTACCATTGGGGACTCCAAATGCCAAGTTACAGCCAATTCTGGCTAAAAATGAAGATAAAATCCTTAAAACACTTGAAATCGGGTGGTACCACTACATGGGGGCTATATCAAAATCTGGATCTATGTCAACAATTTTTGGTGGAGAAGTTTCTGTACCATTGGGGACTCCAACTGCCAAGTTACAGCCAATCCGGCCTCAAAATGAAGATAAAATCCTTATAATACTTGAAAGCGGGTGGTACCGCTATGAGGGGGCTATACCAAAACCTGGACCTATGTTCCCAATTTTTGTGGGGAAATGTCTGTATCATTGGAAATGCCAAATGACAACTAATTCGGGCAAAAATGAAGTTAAAATCCTCAAAATACCTGGAATTTAAATAAAACACGTTAAAACACTGTGAAATGGACCAATCTTTGTTTTAATTTTATATTCATGTATTGTCATCCAAATCTGAAAAGTGTGCAAAGCTTTAGTCCGATTGGTCAACTCCAACTGTGTCGAAATTGAGTTACCAGATTTGAAATGCAATTTAAGAAAAACACCGTAAAAATGGTAAAAATGCACCAATATTCATGTAGGATAGATCATATTCCTATTCTGAGACACAAGAAAAACAAAAAATATAGTGCAAACAACAACAAAGCAGCAATCAGCTGTTTCGTAAATGCAGAAACTGTCGTCTGTCAGGGTAAAATTAAATGCAGATCTTAATGCAAATTAACTCTGTCTGTCTAGGATATTAGAACACATTACGGCTTAATGTTCAAAGAAAAAGTTAAAGAATGCAGATTATAGATTAAGGTTATAATATATCATTTTTTTTTCAAATTTCTACTGCATCCTTTTAGGATGCTGACATTTCTAAGCAAAAATGTAATGGTTTTGAATTTGTGCTTTAATCGGACGCACAACTGGATTTGTATAAAAGTTTATTATTGGTCTGTTCCTTTACTTTTGAAAATGGTAAAACCGGCAAAAGTAGTAAAAGTTGTAAACTGCTCACATATGAATTGTATGGTGTCAGAAGTAAAGGAACGCTTTTCGAGTAAAAAGTGGCAAAACTTGAAGATTCTTGCACGTAAAGGAACAGAGCTTATGTGATTGTAGCATCGCGTTTTCAATTTTTTTAATTTATAAGTCGAGTACACATGATTATAGGATCACAGCAATTTGGGCTCAAAGTTGAAATTTTTGTAAGTAAATTTTTCTAACAAACCTGGTTTTAAATTAAAATTCACAACTGTCAGTTAATTGTCCGACTAAAATTGGTTTTTACGTTCTGAATCTAATATGCCACGACGCGTCCAAATCCATCCACTAGATCTTCACCTCAAATTTCCAAAATTTACAAAAATATTTTGAAAATACCGCGCACTAAATGTGCGGAAACAGATATTCATTTT
This sequence comes from Musca autumnalis, assembly GCF_047663935.1. NCBI lineage: Eukaryota > Metazoa > Arthropoda > Insecta > Diptera > Muscidae > Musca > Musca autumnalis. The sequence continues at coordinate 130,356,971 of NW_027412088.1, read as the reverse complement.
GTTAGCTATCTTAATGCTCTAAAAATTCATTTTTTCTTTGCTTTCTGATTTACCGAACCATTTAAAATTCATATGAATAGTTAACTACAGAAATGATTCTAAGATCTCAATGAACAACATTCTAGAACGTATAAACTTTCCTGGAATGTGAGAATATTCTTGAGGTTTCGTTATTCAGCCTTTTCGTGAATTTAAAAAATGCATCCCTTATATTTGTCAAATATGAAGCCACTAAATATTTCCACATAATAACGTTTCAGCTGGAGCATTTCTTTGGATTCATTTATGAAAATAAATGTGAACAAAATTGGATTTTCAAGAAAGAAAATTCCTTCAATATAACTTTGCATGATCTAACTTTATTTAAAATAACACTGAAATGAAACCAAAACAATGTCGAACAATATGTTTGATATGTTCCCGTACTTTAATAAATGACAAAAGTTGCAAAAGTAGTAAATGTGGTGAACGACTAACATATAAAATGGTCTATGTTTTGGTGTAAGGAACACAAAATGTGCAGCAGTTGTAAAATTTTAAAAATTTTAAATACTTTTTAGATTGTATATACTTTTTAATTAAAAAATTATAATAATTGAAAACATGAACGTAAATAAGTTTGTTGCTTATTTTTATATAATTGGAACTGATGCATTTACATACTCGTACGTACATATTAGCAAATCAAACAAAACTTTTATTTCTTTTTTTTATCACAACACCACTGTCCTTGCCTTCGACATAAATACATATGTACTAAAAACATGTTTATAGAAGAACTTCCTTCCTATGACATACCCATGTAAAATTAATGACTTTTACGGTCAATTTGTAAGTAGTTACTACTGCCAAAATTTAATGAATAAAGTCATTACTTGGTAATGACATTTTTCTTGGAAGGGGACATAATATGTTTGCCGTTTTTGATATCTGAACCAATTTGATCATAATTTGGGAAGATTATCGCATATCAAATTCCGACACATTTTCCAATAACATTCAAGAAAATATATATGGGAGCTATATCCAAATCTGATATATGGGCAAAAATTTGTAAAGTTGAGTTTTCCTTTTTAAAAAAAGCAAAACAATTTTTGATGCTATATCAATGATTTTTGGTACATAGATTAAGAAAAAAAATCATCATTCCAAATATATTTTTGTTAATAAACTTGACCGTTACGCGCAAAAGATATGATCGTTTTAATTTTAATATTTAGACAAAATCCTAAAATAATCGTGGCTTGATATAATAGGCTGTTATATCTTATTACTGTAAACTGAATGTGTACCCTTTACGATGATGTCAAAATACTCCTAAAATGTTTCAATGGATTCGCGAAAAATCAAATTTATTATAAAATTTTACTTATTTGCAAAGATATTTTTGAAATAAAAGCACTTATGCTTACAAAAAATATGTAAAAAAATACAACAGCATCCAGACATTGTGAGAAATTAAATGAAGCCAATGGCGTGAAGGTCGGAGCAATAATATTCATGTTAGTTGCTAAAATGCGAAGAAAATATGAGGAAAAAAATAAAAATTATATTATTGTAATTTTGTTGTTTTATAATTTTAAAGGAAAAGTTGAAGAAAAAATTTTAGAGTTCTTTTTGTTTTTCGTCAAAATTTCGTGCAATAATGAATATATTCCGTTGCAACCAATTTTTTGCTTTATAGTTTACCTATTGGCGAAAGTGTTTAGATCATTATATTAAATCACAAGGACTTCGAATTGTGGCATAAAATTAAAATAAAGTTAAAGTAAATACATATTACAACTTTTGAAGCGCATAGAAACCGCGTATTTGTGGAAATTACATGATGCGCATCCGATTTCGGAAAACAGCGAATCAATCCCTTTTATTTGATATACACTTTGTGAATTTCTATTTGGTGACCACGATGTAGCATATGTTGCATATTTGGGTGTAAAAAACAGTAAAATGGCTATGATTTCCATGAAGTACAATGAACATTATTAAAAAATAGATTATTTGATGTCGTTTTATTGCGATCCATCCATCCAATTGATTCTCGGGATTCGCTATAGTTTTTAAATATCTGTTTTCGTACATTTTAAGCTAGCGTATAGTTCTATTTAGTTGAGTAGAAATGACACATTCAAAACGCTTGAGGGATATCATATCCGCCGATCTACTGGATTTGTACGCGCCATGGCTTATTAGATTCAGAACGCAAAAAACTAAATTCCACGGAAATCGTAAGACAGTTGTAAAATTTGGACCAAAAATATAGGTTTTTCAGAAAAATATTTTTATTTTTCGAGAAACTCATTTTAAAAACGTAATTAACAACCTCCGTACTCTGTAAACAAATTTTAACAACTTTTGTTAAAAATGTCGTTATAAAATCAGTACCAAAATTGTCGAAGTTTAAAAATCGACAAAAATGTTCAATATTGCTTTTGCTTTTGGTTTGTGTGTATGTTTTATTTAATACATGACAATTTATAAAATTCGTCGACGAAAATGTCATCAACGATTCCATTTTCTATTGGGTAGGAATACATTTTTACAGAATAGCACAATCGTTACAGCAAAAAATTTTTAGTGTCGAAACGTTGTCGATTGTCGGATTGTTAAAAAGTTACAGAATAGGTCTACTGTTCCCCAGTTTCACTCCGGTTGATGAAATAATTGCAACAATCCGTATAAAAGCAAAGTTCTTTAACACCAGTCTCACCTCTGCTCATGCACCAACTGCACAGTGGGAAAAATACTGATCTAGCGTGCAGAAAATCAAAAAATTGACTTCAAAGAAACTATGAAACTTTAGCACAGTATTAAACTAGAGGATTGTCTGTACTTAACGACATACACAATAATTAGAATTAATTAGTTGGAACGAAATTTAAAATAGATATTCGTTACAGTGTTCACGATGATGTTTTTAGTTGTAAAATTGTGATAGACGCGTGTTGTTGTGAACATATTATTGTCGAATCTTTTGGGCTTTTGTTTGGTTTATCGTAAACGAAGCAGTTTCATAAGCCATAAGTTATGTTAATTTAGATGTTACGGGCTAATTACACTGTACAACACAAAAAATAATTACAAGATAATTCGGCCAGATTATGAAAGAAGACCGAAAAAAAAGAAGACACGTGTATCGTCGTTTTGAAAGTTTACGTCGGGAAGTAACCTAAATTGGCGTGGCAAGTTCCGCCCATTTCTACAGGTTTTGAAATATTCGGCATCAGATTCCTTGGAATCCTTGCATTTTAGGTATAAAGTGTCTTTGGCAATATTACTGACAATAATGCGGGATATCTTTTCATGAAAAAAATTAACCCTCATGCGAGTCACTAAACGGGTCTTTTTTGTCTCTTTTTCAAAAACGTTTAAAAACTCCTTTAAAATGTGACCGCATCAGATCAAAATATTCTACAAAACTATTACTATAGGCCCCCGAATACACCAAAACTCTAAATCGTACCTAAACGCCAGCAATCTGCCAAAAATAAAATCACGTTTTAGGGTTAATGTTGTACTTTATCTGAGTTTATTAAGTTTTGTCCCACAAAACTTCATTCTAGATAGAAGACGTCAAAGGCAAAAATGTTCTCCATTAAATTTCAATTTAAGTCGCCGAATAAATGAAATATGTATTTACAATATATATCAAGAAAATATATACATCAAGTTTGCCAAGAAAACACCCAAATATTTTTGAATAAATTTGTTATGTTCTTTTGTCGAGTTGATGCATTAAAGTAACATGAAATTTAGTTTTAGACGAAAGGTGTTAAAAGAAGAAATATTCTACATAAAATACACTGTAAGTTCCAGAACAAACTAGATATCTAAGTAAAATACTTCGTTAAGAAAATTACGTTACAAAATTTGTTATGTTAACCGTTTACATCGAAACCGAGTAAATTTCGTAAATGTAAACGGACGCTAATTGGCGACGGCGTAAGGAACGCCATTTAATACAAATTGGACAACCAAACTTTTGACAGTCAAAATTTTTGAACGGTGGCAACCCGGCATGCAAATGGCGGCATTTTTTCTTCCATTTCATTTGCAAATTCTTTCGTCCCGTGGAGTCAACTTAAGAATGCAATTTTTATTTGCATTGAAAACCACGACCGTGTTAACATCGTCATCAGCACTTCAAGAAAACAATTGTGATACTTGTGTGGCTGTATTCAAGCACATTTTCTTCCTTTTTTTTACAAGCATTGCGGCGTGGAAATTTGGAACATTGTTCCAATAACAATTTCTCACTTCTTTTGTTCTGTTTAACAGAAGGTTTGGCGAAACGCTAATTGTGCTGGTTACATAATTTTTTATGAAACGTGTGGTGATTCGATATCAAGCCTAACAGCCACCACAGTAGTGCATTATACCATCATTCACGACTGCAAATAATTTGGAAATAAAAAGTTGTTCATACCCTCTAGTGGAAGAGGAAGAAACGCTTGGTACCTTTTTAACAACCATTCATTAGTGGTATTGGATCAAATCCACCAGAATAATTGCCCGTCAACGCCAGTTTTTTTTTAAATCGGTTGTAGCCAAACCAAACATAAATCGGGGTACTGCATTTTTTTGCCGAAATTGTCGTCAACGTCCCAACGGAGAAGACACCATAATTTGTGCTGAAAAATTTAATAGTGCAATTCGCCCACTCGTGCAGTTGAACGGCACATCAAACACATCAAAAGGCGGCAAACACTATCTTCGAAGGCCACCACTTCACTCCCAGTACTGTGCATCAACGTCCTGGTGAGAAATCAAGATCTTGCTGCAGTGGATTTTGCTGACTTGGTTACGAACTACAATTGGCTGTCACATCAACCTGTACAGGCCTCCCACTGGGTTATGCAGATAAGTAGAAATAAGTGTAGTGCCTGTGAAATCTGTCCCTAACCTATTTACGCGTACACCACAAGTGTAATCTGTTTGTTCATTTGCATTTAAAGTAGTATCCTTATTTCTCCGCCACAGGCAGGGGAATAAGGAACTACATTTTTTACATTTTACAATCGACGGCCAGCCGATCATGACTTGAAATTAATTAACGTAAATGGATTTTTTTCTCGAAGTTTCAAATCTTTGTTGAATTTAGTGAAACTGGTTATTTGTTAAACTGAACATGTGTGTAATACATATATACACGTATGTACATATGTAAATCAACTTTTTATAGCGGTGAATTTTTTTTGTTGACCATAACGGTGTACTGCCACGTGCATTAGTCACAAGTGCCGAAGGGTAGTTTATAAAAGAACAGAGGAAAATAAGTTGAAAGAAAGAAAAGAAGATTTTTAGCCACCAATAATAAAATGTGAGAGTTTTGCATTCGGCTCTCATTTTGGCGCCATATACTTTCATTATTCTCATAGTGTGCCTCTGAGCACTAATTATTGCTTTTATGAAATAAGGTGTTAAGAATCTTGATTTTCTCTTTCAGACATTCAGCAATTTCTTTCTTTTAAAAGTGACCAAATCGGTATACGTGAATTATGTGCTGAGAAGTGTTACTGCGTTGTCTCTTAATAACTTTGGTCTTGTCTAGTATTCAATTTTGGCTACTAACAAATTCTTTCTTAGTAAAACCGCAATGATTTAGACTTGGACTTTTATCCTTCCTATATATATGTATGTACATGGTGTATATATGTATATAATCATTTGTATTTATACATATACATTTATAATTATATAGTTTAGAATTTTAAGACGTAGTCAAGAATCAAACCTAAATTTATATACATCCATTTATCTTTTTAATTATTTTAATTAATAATTAATTATTTTAATTATTAGTTTAGACCTTAATTGACTCTCTCATTGATTTAAACCAATGTCAATTATTTAAGGATGTCGATCCCAATCAATTATTACTGAAATTTATCATCATTTTTGATGATCTTGAATCATTCCAATTGAGCTCAATAGGGTTAGTGATTTCTTTTGATATCATAGTACAGGTGCATATTAGCACTGGTATTGTGGTTGACACCCAATTTATCTGTTATTTTTTTTCCTTTTGAATTATAATTTATATAGGATCATTATAAATGATTCCCATGAAAGTACTGGATATGAAAATATTTTAAGCTATATGGTCACTACAATAAAACCTGAATTGTCTTTGTTATATGAAACCCTATTCGTAAATATGTGTAAATAATTCGTGATGAGGTAATGTAGAAGGGAAGGGGTCAGTCAATGGAAGTTTTTGGGAGTCATCATCATCGATGAGACTCATTGGGGATTTTGTAGAAAATCCATTGGGAGGGCAAGGTAACCCAGCAAACATCTTGGGTACCATCAACAACAACAACAACTTTAATTCTTTTTAATTTAAATAAGCGTTTCTTTTATGAATATGTGTATTGATAATGAATCAATATTTTTGTTTATGGCTGGTCAGGAGTGGCCACTGAGCTAGACCGAATTTATTCAATGGCAAGTGTATACCAGCGACATCTTGGTATGCCTCATTCCCCATTACACTCCGTCCTAGTTACATAACAATGGCGCCCAACGTCCAAGCCAATGTCTTAGGTTCAACTCCCATCAATGGGAATTGTTCCTGAACATTAGGTGTATGAATTTTTGTTTGATTGGTTTTCAGTATGTCTTGAGTTGTTGTTATATTACAACATACCAATTGCGACTTAAGGTCAATTAAATTTTTACATCATTTCTTGAATTTCATCTTAAAGAAAAAGAGTTTTTAGTCGTCTTGCAAGCCTGAGTTTATGTCAAGTTGCAATTTTGTGACAAAACTTCGATGTTATTAAGTTCATACTTCGACTTTCTTTAAAGCTTTATAATATATTGTCATCTGCAGTTGATTATTTATGATCATTTGCATGATTTGCGATATTATAGATGCTTTAATATATTGATTTATTAGAATTGAAATTTTTGGGGAAAAATTTTGACTGCGCTTTTCAAAGATAATGAAGATAGTTTGTTGTTGTTGTTTATTCTTTTTTTTATCCTGGCTGATACCTTAACCTTCTACCAATTACCTTATACATTTTATGAAATAATTTTGACCCGAGATTAATGGAAATTTTTCTGGGAATTTTTAAGGATAAAGTTATTGATATTTATTCGATTGTTGGCACATTTAAGACATATTAGTTTTCGTAATTATCTGGCACCTGCACTGATAAGGACTTAAGAGTTTTTTTTTTGGCAATTTTTTTTTTTCTGTTTCTGGTTTGAGATTTGATTATAGAGTTTCGTCGTGGGATGTTTTGATATTTTTTTTCCGTTCGTTAGTTTGGATCTGTGGTTCATCAGTTTTAGTCAGTTTTTTTTTTCTCAAAACTTTGTGATAGTTAATTACTATTCACTTTGCTTACAGTTTTCTACAGTAGAATTACCATTCCAATTCAGATAGCTAGAAGCATTGGGTCGTCGCCCTCAAGACATTTGTTTTTCTCTTTTTGATTAAAAGACGGCAGGAGGGGTTTGATAGGCTCAAACTACCGTTTGCTAGTTCTTACTTTTAAATATATAAGCTTTAAGTAGCAATATATTTCTGTTTGTTTTCACGTACACACAGGGTGTACACAGAACTGGACTAACTGTACTCGAAGACTGGTCTTCAGTTCGACTCGAGGTCAGCTGAAGTACCTGAAGGTTGTAGGGGCGGTTAGTCTGGAGAGCCTTCGGACGGCAGCGCTCAACCTTGAGTTGGGGCATTTTCCGTAGGACTGGTTGTTGTCTGGTTGTCGATTTCCCAGTGTATCTTTAGAAAGCCGTTCTATGCTTAACTAAAGATACACTGAAGAGACCTCGAGAAACTCTTTGAGGAAATTCTAACCGGCAACAATCAACTCCTACGTTTGAACAGTTTACCTCATAGAACAATAGGGGTAGGCGAAGAGGACTGAAGAGCCTATCGAAGTCCTATATATATATATATTTTTTTTTTTTCTTCACCAGCTAAGACCTTTCTTTTCTGATTCGAATATTATTCGAACTAATTTTACCCGGACTTACAAACTTTTACCCTGATCTACCACAGCCTAGATAATCTATTGTCTCAATTTATTCTGTTTTACAGGATTTTTGAGTTTTTTCTGCTTTTGAGGAACTTTGGAAGATTTATTGATTTTTGATTCGATTCATTTCGAAAATACCAGACAGGTTGGAACATCCCTATATGAAATTGAGGACTTACGCGGTAGAAAGATAGGCGTATATCATTGCAAGGATTTACAGCACATGGTGCCAACAAAATAATTAGCCCGGCTTTTACCTTCTTATGATTTTTTTTGTACTCTTAAACTCAGGGTCGCGGTTCTTCCCCACCCTAAGCATACCTCGGTTAACTTCCCGAATCAGTGTGACTTCGGCAGGCCTATGCAAACGTGTTCGGGTTTGTTATGTTAACCGTTTACATCGAAACCGAGTAAATTTCGTAAATGTAAACGGACGCTAATTGGCGACGGCGTAAGGAACGCCATTTAATACAAATTGGACAACCAAACTTTTGACAGTCAAAATTTTTGAACGGTGGCAACCCGGCATGCAAATGGCGGCATTTTTTCTTCCATTTCATTTGCAAATTCTTTCGTCCCGTGGAGTCAACTTAAGAATGCAATTTTTATTTGCATTGAAAACCACGACCGTGTTAACATCGTCATCAGCACTTCAAGAAAACAATTGTGATACTTGTGTGGCTGTACTCAAGCACATTTTCTTCCTTTTTTTTACAAGCATTGCGGCGTGGAAATTTGGAACATTGTTCCAATAACAATTTCTCACTTCTTTTGTTCTGTTTAACAGAAGGTTTGGCGAAACGCTAATTGTGCTGGTTACATAATTTTTTATGAAACGTGTGGTGATTCGATATCAAGCCTAACAGCCACCACAGTAGTGCATTATACCATCATTCACGACTGCAAATAATTTGGAAATAAAAAGTTGTTCATACCCTCTAGTGGAAGAGGAAGAAACGCTTGGTACCTTTTTAACAACCATTCATTAGTGGTATTGGATCAAATCCACCAGAATAATTGCCCGTCAACGCCAGTTTTTTTTTAAATCGGTTGTAGCCAAACCAAACATAAATCGGGGTACTGCATTTTTTTGCCGAAATTGTCGTCAACGTCCCAACGGAGAAGACACCATAATTTGTGCTGAAAAATTTAATAGTGCAATTCGCCCACTCGTGCAGTTGAACGGCACATCAAACACATCAAAAGGCGGCAAACACTATCTTCGAAGGCCACCACTTCACTCCCAGTACTGTGCATCAACGTCCTGGTGAGAAATCAAGATCTTGCTGCAGTGGATTTTGCTGACTTGGTTACGAACTACAATTGGCTGTCACATCAACCTGTACAGGCCTCCCACTGGGTTATGCAGATAAGTAGAAATAAGTGTAGTGCCTGTGAAATCTGTCCCTAACCTATTTACGCGTACACCACAAGTGTAATCTGTTTGTTCATTTGCATTTAAAGTAGTATCCTTATTTCTCCGCCACAGGCAGGGGAATAAGGAACTACATTTTTTACATTTTACAATCGACGGCCAGCCGATCATGACTTGAAATTAATTAACGTAAATGGATTTTTTTCTCGAAGTTTCAAATCTTTGTTGAATTTAGTGAAACTGGTTATTTGTTAAACTGAACATGTGTGTAATACATATATACACGTATGTACATATGTAAATCAACTTTTTATAGCGGTGAATTTTTTTTGTTGACCATAACGGTGTACTGCCACGTGCATTAGTCACAAGTGCCGAAGGGTAGTTTATAAAAGAACAGAGGAAAATAAGTTGAAAGAGAGAAGAGAAGATTTTTAGCCACCAATAATAAAATGTGAGAGTTTTGCATTCGGCTCTCATTTTGGCGCCATATACTTTCATTATTCTCATAGTGTGCCTCTGAGCACTAATTATTGCTTTTATGAAATAAGGTGTTAAGAATCTTGATTTTCTCTTTCAGACATTCAGCAATTTCTTTCTTTTAAAAGTGACCAAATCGGTATACGTGAATTATGTGCTGAGAAGTGTTACTGCGTTGTCTCTTAATAACTTTGGTCTTGTCTAGTATTCAATTTTGGCTACTAACAAATTCTTTCTTAGTAAAACCGCAATGATTTAGACTTGGACTTTTATCCTTCCTATATATATGTATGTACATGGTGTATATATGTATATAATCATTTGTATTTATACATATACATTTATAATTATATAGTTTAGAATTTTAAGACGTAGTCAAGAATCAAACCTAAATTTATATACATCCATTTATCTTTTTAATTATTTTAATTAATAATTAATTATTTTAATTATTAGTTTAGACCTTAATTGACTCTCTCATTGATTTAAACCAATGTCAATTATTTAAGGATGTCGATCCCAATCAATTATTACTGAAATTTATCATCATTTTTGATGATCTTGAATCATTCCAATTGAGCTCAATAGGGTTAGTGATTTCTTTTGATATCATAGTACAGGTGCATATTAGCACTGGTATTGTGGTTGACACCCAATTTATCTGTTATTTTTTTTCCTTTTGAATTATAATTTATATAGGATCATTATAAATGATTCCCATGAAAGTACTGGATATGAAAATATTTTAAGCTATATGGTCACTACAATAAAACCTGAATTGTCTTTGTTATATGAAACCCTATTCGTAAATATGTGTAAATAATTCGTGATGAGGTAATGTAGAAGGGAAGGGGTCAGTCAATGGAAGTTTTTGGGAGTCATCATCATCGATGAGACTCATTGGGGATTTTGTAGAAAATCCATTGGGAGGGCAAGGTAACCCAGCAAACATCTTGGGTACCATCAACAACAACAACAACTTTAATTCTTTTTAATTTAAATAAGCGTTTCTTTTATGAATATGTGTATTGATAATGAATCAATATTTTTGTTTATGGCTGGTCAGGAGTGGCCACTGAGCTAGACCGAATTTATTCAATGGCAAGTGTATACCAGCGACATCTTGGTATGCCTCATTCCCCATTACACTCCGTCCTAGTTACATAATAAACGTTTTTGAAAAAAGAGACCAAAAAGACCCGTTTAATGACTCACATGAGAGTCAATTTTTTTTCATAAAAATATACCCCGCATTGTTGTCAGTAATATTGCCAAAGACACTGTAAACCTAAAATGCAAAGATTCCAAGGAATCTGATGTCCACAGCCACTCTCTTCAAACTGCCGCAAAATCTATACTTCTCTACCAAAAACTACCACCTAAAAATCTATGGTACGACCAGAAGTGTCGTAAGGCTGCTGAAGAGAAAGACGCGGCATACAGATCAATCCTGCATTCAGTGGCAATACGAAACGCCAAGAAAAAATATCGGGAGTAGAGGAGAGAGGAGAAGCGTATTTTCAGGAGAAAGAGCAAAAAAACGCTAGCGTGAAAAACTCGGGATGTTCAGGAGTCAGAATGAAGTCGGAAAATTGTACCAGTATGTAAAACACCAGACTGGAGGGTATTGGTAACAGATAAAGATACCGTAATGAGCATTTCATGAAGCTCTTAGTATCAAATATGGGTGACGACGAAGAAACCCCAGAAGCAATCGCAAACGACGACGTGGAATGTCTACCACCAGCAGCAATTAATCGGCTGAAGAACAATAAAGCAGCAGGGGCTGATGGACTTCCCGCAGAACTGTTCAACTGATAAGACAGGAAGAAAGCATACCCAACGATTGGCAAGAAAGGAGACAAGACGGTTTGTGCCAATTACAGAAACATAAGTCTTCTACCGATCGCATACAATGTGCTGTCGGCGTACTGTCTGAACGGCTAAAACCTATGGACAATGATATAATCGGATGATATATTGATGTTTTAGACTTTGCTACACTAGACCTAATCTTCACGCTTCAAATCCTAGAGAAAAACAGATCGACGCATACCACCAGTTCGTCGACTATAAAGGCCTACGTACATAAGCTGCCTCGCCTGGTTGCCTTGCTTTCTTCTGATAATAGAATAAAAAAGAAAAGGGCAACCCAGTTAGAAATTTGCTCGGCCTCCTTTATTCTTTTATTTTTATTATGTCAAAAATGAAGCAGCAAAGCAAGGTAAGCAGGCAAGGCAGCTTATGTACGCAGGCCTTAAGACCGCCTTCGACAGCCCAATTAGATCAAAGGTGTTTCAAGTAGAGTTGTGTAGTTCCGGAACGAACTAGTTCCAAGGAACTACTCCGAATGAGGAACTATTTGAACTATGTCCAGCCCTTGCTTTTATATAGTTCCTTTAGTTCATATAGTTCCTTTTGTTCATCTCGTTCCTTTAACTTATCACCTACGTCGTTTTTTCGTTGCGTTAATTTTTCAGATTCTGCGACATTAGCAAATAAACGTAAATGGCATGCACATCGCTGCAATGCATTTATTATTATGTCAATTCCACCAAACGATGAAAACAAAAGGGACGATAACTGAACTATTTCGCTTTCGGAACGAAGAAAACAAAAAAAAAACGATAATTCAGAAAGATTCATAGAACCATATCGCTCTCGGAACTATTTTTAAACGATGGAAACAGAAAGAACAATGAAAGAGAAAGATTCATGGAAATATATATAATAAATATATCGCTCTAGGAACTTTTTGGAACGTAGGAAACAGAAAGAACGATGAAAGAGAAAGATTTATTGAACTACATTTCTCTCGGAACTATTTGGAACTATTTTAAGGAACTAGTTCCTTTTGTGAAAAGGAACTAGAAAGATCGATCCGCCCCGGGAACTAGATTGCCCAACTCTAGTTTCAAGCCATGTCTGAGTTTGGCATCCCTGCACAACTAACAAAATCATGCAGGATTACATTGGCTGACATAAAATCATCAGTTAAAATAGGAAATAACCCCTCCGAGCCATTTAACACAAAAAGAGGTTTCAGACATGGTGACAGTTCATTATGTGACCTATTTAACAATCTACTGGAAAAGGCCATACAAGATGCGAATGTATATACAACCAAAGATAAAAGTAGCACTTTATGCAACTAAAAAAGGACGTTTCTGGACTACGCAGATGACATAGATGCAAAAATTAAAAAGGAGTGTGACAAAGTGGGCAGTTAACGGCAATAAGACGAAGTTTATGGTATCAACACGCAAGATGCCCAGTAGACTCGGACCAACTGTGGATGTTGATAACTGCAATTTTGAGATAGTAAATGACTTTTTTACCTCGACACCGCCATAAACAAAACGCAGAATAATATTGGCCAACATATACTAATTTGATCAAAGTAAACAGTTCAAAAGCAAAACCACCTCCCGTCAAACCAAACTTAAGGCCTGGGTACATAAGCCGCTCGGCTTTCTTGCTTAACTCATTTCTGGTAAAAGACTAAAGACCTAATTGAAATGTGGTTCAGACATTTCTTTATTCCTTTACCAGAAATGAATTAAGTAAGAAAGCCGAGCGGCTTATGTACCCAGGCCTTTAAGGCCTCGACACATAAGAAGCATGGCATTCTTGCTTAAGTCATATCTGGTAAATGACTAAAGACCAAGTTCGACCTAATTGAAATGTGATTCTTAAATCTTTTTATTAGGTCGAATTTGGTTTTTAGTCTTTTATCAGATATGACTTCAGCAAGAATGCCATGCTTCTTATGTGTCGAGGCCTTAACACTCTACCTGACACTGATACTACCCGTACTTATGTATGGATCATGGCACAATTACCAAGGTAGTGATATCACACCAGCTGTTCGAATATGAAATGTCAAATCCCTTTATAAAAAATATTTTTATTGTAATTTCCCCAACAACATAAAGAAAATTTTGACATAACATATTAAAAATTTTACGATACCACTACCTGGGTAATTGTGTCATGGTATGGATGAAACAGAACTTGGTGTGTTTGAGAGAAAAATTCTTCGATAGATTTATGGACCAAGATTTATGGACCAACTTAAGGCAAGTCACATTATGCAAATATTTGCTCCAGCGACCGGCAGTGTGCCCTTACTGAGAGCAAGTGAGCGTAAATAATACATTGAAATTTTTGCTCACTTTCTCTCACTAAGCACACACTGCCGGTCGCTGGAGCAAATATTCGCCTTTAGTCTTTCCTTTGGAATTTTGGCGTACCATTGGGGCGTATACCGTCGAATGGGTTGTATTCATACGCCGTTCTGGCGAGCGCATCTTTATCCATCCTGCTGACATGGCCCAGCCAACGCAATCGTTGTAGATCGATACCGCCAAGAATGTAAAAAATGACAAAAGAATGTAAAAAAATGACATAAAAAAAACTTTAAGTGAAATATGCTTTGATCACAAATAATATGTAAAGAATGTATAAGTTTCGTATGTATACTCATTAGGAAAGAACGCTTTTGAGCATGTTTTTAAATTTTGTTATGTTGCTAGTACACTGTAAATCGTATGGTAGAGTATTCCATAGACGTATAGTACCGGTGAAAAATTGCCTTTCAGAGACCAAGCTTCTTCGTCTTAGAGGAATAAGCTTTCTGCCCCGGTTGGATCTTGCAAATTGTATCCTTTGGAATAAATACTTAGGTGTTTATTTGACAATAATCTTGTGTAAAAACTGGAGAGCTTTCATATACAGCAGGGAATCAAAGCCCAAAAAGAGAATTAGTAAATTGTGATATATGTTCAGTTCTCTTTAAAACATAAACGTAATGTATCACGCTATTGTATGCTACATTTAGTTTACGTCGACTTCCGGCGTCGCAGTGCGCAAAAAGTTCACATCCGTACAGTATACCTGGGATTAGAAATGTTTTTGCCAGGAGGCAGCGTATATGTAGTGGTGTATAAGGTTGTGTAAACCACAGCACGCGTAGTTTTGCAAAAGTTTGCCCTGCCACTATATTAATATGGTTCGACCATGTCAGCGAAGATTTTTCGCACTGGAAACTAGAGCTACTTTTTCACGATTTATTAGTATTTCAGTATTTTGAAAATTAAGTTTTTTTTTTATTTTTATGCATTATTAAACATTTCGATTTGAGGGGATTGAGGCACAAACCGTTTGCATTGGCCCATTTACATACATTCGCTAGGTCTTCATTCAATTTAAGAACGCTCTGGTCAATATTCTTCAGATGACTGCTTAGATAAATCTGTACGTCGTCTGCGTACATGTGAATCCGGCTATAAGATAGGTTACGTGGAAGATCATTTGCGTACATGGAAAAGAGTAGTGGGCCTATAATCGATCCTTGGGGTACACCTTTGTTAACCGGTAAATACCTAGATTTCACGTTACCTAAATACACAGATTGTGACCTATTATGTAAGTACGACATTATAAGGTTTGTGGAGGTAGTAGAAAAATTAAAAAGCCTTCTAAGTTTATAAGCCATAGTGTGGTGATCTACGGTGTCAAAGGCCTTTGAGTGGTCAAGGAGGACGAGAAAGCAGACCTGGTTTTCATCAATATCACTCCTGACAGACTCTGCGACCTCTAGTAGCGCGGAGGTACAGCTATGACCAGCTCTAAGCCCAGACTGTACATCATACAACAACGATTCTCTTTGTAGATATTCTGACATTTGTATATGCATGACTTTTTCAAACACTTTTGAAAAGTAGCACAATAAGGCTATAGGACGAAACTCTGTGTTCGACTTAGGGACTGGAATAATCTTAGCATGTTTCCAGAGCTCGGGGTATGTACTATGTACTAACATATGACTACTTCTTCATGAGTTATGCATCGGAACTCAAAACTATCGTAACCTTCATTACCATATGTGTGCTCATCGTCATTGCCATAGAAGGAAGGATCTGCATTAACTGAAGGAATATCAATAAATTTTTTATTCAGCTCACCTGGATCACCATTATATAAACATTTATTCTTACTTTTCCCAGCCCCTAGTTCACTAATAACTTTCCATTTACTTCTTGAGTTTATGGCAGAACTGAATCGGTTAAAATAGTACTCAGTTTTGGCTGATTTTATGCATTTGTTTGCTCTTTTCCTTGCCGAACAGAACTCTTCATGCAATTCTGGAGTTTTATAGCGCTTCCATCTGGCATATATTGAAGTTATAAGCAGGGACGTACGCAGGATTTCATTTCGGGGGGGGGGGGGGGGCCAACTTGAGCAAATATTATGAAATTAAAATATGTTGTGTAGCGTTACATAAAGCTTTTTTAAAGGGGTTTTAGTTGATTTTATATGAAATATTGATACAAAGTATATAATTTCAATAGAGAGAGTTTACAATATTTTAGATATAACTTTGAAATTTGGAACGGAGTACAATAAATTAGTCTTTGGATGTTTAGAATTGAAATTAACCATATCAGAACACGTTCAGTATAGACCCCATACAAAAATTCCGCCTGGTATTTTGAAGATTTTAACCAAATTCTCCAACGCAATTGACGCAATAACTAAAAAATCTTTCAAATGGTTTACGTTTTAATGTATCCCAGAATTTTTAACCACAGTAGCTCTTATTTGGCATTTTCAATTCGATTTCAAAGATTTTCAGTATTTCTTCTTCTTTAAAGTACATTAATAACTCCAAAAAGAGAATAAATCGAATCCGAACTATTGTTAGAAAATAACATTCTTTTATGTCATAAAAACACCAAAACTTTACTATTTTACCAGAAGTGATAGAGTCCATGCAAGCCAACTAAAAAATTAGAAAATTACATTTATGGTCTGTCCCAGTACTGCAAGTACTGCTAAACTCACGTTTAGTAGTAAAAATGTGTAGATTTTTACAGGTTTGGAACAGGCATTTAGAAAAAAGAGAAAACATTTTTATCAGGAGTCGGGCGATACCAACTACGACTCATAGACTCCGAATTCTAATCGCAGTACTGTTTGAGACTACGAAATCCATATTCTGTCTCAGCAAAATTTTAGCTAAGTCCTGACAAAACAGGTTAAGTCGAAAAACTCCATCAGTAATGCGATTGTCTAACACATTTTTTGAGTTACCGACAAAAATCGGTAAAATTTAAACGCAAAATTATATATGAAAAGTTCAATAAAAATTGACAACTGTCTTACTATCGGTATAACCAGGGACATACGCAGGATTTTATTTCGGGGGGGCCCACCATGACCAAAAATCATGACATTTTAAAATGTTGGGTACGGTTACGTTACGTTTTAAAGGTTGTCAGTTGAGTTTTTGTTAATTATTGAGATAAGTTATATAAATTCAATGCGCTCACATTTTCGTACATCCACATTCGCTCTTAATTGGCACATTTGCTCTTAATTGGCATTTTGGTTTCTAATTTCCGCAGAGAATTGCAACTGTTTTCGCTATCGCAAGATTTTAAGTAATCTTACCTTAATTTCTAAGAATATTGGCTGTTATACGGATTTTGGGATTCCCTTGGTTGGACAACCTCAATGCTGAAAGTGATTAAAATAGATCCACGTTTAAATGCTTATCGAGATACGCCCTTCAAGTCAATTCCATGTTCCAAAAAGTTTTTAGTTGGATAAATCTTTGACCCCCATAAATTACATCTTTTAAACCTTTTAATTGGAATTTGGTATACTGTAATATGTCAGGGTATTTTATTTTCTCTTTTAAATTATTTATCTGAATGGACACTAAACGACTTCTATGAATTAAATATCTCGCATCGGCGTGTGCATATTGGAATTGTATCGAATAATTCCAATCGAATTCCAATCTACTGCTATTGTGTCGATAACTTAAGCAAATATTTTTTATGTCAGAAAACGCAAAAACTTTCCATCCTTAACCGAAGTGATTAAGTCCGTGCAATCCAAAAAGAAAAAAACATTAATAAAAGAAGGCGTTTGCAATTTTGGTCATTACGAACCGTTTCTACAGAGTTCGTATGTTCTAGGAAGTTATTTATTGAGATCTAAGGTATAATTTTGTGGTCAATTGTTTGCTTAAATTTTGATTGGTTTGATATCTGTAGACCAAAATTCGAGTAAAATTAAAACGTAAATTTTAACTTGAAGATGAGGTTAATGGACTTTATGGGTTCACAATAAATATTCTTTACGACGAGAGCTAAAACTTTGCTTCCACGAGTGAATCCAAATTCTTAGTGGTTTAGTTGATATAGTCCTTTGGAGGCCTATAACCGCGAAAGTTGATGAGATAAGGAAAAACGGCGAGACACATGTCTTCTTATTTTTGGTCTTCTATCACGCTGTGGTATCAGAATATTGTTAATAATTTACATGTCACATAGTGTTATATTTTGGAAAGGAATTAACCGTACCAGTTGGCTTTGCCGCCTCTGTGGATTGAGACGTTTGTCTATGTAGAGATCGAAATTCGGCTTCACAGAAAATATATTTTTACCCAAAATTTTTATTCTGGGAGTTTTCAGAATTTTGTGGCCTTTTTTAACGATTGTGGACGTTCCAAATAAATGCTTACGTTTTTCTAATAAAATGAATTAAATTTAAGCGCAAAAGGGTTTAACTTTTGAGGAGAATGTTTCTAAAGGAATGTTCCGAGTTAGTCCATTAAACAAGTAGATTTCATTATGAGAGTCATTCCATCCAATAGTAATCGCGCTCACCAGCCATATTAGTTTGTCAACGTAGAAGATGGCCAAATTGGATATTTGCGCACAATTTTAGCGAAAAATGTTTAACTTTTGTGGTGGATGTACCCGAAGTGGTGGACCAATATGACTTATGCTAAGTTTGGAAACATATTATGTCGTCCAAACTTTGGACCAAATCGGTTAATCCGTTTGAGAGATGTCATGTGCTCCAACCAGAGAGGCAGACTGGGCTAAATGGCTGCAGATTGTCTGACCCAGATTGCGTACAAACTTATGTGGAGCCTAAAACCATTTTTTCGATTAGGGACACTTGAGGGTAAAATTATACAAATACAATAGAAAAAAATCTTCTTCATTATTTTCAAACTGAGCCTGTGTACAATAAATAGTTAAATACCTAACGAAAATTTGTTTACGAAAAGTGAAAAATATGAAGCAATTTACAAATCAAATAGTGACAAATTGCCAATGTCGACAGAAATAGAAAAGATACGTATTTTTTACGGAAGTTCATTGAAATATTTCATTAATCTGTTTTTGAAAGCCTGCTGAGAAACTGAAAACATTTTTATATTAGGAGGCAACGAGTTCCACAATCTACCAATTCGGGTAGAAAAGGATTTCTAGCAAATACTTGTGGTAAAGAGATTTATTTCTATCTGAGAGTGTCTTGAGGACGATTAAAACAGGAATCAAATAAAAAAAGGAACAGAGGCATCGGATTTCAAGAAACATAGCAAATGAAAAACCTAAAAACCGAAGGAAAACTGTGAATAATTATTTCTGCAAAGTCTGCCATACAAAAATTTTAATATTTTTCGAAAGCTGGACATAACATTGTTTATATTACTTGATCTTCTATTTCTCAAAAAGGTAAAACCTACGGAAATACCATATTTGTGAGAATTTTCATAGCTACCACATTTTCTTTTGTCCCATTTCGATAGGACTTGCGGTTTCCAAGCAAAATCGTGAAAACCTGAAAACCCTTAAAAATGCTAACTTGAATCGCGATTAATTTAAAAAGCGCTCCGGCGATTTTTTTGTTCCTTGATTTTTCTCATCTACGAACATTGTAGTTCCAAAATCCGCAAAAACTTCGCAGGAGCACCGTGCATAAATAAATTTTCGAAATAATTGGTTTTCGAATTATAGTCTATAAAAAAACACCTTTATATATGGTACATTTTGTGCAACAGATATTTCATTTCATGTAATATTTTTTTGATACAGGTTCCATATACCTCGATAATTACCTAGCAAATATGGAGTATATTAGTTACGGAAATCCGAGTTCGTTTATTTTTTGATACTGGAACGTAAAGAAGTAACTCAGGAAAATTTGAAAATTTCAAACAAAAAAATTGAAAACTTCAAACAAAAAATTTGAAAATATTTCTTACAAAACTTGTAAATGAAGAACTTTTTTAGTACATAAACTTCAAACCTACATTTCATTTAAAATCTCCAAAAAAATGTATATTTACAAGAATGTAATATATAAATATAAAAATGGTATAGTAAATTTTGTTTGACCAAACCATATCGGGGGGGGGGGGATGGCCGGGCCCCCTGTGCCCCCCCCCCCTACGTACGTCCCTGGTTATAAGCAAGAAAGATTAAATCATGCCTTGAAAAACAGGAAGCTGATATTTGATCATACATAAGAACATTGTCGATGTCATTAACATAAAACAAATCAAGAAGTGTGTTCGCTGTTGTGGAAAAATGGGTAGGTATGCTACTATTAGTAGCATAGAGACTGAGAGAGAGCATGGTGTTTGTTAACGAAGGATCAACCAGTGTATTAGAATTAAAATCCCCAGTTATAATGACTTCATTGTAACCAATTGTTACACTTTCTAGAATATTATAAAGTTCGCCGATATCGATATTATTATTGGGCCTGTAGACACAGCCAATTAACATTTTTTCCCATATGATTTTAATTCAATAAAGACATGTTCTATCAGGTCACCGGCATTAGACTTTATATTAAACTTAGCATTAAGCTTGGCTTTAGTGAAAATCGCTACTCCCCCACCTCGACTTTCTCTGTCGGACCTAAATACCGTATATCCCTTGATATTTATTAAACTGTCTGGAATATATGTGCAGAGCCATGTTTCTGAAACACAAATTATATCGATACCAGAGTTCTCAAAAATATGTATAAACTCGTCAGTTTTATTCACAAGACTTTGTGCGTTAATATGACAAATTGTTAAACCGTTTTTATGTTTGGATAATATGCTTACTAAGCTCTTAGTTACGTCCATGGAACCTCTATATATATTACCCGTATGACTCATAGATAAAGGTTTTATTAGTTGGTGAGGTACTAGCAGCATAAAAGAAAAAAATAAATGATATCCATACAAAGAAAGTGATCAAAGCATGTACAAATATAGATTGATAATGTGTAAAAAGATAGTATTGTGATTAGAGTTTAAAATGCGATTTGATAAATAACAAAATGTAATTAAGTAATTTTGGCTAAACTTGGATCTCACTGCTTCGCTCATTACTCATAGTCCGAAAATCTTCAATAATTTTAGGATGGTATACACATATGGGTTCCTTGCTATTGAGACGTTTAATGTAAACAAGCCCTCGAAATGTATATGCCGCTTGTATATATGTATTTATGATAATATGCAATTTATGCAGAGTGAGATTTACGACAATAATTTAAACGTAATCGTTTGGCTGCTTTGGCATTTTCAATTTTAAATTCAGTTAACCCATTAGTGCTGTGTTTTATACCGGGCTGCATACCCCGAAAATGTCCACAATTGTATATACATTAGGGTTATGACTTTTTGGCTTTTTTCTCAAAAATGATTTCCTGTAGCAAGAATGAATGAACTTTTGCTATTAATGACTAACGTTTCAGAACCTGAAAGAAGCTACTATTTTTTAGTGCGATAACATTTTTTCCTTTATGTTATCGGAAAAAATAGTAAAAATTAGTAGATTCTTGCAGTTCTGGAACAGACCAAATTATATCTTATACAAGGCACATTTATATAAGGAAGATGCATGAATTACAACAACTAACAAATGCCCTATTTTTTAAACCCGGTTTGAAAATTAATATGCCGTGCAATGGTGGTTGTGTCTTCGACCGTAGGTCCTTATTTGGGGCCTAGAGATCCGACCACGCCCACTTTTTTAAATACTATATATCTACAAAACTACTGAACCGATTTTCACGAAAATTTCAGAGAATGTACATATTTTGTTGAATTTCGGAGGGGCGGGGTACTTCATATATAAATCTTACAAACGTATTGGTTTGAAAATTAATTTGCGAGCAATGGTGGTTGTATCTCCAACCCAAGGTCCTTATTTGGGGGCTAGAGATCCGACCACGCCCACTTTTTTAAATATGATAGTGAAGAGAATATACAGGGATGATATCGGTTTAAAAATTTACGAATTATTCTAGAATCTAGGTATTTCTTTGAGGCTTAAAGACCAGACCACGCCTAATTTTTTAAATATGTTATATCTCCAATACTACTGAACCAATTTCCATGAAATTTCAGTAAAGGCTCAAGGTTTGCCCACGTTTTTTTTTAAACACAATCACCCTTATTATGGTTGGCGTAGTCGTATGCGTTCAAATGTCTTAGGCGTAGTCGTACCCAGCAAAATGTTCGATGCCAAAGATGCAATTCAATCATGGGTGCAAGTGAGCTGGCATGTCATCTTTTTAGCATCTTCATCGATGAATTTTATATGAGCGTGGACCCCAAAAGATGCTATTCATTTTTGGATCCAAAGCATGTCATTTACACCAATGCTTTGACATGTCAGTTTCACCAATGCTTTGGCATGTCATTTCCACCAATGCTTTGACATGTCATTTTCACCAACCCTTTGCAATGACATTATCATTACGACGAGAGTTTTAACAACATTGGTTGTGATTTCGAGTGTCCGACAACATCTAGAGTCTCCGATAATTAATCTTATATATTTAGAAAAAAAAATTATAAATAAATACACAAAATTCATCTCTATTGGATAGATGGAATGGGTTCAAATGCTGATGAAAAGATCGGATCTTTCACGACTTCCTTTGCATGGGTTCAAATGCTGATGAAAAGATCGGATCTTTCACGACTTCCTTTGCATTGGTTCAAATGCCAATGAAAAGATCGGATCTTTCACGACTTCATGTGAACCAATGCAAAAGATGCCATGAAATCACGTCATCGCATGGAACCCCTTCCTTCAAATTTTGCTGGGTAGTTTACATATGTATTTTATATGATGAAAAATTATATACTACTAACATGTTTTTATTTTACAGCATCATAGATCCATAAAATATCGACAAAAAACACACTCGTCATTCCCTGGTCGGATTTCTTAGGTTATAAATAACATTTATTTTTTTGATTCGACAAATCGGTATCACATACATATGCCGCTGAAATGCGAGGAAAGGGTCGTGACCGATTTTATTGACGACTGCATAAAAAAATAAAAACAAATCAATTTCAAAAGATTTTTTTGGCAATGATAAATGAAATATATTGGAAAATAACTAAAATAAATAAAAACTTTACTTCTTTTATTCATTTTCGTATGACAAATTTCGTGTTTTTATCAGATGACAAACTTTCTATTGAAAATCTGTTAGAGTTCACGCCAAACTTTTTTAAATATGTTATATCTCTTTGTGTTTATTTCAGCTTTAGTCCATATTTTGTTGTATTCAAGTATTTGAATAACAACAAAATGTTTTACAGTGGATATGAAATTGATTAGTTGCGGGCGGAGGGTAATCAGTTTTAGGGCCATATAGCAAATTTCTCATTTTGTTTAATTTGCTGGATGGGCTTATTGACCTGTTTATCGATACAGAGTCGGCGGAAAAGGGAACTGATGAAGTTGTTTGGTGACAACTGAAACTATAGTATTCCCGACCCTCCGCCCGCAACTGATCAATTTCATATCCACTGTAAAACATTTTGTTGTTATTCAAATACTTGAATACAACAAAATATGGACTAAAGCTGAAATAAACACAAAGATGTAAAATTCTGCAGTCCAACAATAAAAAACGCCAACAATATGTTATATCTTGAAAACTGATGAGCACGACCACTCATTTCAATACATTATTTCTTCAAAACTACTGAACCTAATTTCATGAAATTTTCAAAGAAATGTTCAGGAATGCGAAAATATTTTACATATTTGTTCATGATTGTTTAAGTCTGGAGTTTCCCCCATTGGCTTAACTTCATCACTTTCCTCTTTGCAGAGAAAAATGTTTACAAAACGCACTGACACCTTGCAAAATTTACTGATCGCTACCAATATCATGATTTCATCCCGGCGCACAGTGGTCGAAACCTCTGATCTAGCGGCGCGAAATTAATAACTTGGAAACGTATGAAGATATCTTTCTGAAATTTTGCACAAACTCAATCTGTGTCTGTGGGTAATTATGGACTAAATATGAACAACATAGTCAAATATTTTGGTATAGCCTCCATATAACGGTACCTCCAGATATTCGATATTTTGAGGATCTAAGCCACCTTTTCCTTCCAAATTAGTTGTAATTTGGTACTTAGGGTTCCTAGTGATAACTAAACCTTTCCACCAAAAATTGTGGACATAGGTCCACGTTTGGGTATAGGCCCCTTTTAAGGTACCTCCCGACATTCAGTAGTTTGGGGATTTAAAGCTACATTTTCCGACCAAATTAGGTGTAATTTGGTATTTGGGGTTCCCAGTGGATACAGAAATTCTCCACCAAAAATTGCGAACATAGGTCTACATTTTGATATAGCCCCCATATAACCGTACCGGCAGATTTTGGGTATTTTGAGGATTTAAGCTATTTTTCAAGACCATTTAGTAGCAAGATTTGCAGCCATTTGTAGCTAAATTTTGGTTATTCGGAATCTAGGGAGTCCAATTTAATTATTAAAATAAAAATAGGTAAAAAAAACTTTTTAAGTTAAACGGTTTTATGTTAAACATACATTGCAATGTTTAAGATAAATGTACTAAAAACCAAAAAATAATAAAATAGATGCAGTCGTGGGAGTTATAAACATATGCATAGACTAGACTAAAATAAAACCGTGGGGCACGTCAATTGTCTACAAATTATCGACTTAATGTGCGATAGAAGAATCGTTTAATTCGTCGTTAGGCAGTTGGCCCGCAGACGGTGAGGAAATTACTTACTATTTCTTGCTCATGGAAATTCCAATAGTTATACACTCCATGTAAATAAAATAGATCTTTCAACTAGTTTATCGTTGAACATTCAAACTGCTGCCTGGCGAGGAATCGTTTCACTGCTCGTAGTTTGTCTTTAATCGACAAAGTTCTACTCGCTCACCACTATGAAACCCTAAAACTCGCTTATAATCGAGCTTGCTAGCTTGTTTCCACATTCTAGCCCTACTTATCACACGTCCATCGTTGTCGGTTGAACAACTGCCTAATTATAGTGTAACATTACAAAACAAACATTTTAATCAACGATTGTAGACAATTGACGTGCCCCACGGTTTTATTTTAGTCTAGTCTATGCATATGTTTATAATTCCCACGACTGCATCTATTTTATTATTTTTTGGTTTTTAGTACATTTATCTTAAACATTGCAATGTATGTTTAACATAAAACCGTTTAACTTAAAAAGTTTTTTTACCTATTTTTATTTTCTAGTTTTTAGTTTTTATTTCGCATTCTGTTTAATTCATTTAGTGCTTCATTATTGCAAGGTTTCTTGCCCGTTAGTTTATTGCAGTCCAACTCCTCTATACGTAGTCCCTGCAAAGATCTTACTCTACAAAGAGCCACGTAGGCTTGACCTTCTTCAAACAGTTTCGCACCTAAGTATACGACTGCGTGATCCACAGTGCTGGCCTACGTTTTATGTATTGTAGAAGTCCATGATAGTATTAAAGGCAACACACATCTTAGTGTATCGCTCCCGTTGTTTTGTTAACCTGGCTTCGTATTCTTCAGGCGTTTCTGACGCTATCTGTGTGTATCGCTCACGTTGCTTTGTTAAGCTGGCTTCATATTCTTCAGGCGTTTTTGACGCCGTCATTTGTGTTTATCGCTGACGTTGCTTTTTTAACCTGGCCTCATATTGCTCAGGTGTTTTTGACGCTAATTGTTCCCGTCGTTTCTGTAATCGACTATTTCTATCACCTTCACTTTCTTTAGCTCGTTTCGCTTTATACATTTCTTTCGCTTTTTGAAGCCTTCGTTTACGTTGTGTTGCAGTTTCTGTTTTATTTGTGTTTGTATTTTTTATATATTTTTTTACCGTTTTGTTCCCACGAGTAATGGACATTTAAACGGTCGACCCCCCAGAGGTCCAATAAAGGGGCAAGGCTATGTACAACAAGATGCGCCTGAGTCTTGAGGGGAAAACGCTAACGACGTATCATTTTTATCCACCCTAATGCCATACAGTTCTCGGCGCGTTTTAACCTTTCACCTTAACTTGGGTGGTGTACCGCCAACGACGTATCATTTTTAGCCACCATAACGCCACACAGTCCTCAACACGATAAAAAATCTTGACTTGGGTGGTGGATTCAGCCTGGATTAATCAGATAACTAAATTACAGATTCAATTTCTAAATTTAAATCTTAATTATACGATATTTAGTGGCTGCGCCCATCTTAAATATTGAGGTTGTACAGTGCACTGTATTATTCTTGTCAAGCCCTTTTATTTGATATTGGTGGGATTGATAAAAAATTGTTATCAGCCATTTGGTAGCTGCGGCCATCTTAGATTTCAATTTTGCATAGTAAATTGTATTCTGCTTGTAGAGACCTTTCATTTGATACCCATGTTGATGGGATTGATAAAACCGACGTTATCCGCCATTTTGTAGCGGCCGCCATCTTGGATTTCAATTTTTTATAGTATATTGTATTCTGCTTGTTGAGCCCTTTCAGTTGATACCCATATTGATGGGATTGATAAAACCGACGTTATCCGCCATTTTGTAGCGGCCGCCATCTTGGATTTCAATTTTTTATAGTATATTGTGTTCTGCTTGTTGAGCCCTTTCATTTGATACCCATATTGATGGGATTGATAAAACCTACGTTATCCGCCATTTTGTAGCGGCCGCCATCTTGAATTTTAATTTTTTATAGTATATTGTATTCTGCTTGTTAAGCCCTTTCATTTGATACCCATATTGATGGGATTGATAAAACCTACGTTATCCGCCATTTTGTAGCGGCCGCCATCTTGGATTTCAATTTTTTATAGTGTTGTATTCTGCTTGTTGAGCCCTTTCATTTGATACCCATATTGATGGGATTGATAAAACCTACGTTTTCCACCATTTTGTAGCGGCCGCCATCTTGGATTTCAATTTTTTATAGTGTTGTATTCTGCTTGTTGAGCCCTTTCATTTGATACCCATATTGATGGGATTGATAAAACCTACGTTATCCGCCATTTTGTAGCGGCCGCCATCTTGAATTTATAATGATAATGAATAAACATAATTGTATTGTCACCAAAATCCAAAGTGTATACAAAATTTCAGATTAATCGGTTGACAGGAAGAGGGTGAAATTTGAATTACTAAATTTGACCCAAGAATAAATAATAAAACAAACGGGGTGAGCTAAATAAAACCATTTAAAAATTACTGGACCGAACCTCGGTGGACCTTTGTAGTTACGCTCCATCCAACAAAAGTATATTGCACTAAAAACATACAAAAAATAATAATTTTTGAAAATTTATTGCTCTATAACTATGTAACTTCAGGCCCCAAACATTTTATTTTAATTTAACTTAAACCCTCCCCTATCAATAAAAAATAAACTTTGTTTAGTTTTATTACGAATTTATTTAACAATTAAACAAATATGAGATCATGTTTTTAGCAACAATTTTATTAAAATCTGATCCGTCAAAATTTCTTGCACTTGACACTGAATAACTGAGTGAATATTTACAACAACAAAAAAGTAAAAACAAAATCTTAGTCAGCAGAGTGTCTGTAATCGATATAATGGAAAACATTTCGCAATTTTATACTTTGATTTTTTGACTTTCAAATCAATGATTTCGTCCTCTGTGCGGCGAAGGGAATTATCAATTGGCTTTTCAGTTTTTGAAATGATGATTTTTTAGTGAAAACCTGAACTCTTTAAGCATCGAGTATTCTCATGTTAATGAGAATGATGCTCACTTTTCGGCTTTCCAAAAAAAAAAAAACACCAGAACAAAATATTTGCAAGCTGACAGCACGATTTTTGTTCATGCTAAACTTATGAACGCATCGGCTTGCAAATTAATTTGCGAGACAATGGTAGATGAGCCCCCGATAAAATGTTCTTAGCTGGCGCATGTTCTCCCGACCACGTTTAAGATGTGTTATATTTCGAAAACTAATTCAGTAGTCACACGCGCAAAATTTGCTGTAAAGAAAATTGAGTTTTTGGGTGAGAGCGGGGAGGAAAATGTAGAGAGGAGCACGACCACTCATTTCAATACATTATTTCTTCAAAACTACTGAACCTAATTTCATGAAATTTTCAAAAAAATGTTCAGGAATGTGAAAATATTTTACATATTTGTTCATGCTAAACTTATGAACGCATCGGCTTGCAAATTAATTTGCGAGACAATGGTAGATGAGCCCCCGATAAAATGTTCTTAGCTGGCGCATGTACTCCCGACCACGTTTAAGATATGTTATATCTCGAAAACTAATTCAGTAGTCACACGCGCAAAATTTGCGGTAAAGAAAATTGAGTTTTTGGGTGAGAGCGGGGAGGAAAATGTAGAGAGGAGCTCTTTCCTCTCCGCTCTCTCCCAAAAACTCAATTTTCTTTACCGCAAATTTTGCGCGTGACTACTGAATAACGAACCGATGTTCACGAAATTTTCTGAAATGTGCCGTGGTACACGTAGGCATGAATTTCGGAGGTGACTCGGTATTTCCCTATTAAGAAAAACGTTATCTTTACAAATTGCCTTAAATGGCGAGGTTCAACGGTACAAAAAGCGTGGATCTGTCCATCAGCTATGAACATCTAAAAGCATATACATTAGGGTTATAACTTTTTTGCAATTTTTGCAAATATCAAAAATACCACCGCATAGCCGTGTAGAGCATGAAAAAGTACTGTGAAATACGGTGTAATTTTTTCTTTATCGCGAAAAAAGTTTCCGGACCAAATGCATTGAAGTTCAGTAATATATTATTTTATTTTATTTGTTATAAAAACATATACGCTTTTCGTATTAACTTACTAATAGTTTTAATCTAATTTAAAATCAATGTCGAACCATTCTGGACCAAGTAGTTATCAAATCGCGATATTTCATAGCATTTAATGCACCTTTGACAATATTGAAATTTTTTGTTTTTCTTTATAAAATCGCGAATGTTATGTTTATATTTATTGTACGTATCGGACAAGAGAATGTGTGATCATTAGCAACGAATTCGCGAAAATTCGTTTTCTATAAATTTTTATTCAAACAAAGCAAACTTAAATTTTTAAATAGAAAAAATATTAAAAGGGGCTTTAGTAATCGCAGTCGGTGGGGAAACTTTTTTCACCGAATCGAACTAAAACACGCCTTTTCGTTATCAGGACAATATTCCGCACATGGTACTGGCGTGGTATTTTTTGGTTATACCCTTATAATATACATATGTACATATGTCCCAATAAGAGGAAGAATTCGACTTATTTAAATACTTTTGTAAATACGTCGCGTTTAGATATCGGTAGGAAACAGGAACGATTATCAATCTTAAACATTACCATTTGGTAGTAAAATCCGTAAGAGAAAACGGCTGAACCAATTTTCTTGAAAATTTCAGAGAATGCACGGGGAACATGGTGAAAATAGGCTATATATTTTGTAGAATTTCGTAGAGGGCGGGGTACCTCCCCTATGCCCTACTTTTTTAAAAAAGGCTTATTTAATACGCCCACTTTTTTAAATACGCTATATATATCCAAAACTACTAAACCGATTTTCCTGAAAATTTCAGAGAATGTACAGGGAGGACTATTGGTCATGTAGGTTGGAGTACATAGTTTTCTATAAATTCACTTATGAATTTTACAAGAGGATGCACTCCATTTTGCTTCCATATCACACAGAGAGGATGCAGTCCATTTTCGATCCAAATCAGGGCATTTGATGCAGTATTTTGGATTGAATCAAAGAAGCTATAAAAATGGGGGTGACCAAAAACTAGCCTAAGGGGCGGTCTGGTCCCTTAGTACCTTTTGTGGGCGGAAGCTGAACCAGGTAGAATGGTCACCACTGGAAATCGGTAGGCGTAACCAATGTTTAAAACGGCTTCCGAACAGCGAATGAATACTACCAAAGCGCCTGTTCCCATATTGGGCGGCTGTGAACAGCGTCTGAACTTCCGTGGAGCGGCTGCAATCATAGATGGAAAACTACAAACCCTTCAGAAGTGAACGGGAAACCACTGAAGTACAATCCCTTGCAAATCATATAATAATTAATATGGAAACAACAGAAGAAACACTGCCCTCAGTCTCCGGCAATAAGAGGGTGCTAAGAATCCCCGGAGGTAAAACAAAAAAGGCATTAAAAATAGGAACGTGGAAAGTTAGAAGCTTATACGAAGCTGGAAAGCTCAATAACACTATAAGCGAAATTAACAGACTAAATATAGACATACTCGGAATAAGTGAAGCATGGTGGACGGAAAGCGGAGATTTTAGATCGGAAAATACTCGAGTATTTCACTCAGGAAATCACAGAAAGGGTGTGGCAATAATAGTGAAGAGTTATATTGCAGAATATGTAACAGGATTCATCCCACATTCTGACAGAACAATGATGATAAAAATTAATACAAAACCTATTAATGTGAACATTATCCAAGTTTACGCTCCCACATCTGACTCAAGTAATGACGAAGTCGAGGAATTCTATGCAGAAATCGTAGAGTTACTCAAAAACACCAAATCTCATGAAATTACTATTATACAAGGAGATTTTAACGCAAAGGTGGGAAGAGATGAAGTAAATGGAGTCACTGGAAAATATGGACTAGGACAACGCAATGATAGAGGGGATAGATTGGTACAATTCTGCCAAGAACATAAAATGAAAGTTACAAATACAATGTTTCAATTACATCCCAGAAGACTTTATACGTGGAGATCTCCTCATGATAACCCAGCAAACATCATAAGAAATCAAATTGATTACATAATTATCAACAAACGATACTCTTCATGTGTGATGAAGAGCTCAACTTGCCCCGCTGCGGACATCCCATCTGACCATAACCTGCTACTTTCTAAAATCAGGATCAAATTAGCAATTACCCGAAAAAAGAATAGGACACCCAGACTAAATCTGCACATGATGAAAGATCCAACTATTAAATGTGAAATTAAAGCAGAGATTAACTCCAAACTTGAAGGAGTAAACAAGGAGGATGTGGAAAATATATGTCATAATCTCAAAACAAAGATAAACTCCACCACGAATATGTGCCTACAAAACTCTCCTGCATCGAGAGATGATGAATGGGTCACTGAGGAAATAAAACAAATACGAACCCTAAGAAGCCAACAGAAAAATAGAAATTTCGAAAGATACTGGGAGATAAATAAAGAAATCAGAACCTTGACAAGAGCAGCAAAAAAATAATTTACTTAATAAAAAATGTCAAGAAATTGAAACTCTACAGGACCTACACGATGACTTCAACCTTCATAAGAAGTTAAAGGAAGCAGCAGGAGTATATAAAAAAACAGCGCCAGCCACTCTGTTAGATGAAAATAACAAAGCTATATTTGAATTAGCGGAGAAAAAACGAATATGGAAAGAATATGTAGCAAAATTATTCACTGATGCCGAAAGAACCCCTTACGCAGAAACAGAAGACAATCTGACTGGAAACCCAATAACAAAGTGCGAAGTAGAGCAGGCAATAAAAACACTCAAATATGTGAAAGCAACAGGACCTGACGATATTCCAGATGAAGTATTAAAACTTATAGATGATGAAAATGTGGAACTACTCGTAATACTCTTTAACCACGTATATGACACGGGGAAATATCCACCAGACTGGCTCATTTCAAAATTCATACCGATACCAAAGAAGAACAACGCAAAAAATGTGAAGAATGTAGACTGATTAGTATTAGTATGAGTCATGCATTAAAACTTTTTCTAAGAGTAATCCATAGCCGAATATATCCCCAATGTGAAAAGTATATGGGCACATCACAGTTCGGATTTAAACAAGGAATGGGGACTCGAGAAACACTGCTTAGCTTCAAAGGGGTACGACAAGGATGTATCCTTTCGCCGTTGTTATTTATACTCCCAACGAATATTTATGGAGGCTATAGAGCAATGTCGTGCTTTGATATTGTTAAAGTTACGAAGTTTTTCGGCAATTCACACACACACGGCCCGAACGCAACGAAAGAGCACACAAATGTTTTGATTTGTTTTTGTTTTGCAGCATGCGTGCATACAACGTTACTAACACACTGTCAAAAGTTGCAAATATTGAGAATTTTGTGTGCCCTCTTCTTGGTCGGCTGCTATAGAGCACCAAAGAATAGGAGTACAAATACATGGGATGATTATCAACAATATCACATACGCGGACGATACAACAATATTCGCTAGCACCATATCCGGTCTACAAAAACTTATTGACAAACTCACAGTTTTCCTCAAAATAATTAACTTGATGGTAAAAGAAAGGCTTCAATCTTTTCTCGATAAACAAAACATATTACCACCAAATACATATGCATATAGGAAGAACCTATCTGCATCTATGTGTATAAATGACCTCTTATTTGTCATAAACTTCCACAAGGAAAGAGGGGAAAAAGTCATAATTTTGTCACTTGATGTAAGTAAAGCGTACGATTGTGTAAAAATCGAGGTGCTGTTTAAAATCCTTAATGAACTCAAATGTCCAAGCGATATAACCACATGGATGATCAGCTTTCTCAAACTAAGAACTTTAGTCATGGGCAATGAAAGTCTTGAAATTTATAATGGATTACCACAAGGGAGTTGCCTAAGTCCGACCTTGTTTAATATATATACCCTAGGTAGAGTTTGGGAATTCCCGACTTTTTTCATTCCCGGCAAATCGGGAATGAAAATTTCTCATTCCCGGGAACCCGGGAATTCCCGGGACTATGGTAAATCGAATTTGTGGGCCATAGACGTGACAGAGAGTAAGCAAACATGAAATACCTACTCCCTTTATGTGTAGTCGTGTCATTTGTTATCTCTTTGGAACAATATTAAGGGTAAAATAGCAATAGGGTGAAAAAGCAATAGCAAACATCTTAAACGACTTTGTGCCAGTATCTTGAAAGAACCAATAAATCATATATAACATATAGCAGCTGTTCAAGAATATCTATATGTATGCGGTCAAAATCCAATTATTCCTGACTAATCAGCGGAGGTTATATAAAATATCTTCTTCCAACTACCATCCTAGCAAAGCTTCCTTGATATCAAAGAGTGCTGTCCGATTATATTTTTAAAGTCAACGATACTGTATGTTCCTCTTATGGTTCGAAATGCGTGTTGATAATATAACAAATCCGTTTATAACGAATTTTTACACGGCTGACCTTTTGAGTACACGGCTTCACAATGGCAACACGGTGGCACCAATGATATAGAGTCGTACTTATATGAACATAGTACATACCATTGTTATTACTGATTTCCAATCCTAATATGCTCTATTTGCCACTTACACATTATACAGTGTTTTATATTGCAAACAATAATTTTGGAGAAAACAACAATTCGTATGGATCACAGCTTTTATATCTTAGCAAACTAATATTCTTCAAGAATGCCACCAATAAAAATTTTGACTAGAACAACCGTTATAAACTAAAAATTCATAATTATGTGAGGTTATACAGACTTCGAATTTCAGAAAAAACACCAATTATCTAGCAATACATACATATTTTATACGAATTATGGAGATTTTTCCAATGGGCCCGCAATTACGAATAATCAGGGCACGAATTATCGCCATTCTACTATATTTCCAATATTAAATAACTATAAGGCAAAATTCCCGTATTCCCGGGAATTTCAAAAAATTTTCCCGGGAAATCCCGTTCAAAAAATTTCGGGAAATCCCGGGCCGGGAATTCCCGACCAGAAACTCTAACCCTAGGTTTACACGGAATATGTGATCAGTCCACAAGAACCTTTCAATTCGCTGACGATTTTGTCATTTTATCTGCACATAAAAATTTTGAAACTGCCAACGTTATTCTTCAAAACAAGGTCAATCAATTCTGCAATCTACTCACTACTCTCAATCTAACTCACAACTCTGAAAAAACAGTTGCTATGTATGTGGCCAAAGGAGCCAGAAAAACTCCTCAGATTATGATACGAGGCACTGCGATCAAATCAGTCGAAAAGATAAAATTTCTCGGGAGACACATAAAAAATAGTCTCACCATCTACAATCACTATGAGGAAGTTATAAATTCTTGCACTACG
Source organism: Musca autumnalis (assembly GCF_047663935.1). Taxonomy (NCBI): domain Eukaryota; kingdom Metazoa; phylum Arthropoda; class Insecta; order Diptera; family Muscidae; genus Musca; species Musca autumnalis. The sequence goes on along the minus strand of NW_027412088.1, from coordinate 130,322,882 downwards.
ACTTTAAATGCTCTAAAAATGATTAATTCTTATAAGCACGGACTGAATCCAACGATTTCTTTAAACTTAGCAAAGTCGCTCTTGTTCTCAAAAATTGAATACTCAATTTCATCGATGGCACACATGCCCAACTATATTAACATAAAGATTACGACCTTTCAAAACCGAATATTGAGGAAAAATTTAGGATTAACGCCTTCGACACCTGTACATATTCTATACGCTTTAGCAGTCATTTTGCCTCCGGAAAAGAGAGCTCAATATCTAGCTGCAAAAGAATTATTAAGATTCAAAACCTTTCACAAGGAATCTTATACAAAGTTCACAATAAATGCGACCAACCGAACAAGCTTTGGTATAGTTTACAAGAAATTCGCGCAAATATTCGACAATACCATAATAACTCATCTTGAACCTACTGGGAGAAATACCACTTTCCTTCTGAATATTTTTAATAATGCAAAAAACACAATGCCCAAGGAATTGTTTAAATCCACTGTTATGCAGACACTAGAAGATTTCAAGTCAGTTGGTACCTCTATATGGGCCACAGATGCCTCTATTGGAGTAGATTCCACTGGTTGTGGCGTCTGCAACATATCCTCCAATGAGAATTTTCTCTTTAAAATTGAAACAAAAACGTCCTCTCTCATGGGTGAACTCAATGCCATCAATAAGGCCATCGATCTAATTATCGAAGATGAAATTGAAAAAGCTGTCATCCTCACCGACAGCAAGAACGCATGTTTGCTCATAAAGAATAATACTGCTCACAACTATCTCGCCAATGAAATAAATAAAAAAATAAATCACTCAAGAATAAACTCGCTCACGTTCTTTTGGGTTCCATCACATATCGGCATCCCGGCCAACGAGCGCGCTGACTATTTCGCCAAACAAGCTGCCATTAATGGCTGTATCATACCAAATCTACTATCTCTCAAAGATGCACACTCCTCTATTTACGAACTATTATGGAAGGAATGGGTTAATGAATACAAAACTATATCCGTCTCAAAAGGAAATTACTTTTCCAATTTTTTCCCAACTCCTCCAAAAAGCTACTGGCACACTGGTTCGTCACTTTCTCCAGGAGAAATAAAACTTGTTAATCGACTCCTGTCCGGTCATACATATTCGAAGACATATCTGCATAAAATCAACATAGAAAACTCTTCCCACTGTGACATCTGCAATACACCAGAAACTGAGAACCACCTTATCTTTGAATGTTCAAAGTTTAACACAATTAGGAGCAATTTTGGATTCTTCAAATCGTACAACAACTTACAGGATTTACTTAAAAATCGTTCAAACATCATTCTAAAAGATGTTTGCAAATTCATCGCAACGGCTAATATCAACTTGTAATTACCTTATGGGTGCCTCTAAACAAATCAGCAGGCACTCATTATGTCATTTCAACAACCCAAACCAGTACCCCATAACTAGCAGATAATCACATAAAATGAATACCCAGTAGTGGTCATGAGTACTTCGGGTACCCAACCAACATCAAACAAACATCAGCCCAAAAAAAAAACAAGTAAAAAAGCATTAAGTTCGGCCGGGCCGAACTTTTCATACCCTCCACCATAAAATATTCATTCCTGTCCCAAACTTAAAGTGAGTACGTTAAAATGTCAGATAATGTACATAAAATGCTTCATTCGGGAGGCCCATATCTAACTGTTGACAATTTTTGGTGGGCTAGAAATTGGGAGGTACTGTTATATAGAGGTTATAATAAAACATGGGCCTATGTTGACAGTTTTTGATGGGAGCCTTTAATGTCAAGTAACTCCTAATTCGGTTAAAAAATTTAGCTAGAATCCTCAAAATATCGAAAATCGGTACATAACGTGGGAACTTCAAATGTCATTAACAGCTAGTTCGGCGGTATTTGGGCTATACGAAAATATGAACTTAAATGAACAATTTTTGTTGCAGAATTTTTGTTGACTTTTAAATTTCAAATTACAGAAAGTTCGTCCAAAAAATAAAGCTAAGGTACGGAAAATCGGGAGGTTTGTTTTGGGGCTATACAAAAACATGGACCTACGTTCGGTTAAACATTTTAATTTACTTTATTGTTGTTTTTTCGACCTTTTTTGTTCACCATTGAAATAAGTATTTTTCTTCAAGCTCGAGGTCAATATATCAATTATCTTTTATTGTTCGATATTTCGCAATTCTTTGAATTGCATCTTCAGGAAGATAAAATCGCAAAAAACACGTCAAGAAATAGTCTTAAAATATTTACTTAAAACTAAGGTAGCATCACTACCATCGTCAGCTGTTGTAAATATTGCACTGCAATTCTTCAATTCTTCAGGAAGATGCAATTCAAAGAATTGCGAAATATCGAACAAAAAAAAAAAAAAAAAAAAAAACATTTTAAGTAAAATCCTCAAAGTACCGAAAATAGGGAGGTATCGTTATATTGGGGCTATGTTGAAAATTGTTGATGCAGATGTGTGGTGACCACTACAACCTTCAAATGTCAAATTACAGTTAGTTCTGTTAAAAATTGTAGCTAAAATTGCCAAATTACTGAAAATTGGGAGGTACCGTTACATGGGAGCTATATCCGAACATGGACCTATGTTGACAGTTTTTGATGGAGAGGTGTAGTGACCACTAAGAACTTCAAATGTCAAATTACTGCTTGTTCGGTTTAATATTGTAGCTAAAATCATCAAATTACTGAAAATCGGGAGGTACCGTTATATGGGGGCTTTCTTGACAATTTTTGGTGGAGAGGTGTGGTGACCACTAAGAATTTCAAATGTCAAATGTTCAAATTACAGATAATTCGGTTAAAAATTGTTGGTAAAATTCTCATAATACCTGAAATCGGGCGGTAACGTTATATGGGGGCTATTCCAAAACATGGACCTATGTCCACTAGTTATATAAGTTTATTGACATTTAAGAACCCTAAATGTCAATTGATAGCTAAATCGGTCTGAAAATGTAGATAAAAACGTCAAAATGCCGTAAATCGGGGGTACCGTTATATGGGGGCTATACCAAAACTTGGACCTAGGTCCACAACTTTTGTTATATAAGTTTAGTTACACTTAAGAACCCTAAATGTCAAATTATAGCTATATCGGTCTGAAAATGTAGCTAAAAACGTCAAAATACCGTAAATCGGGGGGTACCGTTATATGGGGGCTATACCAAAACGTGGACCTCTGTCCACAAGTTTTGTCACATAAGTTTATTGACATTTAAGAACTTCAAATGTCAAATTATAGCTAAATCGGTCTGAAAATGTAGCTAAACCCGTCAAAATACCGTAAATCGGGGGGTACCGTTATATGGGGGCTATACCAATACGTAGACCTATGTCCACAACTTTTGTTATATAAGTTTATTGACTTTTAAGAACTTCAAATATCAAATTATAGCTAAATCGGTCTGAAAATGTAGCTAAACCCGTTAAAATACCGTAAATCGGGGGGTACCGTTATATGGGGGCTATACCAAAACGTGGACCTATGTCCACAACTTCTAATTTATAAGTTTATTAACACTTAAGAACCCTAAATGTCAAATTATAGCTACATCGGTCTGATAATGTAGCTAAAAACGTCAAAATACCGTATGTCGGGGGGTACCGTTATATGGGGGCTATACCAAAACGTGGACCTATGTCCACAACTTTTGTTATATAACTTTACTGATACTTAAGAACCCTAAATTTCAAATTATAGCTAAATCGGTCTAAAAATGTAGCTAAAAACGTCAAAATACCGCAGATCGGGGGGTACCGTTATATGGGGGCTATACCAAAACGTGGACCTATGTCCACAAGTTTTGTTATATATGTTTGTTGACACTTAAGAACCCTAAATGTCAAATTATAGCGAAATCGGTCTGAAAATGTAGCTAAAAACGTCAAAATACCGTAAATCGGGGGGTACCGTTATATGGGGGATATACCAAAACGTGGACCGATATAGCCCATCATCGAACTTGACCTGCCTGCAAACAAAAGACGTATTTTCCCAAAATTTCAGCGTCCTATCTCTATTTTTGTGGAAGCTAGAGTGATTACCACAGACGGACGGACGGACGGACGGACGGACGGACGTGCTCAGATCGACTTAGAATTTTATCCTGATCAAGAATATATATACTTTATAGGGTCGCAAATGAGTATTTCAATGCGTTACAAACGGAAAAACAAACTTAATATACCCTCCATACTATGGTGGAGGGTATAAAAAAAAACTCACAGATGTAAGTGAATCGTATGGATTGAAAATCAACAAAAAGAAAACAAAATACATGACCGTCAGCCGAAAAAATACGTATAACAACAGTGCGTTGAAAATACAAAACACCATAATAAAAAAAGTAAAAAACTATAAATATTTAGGAGTTACCATAAATGAACAATGGGATGTTTCGAAAGAAATAACTTGTCGTATAGAAATGGCAAGGGATGCATTTTACAGATACAACAAGATACTGACAAGTCATGACATCGGTATACAAACTAAAACCAGATTCATCAAATGCTACATCTGGTCTGTTTTATTATATGCATCAGAAACATGGACAATAAAGACGATAGATGAAAGAAAACTGGAATCATTTGAAATTTGGATATACCGAAAAATACTTAAAATACCGTGGACAGATCGCATTAGAAATGACAAGGTACTAAGAAGAATGAATCAAGATCGCCAACTCCTTAAAACAGTTAAAACCAGAAAAGTGTCATACCTGGGACATATCATGAGAAATGATAAATATATTCTTCTGCAAAAAATTATCAAAGGATCAGTTGATGGAAGACAATGCAGAGGAAGAAAAGAAGTTTCTTGGCTGAAAAATATTCTGACATGGACCGGACATCAAAATGAAAGAAGTTTATTGAATGCCGCCAAAAACAGATATCTATATTTATAAAAATCCATTTTTGTTAAACATAAGAAAAATTGTAAATCAACAAATAAACTGTAATTATTATATGATCGCATATATCCGAAACACGGATGCGCAAACAAAGAAGAAGATAAAAATGCAAGACATTGCAAAATATCCCCAACTAAATAAAGTGCATTTATTATTCGTGTAAAACAAGAATATTAAGAACTTTATTACATTAGCACAAATTACAATAATTCTCCATTAATTTAATCTGACTGAGTTTACTTCCTCTGCTCTGCATTTTATTCCACCGCAATTGATTTTGCTTCATCATCCAAAGGGTTTTTCATATTTCCCTCCCACTTCAGTTCAGATTTCGAAATGAACTCCAACTCCACTCCAAAAATAATTATGGCCTCGTGGATTTCCGCAATGTTCGCAACTTTGGTTTGTATTTATTTATTTTTTAAATAATACTTAGAATTTTGGACACTCCTTTTATACCCTACACCACACTGTGGTAAGGGGTATTATATCTTTGTGCATTTGTGCAAACGAAATTGAGCCATAGTTCCTTTTGGGGATGTACATATAATCACTATTTGAGTCGATTCATGCATGTCCGTCCGTCTGTCCATGTATTTTTGTTCGCAACGTACAGGTCGCATTTTTTGTTCGATTCAGCTGAAAATTGGGGACTACAATTTTTTTAGCCATAGGAAGAACGCTATTGCTTTTGGTGAAAATCGGTTCAGATTTGGATATGGCTCCCATATATATTTTCGCCCGATTTCACATATTTGCTGCACCAAACACGTTATATACGTCCGATTTTGATGAAATTTGGAATTTTTGACTGAATTCGGTCCCAAATTATATAGAAATCGGTTCTGATTTGGATATAGCTCCTATATATATTTTCGGCCGATTTCACGTATTTTCTGTACCAAACACTCTATATATTTCCGATTTCAATGGTATTTGAAATGTGTGACTGAATTCGGTCTGGAAATAAATGGTTAAGATCTGGATATAGCTCCGATTTATATTTTACATATTCACAGTGGTGTAGGGTATCATATAGTCGGCCCCGCCCGACTTTGATCCTTTCCTTACTGGTTTGTATTTGGAAAAAAGACTGCGACATCTTGTGTAGGGATCAACAAATTGGCTTGAGTGTAGGGAATAGATGGCGCAAACAAGTGGATGATGAGATGAAAAGGCGTGGTATTCCAGAGTGCGAAGCAACAAATAGAGAGGAATGCAGATCTCTTCTTAGTTCGGCCTATAGAACAAATGTTCTGTAATGGGCCAGCTAAGTAAAGTAAGTAAGTAGGGATCTTTACGTAAGTGATTCTAAAATGTGTCGAACGGAGTGCATTTTTCATAACTTCGTGTGGATTGCATCGAAAGATGTAGTGAAATCATAATCCTGCCTTGTACTACATCCAAACTTTTTTGCTGGGATATGTATGTATGGCAGTGTATGACTATGTTTACCAATAATTATATGCGCATGTTTCCAAAACAAGTCACCCAATGGTTTAACTTTGAATCGCAGCATCGCTGTTACGCATGCGTAAACTGAGAGTGCGCGTAAAATTCATTGATAAAACTCAAGTTGGCCTCGCTTGCTACGGTCTTGTTGGTGTTACAGGGAAAGCGGGTAACTTTTAAAGAAAATAACAGCTGTCCTTTGTAGTTTTTTCATGCAACCAACATCAAAACAAACCATCTGCTCTGTGGCAGGCAGCTAACAGACCAATCCTTCATCAACCATTTGCGTGCGTAAATAAGTATGGCCTATGCACATGTGTATATGTGTATGTACATACATATGTTTGTATGTATGTAGTAGTAGTTGGCTTGTTAGTGAGTAACCTCTTCATGTTCAACGAATTGAAAATCTTTGCCATACAAAATATCATTAATTTAATCGATCGATGATTATGATTGTCGAACAGGTAGTACTCTTTCAATACAGTATTCAAGAACGCTGTAGATTTCAGGAATGAGGAATAGTCGAAATCCGAAATTTTATTTTTATGTAATTTGTATTTCGAAGCATAATTTGTTTTTGAAGGGACCAGCCAATTTTTTACGAATTATCGTGATTTAAGTATTTATCGGTTGTTGGTATTGGAGTCCATGTTGGTGGATAAGTATAGTATGCTTGTGTATTGGATAAACCGATAGAGCTGATAGTGCTGGAATTCTAAATTTTGATATTAGGGTTTGGAAAGTGCAATTTAGTTATGGTGGAATTCTGAGGTTTATATCTTCCAACAAATTAAACCGACTCAATGAATATAATCAACTAATTCTATAATAATTGACTAGTACTACCTGTATGCATGTTCGTGCACCTTTCTTTTACCACAATCAACGATAACAACAACAAAATAAAACACCTTTTACTATTTGTTTTCAACAGCATCTGCTTGGCTCAAAACACATTCAACTCGATTTTGCATTACTGCGGGTGAATGTTAAGTTCTTGTATACTACGCTCTCTGCGTATTGTGTGCGCACTCATACATACATATGTATGTTTGTTTATCCTTTAATAGGAATCACAAAATGAAGAGAGTGATCATAGTCAATAAATGACGAAAACACATGCCTTAATTTCTCCCTTATCACTAATATGGTCGACTCAATGGTTTTTGTTTTAGGTTTCGGCTTAAATTTATTGTTTTTCTCTCGCTTTGGTTCGAATAGTGGCCTTTGTGTTTTCGTAACATCTGTCATTTTTGTACTGTTTTTACATTTCTGTTCCATTGTAGTTTCTCTCGTTTTGTTTGCGATATCTCTTATAAATATGCATCTTTCCGTGGCGAATGTCGAATAATAGATAGCAGTGCCGAAATTTGTTAAAGATTCTGGGGTTGTGAACAGTAGGGATAAGAAATTGCTATATTATACGAGTACAAACATACATATGTAAGTATGCAAGTGCAATGTCACATTAGGCAATTTTACTTGCTGCAATACTCAGTTTGTCGTGGAGTAAAGGACTTCCACAAATAAAGGGTTAAAGAAAACAAAACAATTTCTTTTTTTCACTGAATACGTAGGTCTTTGATCAAGTTCAATTTTTGCTATTGATGGATAGAGTGGCCCTATTCCTTTTAATTTTTAGTTTTTCTTCGTTGTTTAACAATTTTCCTCACCCCATTTTTACCGAAAAATAATAAAAAATACTTAAATTGCAGTAAAAATTAAGGATAATCTAATAACACGCGTTTATCTTAATCTTATCGCGATTTATTTGACATATGTATATTGTATGCAATGACAACTTAAATCGAATGGATTTGCTAAACCGAGCATAGTCTAAACAGGGTATGTATTTTTAAATTTGTTTGTAGGATTACTTGTTTAGCCACAGAAATGAACTGGTAAAATTGTTTCAGCGATTGAACAATAATTGTGGTCTGTAAAGCGATTTCGTGAATATTCGCCTTTGGCTCCATACAAATTACTATGGAAACTTTGAGGCCCCAGTGGCACGTGTTAACATTTTCCGATTGTGTCCAAGCTTTGGCAATCTTAAAATCTAACAAAACTAAACACTTCAGGAAAAAAATCCGACATCGATTTTCCCTTTGAGTTAAAACCAGTCTAATGTCCATAATTTGCGAAATTTTCTGAACAATAAGAACCCTAAATACCAAATACGGGCGGTACGATTATATGTTGTCTATTTCAAAACGTTGACCTATGTCCACATTTTTTATTTGCGAGGATTTTTGCACTTTTAATAACGCGAGTTTTCTAATTTGATTCGAAGAAAGAACATGTCAAATTCTGTGGATGTGCAATTTGTTTCAGGGCTCTGAATCAACTACATAATTACCAAGGTGCGATTTTTGGCGTTTTTTGAGTTATATCACTTTTTTGAAGGTGCCCTCCTTGCAGAAAAATTGTTTTTAATTTTTTATTTGTTGAATGAATTATTAAAAACAAAAAAGCATCCGATTAGAACTGAATAGGCATTTGCTTTAAAGAAATGTTCACTCTGTGTTGTAAAAATGTACGGACGTGCTGTGGTCAACATTTTTGTTAATTATAGCCGTAATACGTTCTAACTAGGAATCATGATTGCGTGATTTATTTGGTCCTATTAAAAAAATAATATTTATAAAGATCTCTTTGCGAATCAATATTTTAAACATATTACTTTTTATAAAAATCTTTGGCGGATCAGTACTTTAGTTCATTATAACCGTTTTTCTTTTGTTTTAACCGCGTTCATTGGGGTGTAACGAATAAAATAGGTAAAATGAGAATACGGAATAGGAAAAAGAAAACTTGTTCGTTATAAACGTGTTCATCTGTAAAATTATTATAAAAGCTTACTTTTAAATATCATACGTTAAAATATTTGAAACAGTGCATAAATTCGTCGCTATCCACTTGTGCTCTGAAACGGGCGTGTAAATCCTAACAAATTGTAAAAAAATCTACTCGCGGGGTAACAACTTTAGTTCGTTATAATCGTAATCGTTTTATGAAGTTGAATGTGTGTACAAATATTAAGAAAAATTCTTTGGAAACACAAAACTTTTTCCGCTATAAACGTAGTTTCTTATAACCGATGTTCGCTATATCCGAATTTTACTGTGTAATTCTTTGTCTTATTTAACTTTTGCATATAAAGCATTAAAAATGTATAAAAAGCCCATAAGTCTACCGCTATTAATTTTTGCCTCAAAAACAGGCCAAATTACTTATAGTGCATTGGTCAGAAAATTTAACTAAAAACGACAAAAAACTGAAATCGGCCGGTACCGTTTATGGGGTCCATTCCCAAACGTAGAACAAAGTTTTTATTGGAGAAGCTTTTTGCCAAATTACAGAACTTTTGGGACGAATATGTCGGTAAAGAATACATGGCGAAGAACATTAATAACGGACATCGCAAAAGTAAACATGTCATTTAATGAAATAAAAAAATATTTGTCATGATAAAATTAGATGGAATGAACTTGTAGATACCCTATGTTCCCAAGTGGAATAAAGGGAAAAAATGTCGATAAAAACTGAAAATTTCCAGAAATCGGGCGGTACCGTTATACGGGGGCTATTCGAACATATGGACCCACCCCCGAATTTTTGGTGGAGAAGTTTCCTGACCACCTTGAAAACTAAATGCCCAAATACATCCAAAAGTACTTAAAATCGGAACTCTATGAACTCTAAATGCCAAATAGCACCTAAAAATGTATCTAAAACTTCAAAATACCTGAAATTGGACGACGGTACACGGTGCTCTTTAACCAAATTTAAAAGGGAAGGTGCTTTTTGCGGTTTCTGAAACTACAATGTTCATAGATAAGAAACACCAAAAAACCGGTCAAAGTTCACATATTTAGGTGTAACTACTTTCATTTACTCCGAGGCTAGAGCTCCTCTTTATAAAGAAATATAATATGGGTCCAGTTTTGGCTGCAGCCTTACAGCCTGTTTACGTATTTCGAAACAAAAATGTGTGCGCATGGAACACACCCAAACTTATTTCCTTTGCTTTTGCTTCAAAACAAAAAAAATTAAAAACACACTCGAGTTTGGTAGTTTTTCATACTTATCCATTTTCTTATCGACATACATAAACAGTCTGTTAATATGTCTGTTCCAGAACCTGCAAGAAGCTACTAATTTTTACTACGATAACAATTTTTCATTTAAGTTATCGGAAAAAAAAGTAAAAAAATAGTAGATTCTTAGAGTTCTGGAGCAGACCAATTGAGTTATCATCAATTTTTCTGTACTGTATGTTTTATAGAGTGATCTATAGTGTTTATACCAGTACCTTACATTTTCTGTGTGTCTGGCTGGCTGGTGCGCACGATAACTCTCGAACGGATGAACTGATTTGGTCCAAAATTTGGCTTTCGCAATATTTTGTCCAAACTTAGTTTAAGTTCGAAGATGGGTTATATCAGTCCACTCCTTCTGGTACCTCCCCCACAAAAGTTCGGAAATGTTCGGAAAATTTGTGCGCACGATAACTCTTGAAGAAAGTAACCGATTTCTTTGCAAATCGTGAAATTTCTACCAGACTTAGATGAGGTTCCAATGTTGTCTCAATCGGTCCATTCCTTCGGGTACCTCCCACACAAAATTTCGGAAAAGTTGAGTTTAGGACCTGTTCACGAATCGCTTTGATTTTTGTTGTAGCACCTGCCCCCTATATAACGGTATAAGCTTCATCAGGGGCAAGTCCATCTTCCTGAGAAAATAGCCCGAAAGGTACAAAAATGACCTATGACGCCGTGTGTAGTGGTTGGAGGTTAAGTTCGAAGATAAGTCATATCGCTCCACTTCTTCATGTACCACCCCCACAAAAGTTCAAAAATGTTCGGAAAAATTGTGCACACGATAACACTTGATGGGAGCGACCGATTTGGTCCATACTTTACACATCCTAAAATATCTACCAGATATAGATCAGGTTCGAATATGGAATATATTCGTCCAGTCCTTCGGGTACCTCCCACACAAAATTTTGGATAAATTCACTTTAAGACTTGCTCTCGAATCACTTTAATTTTTGTTGAAGCAACTTGCATTTTTTCAGGGGCATGTCCATACTTCTTCTTCAGATCGAAAGTTGTAAAACCCCCCTATAACACCATATGTAGTGGCTGGAGGGCTCGAACCGAATATATTACCGAATATAGCTATATTATGTTTTTCGCAGGCTAGTGTGATAAAAAAGTCCTATCTGTCGATATCCCCGAAAATGTTTGAGCTTTAATCCTATCCATACTTTTGTCGGTACATGCGGCCAAAATTTTGAAAACCCCCTAAATAAATACGTTTTTTTTTGTGCGAAAAAAGGATTTCAATCCACACAGGCTGAGGGTATATCTCTGTCTCTCTGATACTTTTTTACATGTTTTATAAACATTTTCAAATATTGGAGGTGAAATCGAGTAAAATATTAGAATTAATTTAGTGTCCCTAATTATTTGGCAGGCACTGTACTTGCAAAGTGTATAAATGTGCACCACGAAATGTACATTAGGGTTATGACTTTTTTACAACCTCGTATCCCTGTATCTTATTTTGGTGAGTCTTTAATATGCTCACGAGGGGATTCTTAAACTATGTACCAAAAATCGTTGATGTAGCGCGAAAAGAAAAAATTTATTTATTTTTTTTTTTTTTTTTTGAAATTGAATGTGAACAAATTGGCAACATTTTCCGTATATCAATAAATATAATTTTATGTATTCAATCAATTTAAATTGGTTTGTGTGTGACCTTTTTCAATATTTAAATGGAATTAAAGGTATTATAGTCAATAATAGGCAAAAAATCATTCTTGCAACAGGAAATTATTTTTTGAGAATATTTTTTTTTTTGTCAAAGTGGTTTGTGAGTTACCCTTCTTCAATATTTAAATATAATATAAAATTTTAACAGCTATCCCAATAAAAGACGCCACCAATGCTCTATTTGAGAAACACTGACACGGTTTGTTTGGTTGGATATGGCTGTAATAAGCATACCAACAAAATCTTGTTATGTTGCCTTCGACACATAACAGTGGAGAAGATTTGTCTTGTTTTGCAAACACTTTCGTCCGGGTTGTGTGAGGTTGCCAAAGAAAAACTTTTCATTGAAGTTTTTTCTTTGTTCACCTTTATACTTCAAGCTGACCATTTATGTTTCGGTATAAAAAGTTTTTTGTTTTTTTTTTTTTGATATATCCACAAACAAGAAACAAGGAAACTGATGAGATCCTGTGGCGAGAATCGAAACTAGTCTTCCCTGCCTTAACCCTTGGCGAACAATGTCAAACTTTCTCCCCTAATAAATTAGTTGTTTTTAAATATTAAAACAACAGCAATGGGATTAAGCCAGACTATTTTGAAAAACAAAAAAAAAACATAATTGTAGCAGCTATCTCAATAAAAAAGCCACCAGTGCTCTATTTAAATATAATAAACGTTATTTTAGTCATTAATAGGCAAAAGTTCATGCATTCTTGGTGCAGGAAATAATTTTTGAGAAAAAAAGTCATAATTCTAATGTACATATTTACATATGTACAGTTATAGCCCTGTCAAAATAAACATTGAAATAGTAAAAATTCCCACAAAGTGGAGAAAAATTCTAGGAAAAAAAATTATAAAGACCAAACTTGTAGATACTTTTTCTGTCTACAATATTTACTTTAGTCACTTTTTGATTAGATAAACGTAAAAAAAACTCTTAAAATTTGACCTTTGACTCCGAATAACTTTTTTTGCACACATGGGATCGATGGGGAATTCTAGGACGTTGCTTCAAACTGTAAACCCTAGCCCTCCACCATAATTCAGCTTTGTGGGAATTTTTGCTACTTCCCCCTTTTACGCATGTCTATTTTGACTGGGCTATTAGACAACAAATGTATTGCGAAGACCAAAATTGTAGAAAATTTCATGTTAACTGCTCGTTTATGGCAACAAATTATGTTAAAACAAGTGAGCAATGGCTATAGTCCGACTATGTGATACCCTACACCACTACCCAGGTGCTTAAGATTTTTACTGGTAAACATTTCTGACTACCACCAAACTCAATATGTTCATTCCTCTCTGGGAGCCCCATTAGCTCCGATCAAAATTGCGACCAATTTTTTCATTTTTTTCGAAACACGCTACAGATTAGAAGAAATGGAAAAATTAGACACATTACCGACTATTGCGATATCTCCATTAATTGACCTTCTACGAAAACCTACTTTACATTGTTGTAAATGTGATACTTTCTTCTTTCATTGTCGGGTTTTGCTTTTGAAGCTGAGATATTCGGTTTGGAAAAAACGATGACTTTTTCTCCAAATAAGTTTTTTGCCCATTCCGACCCCTGAATATTATTTGGCCATCACCAAAATCAGTAGTCTCCTTCCTCTCCCGGACCCCAATTAACCCCAAAATTTCGTGACGATCCTATCAAAATTACGACCTGTAGCGTGATTGCTATAAATAAGTATGTGTCCACGACCATTATTTTGATGCGTTACAAACTTTTTGGCAAAAACCAACTTATAATATCCTACCCACATAGTGGTGTAGGGAATAACTATCCGGTGTTTTGTGCTAATCTCTTGCTATTGGTCCTCAATATAATATTCTGTCAAAATAAGTTTATTTGCGATTTATAAAAAATACGGTCAAAAATAAGAATTGCCTCCTACATGGGGGTGACATTAAATGTATTGCAAAAATTACCAAATCTATGGAGAATTACTAATGTTGTAATCCCAACTTTAAGGTTCGGTATGTTACACTCTAAGGGTAGTGGTTCCCCAATTTTTAGTAAATCTTGATCATTCGTTAGAGGATATTTTTCGAGTTTTTTTTAACTGGATCCACAAATTTTATAAAGGTTGATATCAGGTTTTTAGCCTGATGTATTTATCAGTTTTGTGTCGTTATACTACATCAGCAATTTACACAAATAAGATAAATATGCCATGATCTGACCTTTGGAATGATGGTTGTTAAACATGTTGGAGCTTTCTCGATCCCTTTTATAGACTTTCAGTATAATGACTATTAATATGTCCAAATGATGTCAGTGGAGATGTTTTCCTAATCATTATTATGTCCGTGAACCCGATTTCGATTACTATTTTGCTTGGTATAGAATATAGTACCCAAACATAGAGTTTTCCAGAGTCTCCAGTAGGGGTTTAATTTCCATATATTATGGGTTTTATAATAAGGATAATATCTATCCATTTAGTAAAAATGAAGTCATTCCAATACTATTCAGAGAGGAAATAGTGCTCTGCTGTAGGTCGTTTCTAAATACTGCACTGAGGGTCTATTTTCCCCTATACTTTCCAGAGGTATTTTGATGTTTTCAAAGCCAAAATCTGACGGTTTGCATTGGTCCAGTATCCGACAATACATACGGGTATTGAATCAAATATTCACTTTTTGCATACTGGCCTGTGGCCGATTTGTCATTGTTTATTGTTAATATGTTCTCAAGCGTTTTTTTGCGTTCGTAACACATTGAAATATTCATCGAAGACCGTATAAAGTATGTATATTCTTGATCAGGGTAAAATTCTAAGTCCGTCTGTCCGTCCGTCTCTTGAAATCAAGATACAGCTCGCAATTTTTAAGATAGAGCTTTGTATTTTGGTATAGAAGTTTCTATTACTCCTAGGATGTTCGGTATTGCAAATGCGCTATATCGGTTCACGTTTTGATATAGCCCCCATAGTACGGTACCACCAGATTTTCGGTATTTTGACGGTTTTAGCTTCATTATCACACCGAAATGGCTTAAATTTGGTACTTAGTCTTCGATGGGGGTACGAAACGTTCCCCCAGAAATTTGTCGTTACAGTTTCACCCCTTCATACAGCCCCCATAGAACGGTACCTCCCGATTTTCGGTATTTAGAAGGTTGTGGCCTCAATATTCCTTCTAAATGGCTGAAATTTGGTATTTAGTCTTCGTTGAGGGTATTAAACTTTCCCCTTTAAATTTGTCGGTATAGGTCCACGCCTTCATATAGTCCTCATAGAACAGTACCTCCCGATTTTCGGTATTTTGAAGGTTGTGGCCTCAATATTCAGCCGAAGTTGGGGGTATAAAACTTTTCCCGAGAAATTTGTTGGTACATGTCCACGCCTTAATATATCCCCCATAGAAAACGACCACGCGATTTTCGGTATTTTGAAGGTTTAAGGTTTATTATTACACCGAAATGGCTGAAATTTGGTACTTAGCCTTCGTTGGTGGTATAAAATTTCCCCCCAGAATTTTGTTGGTATGGGTCCACACCTTCATATTGCCCCCCAAGGAACGGTATCTCCCGATTTCCGGTATTTTGAAGGTTGTGGCCTCAATATTCCTCTGAAATTGGTGAAATTTGGTATTAAGTGCTCATTTGAGGTATAAAACTTTCCATATGAAATTTGTCGGTATATGTCCACGCCTTCATATAGCCTCCATAGAACGGTAACTCCGATTTTAAGGTTGTGGCCACAACAACCCACCGAAATGGCTGAGATTTGGTATTTAGTCTACGTTGGAAGTAAAACCCTTTCAACTGAATTTCGTCAGTATAGTTTCGATATAGCCCCCGCTGTACTGTACCTCCCGATTTTTCGTAATTGAGAAAGACGTGACGTCAATATCCCACCGAAATGACTGAAATTTGTTATTTAGTCTTTCATGGGGTTATAAAATGTTCCAGAAAAGAATTATTAGTAAAGGTCCACGTCTTCCTATATCCCCCATAGAAGCGTACCTCTTGATTTACGGTATTTTTTAGGTTTTAACCACATGATCTATATGAAATATCGGAAATTTGGTATTTAGTCTTCATTGAGTCCAAAAACTTTACGCCAGAAAGTTGTCGGTATTGATCGATGTTTTGATATAGCTCCCATAGAACGGTACCTCCCTAATTTCGGAATTTGAAGGTTAGCGACATTGTTTTGCTGAAATTTGGTATTAAGTCTTCTTCATAAACGAAAGGAAACTAATTTTTCGATGGTGGAGGGTATAACAAGTTCGGCCCGGCCGAACTTAAAGCCTTTCTTACTTGTTATCACTGAACTTTATCATACTCAACACTGTTGGTCCATTATTAACCGCAAAAGTCATAAAAATGCATAATACCTACAAAAATTTGCAAAAATGATTCGTTTTATAGTACTGCTTTTCCCTTTTCAATACATTTATTGTCACCTAAAAGTGGTAGGTAATTCTTATTTTAGTCCGTATTTGTTATAAATTGCAAATAAACGTTGCCTATTTTAACGGAATATTGTTTTGAGGACCAATAGCAAGAGATTTGCACAAAAAACCTATAGTTTTTACATAATTGTTCCACATCAATTTAGCGGAGGCATCAAACATTGAATTGAAATAAGTTCTGTATAGAGAGCTCTGTATTTCCGGGAATATTGAATTTAAATAATCGACCATAAGCCAGTTTGATTACGTGTCAGATTTCGATATGAGATTTGTGAAAAGGAAATAATTTTTATTAATTTTCTCATAGTTTTAATCGAAGATAATTTAACCAATTATTTAACTTGTGATACAAAAGAAAATCGAACCCTTAGTCTTATCTTGCTGTCGAACGATTTATTTCGAGGAACTACTGAAAGAATAAGAAAGCGAAAAGATATATTTCACAACTTTTAAGTTAATTAAAACAATATCTTTTGAAATCCAGAGGTATTGCAACATGATCCAAACATACTAGCAACTTTACTTTTCTGACTAAATAATATGTACATAAATTTCCATATGAATCCTTAGAGGAAGTTCCATGACAATATACATTTTAATTGTCACTTTACATTATGTTCTATTATATAACAATAACTCTGTCTTAGCGTCAAGTAGTCTCTATTCAATCATTTCATTTTAATTCATGGAATTGGAGCGCAACCCTCCGCCCCACACCTTTTAAACGGTGTATGGTTTGCTGACAACAATAACAGAAACCAATGGACTAGGTAGGCACTACTCCTTAAAAGAACAACATACCCAAACTTTCGAACACACAACCACACCAACGTTTCTACATTAACTCCTGCGACTCACATCCATGCAGCGACTACTGGCTTGTATACTATGTCCAAATACAAAACGCACAACAAACAGTATATTCCAACAACCACTACGAAGAGATAGTCGTCAACACCACTGAGCAGTGGTTGAAAATGTTAGTAGAAAAGGAAACGAAGCGAAATAACAAAAAAGGTTCAATACCAGCTAGGAACTGTCAACGGCAGCTTAACTTCATTCGCATCTGAACCTTCACGTTGTAAGGACGTGCACACAACAAGAAGTGAGCAAACGAGCCCTTCAAAACGTAAAATTACTATAAACAACGTGAAAATCTCATCGAAAGAGAGAGAGTTATGTTATTGTACCGCCGCCGAGAGTATTTGTGAGAATCCTGAATGACGTAGTGACATATCGTGTGTGCGCGAGTTTTTGTTTGGATATTTTTTGCGCAAATTTATTTGTGTATCCCTAGGATTGTTATAGAAACCACCGATAGAAAACTAAAGAAATACATACGTAATACAAAAGAAAAAATCACACACACTCACGCTGGAATTATTAGCCTTGTGATATAAATTTGAAAATTTTGAAGAAATTTACCAAAAAATACAAACAAAATTTGCAGTGTCTACCTATAACATAGAAAAAAAATGTCGGAAAATTCATCGGAATACTTAAAACGCACCTGTCTCATTTGCGGCTGTCATACAAATCAGACGATTAACATTTACGAACCCCGCAAAGGACCAAACATTGTTCAACTTATTCAAGCGAAATTTAAATTCCAGGTAAATATCTTCCACCAAACTCCCTTAATGAATCTTTTTGGAATTCGGCAAATTAGTATAGAATATTTCACAACTTCGTCGGAATAGGGAATAAATGCATGACCTCTGTTACAGTTGTCTCCCTTTTTACTTAGAAATGAGTCACCATTGTTTCTTTTTTGGCTTGGGTGGTTTTGCTGCAATAAAGGGTGAGGTGGGTGTCTGGCTTTCAACATAAAAATGTTCATGCCCAACCACCCCACAATTCGAAGAAAACACTATCAAAGCATCACTACAGCATCCTGTCGCCAAAGTATAGATATGTATAACTAACTACATATTATTTATACACATGTAAATTTGTTTGTACATACATACATACAGGCGTAATTATAGTAGGTCAAAATAAATGTAATGTCAATGTGTCGAAGTTATGCGTCTGTCAATGTTTTCAATGCCAAACAGGTCATAACTTACGCATATTAAATCTCACCCTTGTGATACCATTAACCCAAGGATTTTCTATATTTTACACATTTTAATCAGCCGGATAAGCCACCGACGACAATAACCACAGTTTTGTTGGTGGGTTGGTTGATTACTCCTTTACACCGGATATCCAAGCGTTTTGTGAATTTCATATCATAACAGATGTCACTTGTTCTCATGATTCCCACATTTCCCGCCGTAATTTGATACCCTCCTGTCGTCTGTGAGTAGCTGGAAAGTGGTTGTCCTCTCACAGAATCTTTTTGGGGAACAGCAGTAAGCAAACAAAAAAGAACAACAACAAAACTGGATGGATGATCGATGACAGATTTGACATTGTTTTAGGGCAAAGTGTTTGTTGTGCTGCTGTTGCTGCACTGCTGTTCTTGTT
The DNA here is from genome assembly GCF_047663935.1 of Musca autumnalis. NCBI lineage: Eukaryota > Metazoa > Arthropoda > Insecta > Diptera > Muscidae > Musca > Musca autumnalis. The sequence goes on along the minus strand of NW_027412088.1, from coordinate 130,303,800 downwards.
TTTTTCATTTTGGAAATATCGATCACATGTTATTCATAAAGAAGACGAAATGGTGTTGGCAAAGTAGCTACTCTACTTCATTGAAATTTGAGACACATCCGCACACTAACAAATACCAAAGGAACAACATGATGCTGTTATTTGCCTTCCACTTCTCAGAGAAAATGTAAATACATACATACATAAGTATGCTCCTTTGTATATCGTATACGCAGAAGCAGGTTGTTTTTACTTATTATTCCGTGAACCTAAAAATAAAATTGTCAGCTGCCCTTTAACAGCATTGCTGTGTAAGGAAGATACGACGATATTCACTGTTGGTTTTATGCAGGTCCTATGTTGCTCATTAAACTGCAGTGTGCAATGATGGCAGCTGTTCTCCAAAATGCCACAGTGAAGCAAGTGCAACATTTATGTTTGGGGAATGGACCATTTTCCGAAAATCATAGCCCCTAAAAATAAAACTGTTTTATTTGTAGAATGTCCAAATAGAAAACGAATAGCTAATACATTCACAACTTTCAATATCAGATATTCTATTTGAAATACAAATACATAAACTATTTGAACATTAGGCTGTTTATATTATAGCTTTTTGCCGGGTTAACGTCATTATCAGGATTTGTTTGACGTATACCCAATGGAATTGACATTTGAAATCCAGTGGGTATGTTAAATCCGGTTATATATAAACGGAGTTTAAGAGTATGCAAAAAAAAAAAAAAAATAAACACATGTTTGCCCACTGTACAAATTCCATAGTAAACCTGAAAGCTGTGTGTTCTTTACTTTGATGTTTGTGGCACACTAAAATTCGGTTGATGCTCCAATTTTGTGCGGGTCAGTTGTTTGGCAAACCAAAAAATGCGTACAGCTTTCGGATATGGCATATAATTTTGAATAACGACAGATGTATTTGTGGCATAATCAACCAACCAGTAAGGTAAGCTATGGCACCTTTGCTTGCTTCTGGGCTGGCCTGTCTGCTGCTGCATACTGCTGCTGTTGTTTTTAATGTTGAACTCTTTGTTTTTTTATTTATCACAAACTTGCCGATTCATATGTTTGTCAGAGCAGCGTATTTTGCACCTGGTGATCAATTCTTATGCATAAACACTTACCACATGACGTTGTTGCCTTTGCGTTGTGGAATTATGCTTAAATATGATTAGGGCCTATGTTTACTTTAGAAATCCTTTTCACGATACGGCGCACGCGTCATCTGTCTTTGCCTTTTGGGGGTTAGTGTCCTAATTTTATTCAGGAGTATCTAACGATTGTCCACCAGGTAATAAATACATGTATGCATGCTCTTATCAGGCAGAATGCATTTGGAATAGGCATGCGCGCCAACCTTTCGCAGCCTGTAACACCTTTTATGACTCTGCAGTGGAGTTCATTGTTAATAAGGCAGAGAGCAGAGAGCAAGCAATAGGCATGCGACATCTGCCGTTATCAATAATGAAGTACGAACGTCTGTCTGTCTAGCTGGCTGACAAAAACCGCATTTTTATTATGAATGCCGATAATTTTGTTCGTTGGTGTTATGGTTACTATTGTTGTTGTTGTAATTGGTGGCAGGTGGTTCGGCCCAAATGAAAAAAATATGTAAGCAGATAATTATTCCAAACGTAATGATCATTATCAACGAGTTTAGGTTTTGTGTCAGTTGCACCCTTTGTTGCTATCCTTTGCTGCAAGGATCAAGGACAGAATATCCATGACATTTCACCAAATGAAACTCATAGGGCGTTTCATTTGTTCACTCCTATAATTGATTTGCGGTCTCATTAATGTGCTACTCATAAAATATTGAATTCCATCGCCCCATCAACTTTTAATTATTAAAACTTTAATTAGCAAATTTTTTGTTGTTGTTTCTTTCTTTTACAGCCTTTAAATGAAGACAAATATCTCTGCTTCAGCTGCAATAATTGGCTCATCAATTGGCACTCGCTTCAGGCATTGAACAGCAATGATGCAGAAAGTCCTTCGGGCACCTTTCGATCCCATCTAAATAGTGGCAATGTTATGCAGGACGAAAAAAGTTCCGGTTCCAAAAAGCAAACGGCTGTTTGTCGACCAATAGCGCGTGTCAGTCCCCAGCAGCAAACACAGCCAATTGACGAACAATCTCAATCGCTAGTCACAACAAACTCCAACACAAATGACCAAACACCAGACGTACCAATGATGAATGCCGCAGTAGAAGAAGATCGAGATGCAGATCTTAAACCCAGCCATAAAATCAATTTCAATAAACGTCATTTCCGTGTGCAATTGGCTCGTCGTGGCCGCTTGCAACACAAAAATATGCTGTTGTGTGATTGTGGCAAATACATTGTGATTCGCAAGAGCTCCGTTAAGTTCTTCAATGCCAAGAAATTATCAGCTCAACCAAAGTGTCGCCAATGCCGGGAAGTAACACGTATGCGAAATAGCTATATGCGCAGCATAGTACAAGTGGAGCGAGAATTGGCCATACGTGAGGCTCCTTTGTATCCAACTGAACGACAATACGGACAAAGAGAACGAAATGAAATCGAGCAACCACAGCAACAACGGCTACACTTGCCAAAACATCCCACAGTCGATGGTAAAATCGTTGCCATGCTGAGACGCTTGGGAACTCACTTGTCTCGCGAATCTCACAGCGGAAACGGAAGTAACGACACCACAACAGAACGCTTACCACAAATTATGAGTCCTACAAAACCAAAGTCACCCAAGTGGTTAAGACCACTCGAAGACGATGAGATTTTATTGAACTTCGACAGTAGCATATCGGAAGTTCTACCCACACTATCGGATGAATTTACAAACATGAACTGCAGTGCGGCCAGAAGAAGGTTGGCGTTTCATGTTTCCCAAACGACGGATGTAATCGATCTGTGCGAAGCAGAAGATATGACAGAGGACATAAAAGCAAGTGACGACAGTACCACTCAAGTGTTGCAACAACTTGACTGTGCAGATTTTGTCACAAACTTTAACTTGCCTAAAGGACTTTCAATAACATTGGCTTAAGCTGCACCCTCGCTTGAACGGAGAGAATTCAGAATTCAACCAATCAACCAACCAAAAATTAAGCAACACAAATTTAGTCAAATTTTTTAGTCTTGTAAAATGGCAAAACTCAAACGCTAGTTATAAAGCCATCCATGGGATGGAACCACAAAATACCGTTAATGATTAAGGAATCAATGCTGCGAAACACCACATACACGAACTCTGCAAATTTCGCTATAATTTATTTTAAAATAATTTGCCATTGAGCCAATCTGACAGAGATTATATGCATGTCATATAATACACACTGTATTTGTATTATTTTGTAAATTTATTTAGTTCAATTTTTTTTGTTTTTGTATATATAAATGATATTGTGCACACCAAACAAACATGTGTAAGTGTACCTACATATAGCACATCTAATTTAATTTGTATATACTTAATTTCATTTTTTTTTTAGTTTATTCATTCGATTATTAGTATTATTAAAATTTGTATGTACCTTAAGTTAATTGCCATCATAATGTTACGAAAAAAGCAAAACACTCACAAATGACAACAATCAAAAACCTTAAACAAAATATAAAAGAAATTATAAACGTAAACTAATTTGAATTTACTTTAATACCCATCTTCGGTTCAATTGTAGCAATCTTATAGTACGTTTATATACAGTGATGACTGTCACTGAAAATGATGCAACCTGAAATAAAAAATGTAAGCGTTGATAACTTGAAAAGAGTTTAGATTTTTTAAGAATTCAGAAAACAGTTTTGTAAGCTGAAAAGTTGTCTTTAAGATGGCATACAAAAATATTTTAAATTGAGCATTGAAAATGATGCACCACAAAAATCGATTAATAATTTCCACATGTTTCGCTTTTATATGCCATTTTAGTAATCAGAATGGTAGAATAATTGGTTTCCTATCGTTTTTAGTAGTTTTGTCATTGATTCCGACAGAAAGTATGATGTTCCTGACGTAATTTTGGCATGCTTGTAATTAGTGTCCTTCTGTAAGCAATTTGACTAGAAATTTCTAGTTTTTGAAGTTATTTTCCAAAAACTGAATGTGAAAAATCATTAAGGGTTATGTCCAGAGTACGTACAAACAAGATATATGGAAATTCCTGCATCAGCCAATTCTTGCCCTATATTATACTACTCTTTAAAGGCGTTGCCCTGATGAAGGTAAAAATCAGGGCATAGAACAAACTTGTTTGCACTTTGAAAATAATTTTCAGAAATATTGTTAACAATGTTTTGAACATTTTTTAAATGTAATGTAGGTGTGTGTTGATTTTTTCCACAAGTAAAATATCGATTTTACTACGGATATGTTGATTTTCATCCGAACTATGAATTTTATACCACACAATGCCCGCAAAAATACGACATAACACGAAAAAAAACCCGCACAAAAAAAATGGAGTGATTCTATGAAACTCGACAAAAGGAAATAGTATTGTTGGCTTGAATGGCAACAATGGGTGTTGAAATTTTTGTTCTTATAAAAGCAAACATGACTACTGAAAAATATATGGAACCAATTATTCCACCATTCTGATTACTAAAATGGCATAAAAAGCGAAAAAATTCGGAAGTTATTAATCAATTATTGCGGTGCATCATTTTCAATGCTCAATTTAAAAATGCCCATTTTGTGTTTTCCGCTAAAATTTTAGTATAACGGTACTTTAAACGTAATATGTTTGTATGCCATCTTAAAGACAACTTTTCAGCCCACAAAATTGTTTTTTGAATTGTTAAAAAATCCAAACTCGTTTCCAAGTTATCAACGTTTTCATTATACCCTCTACCATAGTATTGAGGGTATATTAAGTTTGTTTTTCCGTTTGTAACGCATTGAAATAGGGTGCCACCGTGGTGCAATGGTATGCACGCCCGCCTTGCACGCAGAAGGTCGGGGGTTCGATTCCCCGGCCAGGCAACATCAAACATTTTTTCAACGGTGGCAAAATACCCGACATTTCCTGAGTATTTCAGCCTTGAAAAACTTCTCCATAAGTGGTGTCTTAAGACACGTTCGGACTCGGCGATAAACAGTAGGTACCATATCATTGAGCTAAATTTGACTCGGGGTGCACTCATTGATATGAGAGAAGTCTCCCTTGTCCCGTATGGGATGTTGTGGAACAATGTTTGTTGTTGTTGTTAACGCATTGAAATAATCATTTGCGACCCTATAAAGTATATATATTCTTGATCAGCGTAAAATTCTGAGTCGATCTATGAATGACCGTCCTTCCGTCCATATGTGGTAATCACTCTAGCGTCCACAAACATGGAGATAGGACGCTGAATTGTTGGGAAGATGCGTCTTTTGTTTGCAGGCAGGTCAAGTTCGATGATGGGCTATATCGGTCCATGTTTTGGTATAGCCCCCATAAAACGGTACCTCCCGGTTTTTGGTATTTTGAAAATTTTTAACCGAACTAGCTGTAATTTGACATTTGATCTTCTCAGTGATCATGAAACTTCTCCACCAAACATCGTCAACATAGGTCCATGTTTTGGTATAGCCCCCTAATAACGGTACCTCCCGATTTCCGGTATTTTGGGAATTTTAGCTACAATTTTTAACGGAACTAACTGTAGTTTTACATTAAAAGTTCTCAGTGGCCATGACACTTCTCCACCAAACATCATCAACATGGGTTCATGTTTTGGTATAGCCCCCATATAACGGTACCTCCCGATTTTCGGTATTTTGGGAATTTTAGCTACAATTTTTATTCGAACTAGCTGTAATTTGACAATTGAGGTCCTCAGTGGTCATCAATTTGACTTTTGAGTTTCCCTGCAGTTATGAAACTTTTCCACCAAAAATTATAAAGATAGGTTAATTTTTTATATAGCCCCGTAGGTGGTACCTTTCACCTAGCTGAACACATTTTTTTTGATTAGATTAGATAATTTAGGCAATTGGAGTTTCTATGAATAAATTTTCCACCTAAAATTTTAAAAGGACACTAATTATACAATTTTAATTAAAACTATTTCATGGTGGAGCGTATAAGAAGTTCGGCCCGGCCGAACTTAAAGACTTTTTACTTGTTTTTATACCCTCCACCATAGTATGGAGGGTATATTAAGTTTGTCATTTCGTTTGTAACACATCGAACTAATCATTTGCGACCCTATAAAGTATATGTATTCTTGATCAGGATAAAATTCTAAGACGATCTAGCCATGTCCGTCTGTTGTAATCACTCTAGCGTCCGCAATAATTGAGATAGAGTGCTGAAATTTTGCACCCGAGGGTCTTTTTTCCATAGGCAGTTCGAAGATGGGCTAAATCGGTCCACTCTTTGGTATAGCCCCCATAAAACGGTACCGCCGGATTTGAGGTATTTGGAAGTTATTCGCCACATTTGCAGACCGAATTAGCTATAATTTGGCACTTAGGGTTCCTAGTGATCAACAAACTTATATCCCAAAGGATATGGGCATAGGTCCATGCTATAGTCCCCATATAACGGTACCTCCCGATTTTCGGTATTTTGAGAATTTTAGCTACAATTTTTAACCGAACTAGCTGTAATTTGCCATTTGAGATTCTCAGTGGTCATGAAATATCTCCACCAAACAACGTCAACATAGGTCCATGTTTTGGTATAGCCCCCATATAACGGTACCTCCCGATTTTCGGTATTTTGAGAATTTTAGCTGCAATTTTTAACCGAATTTTAGCTACAATTTTGTCTAAGCAAAAATAATCGTCAATATAGGTCCATGTTTTGGTATATCCCCCATATAACTGTACCTCCCGATTTTAAAGATAGGTTGACTCTTTGATATAGCCACGTAGGTGGTACCTTTCACCTAACTGAACACATTTTTTTAGATTAGATTAGATAACACTGTGCAACAAAATGGAGGTGAAAGTCTGGGGCACGGAAAATTCCTCTTGGGGAAGAAAGGCCTTGGTGAGTATATTATGAATCCCGAAGGACAGATCCGCCGTGAGTCGAACTTCCGCGTTATGGTGTGATGAAATTTTTGTTAGAGACCCTGTGGGCCATCAGGAATTAGCGTTATATCTTTGTTCACTGTTGCTTAAGTGCTCTACAAAAACAACAAACAAAGATATAATGCTAAATCATGATGGCTTACAGGGTCTCTTGCAAAAACTTCATCACGCCATAACGCGGAAGTTCGACTCACGGCACATCTGTCCTTCAGCGTTTTTAATATACACACACCAAGGGCTTTCATCTCCAAAAGGAATTATCTCTGCCCCAACATTTGTGTTCACAGTGTAATTTAAGCAATAGTGAGAGGCAGTAGGAGTCTATCCATTGTCGAAAAGTTGTTCCACCTAAAATTGTGAAAGGACCCAAATTATTCCATTTTAATTAACAACTTTTTACTTGTTTTTATTTCAGGTTGCATAATTTTCAGTGACAATCACTGTATGTATAACCGGATTTAACAAACCCACTGGGTTTTTTAATGTTAATTCCATTGCATATACTTCAAAGGAATAAGGAATGTTAACCTGACAAAAACCTATAATATAAACAGCATATTAACTTTCAATTATTTTTTAGGAATGAATTTCTAGATTAACTTCTGGAGTGGGATGGATAAACAAATTACCCTCTTTGCTTATACATACATTTATAGTACGTTTATATATGACCGGATTTAACACACCCACTTGGTTTCAAATGTAAATTTCATTGCTTATATCGACGCCTCCAAACAACAGTATGCTAAGTCGACTTGGCATGTTTTCAAGTTCTTTACATTTTTATATTTAACGTCCTTTAACTTAAATTCTGTAAAATTTTGGTAATGATCGGACAATCCGAACAGAAGTTATAAACAAATATTTACTTAGCATAGTACTGAAGGTCAAAGAAATTTCCAAACTTTTAGAGCTTGACCTGCAAAACTCACTGTTCAGAATTAGCAAACTATTATTTGGAGGTATCGAACGTCCTTTAACTTAAATTCTGTCAAATTTTGGTAATGATCGGTCAATCCGAACAGAAGTTATAAACAAATATTGACTTAGCATAGTACTAAAGTTAAAAAAAAATCCACACTTTGAGAGCTTCTCCTGCAAAACTCACTTTTTAGACTTAGCATACTATTATTTGGAGGTGTCGATATATCAAATAAATCCTCATAAAGAAGGTTAACCCTGCAAAAGGCTACAATATAAACATGGCTTTATAGCCCATTTAGATATGACTTCACTAGCCGGATTTAGCATATTATCCGGTTTTATTTGCTAAATCTAGCCAAAATCTACCAGATTTCCCATACAAATATAAATCCTCCTATTGAGTGGATTTGTTTTAAATTTGTCATAAATCCTCGTATACAACTCTGTTTTTTGCATTATGTTGCTAGAAAATACAAAAAGTTGCAAGCTGGTAAAAGAAACAAGGTAGATGCATCGGTGAATTGCTACACTAAAAATAATTTAAAATGTAAAAATGTGTAAACAAGGCGGAAAAATTAAATTTGTTTTGATGTACAAAGTTGATTTTAATCAACCAAGACTAATATTTACGATGTCTAAACGATAAAATAATTCGTTTATTTATTTTAGATGGGCAAACTGCGATAAAATAATTCTTTATTTGCTCTTTAGTTAGCATTAGTAGCATAATGTGCTAACATTTTAAGTATTAAACAATAAATTTGTAATTTGACGTATGTTTTTGAGACGAATTCAATTTACAAAAAATTCTTTTGACGTTTTTGACGTAATTGTGCTATGAACAAAAGTCAGCCGACTGCCATTTAAATCCTCCAAAATGTATATCTAAATGCAATGGGATTTGTACTGGATTTATTAAATCCAGTCGAGAATTTATGGCTAGTCTAAATGACCTATTATATTCGTTTTCTATCGGGCATGTTCAGAGACACACTTCACCTCTCACTTCGATTTTCTTGGGACTAAGATTCACTAGGGTATTTAAAAAGAACAGTACACCTTTTAGGTTTAAGTTTAGTTTTGAGGATGCGCAGCTGCTGTAATGGCAGCCACTCCACTCGGAGACCCTGGTTGTTGAAAGAGGGGTTAGTTGTAGAGATGGTTATAGATGTGTTAAAGTTGTGATGGTGGTGCTAAATTTTAGAAGTGAGGAGTGAGTTAAACATGAGATGATGATGATGATGGTTGATAATTTTGAGCTATGGCTTCACATACATATGTGTTGGGACTGATGAGTTGAGGAAAAACGTGGTGTATATTGGTTATGATAATGGTGTTGTGTTGAATTGTAGTTTTTGACGTGGTTGGGTTGTGAAGATGGTGATGCACAAAGATGAAAAGACTGACAATTATTGATGGTTTTGACTATTGCTTCGTTGGATACAGAGTTGAGTTTAGGATGAGATGATTGTGATGAGCTGATGAGGAGCATGATTAAATTCTTGTGGTGATGTGTGTGTTTCATGTGTGAGACATATATGTAAATGGTTGTGATGTCGTGTTCTGGACCAAAGATCCATTGCGTTCTTCTTGAAAATAGATATACGAGATGGGGTAGGAGGGGGGAAGGAAGATGGGGAGATGGAAAGAGGTAGAAGGAAGTACATGGAAAGTAGAGAGATGGGGTAGAGATAATTACTTAATATGTGATATGATATATGCTGACCCGCCCATAGCCACTTAAGACTCCTAAAGTAGGTCAACAGGATTGCGGGGTCAACAGAGGAAAAATAGGAGAGGGATTGTATCTCATGCACACCAAACAGTCTCTTTGCGTACAGTATAGGACACGGGCCAGATTGACTTCGATATTCTGCATCCAGATACATCTTGCCGAACTCTTACGGTTTTCTATGCGTAGATCTTACTGAGTTTGTCGAGGCAAAAGCAGAGCGGTGGCTTGACACAGTCCCCCACCCTAAGGTCCGAGGATTGCTAATTCATCAACAATCTCATTTCCCTGGAACCCAACAAAACTTAACGACTATGTTTTCAAGATAGACCTACAAATTTGAACAGTCCTAGATTTAATAGTGTATGACCCTAAAGGCCTGCGTACATAAGCTGCCTTGCCTGCTTACCTTGCTTACTTCTGATAAAAGAATAAAAAAGAAAAGGGCAACCCAGTTCGAAATTCGCTCGGCCTTCTTTATTCTTGTATTTTTATTATGTCAGAAATGAAGCAGGAAAGCAAGGCAACCAGGCAAAGCAGCTTATGTATCCAGGCCTTAACGCTTTTAGAGCAGTCTGGCTATCAACGTATCCTATCTACAAGGTCCGTCATTCCCACTAGTAGCTCTAAGGCTTTCCAAACCGCAAAGACCTCTGTCTGAAAAAGACTGCAATTGTCATTAAGCTTACATGAGTTCCTGATATTTAGTTATTCACAAAACATTCCAGATCCCGTGCCTCATTCCATGTTCGACCCATCGATGAAGATTAATATGCTATCGGAAAGTGCTCTGCCTTGTTCCCATTCACTTCTATCAGGGATTATTACATCCCCTATGTCAAAGTCCAGGCTTGGTGAAATGTAGTCAGTCTCACCTCCCCCGTCTATTAACTCAATCTGACTAGCTATCCGCTGTAGAACGCTTACATGTCCAAGGCGTGAACAACGCCACAGATTTACCTCCTTAAGCCTCAAGGCAGATCGTGATGCTTGATACTGTACAAGAATATCCATGGGCTGGATGTTCAGTATGACATTCAATGCTGCCTGAGGGGTGCTTCTTGGTGCTCCAGTAAAGAGAATTGACGCAGCTCGTTGCACAGTTAGCTAAGTTAGCTAACTTGGACATATTGCAATTATTACTTAGGGCATGCCACCATACAAGACAACCACAGGTCAAAATGGGACATGCCACTGTCCTATACAACCAGTGTATTATTCCTTGTGGGACTCTCTCCAATGCTGGAATTGATAAGTCTGATCTATTCTATCAATCTAGTTAATTAGGATATAGGGGACACTCAATAGCTCTAGAGAAGAATGAATGGATTCAAGTTTCACATTATTAAACGCTCCTTCTTCCTTATCCATGTTCTTCTCTATATAACCCACTACCTCGTGTAGCGTTGTTTATGTAGATTTCCCTTTTATATAAGCATGCTCTGAGCTGCTTATAAGTTCACGATCTAATCTCCAAGTCGAGCAGCCTATCTAAAGTTTTCGATAGAAAAGAGGACAGACTAATCGGTCTGTAGTCCTTCGACAACGCGTGGCTTGGCTTCCCAGCCTTGGGAATATAAGTCACTGTTACCTCTTTCCACAGTGCCGGTATGTGCGACAGCACCCGACATCGGCGGTGCGTTCTGAAGCATCGCCGGAATAACACCATCTGGGCCAGGAGATTTATAGGCCTGAAAAGTGCTGATCGCCCAAGAAATCCTTGAATCCCTTATCAACATATCAACGAAGATCCCTGCATCCCGGAAAGTGGGTCTCTGCCAATAGGTGAAAAGTCTCTAGAGCGGAGTTCGTCCACGTACCATCACTTCGCTTGATGCTCCCAATAGGTTTGGGGTCTTTTGAAATCACCTTACGAAATCTTGCCGCTTCGTTTACTCCCTCTGTCGACTCACTAAAGTCCAGGAGCTTCTCTTGGCTTTCCTGACCTCACTTTTGTACCTATTGAAACCATTTATATACAAATCCCAGCCCATACTAATTGTGGTCCTGCTCGACTTGTTATATGCCCTCCTGCTATCCTTCCTGAGGTTTGCCAGATCTTTGTTGCACCAAGCGGGATGTGTTCTCCTACCTGGATAAGTCAACGGGCAAGTCGTTTCATAGCAGTCCCTGAGAACATTTGTGAGATCCTCAACCCGACTGTCAACTTCCCTCTCTGTGCGAAGTTTAGGAATTTCACGCAGTCTTGAAGAGACCATAGAGTTTTATTTCTCTCACTTGGTTCTCCTGGGATTCCTATGAGGTGGTTGGCGTTTGCTTCCACACGAGACTCGAAAGTGTATCGTCCTATGGTCCGAAAAGGAGCATTCATCCGATACCCTCCAGTTTGTTATGGAAGTATCCTCCATATTTGTAAGGGTGAGGTCTATTACCTCCTCCCTTGCCCTATTCTGGAAGGTGGCCGTATTTCCCCTATAACATTTAAAGTAAAATCGAATATGGACTCACCTCTCGTATTGGTTTCACTGCTCCCCCAGTGGAAGTGATGGGCATTTGCATCACAGCCCATTACTAAGTTGCAACTGCCCGAGATATCGTCCACTTCTTTGCGCACCAATCGACTTGGTGGGTCAGGTACCTCATACTACATGTAGACCTATGCTAGCACCAAGGCCTTCCGGATCCTACTTCCAGCCTCACTACTGCCGTATCGCTATCACTGTAATTATAGATATGAAAAAGATTTAGACTTTTCTTCGCTATAATACAGGTTCTTACCTTCTCCACATTCGTAGTGTAAAAAAGGGAGTATCGCCCATCGTTTAATCCACAAACCCTATTTTTATACAAATAGGGTTCCTGGACCAAAGCGATGTCAATCTCAGACTTTGTAAGGGAGAGAAGGAGTTCGGCAGCTGCCGCTTTGCAGTGGTGCAGGTTGATTTGCACAACGCAGAGGCCCTGATGCCTACATTCGTTACTGAGCCTGCGGGAAGAGGAACCGAAGCCAACCCAACACGAAGTTCAGCTCTCCCTTACATGCCTTAATGAAATCAGCACTCGAGCTGTCCATAGTGAACTTCATCAAGGTATCTCACCCTTCGGGGAAAGAGCTCACTAGTTTTCAGCTGTCGGTCTGGATAGAAATCGCACCCAGCCTGCAGCCGTCCCAAAGAGAATCAGAGCCATTCACTGCTTGAATAAGGAAACCTCGCGAGGATGATGCAGTTATGACCTTGACGCCTCTGAATACGGCTGCCCTGCCAAAGCCGACCTTCCTCTCGTCCACATAATCGGAGGTTATGACCCTCCTTAGAAGACCCTCCACCAGCAACCAGTGATCATCATTGACTGACTGCAAATACCGATGGGCACGTGGTCGCTTAGCACCCCGGTGTTAGGGGATCTCGAATTGTTTTGATAGGAGATCAATAACCAAATATACATACGCCACTCATCCCAAAGATACACTGTGATATTTCAGTGTATTATGTGGGTTTCGGACAAGAAGGATGCATAGCCTTTGGCGTCAATCCCCCGCACAGCGCCATGTTTGTTATCCCCGGCGGGGGTACAGTACAGTACACCTTAGTCCGTCCATGAAATACTCGAAAAATAAGTGTAAATGGGTGAATAAAATGCTTGAGGCGTGAAGTGGGAGGTGAAATGTGTCTCAGAACGAACATACCTGTATGTTTGTTGTAAGTGCAGAAATATAAAAACTATGTGTAACGAAACACAATCAAATTGTATTAAAAATTATGTTATAGCACGGTTATACTAGACCTTTTTGCCGAATTAACCCACTTTATGAGGATTCATTTGACATGTGCGCTATCTTTAAAGCCACACGTTGAAACTTTCACAGCTTTTGCGAGAGAGAGAGAGTGGAGATGAAACAGCTCCTTCAAAGGTTATCCACGTAGTGATCTCCTATGAATCAGAGATTCCCTAACGTTTTTGTTTTATTTTTTTTTTTTGTCTGGCGAATTCGTGCCTATCGTTATTTCAAGGTTTGCAGTTAGGGTACTAACTGTATTAGAACGGATCCTCATTGATAATCGGGCGTCCCAATACAGTATAGAATAATTTTAACAACAAAACAAACATCCCAAACCCCAATGATGAATACAATTCTGCAACGTCCAACGACACTGATTCGATTATAACCAGTACTGATGAAACACAGCCTACGGTCGAAAATACCAAAATTTAACCGCCCTAGCAATTGTCGAAGACAGTCTCAATGAAGAAAGTAGACAGCTGTTAACCCTACCGGTCCTTAGTTTCTATCTGGATGGTGTTCCTGCTGAGGATGAGATCAGTTTATTTGACGACGAACTCGATACAACAGTAGTTCCAGTTCCAAAGTCATGGACGAAAAGGCTCCCACCGCCTCCGACAACACTGTCTATAGGCTGACTAAGGACAAAAGGGTGTATCGAAAAGCGATGCTCTACCTTAAGAAGTTCATTGGAAGAGATCCCTCGACCATCTCTATGAGGGAGGTCAAAGTGATCAAGATCAATCTCAAGGTAGTGAAGAAGGTTGAAAAGACATATCCTCACTTACCCAAAAGAAGTCCTGAAGTTAATAAGCTCTCTCTCACCCATACGGCAATGCAGGCTAAGCTGATTTAAACACAGACATCGACTCCTGTAGCTCACAAAGGCAGGCACCACTCCTGACTTCGGCGCCTTCTTCGGGGGAGTGTTCATCTCTACAAATACCAGGTACCCCTCAATGGCGAGGGTGTTGAGTGTAGCAGAGGTGAATTAACGATGTGAAAACTGACTCGGCACCGGTCCCTGCCCCTGGATGTGTGGATCCTACCAATATCATCCCCACCTCATCGAAAAACACCGATGAGGAGGGATAGATCAATGGAGAAACTAAAACCAAACAGGGTCTCCAAACCGTCTACCTCCTCTGCCCGCCGCCAAAAGAATGAGATCGGAAAGGAGCCGCATGGTGTCGACCCAATCTCCTCTCACCGGTGACGGATCTGTTAAGAAAACGAGTAGATACCATTGATACCAGATGAACTCCAGATAGCGGTCATCGATCGATCTGATCCCGATGGCAGGATCAGTGACAGTCGATGCCAGCTGATTGAGAATCGTCTTCGTGACATTGCGTTCGCGGTGGAAGGAGAACCTCCCAAACATGCACAGTTCAGCAGTGCTGCTCCATTCTGCTGTGAAAATAAGGAATCTTTAAATTTCGTTGTCAACACAATAGATGGCCTTGGTGAATTCTGGGAGAAGTGCCAATTGGCGGTTGTAAGTATGAAGGAGTTACCCAGCAGAAGGGTGCTGTCAGCATGGGTGCCACCGCCCACCGTGGATCCTACACGCATTGTTTTACACCAATAAAAAATGAATTTTATTTATTCTGGGATATTTCGCAATAGCTTGCATTTTTACTGTATCTTTAGATTGATTAAAAACACAATCCGAAGAGTGCCTTTAAATTCAATCCAAACGACTACATCAAAAGCTGTGATTTGGATCGAAAACGGAGTGCATCCTAGCTGTGTGCTGTGGAAACAAAATGGAGTGCATCCTAGCTGCGCGCTCCCTTGTAAAATTCATAAGTGAATTCATAGAAAAAGATGTACTCCAACGGCAAATATACTGTACACTTGTAGTGATTCAACTGCATCCGCGGATGCACCTTTTTGCTGGGTAACAATCAGCAGTGCGATTCTCTAATGCTTGGTTTACCTTCGGCGTTGTTTCGTGATTTCAAAATTTATCATTATTTCGCATACAAAAATGAAATCATCTCATTTCGTGATTTCAGCGAAATCAACATCGAAATCACAGTACTCATGATATACAACCCTGTTTTTGCCTAAAAAAGTACCAAAATTTGCAACACTTTTCACGTATCACAATAAACAAGGTAGATGGTCAATTGCTGCAACAAAAAGTTTTAGTATCAAAATGTGTAAACAATGTGAAAAAATATTAAATTAACTAGCCACCCGGTCCGCGTTGCTGGCGCTTGAAGCAATTTTATGTTACCTTATGTCAGCGATTGTATTTTTATTGCATCGCTAATTAGTCGGGATCTGCAAGTGATTATAAATAAAAAAATTCAGATTTGTTTGTGTCGATATGCAATTTTAACATACCGCCAAAAAGCTGATGACTTGAGGCATGTATTATTTATTTCATCTGCTGGAATAGTATAACTGGAAGTGTTTGTCTGAAATCTAAAGTTGAATTGCTTCTTTAATTATTATGTATATTATTATGTATTGTAAATTCGTTCCAGGTGATAACTTATATTTAATATTGCATATGTACCATGGCACAATAATACAGGTACAGTGGCAAAAACAGCTGATTACACTGTGCAACAAAATTCAATTTTTTTCAAAATGATGGGAAAAATCGAGTAGATTATGAAAGTAGAGCTAAAAATATGAGACACGTGTATCGGCGTTTTAAAAGTTTACGTCGGAAAGTAACCAAAATAGGCGGGGCAAGTTCCGCCCATTTTTAATTTTTTCGAAATATTCGAGTTAAGATATCTTTGAATCCTTGCATTTTAGGTATATAGTGTCTTTGGCAACTTTACAGAGGAGTATGTGGGCAATATTTTTGTTAAAAACTTTAACCCTCATGCGGTTCATCAAAGGGTCTTTTTTGTCCTTTTTTTCAAAAAACCTTCAAAAACTCCTTAAAAATGTGATTGTATCAAATCCAAAATTGTTCGCCATAAAATTTTACTATAGGTCTCAGAATACACCAAGTCTGTAACTCTTGTCTAATCGCCAGGAATCTCTAAAAATGAAAAACACGTTTTAGGGTTAAAGTTGGACTTCATCTGAGTTTATTCAAAATTGTCCCACAAAACATAATTTTAGAGAGATGATGTCAGAGACAAAAATATTCTACGTCAAATTTCACTATGGGTCACCAAAGAAATGAAATGTCTATTTACATTTCATAGCATGAAAATATCAGTATCAATTTTGCTGAATATATCCCAATTTTTTTGATGAAAAATTTTTACTTCTTTTTTCGAGTTGGTACATGGAAGCAATATGAAACTTGGTTATAGGTGAAAAGTGCCAAACGATGAAAAATTCTACACAAAATTTCACTATGAGTTTCAAAATAAACTATATATCTATCTATACTATTTCCTTAAAAAATTAGATTACAAATTTATATATATTAGGATGAAATTATATGTTTTAATTTTGGACTGTTCATTTTACATAATTCCATACTGGATCAAAATCTAGCAAAATCCGTTACTTTTTGGGAATATTGTTAAAGAAAGAAATGTTCCAAATGAAATTTCATTATGGGTCTCTGAATAAAAGAAATCTGTAACCATAGCATATAACATTCTTAGCAGCACTTGTTTTTGATATATATGTTTTAGGACCATATTTCCCAATTTTCATACAAATTGTCGTTGTGATTGGATACTGTAAATATAATATTGATGGTTTTTCGTTGTGAATTCATACAGAAGATGTTGTACGTTCCATTCATAATGCTTTTGAAATATTTGTGGTGCATATACATATACTTAGAATATAAAAAATACACATTGGACCTGCCCAAATTGCGTATTTTTAGTACTTTCAACTTAAATTCCGTAGTTTGGATAAGCCGTTGGTTGCTTATATTGTAACTGAAAATAAATTAGAGGTCTACGGCTATGGTCAAGTGAAAATATAGGTGTCATATGGGCTCTCATATGCACAATTTGGTGTGGTCCAAAAAACTACAATGATGGGACTAACTCCTACTTTGGTGGCATTTACGGAATAAACCTTAGAAATTGACATAAATGACTATATCGTAACTGGGTTCGTTATGGTCAATCATGATACAGCTATTTATGTCAAATGCTAGTGTTAAATCCGTAAATGCCACCAAAGTAGGAGTTAATTTCATTTGGAACATTTCTTTCTTTAACAATATTCCCAAAAAGTAATGGATTTTGCTAGATTTTGATCCAGTATGGAATTATGTAAAATGAACAGTCCAAAATTAACATATAATTTCATCCTAATATATATAAATTTGTAACCTAATTTTTTATGGAATTTTTTTTTATGGATTTATAGTTTATTTTGAAACTCATAGTGAAATTTTGTGTAGAATTCATCCTTTGGCACTTTTCACCTATAACCAAGTTTCATATTGCTTCCATGTACCAACTCGAAAAAAGAAGGAAAATTTTTTCATCAAAAAAATTGGGAAATATTTTCATGTTTTTTCAGCAAAATTGATACTGATATTTTCATGCTATGAAATGTAAATAGACATTTAATTTCTTTGGTGACCCATAGTGAAATTTGACGTAGAATATTTTTGTCTCTGACATCATCTCTCTAAAATTATGTTTTGTGGGACAATTTTGAATAAACTCAGATGAAGTCCGACTTTAACCCTAAAACCTGTTTTTCATTTTTAGAGATTCCTGGCGATTAGACAAGAGTTACAGACTTGGTGTATTCTGAGACCTATAGTAAAATTTTATGGCGAACAATTTTGTTGAATATTTGGATTTGATACAATCACATTTTTAAGGAGTTTTTGAAGGTTTTTTGAAAAAAAGGACAAAAAAGACCCCTTTGATGAACCGCATGAGGGTTAAAATTTTTAACAAAAATATTGCCCACATACTCCTCTGTAAAGTTGCCAAAGACACTGTATACCTAAAATGCAAGGATTCAAAGATATCTTAACTTGAATATTTCGAAAAAATTAAAAATGGGCG
The DNA here is from genome assembly GCF_047663935.1 of Musca autumnalis. Lineage (NCBI taxonomy): Eukaryota > Metazoa > Arthropoda > Insecta > Diptera > Muscidae > Musca > Musca autumnalis. The sequence continues at coordinate 130,285,424 of NW_027412088.1, read as the reverse complement.
GAACTTGCCCCGCCTATTTTGGTTACTTTCCGACGTAAACTTTTAAAACGCCGATACACGTGTCTCATATTTTTAGCTCTACTTTTATAATCTACTCGATTTTCCTCGTCATTTTTTTTTTTTTTTGTTGTCGCACAGTGTTATCACATTAGTTGTCAAAATGCATTATTGTGAATAAAATCGCATACAAAATGTAAACAAGCAATTCACAGTGATGCATTATTGTGAGCACATTTGAACAAAAATATTGCCCACATACTCCTCTGTAAAGTTGCCAAAGACACTGTATACCTAAAATGCAAGGATTCAAAGATATCTTAACTCGAATATTTCGAAAAAATTAAAAATGGGCGGAACTTGCCCCGCCTATTTTGGTTACTTTCCGACGTAAACTTTTAAAACGCCGATACACGTGTCTCATATTTTTAGCTCTACTTTCATAATCTACTCGATTTTCCTCGTCATTTTTTTTTTTTTTTTGTTGTCGCACAGTGTTATCACATTAGTTGTCAAAATGCATTATTGTGAATAAAATCTCATACAAAATGTAAACAAGCAATTCACAGTGATGCATTATTGTGAGCAAATTTGACGTTTTGCATGATTTGATGTAACACCTTCTTATTCCACCATGATATGTACCCTTCATTCACATGAATGTTCAGTGGCAACTGAAGGGCCAACTGTGTCGTCCTTCCACCTTCTTATAATGAACATCTTATATACATGATGAAGCTATAGCTATCAATATGTTGCCTTCTAATTTAAATACTTGCTTTCCAATAAGACCAAAGCTTCGCTATGATTTGTAACATATTTTAGAAAGTAGGAGTGATCGGGTCTTATGGTTTGTACATTTTACATATATAGCGCATTTAAAAAATAGAACGCAGGGTATAACCCGCACCTCCGAAATTTAACAAAATTTATAGCATTTTTCCACCAAGGACCATCCCTGTACATCATCTGAAAATTACATGGAAATCGGTTTAGAAGTTTTGAAGATATAACACATTTAAAAAAGGGGCGTGGCTGGGTCTTAAGGCCACAAATAAGTCCCTCGGGTCGGAGACACAACCACCATTGTCTATCGAATTAATTTTCAAACCACGCTCCGCCGAAATTCCACAAAATATATAGTTTATTTTCACCAAGCACCAGTAGTGCGATTCTCTAACTCAGTTTTTCAGTTACCGACAATTGTCGGTAAAATTAAAATGCTTATAATTTCGATAATTACCGATGTTTTTCGGTAAGTTAGCAACGAATAAGAAGCAGTCGTAATGTTCTACCGATAGCGAGAGTGTTTTCAACTTTTATTTGAACTTTTTATTCACAATTTTGCGTTTTAATTTTACCGACAATTGTCGGTAACTGAAAAACTGAGTTAGAGAATCGCACTACTGGGGACATATATGCAGCCTATTTTCACCAGGATTATCCCGGTACATTCCGTGAAATTTGTAGGAAAATCGGCTCAGAAGTTTCAGAGATAGAAATTCGGCGTGGTCGGGCCTTAAGGTCCCAAAATGAGTACCTAGGGTCGGAGAATCGAAGGGTGGAAGTTCGGAGCAGGGTGGTTCGTTGCAGTGTGGTTCGATATGTAGAAGTTCGGAGCGGGGTAGATCGGAGGGTGGAAGTTCAATGCGGGTTGGTTCAGAGGGCGGAAGTTCGGAACATGGTGAATCGGAGGGTGGATGTCCGCAGCAGGGTGGAAGGTCGAAGCAGGGTGGATCGGAAGGGTGAAGTTCGGAACGGGGTGGTTCGGAGAGTGCAAGTCCGCAGCAGGGTGGATCGGAACGGGATGGTTCAGAGGGTGGTTGTTCGGAAGAATTAATTCAATCACTCGTTTCATTTTTGCTAAAAAAGCGGTTTTATTAAATCGGACATAGTGGAGGTATCAAACCCCTCCGAAATTCAACACAATGTGTAGCCTATTTTAACCACGGGTCCTCCCTGTACATTCTCCGAAATTTTCAGGAAAATCGGTTCAGTAGTTTTGGATATGTAACGTATTTAAAAAGTGGGACTGATAAAATAGGGGTTTATAAAAATAGGGCATGGGGGAGGAACCACGCCCTCTCCGAAATTAAAAAAAATATATATAGCCTATTTTCATCACGTGTGTTTCCTGTACATTTCCTGAAATTTTTAAGAAAATCGGTTCAGCCGTTTTTGTGTCTATACGGAACATACAAACATTGTCTTTTATATATTCGATATAGGATTTTTAAAGAAATACGGTACAGGGGAATTTCCCCGCCCCTTCCGAAATTCAACAAAATTTGTAGCCTATTTTAACCGGGGCCATCCCTCTACATTCCCTGGCAATTTCAGAAAAATCGGTTCAGTAGTTTTTGTAGAAATTATTGAAATTGAAAAAAGTTGGGGTTAAAGTGGGCGCGGTCAAAATTTCTTTGCATAAAAACCCAAGTCGGGTTATGGCGTACATTTTAAAGAAAGAGTTATGGAAATCGGTCCAGCCGTTCTCAACTGATGCCATTACCAACGAACGACATTTGATTTTTATTTATATAGATATACACTCCGGTTCATCTGAATAGAACCAACCAATTTTGCCTACAAATACCGTTATATCTAACGATAGGAGAGGAATTGAAAATTATATTTTTGTGGTCATGTAAAGTATATAGCAGCCGATATTTTCAATACCTAACATGTTTCAAATATGCGTTATAACGGATCTTTGTCTCGCTTTATGAGAAAATGTCAAAATATTGGCATGTTTAATGGTTCACCAGGATAGAACCACCATAAGAATTTGCGCAAACCCTTCGTCAGATGTGGAAAACTTTTACAAAAAACTATTTATAATTAAAAATAAAGGCCGTGAGTGTCCATTGCCAACTAATATTGCGCAAAAAAATTGTATTAGGGTCTTGGAATATGATAAAAATCGATGCTTAGAGCTCCAACAAAATATTCTTATGAAGAAATCGATAGAAACAATTTTCAAAGTCATAATTGTATACTGAATTGGGTTCAATATTTACAAAACTACAACAAAAGTACAAAGAAGTCAAATTTGATAACTTTATAAATCCGAAACAGTAGAAATATGGCAAAAATAACTCAAATTTCTGCCTTTCCAATTCCATGATTGATATTATATCCGAAGAAAGTGAATGAAAATCGTGGGTTCCATGCCGTTTCGTTGGCTGTGGACATCTAACGCTGAAAAAAATAACAAAACTCCCACCGCTGAACCCTTCATGTCAACATCAAGGGCTCCGATTTAGAAGATATTGCGTAACGTGAAATGCACAGAAACAAAGGTGCTCTTTCTTGTGCAATAACAGATCAGAAATATTTTTTCGGTACATAAACCATGAAAAAAAGGTGTAAACATCAAAACCATCAAAATTAAATACTTTTCTTCCGATAAAATTAACCTCTGGATGCCTCTATTACTAAGTTGTTTGTGCATATCAAACGTCATGGGATCGTTTGAAATTCCAAGGCCTTGATGGCATGAAGCGTTCGACGATTGGATTTTCTTTAGTTTTTGGACCTGTAGATGTCCACAGCCAACGAAACTGCATGCAACCCATCGATTTTCATTCACTTTCCTTGGATAAAATATCAATCATTGAATTGGAAAGGCAGAAAGTTGAGTTATTTTTACCATATTTCTACTGTTTCGGAATTATAAAGCTATCAAATGTGACTTCTTTGTACTTTTGTTGTAGTCTTGAAAATATTGAACCCCATACATATACAATTTTGACTTTGTAAATTGTTTCTATCGATTTCTTCATAAGAATATTTTTGGGAGTACTAATCATCGATTTTCATCATATTTCAAGACCCTAATACACATTTTTTGCCCAACATTTGTTGGCAATGGACACTCACGGCCTTTATTTGTAATTATAAATAGTTTTTTTTTTTTGTAAAACTTTTCCAAATCTGACAAAGGGTTTATGCAAATTCTTATGGTGGTTCTATCCTGGTGAATCATTAAAACATGCTAATATATTGACATTTTTTCATAAAGCGAGAAAAACGTACCGTTATAAATAATGAAAATATCGGCTACTATATACCCTACATGACCACAAAAACTTAATTTTCAATTCCTCTCCTATCGTTAGATATAACGGTATTTGTAGGCAAAATTGGTTGGTTCTATTCAGATGAACCGGAGTGTAGCATTTTTAAAGAAATAGGGTGTAGGGGAAGTATCCCGCCCCTTCCGAAATTCAAAAAAATTTGGAGCCTATTTTATGTTTGTTTTTGTAGAAATTATTGAAATTGAAAAAAGTGGGGGTTAAAGTGGGCGTGGTCAAATTTTCTTTGCATAAAAACCCAAGTCGGGTTATGGCGCACATTTTACAGAAAGAACTATCGAAATCGGTCCAGCCGTTCTCAACTTTTGCCATTACCAACGAACGACATTTGATTTTTATTTATATAGATTTGTTACAAGGATATTTTTCATTGTGTTCCCGTACTTTTTTAGAAAAACGAGGCAATTGTCAAAAATTTCTTTCCCATACAAATTTCCTAAAAATACGGGAATGAAAAAAGACGGAAATTGCAAAAACTCCAGCAGAAATGTCAAAATCAATGTATCAGCTATCATATTCAAATGCCAATAAACATGCTTCTAGTTTTTACTATACCAAATTTGTATAGCAGTTAACAGGAGAGGCGCTATTTTTGTTTATAGAAAAGTGCAAGTCTTGCTAGCTTTCGGAGTACGGGAACGCATTTGTAGCACTAAACGGGAAAACTACTGGAAGTAGTAATATTTTGCAGGTTCTGAACACAACTTTTATCCAGAGCTCCGATTTAGTCGCGAGTGAAATTTTGGGATGAGGTGGTAATTTTTTTGGGTGCAATATTTTTGGTGGGTGTTGGGCAAGTTTATTAGGGGGTGGGATAAGTTTATGTTTGGTGGTGGGGAGGGGGCATGTAACCCCCTCAATTTGCTCTAATTCGAGAAGCAGAGCGAGTATTCGGAGCTCTGCTTTTATCTATCAAAATTTATTATTATGATGTCTCAACGATAAAATCAGTTTTTTTATTTTTTTCATTTGTTAGTATTAATACGATATATAGATAATTTTCGAAATAAAGCAGTAAAGTTCTATAATGTCGTATTTTTTGATGACTAATTCAATTTACAACAGCTTGTTTTGAAAATTCATGTTCGATCAGCTGCGCATGTGCATCTACCTTGATTATTGTGATATGTTTCAAATCAAGAAAAAATAAGTGTAAACACCGGGATGTATTTCAGGATTTCGCGAAAGTCAGTGGATTTTGGAGCGTAATTGTAAACATGGCTTACCGACAAAAATCGTTTACCTTAAAATGCAAAATTGTGAATGAAAAGTTGAAACACAAGTTGACAACACTGTTGCTATCGGTAGAACTTTACGACTACATACTTTTTATTGGTCGCTAACTTACCGAAAAATATCGTTAATTACCAAAATTATAAGCATTTTAATTTTACCGACATTTGTCGGTAACTCAAAAAATGTGTTAGTGAATCGCACTACAGGTGGGCTTAGTGACCAATTGTATAAACTGTGATTGTAACATAATGCCAGTTCGCAACTAAAAAGTATTTGCAAGTTCTTGTAAGTACTTGCAACTACTTCTCATTTCTCTTTTATTGAACAAGTTTGTTATCGAACAACATTTTGTAAAAGTTTGTACAAACTTTTGGGTTATCGAACAGACCTATTGGTATTAAAATTTTTTGTTGCAGCAATTCGCCATCTAGATTGTTTATTGTGACACGTGAAAAGTGTTGCAACTTTTGGTACTTTTTTAGGCAAAAACAGGGTTGTATATCATTTGTACTGAGATTTTGATGTTGATTTCCCTGAAATCACGAAATGAGATGATTTCATTTTTGTATGCGAAATCGTGATAAATTTTGAAACGCCTTCGAAATCACGAAACGACGCCGAATGTAAACCAAGCATTAGTTCCATAGTTCCGGTGCTAATTTTTTTCAGAATTAAGTTGCCTTTGCTCTGTAAAGGAGTTAAGCCCTGAGTACATAAGTTACCTCGCCTGCTTACCTAGCTTGCTTCTGATAAAAGAATAAAAAATAAAAGGGCAACCCAGTTCGAAATTTGCTCGGCCTGCTTTATTCTTTTATTTTTATTATGTCAGAAATGAAGCAGGAAAGCAAGGCAATCAGGCGAAGCAGCTTATGTACCCAGGCCTTTACTTGGTCCATCTCTTCTTAAACCAAGAGGGTCTAAATTCTGTTTCTATGAAAATGTGAAATTAAAACTTTTATAAAGGAAAAACTGTCAAATGAAAAAAATTATAAAGAAAATATTTGTCATTTCAAATTTTCATAGAACAAGAATAAAGCCCCCGGTCCTCACTAGAGTGATTTCAATGAAATAATTTCATTGAAATCACTCTAGTGTGGACCGGGACATACGACATTTTATATATTTATTCCCCATTTACATTTACATATTTGACATTAGAGCTGTTCGATAACTTCGCAAGTAAAAACTATTTGCAAGTTCTTGCAACTACTTCTGATTTCTCTTTCACCGAACATTAATACATCTCCATATCAATGACATGTGCCGGTCTAAAGGCCTGGGTACATAACTTCATAACTTCAAATACAACTCTGATTTACTAACACATACATACATTTGTCGTTTGTTTCCCAGCTGTCCATCATTTCTTCACAGACAGTAAGAAAGACAAATTTTTGGCATTTTTTGTAAAAATAGGTGAAATAATAATTGAAATGTGTTGAAAACAAAGGAACATGGACATAAACAAAATATATGAACGGAATACAAAAAGAAATCGACGATTTTTATTCAAAATTTTAAAACTGTTTTTGCAGTTGTCGGGACGCCTACGTCACACAGGCAAGTTGTGGGATTTTGACAATCAATACATGAATTCAACTGTCCTGTCATTTGTAAACGCAGAGTAAGCTACCTCGCCTGCTTGCCTTGCTTGCTTGCGATAAAGAATAAAAAAAGAAAAGGGCAACACAGTTCGAAATTTGATCGGCCTTCTTTATTTTTTTATTTTTGTTATGTCAGAAATGAAGCAGGAAAGCAAGGCAACCAGGCAAAGCTGCTTATGTGCCTTTATGCTACGTTTATATTTACGAAATCCACTCGATTTCAACTGTCAAATTCATTGCTTAAACGTCAAATGAAATCCAATTGATTTCAGATGAGTTTTCATTTGACATATACGCAAAGGAACTGACAGTTGAAATCGAGTGGATTTCGTAAATGTAAACAAAGCATTAGTCTGAAAGATGTGCCGTACACTAATGCTTTGTTTACATTTAGAAATCTACCTGATTTCAACTGCCAATTACACTGCTTAAACGTCAAATGAAATCCAATGGATATCAGATGAGTTTTTATTTGACGTAACACAAACCAATTGACAGTTGAAATAGGTCTGCCTGGTTATCCTAAAACTTGTAACAATTTGTACCAATTGTTGCTGGAAGTCGCCTGTTAACACAAAAAAACCAGCAATAGAGAGCGAATCGAGAGAGACATTTTGACAGTTCTTTTACCGAGCGTTTGCAAATTCTTGCTGGACAAATTTCTTCCAGCAAACACTTGTAACTCTTCTTCTTCCTGAAAACAATTAATCAGCTGTTTTTAATTATTCAGAGATTTACGCTTGCGAAAATTAAAAAAAAAATTATTGTGGAAATAGCAAGCCTAATGTGTTTTTTTTTTTTTTTTTTTTTTGGAGAACAAAGTTGCAAAATGTAAAAATTCCTTTTTGGGTCATTTTCTTTTTAATTTTTAATAAAATACAAAATTTTTGCTTCCTTTGTTTCCTTTATTTGTCGACAAATTGTTCTGTTTGTGCAAGTCAGCTGATTGCTTGCTGGGAAGGTGTCTGTTTCCTTTTTACAATTTTCTAGCAAAAGAGAATAAAAACACCTTACTCTCTGAGAAAGTTCTTGCTGGACAATTCTTGCTGTGAAAGTAACCAGACAGACCTAATATGAAAACATTCAAATCAAAGACATAGAACTGTAAAGATTGGACATAGTGCATAATGCAGTTCAATTTTACTATTAAACCATAGAGGGTGTTTGTGTATAACAGACAACTAACGGAACACGACGGCAACAAAAACAAGTTTAACATAATTTTATGTCACCATATTGGAACATAACATTATGTTAGACCCATCTTGTTATATTTTATGTCTTTGTTCAAATTGAAAATGCAACGAATTTTCATTCATGTTTTTCAAAATATTCAAACAAATGTTAACAAGTATTAGTGTTTTTAATTCCAATCATTTATAGACATTTCCTTGTTTTTAGTCTGTTCCAGAACAGCAAGAATCTGCTATTTTTTACTATTATTTTCGATAACATAAAGGAAAAATTGTTATCGTAGTAAAAGATAGTAGCAGGCAATTTGTTTACATAAGTCCCGGTCCACACTAGCGCGAATTTCATTAAAAAATTGCATGAAATTAGGCGTTCTTAAAATTCCCCACTACAGCAATTTTATGATTTTACTACGGAAGTCGATCTAGAGACGCATAATTTCATGCAATTTTTTCAATGAAATCACCCTAGTGTGGACCGGGACTTACAAACAAAAACAAATTTCTATGTGCTTGTTGTTGAATTGTACTTAATCAGAAATGGTATGAAAACGTAAAAAAGCTTTTCATTTTACGTTTTCTTGGAACGAGAATTGACCCCCAGGGGCTCAATTCTGTTTCTATGAAAATGTTAAATGAAAACTTTTATAAAGGAGAAAACTGTCAAATGAAAAAAATTATAAAGGAAATATTTTTCATTTCAAATTTTCATAGAACAAGAATCCAGCCCCTAGCCTACCTATACTTTTGGTCTGCTCCAGTACTGCAAGAATCTACTAATTTCTACTATCTTTTCGATAATATAAAGGAAAAATTGTTATCGTAGTAAAAAAAGTGGCTTCCTGCAGGTTCTGGAACAGAGCATTTATTGTACCATGGGCCAAACAAAAAATAGAAAAAGAAATTCGTACCGTGGAAACGGCATATGTATAAGTGTTCAAGTCATCAGTTCACTTTACACTACACATTTGCTCTGTTCCAGAACATGCAAGAAGCTACCACTTTTTACTACGATAACATTTTTTTCCTTTATATTATCGATAAAAATAGTAAAAATTAGTAGATTCTTGCAGTACTGGAACAGAGCAAATCGTCGGTGTCATGCTTAAGTGTTCCATACGCCATTTTTGACATTTTGAGATAAAGGTACCTCACTAGATTTTAAACCATGCTCTTTCAGATTTTTTAATCGGTTTTCTTCTATCTTCTATAGTTTTTGAGATATTCAGATGTCAATATGTTCCATATCAGCTTTTTGACGCAAAAAATCCTGTCTTTTTGTTCCATATCCATAAAGCCTGACGTATGGAACAAAACAGTTTTGAACATTTTTGTTCCATATCCATGCCGTGTGGCGAATTGTTCCGCACAAAAAATCATGGCGTGTGAACAAAAAAAAACTGCCCAATTTCGTCAAGTTACGAACAATGTGGCGTATGGAACAAATTGTTTTAAAGGATTGGGCTTAAATAATGAAAAATAATAGTTTTAAATCTAAATATTTTTGAATAATGTAATTTTATATGAAAACTACAATTTCTTTTCACTTAAGGTAACGCATTTTGTAAAAAAATTCCCTCGTTTTAAGACAAGGTTTTGATTTAAGCCCACAAAAATATACGCAGATATGTTCATTCGTCTTGAAGTTAGCGTAGACACCGACTACAAAAATGGTATTTTGAGAAAAATGCGTTTAAAGTTTTTATGTTACATTAGAAATGCAAAAATCAGTTCCGATCGTAATGTTTACCTCATATTCTACGCTACTTCTATATATTTCAAATAAATAAATGTTAAGAAGACCTATAATAATAGTCCTTAATGTATTTATTTGCTCATATAAATGTTTCATTTGAAGACCTGAATTTTCAACCTTACAGTAGCACTTCACATAAGGGAGGTGGAACACAATTGATAAAAAGTGGTTCTGTGGAAATGTGAAAAATGTGTTCCATATGACACAAACAGCCAAAAACACGAATAAAAGAACCCATGGAACAATTCAGCAACCTTTTGCAATTATAAAAATCGGCCATAACTTCTAGACTATCATAGATATCTGACTAAAATAAACTACTGATATATGCTTTGAGTTCAGTTAAGCAGAACAGAGCTCTTAAAGTATTGGATTTTTGTACCACTTTTAATCCGTATGGGCTCAAACATTAACTTGAGTTTTTCTCGAATCAGGCAAATGGCGTATGGAACAATTAAGCATGACACCGACGAAATGTTATCGGTATAAGAAGAAGTCTCAGTAAAGTCTAACATACTCTTGTGAAAGAAATTGAAAATTTTACTTAAAAGTGTTTTAGATTTTAGTAGAGAACGGAAATGAAGGAGCCCGTTTTCTCCCTTCTTGCCCATAAACTTAAAATATGTTTATGAAAATTTTTATAGTCTGTCACAAGAGTTAACTTAAAAATCTTGGGTAGAGTTGGCAAACCATCGATATTCCCAACATTAGATATTTTCGATATAATATTTTAAAATATTGATTTCTATCGATATTATCGTTAATTTCTCATCACCATTAATTTGGAGATGAAAATGGCGGAAATGTCTATGCTCTTGTTGATATTTTGCACAAGTACTTTACAGAAATAATAATTGTTTTTATTTAATAAAAATGACACAAAAATGCAATAAAACCTTTTTATTTTTAACAAAATATTACTACTGTTTTTTGACAACTACATTCTCACGTCCACAAAACCGAAAAACAGCGTAATTTCTATAGATTAGGTTAGGGATTTTTAGTCCGATAATATCGATAAACAAAACTATCTATCGATATTGAATTTTTTAAAAATAATCGATATTATCGATAGTGCCATCGATTATTTGCCAGCTCTAATCTTGGGTACGATAATCGATCATAAAAAGTCGACTTTTCGATTTTCTCTATAACGTAAAGTCGTCTTCGATTTTTAGGCTCTGTCAACTTAAAAGTCGATTAATCGAAAGTCGAGTTGCGTATCCCTAGTTCCAATGAAATACTGCCATGCTCAGTAGTGTAGTTTGGACACTTTTCTTAGAAATGTAATAGTCGGTGATTTTTATTTACTCCAATAAAATATTAAGTCGATTGCCACCTTTTTATGGAATAATAATTATTTTTATAACTACTTTATAAATTTGTGTTTTTTTTTGTGAAACAAAGAATTGAAAAGAATTAAACTAAAGTGGTATGAAGTGATGAAAAGATAAAATGAAGGAATTGAAGCAAACGGTGTGGAATAATAAACAAAGAAAATGTAAAAAAATATAATTACCGCCAAAAAGCAGCGATAAACAAATGAGAATTAATAACCAAAATTTAAAAGAAAGTGCGTGTTGTGTTTAGCAATATGAAAAAAGTGGAAAACGTGTAAACAATTGATTCTTTAATCGCAAATGAGAATTTATAAACAAATCAGAATGCAAAAATAAGCACAGAGACACAGAGATAACAAAGAAAAAGAAGTTCACAATTGTTTCTTTTTTATTCAGTGTAAAAATGAACAAAAATTTTTTGCTAGGTGTGTGCGTGAAGAGTTCGTTTCGTCCATTGTTAAGCAAAAAAAATATTCCGGTGTTCGTATGAGGACAAAGTCAAAAAACAAAAAAAAAAAATTGAAATTGTTTAAGTAAATGTGAATAGCATAATAAAAGGAAGCAACTCTACTTCCTTGTTTTTTTCTTCTTTTCTGCTCTCAGAATCATCCCTCTCAGTTGGAGTGTTGGTTTGCTATGTTATAAAATTTAATTTTACCAAGGTTGCCAACACAACTACATAACACCCATAAGATTTTCTAAACAACAGAACGGGAAGTTTGGCCGTGTTGGATTGATATCTATCTACGTTACCAACTTTTTACTGCAAAGACAGAGGACGGTCTCCAAACTAAACATGTCCTTAAAGCCATTTTGAAAAACCGTCACATAGTTTTGTCCTTGGTGCTCGATTTTTGTTCTATAAAAGACTATAAGGACAATAGGCAATGAGAAATTTAAATAAAATAATTTTCATTATATAGAAAGAATTATAGCTTCTGGTCAAGACATATTGAATAGGCAGTGGTATCGACATACTTGGAATATGTTATGTATGTCAAACATTTTCCTTATGTTGCGAAATTACAACAATTATAGTTTTACTACAAAGGGGTTTGACATTTCATATTCGAACAGCTGGTGTGACACCACTAAGTCCCGGCCCACACCAAGTGTAATTTCACTGAAATTTTGACATTAATGTAAAATAAAAGGTCTGATTGTCTCATACGAATATTGCAACAAAGCTTCAGAACACATGAAAGCGGTTAGTTTCTTGAAATTATGTGTTTTTCCCAAAAATGCAAAATTTCATGTCAAAATTTCATTGAAGTTACTCTAGTGTGGACCGGGACTAACCTATCCAATATGCTTGTTCTGTCTGATCACACGGATTAAAAACATAAATACAATTACCGAAGTTGGTCGTTAAATCCGCATGTATGGCAACCATGCTTAAAGTGGTTTTTGTTTGTTTTCTCAGCTGAATAAAAAGAGTACTGGCAACAATTCTTTCTGATAAGAACCCAGCAAAGTCACAAAATAATTCTAATTTCATTTGAGTTTTTTGTCGTTTTTATTGTGACTTCGAAAACATACTCATTGAAAAAAAAAAACTAAATTCCAATTTACGCAAATTAGCACAATATCGCCGATACCAGAAAATAATTAAAATTTGAACGGAATTTGGTTGAAAACGAATTGGAGAATATAGAGTAAATAAAATTATATGTACATGATAAAATAACAAAAACAAATAGCAGTAAAGAAAACAGGAGAACCAACATAAAAGGAGAAAAGGGTAAGTGGAATTTGTGTATAATGTAAACGTAATATGTATCATAATTATGAGGACCACCTATATTTCTGGCGGTCTATTGGATACAATTTTACTTTTGTCTTAATTTGCTTGTCATTGAAGTTGCTACAAATTGGTTTGTACTCCCACATATTCTGGTCTACAGAATGATTATGCATCTCTTGTAGAACGTAAAGCTTAAGATCTTATTGCTTTTCCTCTGTACTGTCTTGTCGTTGGAGAACATTAGCTGCACCATTCGAATCCGCCAAAATTATTCACCATTGATTAATACATTTTGCGGGAATACATTTTGTTATAATCACACTACAGAGCGATGATAGATAATTTTTAAGTAAATCAATAGTTTCTTTCGACTTGTGAGGTATGAAGGTAAATCATTAACAAATAGTAAAAATAAAACTGGACCTAGGTGAATCTCTTGTTGAATGCCTGACGGGACACTTATCGGTTGAGTAAGTTGGAAGAAATCCATGACAATAAGCTGTCAATGCTAATGTCAAATTGTGATCAAGTTTATAAAAAATAAGTTTTTAATTCACTTCGGTAACTAATTTTTATATCAGCGTCAACGGCATGGTGGCACTTAATTTAGCTATACCTCTATAATTTGAGAAATCACTTATACTACCAGACATATGCAAGGCCACAAAATAAGATTTTTTTTCATATACGAGGGCGGTTCGGAAACTTCTTAGCCTATCAATGAAAGAGAATAGTTAGTTTTTCAAAAATATTTTTATTATATATACTTGGCGCACCATCGTCGGGACCAGAACTATTAATTGCTTTATTCAGCAAAACATTCAGCGGTGCTGCGAAGATAAATCACTACAGCGCCATTAAACTCATAAAGACTCACACTCTTTCTGTCTTCTAAAGAAATAAAATCTAATCTATGTGTTATGTATTCCTTTTTAGACTATTCTTTATTTAGTTGTTTTCAGTTACACTGCAAGTTAACGAGTGACGTTTACAGCAATGATGAGATCAATCCTCTCCTCAAGGTACAATAACTCACTCAATGTTTATACATAATTATAACAGTTAAATCAGCTGTTGATTGTAATAGAATGCTACTCCAATTAATTGTTATTGATACAGTGATGACTAAAATATTAGTTATTACGTTTGATTATACATTACATTTCCTCCTTTTTTTAAAATTAGAGTGAAGTACTATTATAAAAATAACAATATAAAAATTCAAATTTCAATGTCCTTTTGCTAAAGATTTATAATCAACTCTAGGTTTTTTCCTTAATCTTTCTTTAATAGGAACATTATTATAGTTTGGAACTGAATCTTCGGCATCAAATATTTGTGTCTTTTTCTGTGAAAGTCAAAATTATATCTTTTTCGAATTTTTTAAGTTGATTGCGATGAGCAACTCTACATCTATTTCCAACTTGAACCAAATAAAGAGTTCTTGAAATAATTTTCTTAATGATGCCTCTGATCCATTTCGCTTCACTATTATTATTTGGGTTCAAATACAAAATTTCTTCGCCAACTTTCAAATTGAAATTTTTTGTTTTTTCATTATTTCTAAATTCATTTTTTTCTTTCTCTTTCTGATTTTTATAGTCTGTAGGTGTTACTGTATTCGAAATCAATTTGTTGTTATTAGTATACGATAAAGGAGTTATTGGTTTATAAGCTAATACTAATTCACTCGGGCAAATACCAGTGACGGTTGTTGGTGTGTTGCGATATTTAAATAAGAAATTGAAAACCATATTTTGCAAAGATAACTTTTTCATTTGGTCTGATAAAAAATAAGACTTTAAACAACGTTTAACAGTTTGAACTCCTCTTTCTGCCAAACCATTGCTAGGAGGATGATATGCGGGGCTGAACATTTGATTTATACCATTGCATTTAAGAAACAATTCGAATTCTTCGCTTCGAAACTGCGGCCCATTGTCGCTAACCAATGTGTTACAAAGACCCAAAATAGAAAACATTAGCTTTAATTTTTCAATTACAACAACAGTTGTTGTTTTTGGTAAAATGTGAACTTCAATCCACTTTGAAAAATCGTCTACAGCAATCAAAAAATCTGTATTTTGGAATTGAAAAAGATCAACGTGAATACGCTCAAAAGGATATGAAGTAGAAGGCCAGGTAAAATTTGGACAATCTTTGGTTTTATTCTGAGTTTTTTGACAAACCTGACAACTAGCAACAAATTTTTCAATATTAGAATCTATAGAAGGCCACCAAACACAACTCCTTGCCAACAATTTCATTCTCACAATACCAACATGTGTATCGTGTAACATATTTAGAACTCTGTACCGTAAAATAGATGGTATTACTAACCGATCTCCATAAAACAAACAATTATCCTTTACCTCAAGAGAAAGTTTTACATTTTTGTAAGGTATTAATTCACTTCGCAAATTTTGTGGTTTTGGCCACGAATTACCTCTAACAAATTTTATGAATTGACTAACATTCTCATCTTTTTCAGAAAATTGTACAATATCATTAATATTTAGTGGGATACTATTTGTATCAAAATTGAAGAAATTAATGTTGAAGTTTGAAACACATGTAGCACCTTCCAAAGGTAACCTTGACAAAGCATCCACATTTCCCTGTTTAGAACCAGGTCGATATTTAATTACACAATTATAATTTGAAAGAAACAGAATCCATCTGTGAAAACGGATTGAAACAACGTTAGATAAAGCTTTTTGGTCTCCCAAAAGCTTTTCTAGAGGTTGATGATCAGTATACACTGTAAATTTATACCCATACACATACTTATGAAATTTTTTAATAGCAAAAACCACTGCCAATGCCTCTCTATGAATATGCGAATAGTTTTTCTCTGACTTTGATAATGTGGTGGAAACCATATAACATGGACGTTCTTTTCCTTCAACCACAATGCTGAGAATTGCTCCCACTCCATAAGGCGAAGCGTCGCAGGCAATCACAATGGGCTTAGCCGGATCAAAATGGGTTAAAAGATCATTTTCAGTTAGCAATTTTTTGCAATTTAAAAAGGCTACTGCGCACTCATTATCCCACTGCCACTGGGTATCTTTACGAAGAAGATTATATAATGGTGCCAGTACTGTAGAACTATTTGGTAAAAACTTTGAATAATAATTTATAAGACCTAAAAAACTTTGTAGTTGGTCTACATTTACTGGTTCTGGGGCCAACATTATAGCATCCATCTTCTTTTTCGAAGGCTTTATCCCCTCTGGTGTCAAAACATGACCTAAATACTCCAGATTACTCTCCAAAAGTCTACACTTTTCCCAATTTACACGGACATTGTAATCTTGAAGCCTACTTAATACTTTACACAGACGAGCAAAGCAATCTTCTTTACCGATTCCTGCCACCAATATATCATCTAAATAAACAGCTACGCCATCTAAACCTTGCATTATTTGGTCCATGACCCTTTGAAAAATCATTGGTGCCGTTGACACGCCAAAAGGTAATCGGCAAAATTCAAAAAGACCCAAATGGGTATTAATTGTTAAAAATGACCTTGATGACTCCTTCACTGAAAGCTGTAGGTACGCTTTGCTTAAATCCAGTATACAAAAACACGTTTTCCCTCTCATACTAGTAAGGATTTCGTCTATTAAAGGCAGTGGATAGACATCCATCTGAATCACTGGGTTTATTGTAACTTTAAAATTACCACAAATTTTTACACTGGAGTCCTTCTTTAAAACACATACAATGGGTGCCGCCCATTCACTATTCCGCACTGGCTGTATAAAGCCTTCCTCACACATGTTATTTAATTCCCTTTCAACTTTGGATTTTAAACTCATTGGCACTGTATAGGGTTTAAAAAATTTTGGTTGTGCACCAGGCTGCACAAAAATTTCTGCGGAAAACTTATTTATAGGATTTTTATTCCTTAAAAACAACGAGGGAAATCTACATTTCAAATCCTCAATAACATTGGTATGGCAGATACTTTTCACAAAATAATTGTTACCCAACTCACCAGTCATAGCTGTAAAAAATTTTCTCCATGATGGAAAAATTACCTCCAACCAATTTCTTCCTAATAACGGCTTAAACCGATGCGTCGACATCACTACCAACAACTTTAAGATTCGATCATTAACCAACACTGATATTTCTCCGAGCACTTCTATTTTTGTACCGTTAACAACCTGTAATGGTGGATAATTAACTTTATATAACTTAATATCTTTAAAATAATCCAAATAATCAAAATTAGAAATCACCGATACCACAGCTCCAGTGTCCACTTCCATCGGAACGCACTTATTTTCGATCACCAAATTTACTAATAATGGCTCACTCTTATGACCAACCCAATTGATCGAGCCCAATTTAAAATCCATTTCGTTCAATTGACGATTTCGGCTTGAATTGTTCGTATCTTGGTAGTGAGATTTTTTATTCGCCTTCGAAAAACACGCTTTGGAAGAATGCCCCTTTTTCCCACAGCTAAAACAGTTCCAATTCTTTGCAGGACATCTACCCACTGGATGCTTTGTGGTGCACTTTGAACACTTTTCAAATGTTTGGTTATGTCGATAATGCTTTTGTTGTTGCAATTTGTTCAACTCAAATGTTGCCGACGGCTGCATACATTTTTGTTCTTTATTGACCAATTCAAATGACTGCGCTAACTTGCATGCCTCTTCCCACGTCAGATTAGGGGTCGACAATAATTTGGTTTGTAGCTGACCACAACTAACTCCACACACCAGCCGGTCTCTCAAAGCATCTTGTAAAAAATTACCAAAGCTGCACTGACCAGCCAAAAGCTTAAGGTTTACCATGAACTCGCCCACTGTTTCATTTGGTTTCTGCATACAATTATAAAATTTGAAACGTTCTGCGATTATGTTTCTTTCAGGTGTAAAATGTGGTGTGATAATTTCTAGCAAGGCTTTATATGCTTTGGTAGTCGCTTTTTCTGGAAGCAGAATACTTTTTATGCGCTTATAAGTTTCTGGGCCGACCAATGTTAAAAACAATGCCACTTTATTTTCTTCTTCAACCGCATTTATTTTAAAGAATTGTTCCATCCTTTCCAGATATTCCTCAAAATCATCACCAAAAGCGAACTGTTCGATGGTTCCAATTAACGCCATTATATTTTTTATTTTTCGTATTGTCAGAAATTTTACTGTTGCCGTTCAAGGTTATATTCGCAAAAAAAAACAAGTTCTTAAAAATTTCCTTCAAACAAACTGCACTTTTGTTTTCTCGTCGCCAAAATATGTTATGTATTCCTTTTTAGACTATTCTTTATTTAGTTGTTTTCAGTTACACTGCAAGTTAACGAGTGACGTTTACAGCAATGATGAGATCAATCCTCTCCTCAAAGTACAATAACTCACTCAATGTTTATACATAATTATAACAGTTAAATCAGCTGTTGATTGTAATAGAATGCTACTCCAATTAATTGTTATTGATACAGTGATGACTAAAATATTAGTTATTACGTTTGATTATACATTACACTATGTAAGTTGTAACCGTTCCGGTACCTCCACAAAAATAAAGGAAGGTCTCGTATACGGCGATATCGAAATCTGGATTTTAATCATTCTATACAATGGTAGCAGAAAATGTCATTTTTTACTGATTTCCCTTAGTCAACTTTTCATTGAATTTTATTCGTACACTCCTGAAATTGGGACTGTAGCAGTTGAGTTTACTGTGTACAAAATTGCATTTAATTACTACATATCGCTCTATTCATAGCCGACAAATGCAAGGGCCAGGACGAAAAGCACTATCGCACTATCTGTAGTATATTTTCATAATTTTTGGCATACTGTCGGTAAAGGAAATTTATGCCAAAATAACTAATTGGACCATATTTTGTAAACGGCTAGATCAAACATGATTTGAAGTGTTTTAGTGCTACTTAAACTCGAAAACATATTTGTTATATTATGCCAACCTCGTAGTAGATGCGCTGTAACTCGTTGGGATATCAACATGAACATTTGACATAAGATAAAATAAGAAGAAGTGGTAGAAGAAATAGAAATCGCTGACTCATAAAACGAATTTTTTGATTTATGCCACTCTTTGAGTAAATGAGCGATATTATTATTTATGTTTGCGGGATGACTGCACAACACCCAGCGTGCTGATTCAGTTGAATTTAAATAAGTTTTTGTCGTAAAATGCTTTGTTGTCTGTCAGACTTGTCTTCTGGATGTCAACCAGGGAAGTTATGAAGATGACTGCTCCTTTTTTAGCAACACCCACGATTTTCCACTTTGTTTCTGAGAGTAGGATTTGCTTAAACAATAACATCCGTCTTTTATAAGATAAGGGAAGAACACGCCTTATGATTTTTTATTCCTGTTAAATAGTTAAGTATGGTAAATAATAAAAGTGTAGCTGTGTAACAGGATGTTAGGGATTGGCATTTGTGTGTAATGCAGGTATCGGCATTAATCCAAACGCATTGTTTGTGGCCTCACGTATACGACTCTCTCTCGCTCTCTCCACAAACAGCGTGTGCGTCAAAGCATTGCTAAAATTAAAAATCATTGAAAAAAGCGACAGCAGAAACTTCTGAACGAAGACTGAGTGGTGGTTGTTCTGTTGTTACTCTCATCAAGGGCACGTGTGCCCCTTTTTGCCAGATGCTGGTGTAATGTTTAAATATTAGATATTGGTATATTATAGTTGTGCACTATTTCATATTTTTGAAATCAATCGTATAGTTCTATTTCACGAAATCCGTCCAAATATTTTTTTTCAGGTAATTGATTTTTGTTTTGAATCAATAGGCTTTAATATGTTGTTGAGAAAAGCTCATTCCAACAAACAAAACGAGGAATGTTAGCGTGTTTTTAGTTTAAATGTTTCAGCTTTTATTTATTTGTGTTTTTTTTTTCTTTTTCTTTGAGCCGGCATGTTTTGGCTGTTGCTGGATTAAACCCTTTTATTTTCATTTTGTATCCTTTAGACATCCATCCCATTCCACACTTCATTAGGCTAAAAGGTGTGTTATAAGAAATCACACATCTCCAGGGCTCAGTGTTAAATAAATTGCTTCCGTTGACACAAAGCAACGTGAAAGTACGACCGATATAGTTTGAAAAAAATTAAAACTGTCACATTTACAATATTATTGTAAAAGGCATACTAAATAACTCATTTCCATCAGATTAAGGATGGTGTTTTTTGGTTGTAAAATTGTGTGCATCCAGTTAGTGTGATATTGTGGTCATTAAATGAAACAGACTTATATTTCGTAAATTCTTATACCCACAATGTGGAAAGTGTATTATTAGTTTGTTTTGGTCAAACTTCATGTAACACCGTGAAATATTGGCCAAGTGATAAATAGATTTAGAGATTTACATCACCGTGTCCGTCCGTGTGTCCATTAAAAATCTGGGCCGCAATTTTCGACCGATCGTCCCGAAATTTTGTATCGAGGTCGGATACCGACCGGAATATACACTATGATTTTGATACGATTTTGTAGTGCTCTGTTCGGATAATAGTCCGATCGATTTTAAATCTTCTACTAATGCCAATTATGTTGATGTCAATAAAAAGTTATATTCCAATATATACATAGTTGTAATCAAGGTTCATTTAGTAATGTGACCAAGAAAACAAATTCAGGGCTTTGTCTTTTTGCTTGATGTCAAAAGATTTTTATTTTTATTTTTTTTTTTTTTTTTTTTGTTTTGCCTTATTAAGGCGAAGGTCATTTTTAGAGTGATATTTGAATTAATTCTCTTTCGAGTTGAGCTATTTAGACCTAATAGGTACATTGAAAAATTAGGAATCCACCGAAGTCCCACACATTCAACCACTATGCTACGTTTCACGGGTGGTTAGACCGATCATCAGGCATATTGAATGGTGTTTTTTTTTTAGTGGGTGGACGAAGGCTAAGCTTGGAGACTAGCATTTATATCACAAATCATTCGAAATTTGTATATTCGAATTATTTATTTATTTTAATGTTAGTCATTTAATTCCAAACCTTTCCTATAGTCCGACTTGGCTGGTAACCCTATTTTTCAATGCTTTATTACAAATACTAAGGCAGCTTTTTTCCACCTTTATTTTATTTGTTCTTCTATATCAGAAGATTTTGATCATCAATATTTGTCATCGGAATCTTTGACAAGTTGATGGTGGCTTAGAACGCTAAGACGCCTGCAACCGTGTCACTTGGTTGTTGGGGTCCCAGGTTCGAATCCCAGCCTGGCTCATGCTGAAATCATTTTTTTTTGTTTTGCCTTATTAAGGCGAAGGTCATTTTTAGAGTGATATTTGAATTAATTCTCTTTCGAGTTGAGCTATTTAGACCTAATAGGTACATTGAAAAATTAGGAATCCACCGAAGTCCCACACATTCAACCACTATGCTACGTTTCACGGGTGGTTAGACCGATCATCAGGCATATTGAATGGTGTTTTTTTTAGTGGGTGGACGAAGGCTAAGCTTGGAGACTAGCATTTATATCACAAATCATTCGAAATTTGTATATTCGAATTATTTATTTATTTTAATGTTAGTCATTTAATTCCAAACCTTTCCTATAGTCCGACTTGGCTGGTAACCCTATTTTTCAATGCTTTATTACAAATACTAAGGCAGCTTTTTTCCACCTTTATTTTATTTGTTCTTCTATATCAGAAGATTTTGATCATCAATATTTGTCATCGGAATCTTTGACAAGTTGATGGTGGCTTAGAACGCTAAGACGCCTGCAACCGTGTCACTTGGTTGTTGGGGTCCCAGGTTCGAATCCCAGCCTGGCTCATGCTGAAATCATTTTTTTTTTTTGTTTTGCCTTATTAAGGCGAAGGTCATTTTTAGAGTGATATTTGAATTAATTCTCTTTCGAGTTGAGCTATTTAGACCTAATAGGTACATTGAAAAATTAGGAATCCACCGAAGTCCCACACATTCAACCACTATGCTACGTTTCACGGGTGGTTAGACCGATCATCAGGCATATTGAATGGTGTTTTTTTTTTAGTGGGTGGACGAAGGCTAAGCTTGGAGACTAGCATTTATATCACAAATCATTCGAAATTTGTATATTCGAATTATTTATTTATTTTAATGTTAGTCATTTAATTCCAAACCTTTCCTATAGTCCGACTTGGCTGGTAACCCTATTTTTCAATGCTTTATTACAAATACTAAGGCAGCTTTTTTCCACCTTTATTTTATTTGTTCTTCTATATCAGAAGATTTTGATCATCAATATTTGTCATCGGAATCTTTGACAAGTTGATGGTGGCTTAGAACGCTAAGACGCCTGCAACCGTGTCACTTGGTTGTTGGGGGTCCCAGGTTCGAATCCCAGCCTGGCTCATGCTGAAATCATTTTTTTTTTTTTTTGTTTTGCCTTATTAAGGCGAAGGTCATTTTTAGAGTGATATTTGAATTAATTCTCTTTCGAGTTGAGCTATTTAGACCTAATAGGTACATTGAAAAATTAGGAATCCACCGAAGTCCCACACATTCAACCACTATGCTACGTTTCACGGGTGGTTAGACCGATCATCAGGCATATTGAATGGTGTTTTTTTTAGTGGGTGGACGAAGGCTAAGCTTGGAGACTAGCATTTATATCACAAATCATTCGAAATTTGTATATTCGAATTATTTATTTATTTTAATGTTAGTCATTTAATTCCAAACCTTTCCTATAGTCCGACTTGGCTGGTAACCCTATTTTTCAATGCTTTATTACAAATACTAAGGCAGCTTTTTTCCACCTTTATTTTATTTGTTCTTCTATATCAGAAGATTTTGATCATCAATATTTGTCATCGGAATCTTTGACAAGATTTTTATTTTTAGCGAGTAAGGCACAAAAAAGAATAACATATCGACACCTCCAAATAATAGTATGCTAAGTCTGAAAAGTGAGTTTTGCAGGAGAAGCTCTCAAAGTTTACAGTTTTCTTTGACCTTCACTACTATTCTGAGTAAACATTTGTTTATAACTTCTGTTCGGATTGACCGATCATTACCAAAATTTGACAGAATTTAAGTTAAAGGACGTAAAATGTAAAATTGTAAAGAACTTGAAAACATGCTAAGTCGACTTAGCATACTATTGTTTGGAGGCGTCGATATTACGAAATATTATTATATTATTGGCACAATTCAAATGCAAAGGTATAATTTTGGTTGGACTGAAATAATATATTTTATTATTTGTTGAAACAAAAATGTATTATGACAGCAAAAGAAGACATCTGCTGGGCTTAATTATTGCATCATGGTTGTAATTGTTTTTGGTGTAATCATAGTCAGACTAAAGGTTCCAGTTACTGTTCGATACTGACAAACATTTCCTCGAGGTAATAACAGTGTTCAACGCTGTAAATGCACACAACTTCTAGGGGGCATATTCTGAAACTACATATTGGGATTTTGTATTTTTAGATCGGGTTTGGACTTTGTTGCACCATCTATCTAAAACGGTCTAAAACGAATCTTTTCCAAATTAATAAGAATTTTGCTTTCCAGTCTTCAGAAATATTGTATCATAACAGCATACCTTCTTATAAACATGTTTCAAATAAAGTTCACACACGCAGTTTATTCTCATATTTGGGAATTCAATGCATTGTTGATATATTTATCAAATTACCGTCGAAAATGTGCTCGAAACAAAGCGATGGAAGCATTTTACAACAACGAAATGTTCTGAGGTCGAATATATCGTCACCATAAATGCCCGAAGACGTAGAAACACCTAAATTACAACGCAACACATCTGCTTAACAAAGATTCCACAATTCCACAATTATTGATCTTTCTCAATAATTGTGGCCAGTAATCATTTAAAAACAATATACAAATATTTCATGGTGGCAATATAATTTTACTAATGATCTGCCGCACACATAATACATATTTCACTTTGTTATACATGTAAAATCGAATAAAATAAATAAAAATGTGTGTGCCTTCATTCATGTGTCAGTAATTGTCGACAAAGTTTATGGCTAGTTGTGGAATTGACATACAATCTACAATTTAAAATAGACATTGTGTCGCTAGTTCATTGACTTACATACATGCGTGCGGAGGAGGTATGACACAGCTTATCCATTAAATATTGGCAAAGATTTACCGACAAATTATAAAATTTTTGACTCAGGGCAAAAAAAAACCTCTGTATGAAAAAATCTAATTTGTTCGGATATTTTATACATTTTATCGTGAAGCGCATGGAATAATGAATGCCTCCCTCTATAATAGGCACATATAAGAAAATTTGGCTTTGGTAATACTGGGATATAATTGGATTCTGTTCTGTTGCGTAAATGATACAATCATATAACGGAGGGTAATATCAATGTGCCACCGTGGTGCATGGTATGCACACCCGTCTTGCACACATAAGGTCGTGGGTTCGATTCCCCGGCCAGGCAACATCAAAACACTTTTCAACGGTGGCAAAATACCCCTCAGTAATGTTGGCGACATTTCCTGAGTATTTCAGCCATGTAAAACTTCTCTACAAAAGTGGTGCGTTAGACACGCCGTTCGGACTCGGCGATAAAATGTAGGTCCCATATTATTGAGTTAATATGAATCGGGGTGCACTCATTGATATGAGAGAAGTCTCCCTTGTCCCTTATGGGATGTTTGTGAAACAATTATAATGTCAATGACAACTTTGCCCATTATTTTCTACTTCATTGTCGTCGCTGTTGTTATGTACACAGTCTTACAAAAGTCTACATACGCCCCATAAATCTCGGGTTTTAGGATATGTATTGATATTTATAAAATTCCAAGTACGCAGTTTTATTTTTTCTCACTAATAAACAATATTTAATACAACAAAAGTATATTCCATAATATAAATAAAGGTAAATTTTTCAAAAACAAGAAATGATAGATTATAGCTACTAAAGTTTACATACGCCCCAAGGAAATATGAGTATAATCGTACAATCTATGAAATTAGCAGCAAAATTTATACATTTTATTGGTTTTGCGAATGTCTGTGGGTATCTGAGATATGTTTTAGAAAAAAATAAAACTATATTTGGGGTTTAATGCCGTTATTTAATGCCAGTCTTCTTGTATAGCTCGTTAAAGCGGACCCTTACTGATTTCTTTCCTTTTTTTAGGTATTTTACTTTATAAAAACTACAATATTAGTGTCAGATTGCAGATCTTGAGATCCTAGAAAGCTTTGAAGTTGTCTTTGTGCATTATATATCTTCTTGGGTGTCGATAAATGTACGTCTTTCCTGAGATTTTCCAAGAAGTTATTAGATTATGCGGAGTTTTTGGCGCAAATTACATACAAAAGGCCTTGAATTGTCTTGTAATATGGTCTAATATAATCCTTGGACACCAAGAAATGTTCAAATATCCGAAACTTCCCCCCTTTATTGCTGGTAATTATCATAATACGAAAACGACGTTGCTCACAGTGTAAATTTCATGTTTTTTTGGTACTGCTTATATTTTGATGCTTTGGAAGCTTTGGGAGCAGGTTTGTAACAGAATATTTCACATTTATGATTCAATTGGTGTCCAATGATTATATTAGACCATATTACAAGGCAATTCAAGGCATTCTGTATGTAATTTGAGCCAAGAATTCCGCAGAATCTATTAACTTCCTGAGAAATCTCAGGAAAAATGTGCATTTACCCAGGATGGTATATTTTGCACAAGGACAACTTCAAATCTTTCTAGGACCTCAAGATCAGCAAGGGTCCGCTTTAAAGAACTATACAAGAAGTCTGGCATAACGGCATCTAACCCCCAAATATTGTTTTATTTTTTCTAAAACATATCTCAGATACCCAGAGACATTCGCCAAATCAATAAAATGTATAAATTTTGCTGCTAATTCCATAAATTGTACGATAATAGTCATATTTCCTTGGGGCGTACGTAAACTTTTGTAACTATCATTTTTTGGTTTTTGTAAAATTTACCGTTATTTATTTATATTATGAAATATACTTTTGTTATATTAAATATTGTTTATTAGTGAGAAGAAATAAAGCTGTGTAATTGGAATTTCATAAAAATCATTACTTATCCTAAAACCCGAGATTTATGGGGCGTACATATACTTTTGCAAGACTGTGTATGAAACAATACCTTCAACAGATTTCACATCACTTTTACCCGTTCCAATTTTCGCCTTCCTTTTTTTCTCATGTATATACTTGTATTTCTAAATTTGTTTTGCTTTAACAAGTTATCACCAAGTTGAGTCAGTTTGTGGAAGCCCCACGCTTATCATTATCTCTATGTCATTATTTTCGATATGTGCTCTCCATGACGGTAGTGGCTATTCTATGTTATTACTCTACAGGTCTTAACATTCCTCCTTCCCTTTCCTCAGTTAGCCAGCCAGCAGATATTCGATATCATTTTTGTTTCGTCTCTGTTGTTGTTATTGCAACTGATTTGCTTAACTGGTTTTTACTTTGAATAGTTTATGTTTCAAGTTAAGACAATAATAAAAGAGAATAAATGAAAAAAAAAAAATCAAATCCTTTGTTTATTTTGGGGGTTCGT
Organism: Musca autumnalis; assembly: GCF_047663935.1. Classification (NCBI taxonomy): domain Eukaryota; kingdom Metazoa; phylum Arthropoda; class Insecta; order Diptera; family Muscidae; genus Musca; species Musca autumnalis. The sequence continues at coordinate 130,258,908 of NW_027412088.1, read as the reverse complement.
TGTGTTGTATTCCTATCATATGTGAATATATCAGGTTATGACGTTGGTCACAACATTATTGTCTGAACTCTATCTTGTGTCCAAAATGCTAAACTGTCGTTGTGATTCATAATTACATACATATAATGATATCTCACGAAGATTCCAATTTCTTCCCTATTATGTAAGACGTACCGTTAAGGATTGCTGCCCGTCTTGATTGTGAATCAAAGCGGAAGTCATCGTCAACATAACATATTCATACACATACAAACAAATTTACTCGATATTTTACAGCATAAACAAAAAGGCAAAAAATGTTATTCGATTTCAATTTAATTTGTTTTGTAATTAAGAATCTAGACCAAGAACGGTTCAATGAGGAAAAACGTAATACATATTAAGGAGACTGAAGTTTTTGTCGGAAAAATACCTTTGTTATGCGAGACATGTCATGGAACCACGCTTCCGTTTTGTGATATCTCAGTATACGGATTAAAAACAAAAACCATAAATTATTGTTTTGAATTTTATGCATTTCTTTACTATTACCAATTTGTAAAAAAGCTGTTCTTTTTGTAAAAGATTTACCTTAAAAACAGATGTGACTGTCATTCTTTTTTATCCAGGGTCTACGTATTTAATTTGTCCTTACAATTACTTAAGTTAATCAAGCCAACATGCCGATTCCATGACAAGCAGCAAAAAATGAACTTTTCTATAGGCACATTGTTTTGTTTTTTACATACAGTCACATCAGGGACATTCGTTGAAAATAGTATAATGCTTGGTTTACATTCGGCGTCGTTTCGTGATTTCGAAGGCGTTTCTTGATTTCGCGCGGAATCAAGCAAAATTTATCATGATTTCGCATACAAAAATTAAATCATCTCATTTCGTGATTTCTGCGAAATCAACATCGAAATCACAGTACACATGATATACAACCCTGTTTTTGCCTAAAAAAGTACCAAAAGTTGCAACACTTTTCACGTATCACAATAAACAAGGTAGATGATCAATTGCTGCAACAAAGAATTTTAGTATCAAAATTTGTAAACAATTTGTAAAAAAATATTAAATTATTTTGTTACAATGCTATTTTTCATTGTGTTCACGTACTTTTTTAATGGTAATGTTTGAAAAAAATTTCTTAAAATACAAATTTCTTAAAAAATTTGGGGAACGGAAAAATGACGGAAATTGCAAAAACTCCAGCAGAAATGTCAAAATCAACGTATCAGCTATCATATTCAGATGCCAATAAACATGCTGCTAGTTTCTACTATGCGAAATTTGCGATGCAGAAAACAGGAGAAGAGGGTGTTTGTTACTCAGCGCTATTTTTGTTTAAATAGAACTGCAAGTCTTGCTAGATTTCGGAGTTCAGGAACGCATTTGTAGCACTAAACAGGAAAACTACGGCAAGTAGTAATATTTTGCACGTTCTGAACACAACAAAAATGTATTATTATGATGTCTCAACGACAAAATATTTTTTTTTTATTTTTTCATTTGTTGGTATTATACACAATTAATACAATATATAGATAATTTTACGACAATTTTCGAACTAAAGCAGTAATGTTCTATATTGTCGTATTTTTTTGATGACTAATTCAATTTACAACAGCTTGTTTTGAAAATGCACGTTCGATCAGCTGTGCATATGCATCTACCTTGATAATTGTGATATGTTTGAAATCAACAAAAAAATAAGTATAAACACCGGGGTGTATTTCAGGATTTCGTGAAATCCAGTGGATTTTGGAGCATAAATGTAAACTTGGCATAAGTCGATTTGCGCCAAATCTACATTATTTACACTACGTAGTACCTAGTATTTTTGAGAGCATTCAATTTTTTCTTATAAAAATTTGGACGGTTCCAAAAATATGTTTTGGGAAAAGAACGCACAGATAAAACTACTTATGATGATACCCAGCAAAATGTTCGATGCCAAAGATGACATTCAATCATGGGTGCAAGTGATCTAGCATGTCATCTTTTTAGCATCTTCATCGATGAATTTTATATGAGCGTGGACCCCAAAAGATGACGTTCTTTTCTGGATCCTAAGCATGTCATTTTAACCAATGCGTTGACATGTCATTTCCACCAATGCTTTGTCATGTCATTTCCACCAATGATTTGACATGTCATTTTCACCAATGCTTTGACACGTCATTTTCACCCATGCTTTGACATGTCATTTTAACCAATGCTTTGGCATGTCATTTTCACCAACCCCTTGGCATGAAATTTTCATGTCTTGTTTGGAAAATCGAAATGTTGTATTGAAATATGGTTTTCATGAAAAACAAAATTCTTTATTAATTCAAACGAATTCATGAAATAGCTACAATTAATTTATCAGTTTACTTTTTCAAAAGTTTACATCCAAAATTGCAATGTAATCACCACCGCTGCAAAGCAAAAGATTACTTCCTCCGTTCTCCGCAACTGATATTCTTTCATCTTACAAAAGGTTTTTTCAATTATCTTCCCATCACCAGTTCAGATTTCAACATGGACTCCAAATGCACTCCTTTAAGTATTTTTATTTCGTAAATTACTTTTATTTTATAATTTTGTTATTTTATAACAACATTTTGGTAATTTATACTCTTTTGTTTAGTGACGGAAATATGTAGGGATCTACAACCCGGCTTGCTTTAGGGATCTCTAAGAACAAAATGTAACGAACGAGGAGGAGAGACTTTTTATGGAAAATACCATTTATGCTTAGTTAATTTATTATTAATTGTTTCTTTCCAAAAGTAGTTTCTTCTTTATTTTCAGATTCTTGTTCCTTTTGTTTCGGACTTTTTTTTTTTCAAATTCCAAGAAGCGAGATTTGATTGATTTCATTCTATGTCAGATTTAGAACCGACAAGGGAACTTTTAAAATAGCAATGTGTGCAGTCCGATTCTATTTTTAGCTCGATGGTTGGGACTTCATATAATACCAATTGTTTAGAAGTTTTAGTTGGTTGATATGCAGGAAATGTAAGACAACATCACGACGACAGTTCTAACAACTTTGGTCTGTTCCAGAAACTGCAAGAATCTACTTATCTTTACTACGATAACAATTTTTCCTTTATGTTATCGGAAAAAATAGTAAAAATTAGTAGATTTTTGCAGTACTGGAACAAACCAAAATGAAAATAAACAGGTGTGTAAATAAAAACACAAACATCATCTCTATTGGATCGATGGAATGGGTACAAATGCTGATGAAAAGATCGGATCTTTCACGACTTCCTTTGCATTGGTTCAAATCCTAATGAAAAGATCGGATCTTTCACGACTTCCTTTAAACCAATGCAAAAGATGACATGAAATCACGTCATCGCAAAGAACCCCTTCCGTCAAATTTTGCTGGGTATATGTAATTTTACTTTGTAAAGACTACGAGCGTATTTCAACCATACTCCTTGGTTTGCAGCATGCAGACCGTATTAGGGTGTCCAAAACCTAAACCGGTTATCCAGTTTTGAGTTACAAAACCGAAACCGGTTTTTGCCAAAAACGTCATTTTCGGTTAACCCAAAAACCGGTTATTTGAGTCGGTTAACCCGTTTTAAAAAATCGTCATTTTTTTTAATATTTCATTACAATTGTATTCTTGAAAGTAAACTGAAATTAAGTAACAAACGTACTGCAATGCACTATAGGTAATTTGCCCAGTTTTTGAGACAAAAATTAATAACAGCGGAATTAAAGGATTTTTAACTTTTAAAATTATTTATGTGTAAAAGTGAGATAAAACAAAGATTTTTACAGATAAATTCGGATATATGGAACAACGGTTATAAGCAACTACGTATATAACGAACGAAGCTATTTTTTCCAATGCCATTTTCATTAGTTTTCTTATACACAATAAAATGATGAAAACGACCACGGTAGTAAGTAACACAAATTTTGTCCCCGCGAGTAGATTTTCCAACGAATTGTTACTATAGTTTTGTATATTTTTTGAATATACGTTAATAAAGACGAGTTTAGTACTCCTTTAAACCGTATCAATGATTAATATATAATAGAGAGATAAAATAAATCTTACTACTGCCGCACCGTTTACAGAAAACCACGGATTTACCGAACAATTTGTCGCCATTACTTATTTTACTTGCAATAAAATTGTAAACAACAATATTTTTTACATTTATTATTTATTTCCTCAAACCAAACTTCCACAATTTTAAGACTTTTTATTGAGAAGTAACCTAATAAAATCTCATAAATATCAAAAAACGGGCAAAATCGGGTTTTGAAACCTAGTAATACCAATGCAGAAGACTTTCAGTAATGTGTTCTAGGTGGCAAAATAACGGCCAATTTTGTATAAGTCTATATGAAGTGAGTTTAAGAAAAATAAAATATTTATTTCTGACTTTTTGTGTTTTTTGGTCGCTACCAAATGTTTAAGCTATATTATATATTAAATAAATTCCTCTCGCAATTGCCAATCTATTCCATTTTACATATATTTATATTTGGTTTATTTTTCAGCGGTTTAAAGTACATTGAAATATGCCTTACAATATATATTTTTTTAGTTCTTCTTCGAAATTCTCACTTTGACTGCAATTTAAACCGCGTAATGACGCTATTTTGAAACATGTTATTCATACTAATAAATTTTGACATGTTCTTTTTTCAATGCCAACTAAAAAATTATTATTATTAAAAGTTGCAAAATCGACTTTTTGCCTCAAAAACAGGGCAAATTACCCTATAGTGCAATGTTATAAATGTCAAATATCTTTAAATTTGAAAAATATTTTGTGTAAAATGTAGAGTTGTGCCTATCTAGTTCAATATCACAATATCAGTTTGTAGGTTTTGGAACTACTACAGTGAACTAGGAAGTAGAGCTACAGGAGCTTCAATTTAAAAAGAATGTTTGGCCCAATAATGGCGATTGGTATGTTCCTTTACTTTTAAAAGGGTAAACTGCTCTCGTATAAGTTGTATGCTTTTCAAAGTAAGGGAACACATTGCGGGTTAAAAGTGGTAAACTGGGAGATTCAGGCACGTAAAGGAACAAAGCATATATTCAACAGACCACCGAAATTTCCGATGCTGTCTAATATTCACTACGATCAGCTTTATTAGGCCAAGTCTGTGTATAATTAACACGACCTTTAGTAGAATGTCAGGTTATAAAGGGCAACGATAACAAAATGTTTGATTCTGGCATTTCACGATCATTTGAGGTTGGCAAAGCAAGATGAAGAATCCGGACTTAATAAAATGTAAACTTAATTCTTTTCGTACACAATTTTGTATATGCTGTCCCCACTTCGAGATTGAATGCCAAATAACGAGGATATTATGAGATAATTGTATAATAACAAAGTCGTTATATTTACCCCTAGTCACATATTTTTAATCAAATATTAATCAATTATGAGCAATTTTGTACCTATTTAACAAAACCTGTTTAAAACGGGTTTGAAACATTTTGAAGACCGAAAACCGGGTTCTGATAAAATTGACAATTTCGGTTACGAAAACCGATTTATTTGGAAAAACCAGTTTTTTTAGACACCATAGTCCACATGTAACGTTAACGTTGAAACATATAAAATATTGAGACTGCGAATCTAAATTGATTTTCGATTATATTTCTTGTATTTTTTGTTATATACTTCTTTCTCTTCCAGAAAAACTAAATGTTCAATTCAAAATCGAAGGAATATGAGTCATAACCCTAATACATATATGGCCAATAGAATGACCAAAAAAAAATATTTTTTTCTGGAACTCCTACCCCACATAGTTTTTCCATTTGATCCAAAAATCTTATATATGATATTTAAATGCGATCGAATTTGTATGGGACGCATTTTTCCCAAAATTCTCTAAATACCACAATTATATGGAAACTGAGATCAATCTGATGGCACGGGTTAACGTTAACCGATCAAATGGAGAAAAATTTAGGGGGTAAGCGTTTCAAAAAAAAAAAAAAAAAAAAAAAAACACACACACAATTTTGTCATTTTTGGGCAGCCTGTTTATATTATAGCTTTTTGCTTGGTTAAGGGGTGTTTACACTATCTATGAATGAGATGTCAAATTTGCTACCTGTGAATGTTGTACCACTATGAAAATTTCCATCTATCAAAATGATGTGGCAACTCATATGTAAATTTTTAATTTCGGGAGCGACCTATTCGGCCATGTATTTTCGTATGTAGTTGAGAAATTAATTGTTAGAAGAAAACAATTTTACAAAAAAATGAAGGATATAGGTAAAGAAAACGAAAATGTGAGTGCGATTAAAGTTTTTAACAATATAAATTGTGTTATTTGCGTGATTTATATATTGTGGTCATATGAAATTGTATTCTAGTGTGTACGCAAAAACTAAAAGTGGTATGGACTTTGACAAACATTAAGGATGTCGAATGGATAAAAGAAGTGACAGCTCATATGACATTGATGGAAAGTGTAAACACTAGGGTGGGGCGATTTGTGTGGAATGAAAAAAACCTTAATGAGCCCTTCGCGTTTCTGATTCCTGGGATTGAACTGAGCAAAAAAGTCCTCTGGACCATATATCTACCGTGAAAATCAAGCCTCCCGATTTTAACTTTAAGTTTTTTATTGACGTTTTTTGGATATTTTGGCATATAACAGCCAAACCATTGAGATTTTCGATCCAACGCAAAGGCAAAAATTGTAGCCAAGACAGTACTTGAAAACTCTCTGATACATCGCAAAAGCATTGGAACGCTCCTTCAGGCAGTTTTGGCCTTAAGAATGTGCAAACCTTTCGGAAAATGTCGATAAATGAGATTGTGCTACAAAATTTGACCAGAAAATTATTCAAGCGTTCTGATGCAAAATTCCATCGTGTTGGGATCCATGGAGAACGAAAATGCCTTTACTTCGTTTGGGTCACTTCGTTTTATTTTTTTATACCAGTTAAAGTAGTGAAAATCTGAGTTTCTTATATTTTCAAATTTAAACGGGCATATCTTATTTTTTCCACAACGGATTTCTTTTGATCCTTCTTCCTTTAAAAGGGGTAAATAATGTCTTTTGAATAAGCTATTATTGTTTTAAATCGGTTAACAAATGGCTAAGTTATAGTGGTTTATGTCTGAAAACCCCCACAAAAAACCTATAAAGGAATTTCTCATAATTTTCAAAATAAATATTGAACAAAACAAAAAAACATTATATTTTTGAAAATTATGAAAAATTCCTTTATAGTTTTTTTGTGGGGGTTTTCAAACATAAACCACTATAACTTAGCCATTTGTTAACCGATTTAAAACAATAATAGCTTATTCAAAAGACATTATTTACCCCTTTTAAAGGAAGAAGGATCAAAAGAAATCCGTTGTGGAAAAAATAAGATATGCCCGTTTAAATTTGAAAATATAAGAAACTCAGATTTTCACTACTTTAACTGGTATAAAAAAATAAAACGAAGTGACCCAAACGAAGTAAAGGCATTTTCGTTCTCCATGGATCCCAACACGATGGAATTTTGCATCAGAACGCTTGAATAATTTTCTGGTCAAATTTTGTAGCACAATCTCATTTATCGACATTTTCCGAAAGGTTTGCACATTCTTAAGGCCAAAACTGCCTGAAGGAGCGTTCCAATGCTTTTGCGATGTATCAGAGAGTTTTCAAGTACTGTCTTGGCTACAATTTTTGCCTTTGCGTTGGATCGAAAATCTCAATGGTTTGGCTGTTATATGCCAAAATATCCAAAAAACGTCAATAAAAAACTTAAAGTTAAAATCGGGAGGCTCGATTTTCACGGTAGATATATGGTCCAGAGGACTTTTTTGCTCAGTTCAATCCCAGGAATCAGAAACGCGAAGGGCTCATTAAGGTTTTCAAATCGCCCCGGCCTAGTAAACACCCCTTTAACCTTCTTTACGAGGATTTATTTGAAATATAAGCACTGGAATTGACATTTGAAACCCAATGGGTTTGTTAAATCCGGTTATGTATAAACGCACTATTAGGTTTTTATGTCTTTGTATTTATTATAAAAAATAATTTTCGTTCTACTGAACATTTGCCATTTTTGACTTATGCTGTTTTCTGTGAAAACCACTGGTATATACATACATACGATAATCAAAAGCCACTCATTGTTATTGTTCACGATAAAAAAAACCTTTTGCAGCTGTTTTTTTTCTTTGTTTGTCATGCCCATATTCAACCAGCTGCGGTGTGGTTGTTTTCATTACTGCGATTTGTCGCCATTAGCAATGGCCGACCAAGAGTTCAAGTTTTTGTGTTGTTAACATTAGCTTAGGTTTTATTAGAAAATTATGTGGACCAAACAGCAATCGTAGTTCCTACGTCATGAGACAAAAAATTGACAATCAATAAGAATTTGTACCTCCACTTTGTTGCACTTTTTTATTTTATAGTTGGGGAATATCTATTAAAGAAAAGATGTTGTTCAAAGCTTGCATTGATTTCATTATACATATTTTGTAGCACGAACAATATGTTAAAACTTCTATTGGGACAGCCCACATGGCTGTAGACGGTGTTTATACACAGGTTTGAAGTTGTTGGTTTCTATACTGGTCTGAAGGTCCCATATGATTGAGTTGTTTGAATTTGCTGTAGTATTCATGAGGTCACAAATCTCGTGTTTTAGCCGTAATTACCTTGCCTAATTTTGCACGCGAACCATTTTTACCTTTATAACATTTTTGTACATTGAATAATACAATTGACATCGTAGAATAAATACATGGAAACAAATTAAATTAATGCTTTGAAGTAGCATAATAACATAGTATGCCAAAAATAGTCATAACAAATGCTTTGTTCAAGAACCTGCAATAATTTACTATTTTTGAAAATTCTACCAAATTTATAGAGGAAAAAGTTGTATAGTTCTGGAATTTCATCGATGGAACTGAGCAAAATTTTTTGTAGAAAAAACATACTGTTTTTGAAAAATATTGACCTACAAATTTGTCGAAATCGATGAAACCAAATACTGTAAACTACACGCAGGAGCTGATAACTATGAAGCAAATCAATTTTTAAAATTCTGAAATAACTTCGAGACTATGTAAATATAAATAAAATAAATAAATAAAACCATAAAACATAAAAATTTGTAATATGCAAAGTCAATTTGGTTAAAATAGTGTAAGCAACTCGAAATAAAGGTCCCGGCACATAAGCAACCCGAGCCAAATTCGAACTAAGTCGCAAATAAAGCCGGTCGTTTACGAGACTAGGCTTCAAACTAGGTTGCCCTTTTCTTTTTTATTCTTTTATTCAGAAGAAAGCAATGAAAGTAGGCGAGCTTATGTTCCCAGGCTTTATTTATTTATCTATTTTGAAATTACAAATAATAATGAACAAAACCACAAGTTTTCACAAAAATGGAAAACATGAATGAATGTGTAAACGTGTGAAATTTATGGTCTGTTCCAGTACTGCAAGAATCTACTAATTCTTAATATTTTTTTCGATAACATAAAGGAAAAAATGTTATCGAAGTAAAAAATAGTAGCTTCTTCCAGGTTCTGGAACAGAGTATTAGTTAAATTGAGTCATCGGATTTATTGCATGTGATTTTGAAGCTAATATTCGTCCAATCAGAATTTTTGTACCCTCAGCCTTTAGGCTAACCAGGGTACAAAAACTTTCATACGATCAAAAATGTGCCTCAATGGAATAATGGCGTGATTTTGTTTGGAACACACGATAACTCTCGAACGGCTCAACCGATACGTTCCAAGATTTTGACCTCGAATATTTCAGTCCAAAGTTAGAAGTTGACGTGAGGTACCCACAAGGAACTCTCGAAAGGATTAACCGATTTGGTCCTTGCTTTGTACATCTTAATTTTTCTACCAGGCCTAAATCAGGTTCAAATATGAACTTCATCAGTCCACTCTTTCGGGTACCTCCCATACAAAATTTCAATACTTTTCGAAAAAGAGTACGACGGCTCAAGTTTTTTTCAGGACAAAAAATGGCACGAATGATGAAAAAACACCTATGGCCAACATGTGTAGTTGCTGGTGCGCACGACAACTTTCGAAGCTGATATTGCGTTGGTCCAAACTATCAGTATTATAATATTTCAGAACAGATCAACCGAGTTGGTCTAAACTTTAGATCTCGTAAAATTTTGTCCAAACAAAAACAGTTAAACATTTTTCGCTAAAATAGTTCTCTAGAAGGGGTAACTTTACACGTCGCAATATTTCTTTTAGGCATGAATTGGTATGGAATATTGGCTATATCGGTCCACTCCTTCAGGTACCTCCCACACAAAATTTGAAAAATTTTCGCAAAAGTGCAGTTTAAGGATATGGATCTTTTTGAATTACTTTTTTCGCAGTATGATGCCCTTCGACACCTATCGACTTTATTTTTTTTCGGGGACAAGAGGACAACTAAAATTACTGATAAGCCGATAATTTAAGAATTGAGTATCCGATTTGACCAAAACTTTGCACATCGTGAAGTTCTCCCATCATTTCCTCCCTCACAAAAGTTCAATATTTTTGCCTATGTACAGTTGAAGGTCTGTTCGAGGATAGACATTTTTTCTACAGGAATTCCTTGTGATCCAGCGATTATTGTGTTTTTCGTGTCCAAGTCCATGATTCCTGTCACAATGGTCTAAAACTCTATATCCTACGGTGATCAACAGAAGAGACTGGTGAAACTCGAATTAAGATCACTTCCAAAATGATCCATTCCTTGAGGTACCTCCTCCGCAACACTTCTGCGCTTTAATCAAAATTAAAACCAATTCAAATTCGTCCGAATTACCACCACACTCATGTTATTGCAAAAAAAATGTTTGATCGAAAACAACAAATGATTCAAATATTTTTCAAAAAATAGAAGTTTGGTTGGTTTAGTTCAAATTTGAATTCGAATCGTCTAAGTGAAACGGGGCATTAATGTCGACATTCTTATGTATTTTATAAATATATTGTATAAATATATTAGCCATTTTCACATCAATAGATTCAAACCAATCCGGATACCTATGTGTGTGAATACAACATGAGAATCGAAACCTTATAAATACGAAAGCTAGCTAAGATTTTTGAGAAAGTAAAGAACATGGCCAATATACAACGTTGACTTGCTGGCATTCCTTTACTTGACTGGTCACAACACTATCCACTATTCGGGTTTGGAAGGGCTGTGGCCAGAGGCCACTGACATATTTTCATGACACCATTGACGATTAGGCACATTTGTTCAGATTGGCGATTGCGCTTTAGCAAGACTATAAGAAAACAAATAGAAAACGACACCGCCATCCAGCTATCCAATCGACCAGTCTGCAACGAGGCAACAACGTAGAAAGTGGTCAAAATGAATTAAAACACATACACAAGCCAGCCTATAAATTGAAGAATTTACGACTGCTTAGAGCATAACCAGGTGAACGAACATGCCACACTCCAAGTGCTTGTACTGTTGGCCATTTTTCGTGCCCCCTGCTATCAAGAGACAACGTTGATACCCCCACCATGCATGCCACCAGGCCAATCAACAAGCAGTCAACAAAAAGGTATAATGTATGTTTTTGTCTACATCGATGTTGGCCCAGTCTCTACTTAAAACCTCATTTAACATCGGAGTCAATTGGAGTCATAGTATCGCTAGTGCTAGTTCGCAGCCACTTGCATCAGTCATACATACAAACGTAGGAATACACACAACCTTATCACTGCATGCAGTTGTTGTTCATTCTTTAGGAGTACAAAGATGACTATGCTGGTTTATTTCCAATGCAGCTGTGTGACCCACAACTAAGCTACTCGAATGTGCCACGTTTGTTTTTGTACGTATTCTGCTGAACTTGTGAGCAATGCACACACACGTGATAAAGCGGTCGGGGGTGTCTAGTATTTTCTGTTATTAGCATTAGCGGCACTTTGTCGAAGTGCAGCGTTGTTAGCTTTAAGAAATACTGAACGAATCAACAAGCGCAACGAACTGTTTAAAAAAACCAAAACAATTTTGGATGGTCGTGGCGATGTTGGGGCATGGAAAGGAGGGGGGCTAATGAATGATTCAAACAGAGTTTGGCTATTGAACAAAATAGCCAGACACATTGACTATTTAATGCACAAAACATACGGCTTAAAAGGCGTTTGAATCCGGATGCATTAAGAACAAGTCATGCGTTTCTTTCAACGGCGTGCACTATTGTAAGCTTTGTTCTGATCTGGCATATATATAGTGATGAGATGAAAAGGTGACTAAGAAAGGAATGCCGAAACAGGAAATTTTTTACGTGTTTATTATTGGTGGCAAAACAACAAAGTTTAAACTTTGCAAGTTATACATAGTGATAATTAGAATGTTTAAAGTTGACGCCTTAGTTTTAGTCTCTTTTCGCATTCCTTTACAAAATTATATCTATAGATTTTAACCCAAACTATTTTAAACCGGATCGAACACTTTTAATTTTTATAATGACCTACTGTGTTATTGCTGTAAACAAATGTTTGTATTTCTAATTTTAGACAATTCAAGGAAATACAAAAACATATTTGGTTACAGCTCTGCCAAATAATCGGTTTCGAGTGTGAACTTTCCGCACTCGATCTTCATTGATTTTCTACTTGGATGTTGTAAGCGATGCGCGACTGTTTTGATTTTGATTTCGTTACTTGTTCCTTGGATATGGTTTCTTCTTCAACTCGTATCAACAGCCTTGTTTTGTGGCTCATTTCACAGCAGAGTATTTGTATTTACGTTTTGCACTTGTTTTCCCCTTGCCTCTCTGTCTGACTGTCAAATGAATGACGTATAATTAACCAAAAAACGAGGAAAAGACCAATATATATGCGAGAGTTTTTCGATGTTGTGAGCTGCGTTCATGTGTAACGCTTTACCGACTTTATTGAATTTCTTTTGGCGTTATCTTCGGCAGGAAAAGTCAAACTTACCTTTATTTGTTGCCATCCATTACTATTGTTATTAAAGTAAAGTAAAACAAATCGCAAACAAACCAAATGAGGGTCTATCAAACGGTCATTAGACATTTCTCAATTCTTTGATTCATCCAATCCAATTGGCATGGTCGGGGCTGTCTGGTTGAGATACACAATTCTTATCTTATCTTTTGCTTGTCTAATGGTTGAAGTTTTGTTGCTCATTTTTTACTGTGTTATTGTGGCAGTTCGTGATTCGGCTATTATCGGCCGATTAAAGAGGGAGTGTGTTACTGTGCCACGACGAACTATCATCGATTGTGCTATAGATGTTAAGCTAGTTGTTGTTATATTTGTTTTTTTAACTTGATCATAGTTGTTTTCTTAAGAATAATATAAAAAAGGGCGAGAGAAAACAAAACGATGTTGGACACCGCAGGCAAGACAACATCATTGTTTACAAATGTATTGATTTCCAAAGAGAACGAATTTGTTGATAACTTTGACAAATTTGCGGCTTTGATTGTTGTCTTTGTTATTCGATGTATTTGCGTTTTTTTGTGTAATCAAAAAAGATTTGTTAATTGTTCTCTCGAGGAACCACTATGAGTTATTGATTCTAGAATACAATATGAGCACGAATCCTGTCCTAGGAAATAACAGCAAAATAAATTGGAAGTAGTGATATATAGACTAGTTCTTTCATGGCTTCTTTTGATGCAGTTCAAACGGAGTCATGAAAAAGGCACCACATTCCCTATATTTTAACCACATTCGATGCGATCATATATTTTTGTGGGCTTATCAAGGACATTAAAATCTAGTCATTTATCGATCCCTCTTATTTTTATGAGTACGTAATATCTTTCAACAATAAAAATTGAGAAAGTATGTAGATTAAGATAAGTTATTTCAGATGAAAAAAATCTACCAAAAAAGTTTAGTAGTGGGAGTCACCCGTTAACGTATTCTTTGACGATAATAATCCTCATTCGATTTGACTGCAGACATGTCATCTCAAAAATAAGCTAAATCAACAGTGAACAAAGATATAATGCTAATTCCTGATGCCTTACAGGGTCTCTAGCAAAAACTTCATCACGCCATAACACGGAAGTTCGGCTCACGGTGGATCTGTCCTTTGGGATTCTTAAAATACTCACCAAGGGCTTTCATCTCCAAACGAATTTATCTCTGCCCCAAAATATGTGTTCACAGTGTAGTCAATCCCTACGACGAATCTTCTGCTATGCTTCTCGGCGATCTTTCCGCGAATTTTTATTATGTTTCGCTGTTGTTAGTGCAGGCGGATAATATACTATTCTTCCGAGCCCGATCACGCAAATTTACTAAAATTTTGGATTTGGTTCCATAAAATTCTCATATACACATTCTACAAAACTTTGATATAAATGACACGTATAATATTATTAGTATTGACAAACACATGTCCGGGTTTTGCCAAGTGAAATGAAGAAAGTGAATGGAACCAGCAATACATCCATTACAACATAATGAATAATTAAAAATTATAACAAATCAGAAAAGAAAAGAACACAAAAAGGGTAATAAAACACTGTAAAAATCAAAGACAAAAAAAAAAAAAAACAAAGAAGAATGAAAACTAAATTAAATTTATTTATTTTTTTATATATTTCCTTCTTCCTAAGATCTTGCATATGATTCGTCAGCGAATCTTGTTCGTGATTCGCATTGCATAAACACTTACTTTAGGTTGGTAATTCGAGGAAAATTTTAGGCGAGATCGTCTGCGATTATCTGATCTTCCAGGAGAATCGCGAATTATTCTTACGCTATAGAAAATGTTTGCAGGGAGAGAGCAAATGTTTTTTTTTTTTTAGTTTCCGTGCACACAAACTTACTAATACACTGTCATAAATTGTCAATGTTTTGAATACATTCACATTTTTGTCTGCCCTCCTCATGGTCGGCACTGTTCTGTATTTATAAGAGAAAGCCATCTCCTGAAATATGTTAAAACGTCCGAACAATGCGTCATAATCAAAAAACGACACAACGACAGACTAAAGAACGAATAAACGCAGCAATTCAATCGTACCGACATCGTAACGAAAGCGAAACAAATCTATCGCCTAAAAATCTTCCGCGAATCACCAACCTAAAGTAAGTGTTTATGCAATGCGAATCGCGACGAAGATTCGCTGACGAATCATATGGAAGATCTTAAGAAGAAGAAAATATAAAGAAAAAATTAAAGGAAATTTATTTTTCATTCTTCTTTGTTTTTTTTTCTTTCATTTGTTGTCTTTGATTTGTATCCTTTTTGTTTTCTTTTCTGATTTGTTATAATTTGTAATTATTCCTTAATGTTGTAGTTGTTGTATACTGGTTCCATTCACTTTCTTTATTTCACTTGGCAAAACCCGAAATGTGTCTTTGTCAATACTCATAATAATATTATACGTGTCATTTATATCAAAGTTTTGTAGAATGTGTATATGAGAATTATATGCAACCAAATCAAAAATTTTAGTAACAATCTCGTGATCGGGGTTCGGAAGAATAATACATTATTCGACTGCACTAACAACAAGTGAAACATAATACGAATTTGCGGAAAATCGCCGAGAAGCATAGCAGAAGATTCGTTGTAGCGATTGATAATAAATAGACATCGGATTTTTGCATGTTTTTTATTTCTCATCCGATTGGACTCAAACTTTGGATCTAGGCGTTTTGAGGGTCAATTTTTCGATATTTGGGGTCATATCAAAAATATGCAAAAAATATGCAAAAAATATGCAAAATATATGCAAAAAATATGCAAAAAATATGCCAAAAAATATGCAAAATATGCAAAAAATATGCAAAAAATATGCAAAATATGCAAAAAATATGCAAAATATGCAAAAAATATGCAAAATATGCAAAAAATATGCAAAATATGCAAAAAATATGCAGAATATGCAAAAAAATATGCAAAATATGCAAACAGTTTTTGGTCGAAAATCGTCAAAAAAGTCGTACAATTTACAATTATAGTTGGAAAAAATCATCAAAAAAACTTTAAAGTGTCCTAAATTAAGACTGTTGGCCATTTAACGTCGATTTTTTAGCAGGTTTTTGTGTTATTGATACCTCTTACGACGGTGTGGTGTAGGATATATAGTATTGTAATACTATTTTTATTGTTAAACTATGCAAAAATATAAAATTTGATAAAATATCAATCATTTTATGTAAATTCAATATTTTCTTTGTCTTAATTTGTAGCTTTAGGCTGGTTTTAACTCAAAGGGAAGAAATCGATGTCGGATTTTGTTAGCCGGGGTTGCCGCCTAAACTGTTTACTTAGATTAGATTTTAGATAGATTTAAGATTAAGATTGCCAATTGAGCACCATTGGAATAAGTTAACACGTGCTACTGGAGCCTCGAAGTTATGAAAATCTCGTCTCTCTCGGCGACCCATATCTGTGGAACGGTTAAAGCTATTTGCCAGTATTATGCATTAAATTAAAGGCCATTCTGTTTATTTTATATTCAAAAACAAAATGCGTAAGTATTATTGAATTCGAGATAGACAGCCAATGTCCCGATTAACGTGACTACGTACGCCTTAGGGTGAAAATGAAGCATATCTGGGTATAGCCGACTACTTGGAGAACGCATGGTTTTAGTTGTTCGTCCTTTGTAATTAATTGGTTGTAATCTGTGGTGAGCTCGACTCGGAGTTAATGTGACTTTTTTATGAATTTCGAACAGTTGTTCTTTTGTAAGTTTGGGTCGAATATTTCCGGAGAAGTTTCCATCATCGCTTTATTAAGATTTTTGTCGCCATTTGACTCTTTACGGTGTTTTGCACTGTCGGATCAAACAATGCCAAGCCAACAAGTTCAGGACTAAGATACCACAGGTGATTTATCATTTTTTATTTCCTTTTTCGGTGTATGTTTTCGTATTTCAATATATTTTCAATGAGGTCTAGGTCTTCTTTTGATGCTAAACGCTTCGTAGAATCTGAAGAACCATCTGTCCCGAAAATAATCAAGCGCAGCTTCAACAAAAACTCCTAACCATGAAATTGTCATTGCTGCTGGATCCCTGTAAAGTGTCCTATAGGAACGTTAGTCGTATCATTTTTTCTACAGTAGAAGCTCTCGGAGAGGACCCCAAAAAATATATGATCTTTAATGGCTTTATCCGTTTATTCCGGAGAATAAACAGCGAAAAATACTAGCAACAACCTCAAGGAAGATACCCCAAAACAAGGCTATTTGCGTGCAATGGCATGGAAAACTATTACCAGGTATTCCCAAACCAGTGCAGAAAGAACGGGTTGCTGTTCTGGTATCATCTGGTATGGGGGTAAAGAACAACTCCTGGGCGTTCCTGAAACTGACAGTAGCTCAGGGGAGAAACAAGACTTAGCAGTGTACGAATGCCTAGAATAATGGGGTCTTACCAGCTTGAGCAGATATTAAGTCGAGAGCTTCTGTACCTGCGTACCGACTTATAAGAAGTATTGTTGAGAGGGATTTTTGATTGCAAGTTTGGCAGCACATCCGGACATCAAACAAACATATTCACGCGATTTCTATAAGAATAGTCTGCGATTGACAAATCCAAGTTCGATGTAGGCGAGAATGTTTTTAAACTACTTCCCAGCTGACTTCCCAAGAACAAGAGGTCGTAGAAGCACTTTGTGTTTTCATCTTCCGATATTTTGATATTTATTTTGTATTGTTTATTTATTTATTTTTTTTTTTTTGTATCAAAGGACTACAAATGTGTGTTATAAATGAGAGTGTGGCTTATTGATTTTACAAAACCTATAATGAACAAGATAATGGTTATGTAGATATAATATTGGATGGATTGGGTAAACATAATCAATAGGTTGAAAAGGATTAGAGACAATAGATTGAATTTAATACAACAAATAGTGAAAGCGAAATTCAGAAATATTTTTAGGTCCAAAAAAAGACCTAAACCGCATTGAAGATTTATTGAAATACGAAACAAATATCAGATAAAGGAAATAACAAAATGATATATCATCTATGGTATATTAGTCCCGAACTTGTTGGCCTGCTCTGATAGATCAAACCACCGTAAAGAGCCAAATGCGACAAAAATCTTAAAAAAGTAAGCAGAAGAAGATGGAAAAAACCAAACTAATAGTATGGTTACACTACAGATTTTTTGCCGGGTCAACAAACGTCAAATAAATCCACTTCGAGAGGATTTATTTGACGTTTGCGCTATGGAATTGACATTTGAAATCCAAACCCACTGGGTTAATCCGGCTAAGTGTAACCGGGGTATAACAAAAGAACAACTGCCGAAATTTCCAGAAAAAGTCTACCAGGCGTAATTACAGGGTATATTTACTTGTTGTTCAAGAGATTAAGCATTAACTCCGAATTTCTTGAAAAAGATCCTGTAACATGACCGCAGAACATCAATTACCAGGAAGGGTAAAGGATGTTAAACAACTTGAAAGTTGTGAACGACATAGCAGAGCAAGGAGTCGAGTTCATCACCAAGTAGTCATCTTTACCCAGATGTCTCCAAAATCACATTATGTCAGCCCTTAAATAAATTTAGATATGAACAAATTTTATAGGCCATTTGTTTTCATTCCCAAAAATTGATAATATGGGAAGAAATAAAAAATAATTTAAAAAATTAAGCTACAATGTTTTATTTATAAAATCACTTAAAACTAGAACATAATTTTTAATGATGGATTCTCTCAAATAAAACGCTGGTGGCCGTTTAATATTGCCACAATTTTTAATTAAGATTTAATCATTAAAAAATATTTTCTAGTTTTAAGTGCATTTGTAAATAAAACACTGTAACTTATTATTTTAACTATTTTTTATTTTTAACTTTTCAGCATTTAATTTTTTTGACCACTGGGAACCTCATATCAAAATTATAGCCAATTTAGGCCGAAAATGTATATAAAAACTTTAAAATACCTGAAATCGTGTTGTACCGTTATATAGGGGCTATACTATACCAAAACCTTGACCTGAGTCCAACATTTTTAGTGAGGAAGTTTCTGTACCATTGGAAACCCCAAATGCCAAGTTATAGCCAATTCGACCTAAAAATTTAACCAGAATCCTTAAAATACTTTAAATCGGGTGGTACCGCTATATGGGGGCTCTAAGAAAAAAGTGGACCCATATTGGTTTTGGTTTCATATTCATATATTGTCATGCAAGTCTGAAAAGTGTGCAAAGTTTTAGTTCGATTGGTCAACTACAACTGTGTGGAAAATAAGTTACTACATTTGAACTAAACAGACACAAAAGCAAGTTAAATTAAACACTGTAGAAAGGGTTTTTTCACAATATACTCCATTTTCACCCTAAGGCGTTTTCGGGACATTGGCTTTATTATCTTGAATTCAGTATTACTTACGTATTTTGTTGTTCGGCAAGAAATATTAAGAATAGTATGGCATTTAATTTAATGCATAAAACGGGCAAATAGTTTTAACCGTTTCATAGATATGGGTAGCTGAAGTCGTCAAATAGCCAAAAAGTCGAGATTTTCATAACTACAAGGACCCAGTGGCATGTGTTAACATATTCCAATTGTGTTCAAACTTTAACAATCTTAAAACTAAACACTTTAGGGGAGTGCCGCATAAAAAAATCCGACATCGATGTTTTCCCTTTGAGTTAAAACCAGACTAATGCAACAAATTAAGATAAAGAAAATATTGAATTTTAAATAAAATATTTGACAATTTAACAAATTTTATATTTTTTAATAGGTTAATAATAAAAAATGGTATTACAATATACATATAACCATGTTTTTATATCCACACCGTGGTAAGGGGTCTCAATAGCATAATAATCTGCTAAAAAAGCGACTTTAAACGGCCAACAATTTTAATTTAAGACACTTTGATGATTTTTCCCAACTTTAATTGTCAATTTTACGACTTTTATGACGATTTTAGGCCAAAAACTGTTTGCATATTTTGCATATTTTTTGCATATTCTGCATATTTTTTGCATATTTTGCATATTTTTTGCATATTTTGCATATTTTTTGCATATTTTGCATATTTTTTGCATATTTTGCATATTTTTTGCATATTTTGCATATTTTTTGCATATTTTGTGCATATGCAAAATATGCAAATATGCAAAATAAATACAAAATATGACCCTGCCATTGAATTTAGATTTCTTTGAAACGAATTTTGGTCCAATCAGAATCTTCGTATCTCTATTATTAAAAAATATGCAAATATGCAAAATCCGATGTCTAATAATAAACAATAATTGTAGAGAATCGTCTACGAATGGCAAATTACTCGCGTGGGTGAATTTTATATAAAAAGCGCAAAAGAATAATCTGATCAAAAAATCGTCCAACAATCTTCCAATTGTTTGCAGGGGAAAGTTGTATGAAGTAGTTGACATAATTTCGGAACGAAATGTCGGAGCGAAATCGAATCGATTTGCCCTACTCCATATATATATATATGTATTTCTTACTTACTTACGAAAACACACTCTACAATTCTAACTGTATTTGGTTGTTTTATTTGCTAAAGTACGAAAGGTCAATAAGCTAATCAAAGTGTACAAAAATTAATTTGACTTGATTTCATTGAAACTATGTAGTGTGTTTTTTATTATTTTTTGTTTCAAATAGGAAGTCAAGTTACAGTTGAGTCATATACGTTTTGTCATCTAAGTTACAAAAAATTGATTATGGATCTGCTTGTGAGTACTGCTAGTTCTGTGAGCAAAGTATTTTGCCTTTATCTAGATTATTTCTATGTTGGCACGATATTCCCAGTGTTATTGTCCCATCCACAGATTTCCATCATTCAGCATCGTTTGCCATTGTTGTCTTCTCATCGCTACTCTCACTCGTGAAATCTTTAGCACATTTCTTGAAATTCTAAAGTATAGTTTATAATTATGTTGCTGTGTTGTTGTCGGATTTATTAACAGTAACAACCACAAAATATAATTTGTTTATCACTGAGTCATTCGCATTATTGTTGTTTTTATTTCAAACAGGTTGGCGGCTGTGTTGGTGGTGTTATTTCTTGTTTTGGTTTTTTTCTTTTTTTCTGCTGTTGCTTATTAATTTAATATATTAGACAGGTAAGAAATGGTTGCCAAATGTTTTTAATGTAAAAAAATCCTGTATGTTTAAGTAAAAATATCTAAAGTTCAATAGCAATAATTTTGATTTTTTTAAGCTAATAAGGAATATTTTACTAAATACATAAAAAAGAATAGGAGATAGAAGAAAACTAACTAAAATTTCAGAAAGAACTTTGTAAAGTAACTTGATGACAAAATGATCGTAATAACTAAGAGCGACGCACTTCCTTCATTTGCAAGAATTTCTCTATATCAATATAATTTGCCTTCTTTCTCAGTTATAACCCGGAGTCGTAGTGTTTATATGGCTAAAGTATTGGCAAATTATCTTCAACATTTCCAGAATTTCAACCAAAACAAGGGTATCCTGCATGGGTTTGGGGTTGCGTATTTATCGTAATCCCTAGAAATTGGGGTTTATGTATATGTTTGAAAACATTTTCCACCAAACATAAGACATTTAGGAATAATCATATTCATATTCACTAAATATTGTATTATAACATTTTACAATACCCCCGATTATTATGTGATTTTCAGTTATATGTGTCACCTTAAATATGTATATTTTGACTTTTTCTCCGCCATATACATTGTTATATTTAATTTGGCAACTCTTTTTCGATGATTAAAAGTTATGATGCTGTTTATATTTAGTAACATTATTTTTTTCAAGGTAACATTATTTTGCCGATTCTCGTCTTGTTTTCGTTTTTACATTATTTTTAGAGTTGCCGGGTGCAAATAAATATCAACGACAAATCCACATTTTTAGATTTTCATTATGTTGAAACATACAGATGCTCGTATCATAATAAAGTCTTTTAAAAGAAATTTGTTCTGATTTAAACAACACTCGCGCATATACATACGTTATTCGAAGTAATTCTGAAACTTTTTCAATCTGGATAAATAAAAATAAAGGGTGATCCATTTAGAGGTTCTTATTTCTTTAAAGAGAAAAACACAGAAAAATTAAATTGAATTGGGAATTTTTATTATCACTTGAAAGAACATTCGATGACATTTATTTTTTGCAAATATTGACCAATTTTCAATGACTCGTCAAGCTTTTCGACTTTTCGACTGTTAACTGGCGAACGGCACGTCTGATGTTTTCCCCAAGACCGGAATCGAAACGGCTCTATCCGCATACAATTTTCACCTTACATATTCTCACAGGAAAAAGTCTTAACGGAGTGATATGAGTCGATCTTGGTGGCCAATCGAACGAAGTGTTCTTTCAATAAATCCATTGATTGATGTGATATGTGGGTAGTGACGCCGTTTTGTTGAAATCAAAAGTCGCCGAGATTACGAGCTTCAATTTCAGTTGTCACGGCGAACCGTGACACCGACCCACAAACCGTTATTTTTTCTGGATAAAGTGACAGTTCTTGAATCTCTTTATGTTGCTCTTTTTCCCAAATGTGGCAATTTTGCTTTATAGGTATGTAACTATAAAGCCAGAAATGTGCCTCATCACTGAACAAAATTAGGCTTGAAACACACTCCCCACATAACGCGAATTTTCGTAATAAAGTTGAACGATTTGTAAACGTTGTAGAGGCGTAAGCTTTTCCATGATAAAATGTCAAACAGTACTGTCAAAAAAAGGCTGTTGAAAAAAGTACCTCTTGTTGGATCACCCGTTACATACATACATTTCAGACAACAAGGGTCGCGCTTGGTATATATAAATCCAATATTTTGCAATATTTCGACTATTCCGACTTTCTGATCAAATTCTGAATGAAATTCATGAAGAATGAAGATAAAGTAAAGTTATCAGCTTCTCTACATTTCCATTAAGATAAAAATATCCTTTTTAGGAAAATGTTAAATTAAAAAAGTGTTTTTCGAGCTTGAGGTCATGTTTTTATTTTTTATTTCCAATATTTCGCAATTCCTTTAAATTGCATCTTCAGGGAAAATCTACAAAATATTTAATTAATATTAGTATCAAAGCGTTTTACATTTTGCTTAACAAACACAAAAAGATTCAAAGAAACGAGAATCTCTTACATTTATAACTTATAAAACTAGTGTCAAGTTTACTTATATAAATATTGGAAATAAAAAATAAAAACATGACCTCAAGCTCGAAAAACACTTTTTTAATTTGAATACAAATACAAAAGGTCGAAAATACACAACTGAAGAAAGGAAAATGTTAAATTTTAACAATTATAAGAGAATATTCACATTGTTGTTATCAATTGTGCCAAATAAGGAGCAAGGATTATTTTGTACACAACTTTTTAAGGAAAATTCTGTCAGGACAAGATGCGTATCATTGGAAATCATTTCGAAAAAAGGTTTCTACTGTCGTGTTTAGCGTTTTTTGGTTGTGAATGACACTGAAGTTAAGCATAGTACACACGGTCCAACAAAACTGACAGTCAACGTACTTTTACGGCAATTTTCTGGCAAATAAAAAATTTTTGTTAGCTAAAAATGATTGAAATACAACATCTAAGGTATAATTTAGTGATTAGGAAAGTAATTATTCAGCTAGATTTTGATATTAACGAAATAGACCTCGATGACTGTCAGTTTTGTTGGATCGTGTGTACTATGCTTAAGGATAATTACTTTGACTACAGCTGATTTAAGAAAAATTATGTCAGTACAACATTACATACACTAGGTAACTAATTGTTCGCAAACGATATTTTCTTAATTCATTTTCAAATAAGCAAACCTGTTTAAGACTAAAATTGTTGCAAAAATAAGTCAGAAATGCTAGCAAAAACCAAGAATTATATCTACCTAAATTTTTTCGGTAACATAAAATGTTTGCAAAATAATTTAAGTAAGGTGTTATTTCCACTTGCAAATTTTACAAAATTGGAATTTTTTATTGCCTCATTTTAAAGTACTGGTAGAATAAAATATGTTTCACCTTAGAGCAATTCCATCATATGATGAGATGCACCACCTTGCATTGCAGGTCTTTAGCCGCATGCTGCTTCAACACTATTGGTACGTACCCCTAATATTAGAGAAGTCCTAGTCCCTTTGAAAGATATGTATGTATATATGGTATACCTAATCCAGCTAGTTATTCTACTAGCAACTCTTCCTATCTAGTATTCCTACTAGTCCTTTCCCTGGTACTACAGTTAACATACCGTCTAGTCCGTTGTCCAGTACACCCACTAGTGTCCATGCTAGTAGTGCGACTAGCAATCCGTCTAGTCTTCCAGTCTACAATGCTCATCCCCTGGGAAAGGAATCATGCATCTGGTCTCGCATTTATTATCAATCAGGTATAGTCTGTTCCCTCCCATTTCCTTGAAGTCATGAGCATCATGGTTAATTCCAATTATACTGATATCGAAATCACAAATGTGTACAGGTAGTTCGCAAAAATTCCCATTCTAAAGTCAAGCAAATATGCTACCAATGGAAAATCGTACCGCCTGATCTTCTTTCTTTCAACTGCAGTAAAAGTGTTTGAATCCCTATTTCTTCCTGCTGCTCAAATGGGCCAATTTATTTATATATCGCATTTAACCAGCTAAATAATAGATTAATGAGAAAACTTTGGAAGCGATTGGTTCACTTTTACGGATTTTACAGCTTCTCAAAGACAAACGATAACAAAATTCTTTCAACTGAGCTTGCCACCGTACATATATTAAACTTTTATCCAGTATTTATCGTGGCGTTGGAATGTTCCATAAAAAATAAGACTTGAGAAGAGATTACTGTCTACGTGCTGTTGACAATTTCTCAAGCTTAACAGTGTCAAGTTTATTGCATTCAGTACATATTGTTGTCTTATTGTTGCACTGATTGACGTGCTTCTTGTTTTTCTTTGTGCTACGCTCATATGATTTCTCTGCAGTGCAACTGGGAAACTATGAACATACATATCTACTTGACGAATCAAACGACCAATGCAATGCAAGAGTAGCCGGCGATCTCTACTATCATTTTCATTTTACCTGTCACAATGTCATAAAGCGGACGAATGCGCTATATCACCCCTCTACGAAAATTACTGAGAAGAAGGAGGTCGGTTTTTTTTTAATATTCGACTTTAATTTCTCTTACTTTGTATCAGGTTATTTATGATGTTGAGTTGTGTGCAGATGGAAAATGTATTTTAGACATCAGATTGTCCGACAGCTTTATTGGCAACAAAAGTAACAACTTTGAGAGGAAATTGCCAATAAATTGTTCCATAAAAGGCGTTAGTCTAATATGATAGTGTTGTTGTATTGATAAAATAAAAGAAAAACGATGTCACAAGCAATCAAAACAATGGTTTATATGAAGCTGCCTATCTATCAATCTTTACGAACAATTACTCTGTATTTCGGTCGTTCACATAGAGTGAGCTGTTTTCAGGTAAATTGCTATTTGAGGTGTTTTACTTGAAACAACGATTTAAAAGTAGTTATCCGCTGTTGCAGTGACAAAAACAAAGCAAAGCATCGATGTTAACATTACTATGAATTTAATTCCATAGGATGTTGCATGCCAAAGTTCGTCTGATCAATTCAATTCAGTGTACTTCACATAGCGAAATCACATTTACGAATTTTCAATTATATTTGCCAATTCGAGCCGTAATATTTACAGCGGCAAAGCAGCTACAACCATGGAGAAAACAATTTTAATTACAAAGGTAAAAACTACTTGTGACCCTCTTAAATGGAATAAAAGGTGAAGAACTGTGTGTTGGACTACCTTTTTCCGAAGAGAACTATTAAGGATATGTTAATGGAAAGATGGCTGTCCTGAACCTCGTCCAGAATAGCCCATATAAAAAGTGACAGTGAAGCCATGTCCGTCTGTCTGTTTATCTCTCCGGCTGTCTGGAACCCACGATAACTCTCGAATGGACCAACCTATTTGGTCCAAAAGTTGTTTTCCGTAATATTTTTTTCGTAACTTGGATCAAGTTCGAAGGTCTACAATAACTCTCAAAGGGAGAACTGGATTTGGTCCAAACTTAGCAAAGATTAACTTCGGGTACCACGCACATAAAATTTCGAAATTTTTAGCACAAGTGAAGTTTAGGAATGAAGATCGTAATGCAGTTTTTGCAACAGGTTGAGCTCCAAGCCTCTTTTTCGGCGGTACAATTCTTTTTTTTCGGGTGCAAGCAACTATTTTCTGAGATAACGTCCCAAAAGCTCTAAATAACCGTGCCGTTATCATTATCAGATCAAATGACTGAGGAGAACGAAAACTTTCGGATTGAGTATCTGATTTGGCCAAAACTTTGCACATCGTAACATTTCGTCTAAACGTACTTCAAGTTACAAGAAGATTTATATTGGAAAACATCTTTGGGTACCTCACTCACAAAACTTCAGCATTTTTACTTACGTGCAGTTTAAGGGCAGTTTGCAAATTTTACCGAAAATTCTGCTTGTGGTCCTGTTGCTGCGATATTATGTTTTTCGTGGGCAAGCTCATGATTCCTGACATAATGGTTAGACAGCGGAGTTCTATGCAAATGCGCATATAAGCTTAGAACGGTGGTAGGACAAACCAAAAGTTAACATAAAAAATTTCGGCGATGGCAAATCCCCTCAGTGTAATGCTGGTTACATTTCTTGAGTATTTTAGCCATGAAAAACTTCTCTACAAAGCGGTGTCGTAAGTAAAAACGCCGTTCGGAGATAAGTAGGTCCCATATCATTATGTGCGTGAAGATAAAATCGATTTTAACTAGCGGAGACAAAAACCACATTGGTGGTGGTATAACAGTATGAGAGTTGTATAAGAGATTCGTACGAAGGTAAAAACGATTTTGAAAAACGATTTTCAAGGATATATGTTTTAGGCTATTGCTCAGGATATAGAAAAGATATGTGCACACGGAAAGTAGCGTTGGACAGCTGAATGTGTGCACTTTACAGAAATGAAAACTGATTCGATGATTGTATAAATTTTGAAATATTTGCTGTTTATGAAAAGACTCTATATATGTGAAATATTTGCTGTTTATGAAAAGACTCCATATATGTGGGTGGACCTATTGCGGGCCCCCCCCCTAGGAAAAATTTAAGCGTTGTGCGGATATAGGTCTGGCACACTTAAACAGGGTATTGGGACCACTATAAGAGTATACTATTTTGGTAATTTTGAAATATTGGCCGTTTTTGAAAAGACTCCATATATATGGGTGGCCCCCCTAGGAAAAATTTAAGCGTTGTGCAGATATATGGCCGGCCCTTCGGGGATTTTGTGTAAGTGTGTGTAGTTTAGGGCGACCCATAAAACAAAAACAAATTTGGAACTCCTACTCCTTAATTTTTTTCATTTGATCCATAAACCTTTTATATGAAATTTTATGGCTATCGGTAAACGTTAACCCGTTCCAACCTGGTATATACGGGGCCAAATGTGATTTTTCAGGAAATATTAAAATCCAATCCGATTTTCACAAATGTTTGTAGCATTTATTTTTTAGTCACAACAATAAAAAGGTAAATTTTTTCATCGATTGGAAAATAATTGTGGTCTGTAGAACGATTTCCTGAAAATTCGCCTTTGGCCCCAATACAAAGTACTATGGAAATAAAGATCGGTCAGGGGACACGGGCTATTGTTAACCGATCGTCATAAATTTTTATAGAAATCGTTTTTCAGTCACAACATTTTGTACATATACATATATCCAGTATTTACCCACGTTTTTGGTAAATACAGGGTAGAATCCCATCTATAGTGATATTGTCATAAAGTGGTGGTGAGTTTTAAAATTACTTCTATTAACTATTAAACAGGGTAAAAATAATTCTTCTTAATTTTTCAAAATCAATTCGATGTTAAAGTGCTGTTTCATGAACATTTAAATAAATGGTAAATTTTACGATCACATTCATTTTAACACTGTTACCATAACGACGCTTTTTATTTTTCCTTTAAGGAAATAAAACTAAAGGTATTTTATAGACTTGGCACTTCATCACTGTGGCTGAAGCTTCTTTTTGTTGAATTTAAAATAGTTTTATTAAAAAAAAAAGAAACAGAAAAGGACGGTCTACAATAGCTTCATGCTGATGACTATCGCTAAATAACATTGACAGTGATAAGATGTTGCTTGAAAGCTTTGTTTTCCATCAAGTGTCTACTTACTTGAATGTTTGAACATATGCAGTGTGCGGCACAATTGATAATAAAGCTTATCTAGATTACTTGTGGATTCATAACTCACTCAGCGTTTCTTCTTCACATTTTGTGTTGTAGACATAAATGGCTGCATTTTGTTGCAGCCGCCTAACTAAACAAGGTTGTTTGGGAAATTTATGAACAATCATCGCACTCGTACAACTAAGCAATCCAATCCAACTAACGTTATCCGTTAAGGCTGGTAAAATTTAACATCTTACAGCGAAGAGGCTTATATAGCTGGCAGCAAAATACTAATCGTCTAGTAGTCGTCTGCGTTTTTGCTTGTTGAAGGAATAACTAAACGAGTCATAAATATGATTAGACATTATGCTTCCAGCTTGTAGATCATCTTCCATGTTGTTGGACAGAAATCTATGTAATGCTTTGGGGCTACAATGTTAAAAACAATTGGAAATTTATTTTTTTATTCTTTTTAATGGTTTCACAGTAGGAGGTTTGTATTTTATGCTAAAATTCTACTGAAAGTAAAATTTTGAAATTTCAGATACTCTGCAAGGTCATAATAGTCGCCTTTTTTCTAATAATTCGATCGGAACATATTGCATTCAAAATCCCTTGAAAGAAAGTTTTGGCAATGTTGGACAACAAACCTCCTTTAGGGTTCGATCAACTGTGATCTTTCATTTCATTTTTGGTACCATTCGGCAATCCAGACAATTCGATAATTCGGACACCGCCGAAACATGGACATCATCGAGATTTTGTACTGTATATTGAATAGGCCGGGGCGATTTGAAAACCTTATTGGGCCCTTCGCGTTTCTTATTTCTGGGATTGAACTGAGCAAAAAAGACTACTAGACCATAGGTCTATCGTGAAAATCGAGCCTCCCGATTTTGACTTTAAGTTGTTTATCCACGTTTTTTGGACATTTTGGCATATAACAGCCAAAAAAAAATTGAGATTTTCGATCGAACACAAGGACAACAATTGTAGCCATGACAGTAGTTAAGAACTCTCTAATACATTACAAAAGCATTGGAACGCTCCTTCAGGCAGTTTTGGCCTTGAGAATGTGCAAACTTTTCGAAAAATGTCGATAAATGGCACTGTGCTAATACAAAAGTTGACCAGAAAAATATTCAAGCGTTCTGATGCAAAATTATATCGTGTTGGGATCCATAGACAACGACAATACCTTTAGTTCGCTTCTATCACTTCGTTTTATTTTTTTATAACGGTAAAAATACTGAAAATCTGGGTTTCTTACATTTTCAAATTTAAACGGACATATCTTCTTTTTTTCACAACGGATTTCTATTGAGCCATTTCTCCCTTTTAAAGGGGTGAATAATATCTTTCGAACAAGTTATTATTTTCTTAAATCGGTTAACACATGGCTAAGTTATAGTGGTTTTAGTCTGAAAACCCCCACAAAAAAACTATAACTGAATTTCTCATAATTTTCAAAAATATGTTTTCTTGTTTTGTTCAATGTGTATTTTGAAAATTGTGAGAAATTCAGTTATAGTTTTTTGTGGGGGTTTTCAGACTAAAACCACTATAACTTAGCCATTGTTAACCAATTTAAAATAATAACTTGTTCGAAGGATATTATTCACCCCATTAAAAGGAAGCAGAATCAATAGAAATCCGTTGTGAAAAAAGAAGATATGTCCGTTTATCGTTATAAAAAAATAAAACGAAGGAAAAATTCGGGTTTTAAATCTGTTCGCGTTCATAAAATTGGCCGATGTGCTCAAAAGTTATAGCCGTTTTTATTTTATATAAAGAAAAATATTTAAAAATGTCTTATTTGTTGTTATGAGAAAATTTATGCATAAATCGTTAACGGCATTCCATATCTATTGGTAGATGTTTAAATATTTACTAAATTTATTATTATTTTAGCGGAAAATCAACAAATAATAAACAAATATTGAAGTAAATCCAAATTATCCTGTCACAGAGTCCGTACAAATCTTGAAAAAAATAAATTAAAACATATCTGACTGCGTAGAAAAATATGAAAGCAAATTTATAGAGATTTTGTACATAAAGCGCATATTAGCAACAACAAAAGAGAAAAACTTATTGTTGAAAAATATTGTTGCAAATATATTTTTTGGCTTGATACGAAAAAGTAGAAAAAATATTTGGGAGTTCTCCAACTATTTCGCTAAAATCACATACAATATTTAATGTGTACTGCTAAAACTTCATCAAGAAAGTTGGTTTACCATCGCGAAAGCTTAGTTGCTTACTGTGATAACTTATAAGGATAGGAATATAGAAGTAATATTGAGATTACAATCATTTAAAAACTGTGAAAATTAAAAAGCCTATTATTCGCGAATTAATTAAAATCAGTTGATGCGCATCCGTTTTTGGATACAGCGAATCAATATCTTTCAATATTTATGCATATTTCGATGTTTCACTCAGCGGCAATAGTGTGCCGCCAGTTGCATCACACAATGCAAAAAACCTTAAAGTGAGTAAAAGTTCGCAAATATTATAATCGCGTATAAATTTTTTTAAATTTTATGTAAAATTTT
Organism: Musca autumnalis; assembly: GCF_047663935.1. Classification (NCBI taxonomy): domain Eukaryota; kingdom Metazoa; phylum Arthropoda; class Insecta; order Diptera; family Muscidae; genus Musca; species Musca autumnalis. The sequence continues at coordinate 130,228,201 of NW_027412088.1, read as the reverse complement.
TTAAGGAAAATCGCTGTTTAGTACTCTGTTTGTCAAAACATATTTTTGCTGATTTTCCGTCGCTTAAAAAATCTAAATTCACGCGGGGTTCAAAGGAAATTGAATGATACTTGTAAATTTTAAACGCAAAAAGTAGGGTTTTTTAAAAAAATTTACGCATCAAATTTTGGCGTTTAGACTCCGATTACTAAGAAACTGAAAGGAGCACACTAATGAGGTATGCATTAAACGACGTAAAATCGTGAGTTCTATAATCCTATTATGAGTTTAGAATATTATCTTGTTGCGTGTCCGAATTATTAGAAAAATTCAAAAAACCCCGAAATTCCGGCTTCAAAATGTCAGCATAAATTTTAGGTGGATGCAGTGGATATATCGAAAAATCATACGCTAGTATCATGTTGCCCATGGACTATTCTGTGATTCTTTCTTTAGGCATAGGTCTATAAAATGTACGGTTAAGCCAGAAATCGGGAGGGAACATCAAAAAACTTGTTGGCTTCAACCCATTTTTACCCATTTTTCTGCATTGATTCCAACACAGCTTCCACGTAAATTAATTGTAATGGTCGACACTATAGGATCTCTCCTAAAACAATTCACTTTAAAGAATTTTAGTCATACTATATAGAATATGTTAACAGTTCGCGAATTCTGAATTTGTAAAACATTTTTGGTTTTTACCATATGTAGGACCACTAAGGTAATGACATTTTTACAACCTCGTATCCCTGTATCATATTTTGATGAGTTTTTGCCTAAGATTAGATAAAATCTTAATTATAAGGTAATTCAATAAAAAATCTCACGCACAAAGTCATTTGAAATTTTTTCTATACTAGCAGACCCCGGTCCGCGTTGCTGGCCCGTCGTAATGAGTTTTAATGACCACTTTTTATCGACTTTATACTTGACAATTCAGAAATAGGTATTTTCTACCTCACTTCTTCGGTCCATTGTCAAACCGAGAAGGATTTTAAATTTATCAACAGATTTGGTCTGTAACCTTTCCTTTCTCTTACGGAATGTGTCGGATTTTTTCGCCAATTTATGCTTTTTAGGATTTATTATCGTCCATGTTCCTGTCTCTTTCCTAAAGCGGTCTAATTATAAAAGTTAAAAAATGGTTAAATCGAATTCTCCCGCTTATTGAGTCTTATATGTTTTAGCTTTTCATGACTGATGGACCGTTGAACCTCACCATTTAAGGAAATTTGTAAATATATAGTTTTTCTTGATCGGGGGGCGCAACCACCGTTGGCTCGAAAATTAATTTGCAACCCGATTCTCTTATAAGTTTAGCAAATATAGCGACTATAAAATAATCGGCCCCGAAATTCGTCTACAAATATATAGCATTTCGGACCGCGGCCCATTCCTGAACATTTTCCAAAAATTATGTTCCGTAGTTTTGGTCATCAGTTTTCAAGATATAACATATTAAAATAAGTGGGCGTGGTCATTAGTTTTCAAGTTATAACATATCAAAAAAAGTGGGCTTGATCCGGTATTTTGGCTCCAAATATGTACCTAGGGTGGAGACAACTTCATTGCCTACCAAAATGTATGTTGAAACCGATATAATCATAAGTTTGGCTTATACATATAGCATTTAAAAGAAATTCATAAAATATACATAACAACGGCAAACATTGAGCTTTTGCTGCAAATACCTAGATTGTGGATTAATCCGCAAATTTTTAAACCGATACATGCATAATTTTTGCAAATATAACGTTTTTTTTTTTAAATATCGCATAGAGCCGGGGTCGTGGTAATCTTTTCTTTCCGTAAAAACCTAAGTTGGGTTTTTTTAATATGCCCCCTTCAAAATTCAAGAAAATATGCGTACTATTTTCACCGGGTGCCATTCCAGTATATTCCCTTAGATTTTCAGAAAATCGGTTCAGAAGTTTTGTAGATGTAACATATTTTAAAAAGGGGAAGTACCCCGCCCCTTCCGAAATTTAACTGAATTTGTAGCCTATTTTAACCGTGGCCATCCCTGTACATTCCCTGGTAATTTCAGGAAAATCGGTTCAGTAGTTTTTGTAGAAATGATAAAAATTAAAAAAATTGAATTGAAAAAGTGGGCGTGGTCAAATTTTCATTGCATAAAAACCCAAGTCTGGTTATGGCGCACATTTTACAGAAAGAATTATTCAAATCGGTCCAGCCGTTCTCAACTGTTGCCATTACCAACGAACGACATTTGATTTTTATTTAAGTATATATACATTAGCTTTGTTGACAAACTTTAGAAGTCACGACATAACCAAAATGGCATAACCTGTTCTCACTAAATTTATCATCATATTATTATATATATGTAATTTTATGTGATATATATATCGTCACCATAAATGCCCGAAGACGTAACCCACAAAACCAAAACTTTACAGGAGAAGCAAAAAACGTTATAAAATTAAAAACTGTTTTATGGAATATTAATCTTATGACGGCGAGTATATGGGATATTATCGATCATATACGAAGGGGAATTAGTAGTGAAACCAAAACCGCTGAAGTGCTTAGTTTTGAGGTCCTCCATTACAACAAAATCTGCATTATTATCCCATTTTCCGAAATGCCGTTTCTTGAATAGCATCGTTGTTTTTGAACGTAGAAGCTTGACATTTTGCCAAAGCATGTATTTTAGCTTTATGTATCAGATTACGTCAAAAAACGAATTTCAATTTTCATGTCGGTTACGTCTTCGGGCATTTATGGTGACGATATGTATATATATATATATTAGGCCGGGGCGATTTGAAAACCTTAATGGGCCCTTCGCGTTTCTGATTCCTGGGTTTGAACTGAGCAAAAAAGTCCACTGGACCATATATCTACCGTGAAAATCGAGCCTCCCGATTTCGACTTTAAATTTTTTATTGACGTTTTTTGGATATTTTGGCATATAACAGCCAAACCGTTGAGATTTTCGATCCAACACAAAGACAAACATTGTAGCCAAGAGAGTAATTGAAAACTCTCTAAAAGATCGAAAAAGCATTGGAACGCTCCTTCAGGCAGTTTTGGCCTTAAGAATGTGCAAACCTTTCGGAAAATGTTGATAAATGACATTGTGTTACAAAATTTGACCCGAAAAATATTCAAGTGTTCTGATGCAAAATTATATCGTGTTGGGATCCATGGACAACGACAATGCCTTTATTTCGTTTGGGTCACTTCGTTTCATTTTTTTATAACGGTAAAATTAGTGAAAATCTGGGTTTCTTACATTTTTAAATTTAAACGGGCATATCTTATTTTTTCCACAACGGATTTCTTTTGATCCTTCTTCCTTTTAAAGGGGTGAATAATGTCTTTTGAATAAGCTATTATTGTTTTAAATCGGTTAACAAATGGCTAAGTTATAGTTGTTTATGTCTGAAAAACCCCACAAAAAAACTATAAAGGAATTTCTCATCCGTATGATAATTCGTTTTCTGAATGTTAGCGACCAATACAATACAATACGGATACAATTATAAATACATACGGATACAATATCTGTGTAGGAAGAGAGAAAATTAGGCCTACCACAACATAACAAACAACCACCACAAGTTAGTGTTAGAGAAGCATTCAAACCGTGCAGACGTGCAAGCGAAGAAGCCTAACCGAGTAGACGTGTATTCAACGACGCGCAATCGCAACGACGGGCGAGAGCAAATCATAAACTCCATTCGATTCATTTTATTTACTACATTAATCAATTCATTCTATTACATACTCCATTTAATATCATTTTATTAACATTCAATAAACTCATTACTTTTAAATTGTTTAATCTTAATAAACAAAACTCTTTCAATCCATCTTGTGAACGGATAAGTATAATCCAACAGGGATTCTGCAAAGATTCCCATATCTGTAATATTTTTGTTTATAGATTGCTTAGTATATCTGCAAACGCCTCTCTATCTCTAGCCTTAAACAATAGGGGTGTAATGTCTCGGATGCCAGTCCATTCAGGCCTTCCTTCTATCCTTGTGCGGATTACAATTTGCAGTAATTTATATTTTTGATTTCGCATTATATGTCCCAAATACGCTGTCTTTCGTCTTTTTATAACTGAGATAAGTTATCTTTCGCAGTGCATCCTTCTTATGCAATGTTCATACCAGCATTTGAATCACGTTGTTCGCTCTCATAATTATGTACACAAATTAACCCGTTCATACGACATGGTACACAATTCATAGCAACATGATTCATATTTTCATACTTTTTATTTACTGAATTTAAAGAAAGTTTCAGTCAAAAGACGAGTAAAATTAATTGATATAAACTGAAAAAATATTTGTCCTTCTTTCAGATACAGTGAGTCAATTAAGTATTTTGCCTCTTTAGAAAATTGAAAATTTTTCAATAAAATCGTTTGAAACCATCAAATTAGTGGTCAAAAAGTCGAATATTTATGTGTAGTATGTTTGTGGGTAGTTTAGTAAGCAATATCTGCAAGAAACGCAGCGAAAGGCTTAATGGTCTTCTAGATATTGACCAAAATCTATAACAACATAAAATATTTTACCTCAAAAAAGTATTTTGCCTTTTACATATTTTTTGAGAAAAAGACATTTTTGTTACACGCTAAAGATTTTTATTGTAACCGTTGGAGATTATGACATTATGCAACTGTTTCGGCACCAGTTCTACCACCTTGCGACATGTTTACGCGGTTATTTTCTCCAATTTTCCTACATTAATTTCTTTGACAATATGTTTTATTAATTTTGGTCATTACCGACATTAATCTCTAAGAAAATCAGTGAAAAATGATTCGCCGCTACCTTCAAATCATAACAAAAACTTAAAAAGTAAATAAAAAGCTAAAAGGCATCGCGAATAGTGAAAGAAATTACAGTTTAGAACTATGAAAATCAAGAACAGAGGCAAAAAATTATTTAAAAAATCGCGAAGATCCTTCCTGACCGCTTCCAAAAATTAATCGTGTCTTCAATATTAATCTCGGAACCAATGTCTTGCATAAATTGCCCACAAGTTTCCAAAATCCAGAGATATTGATGGTTTTGTAGCAAATAAAACATTAGAAAATAATTGGAAAATATAGGGAAACAATCATCCCTTGCCAAGACCTCTGAAGTTATAAAATTGGATTTTAAAAATGGTGCGGTTTAGTGGCGAAGGTATTTAAATATATTTGCATCGGATGACCCTCACATGTTGCGGGAAAATACCAATAAAGAGCGATCTATTTTGTCTTATTTATTAAAAAGTAATATGGTTTTTTCTTTCTATAACACCGTCAATATCTTTGGATTTTGAAACCTTGTGGACACTTCATCCAAGACATTGGTTCCGAGATTAGTATTGAAGACACGATTCATTTTTGGAAGCGGTCAAAAGTGATCTTCGCGATTTTTTAAATATTTTTTTGTCTCTGTTCTTGATTTTCATAGTTCCAAACTATAATTTCTTTCACTATTCGCGATGCCTTTTAGCTTTTTATTTACTTTTTAAGTTTTTGTTATGATTTGAAGGTAGCGGCGAATCATTTTTCACTGATTTTCTTAGAGATTAATGTCGGTAATGACCAAAATTAATAAAACATATTGTCAAAGAAATTAATGTAGGAAAATTGGAGAAAATAACCGCGTAAACATGTCGCAAGGTGGTAGAACTGGTGCCGAAACAGTTGCATAATGTCATAATCTCCAACGGTTACAATAAAAATCTTTAGCGTGTAACAAAAATGTCTTTTTCTCAAAAAATATGTAAAAGGCAAAATACTTTTTTGAGGTAAAATATTTTATGTTGTTATAGATTTTGGTCAATATCTAGAAGACCATTAAGCCTTTCGCTGCGTTTCTTGCAGATATTGCTTACTAAACTACCCACAAACATACTACACATAAATATTCGACTTTTTGACCACTAATTTGATGGTTTCAAACGATTTTATTGAAAATTTTTCAATTTTCTAAAGAGGCAAAATACTTAATTGACTCACTGTATCTATTTAATATTAAATAATATTATTTTCATTCATCTTTTCTATTTTTTCTCACAATTTTGCTGTTTTCAGCACATTTTTTAATTTTTCTATTTTCAAAATTATCGAGAGAGAGACCTGCCAAAATAACTTTTTGGTATACAGACTTTCTGGCAGGCATTTGATTTTTGTTTCTAAATTTGAACGCGAATTTAAAACGATGGACAAGAAATGCAGCTTACTACAGCAGAAGAGAAAATTTGCTATGATTTGAATGTATACTAGTCGTTAAACCGTTTACTTTTCATTCACGTTTTGCAGTTTTTCTAAAAATATTTGGGTTTTTAATAAATTTTTAAATTTTATAGTTTTTCTGTCATAATTAATTTATATCGATAAATTCTCTCATTTGTTAGAGATGGGACATATTTTATCGTCGTTCTAAGAGTAATTTAAATTGAACAATGTACAAAAATCGTTGTTCGTTCTCAAAATTTTGTATGGAAAATTAAGTAATTATATCGTAATTTGGAGTCGAACAACTAATAGAGAACGAATTACCGTCAGTCTGAACAAGGCATTAGAACATCGGCATTTGTCACATGGGCTGTCCAAGGAATTTTCAGAACTCTCCTATAAATTCACATTTCAAAAGCTTCAAGTCTTCTTATATCAGCAGTTTTTATGGTCCATACTTCCATTGCGTACAATAGCACGGACCAGACATAGGTTTTGATAAAACGAATCTTTGTTTCAAGATTAATGTCATGACTCCTAAACACTCGTCTGTATTTTGAAAATGCTTCTCTGGCCAGTTCAATTCTGCATCGTATTTCTTTTGAACAGTCCCACTGTTCAGTGATTGTAATTCCTAGATATTTGAAACTTTTAACCCTCTCCACATTGGTGTTATGAATTTTCAATGTTGCATTATTGTGGTCATTCTTTTTGCTTACAACCATGAATTTTGTTTTACTGATGTTAATTTTCAAACCATATTTCTCGCTGTGTGTTGTGAGCTTATTCACAAGATTCTGGAGTCCAGATATGCTATGCGACAGTAAGGTTGTATCATCAGCATATCGTATGTTGTTCAGAAATGTTCCATTTAAAGGAATGCCGATTGGAATTTTGTTTATCGATTCTTGAAAAATTTTTTCACCCTTGTCTGACTCCCTTGGATATTTCAATACTATTTGTCATTTTCCCGTTCACTTCTATTTGTGCATTTTGATTCCAATATAGACTTTTAATACATTGTACTTCTTTCTGATCTAGGCCAATGGAGATGAGGATGTCAATCAACTTATCGTGTAACACTGTGTCGAAAGCTTTTTCGTAATCAATGAAGCATAGAAATTGGTCTTTTTGTGCGTTTTTACATTTCTGAACCAATGTTTGTATTGAAAAAAAGTGCTTCTCGGGTTCCCATACCTTCCGTGAATCCAAACTGGGATGTTCCCATGGCTTTTTCACATTTTGAGTATATTCTGGAGTGGATAATACGCAGAAATATTTTTAGACCATTGCTCATAAGGCTAATAAGTCTGTATTCGCTACAATATTTTGCATGGCATTTCTTCGGAATGGTAATAAATGTTGATTTTAGCCAATCTTGCGGGAATCGGCCTGTATCATATACATGGTTAAATAATTTTGTTATAAGTTCTATATTTTCTTCAGCTATTAGTTTTAGGCTTTCCGAGGGAATCTCGTCCGGCCCACAAGCTTTCTTATCTCTCAGACTGTTTATAGCAGTTTCAACTTCTCTTCTACTTATTGGTGTTCCTGTAAGAGAATGTTGCGTCTGTTCTTCAAAAGTTGTTCTATGTTCATCTATAAAAATTTGTTTTATATAATCTCTCCAGATATTTTTCTTTTCTTCTATGTCAAAAACAGGATCATTATTATTGTTGTAAAGTACTTTTGAGGGAGTTTTGCGGTATACACCAGCAAGTTCTTTTAACTTTCTATGGAGATTAAAATCGTCGTGAAGGCTTTTTAATCTTTCAATCTCCTGACATTGTTTAATTATGTGGTTGTTTTTTGCTATTACAGCGGTTTGGATTTCCCTATTTAGTTTCCAATATCGTTCAAAATTTATGTTTTTATGTTTTCGTCTCTCTTCCATCAAGTAGAGAATATCCCGTGTCATCCACTCTTTCTGTTTATATGTTTTGTGGTATCCAAGGGTATTATCCGCTAGGGGCTTGAGCGTAGTCCTTAGTGCGTTCCACAAGTCGTTTACGTTTTCAGTATTTATGTTTCTCAGTTCTTGATTTATTTTATCTCGGAAATTGGCTTTGAATGTGGTATTTTCAAGCTTTGCCACATCGAGTTTACGGCGAATCTTTCGTTTTTTGCTCGTGGCAATTTTTATGCGCAACTTCATCATCAGAAGATTGTGGTCTGAAGGAACATCAGCACCTGGATACGTTGAACATGTCATAACCGAAGATCCGTATCTGGTATTAATTAATATAAAATCTATTTGATTTCTCACAATAGTGTCCCTTCTATCTTGCGGTGATTACCACGTGTATAGTCTTCTTGGGGGAAGACAGAACATTGTATTTGTTACCATCATTTTATGTTCCTGACAAAACTGAATTAGTCTATCACCCCTTTCATTTCTTTCGCCAAGACCGTATTTTCCAGTTATACCTTGGCACTTTTCTGCTCCTATTTTAGCGTTGAAGTCGCCCTGAATTATTGTTATATCGTGGCTTTTTGCATTTTCTAGTAGATATATAAAAATGTTTTTAACGTCTGTTTGTGCGTGACCTTTTTTAATGCTTAAATAAAATAAACGTTATTTTAATAATTAATAAGCAAAAGTTCATTCCCGCTACAGGAAATCATTTTTGAGAAAAAATATCAAAAATACATAACCCTAAGGATATACGTTTTGATATAACTACCATATCACGGTACCTGATTTGAGGTTGTTGAATTATAAATAAATATAAACATCTCTTCCAAATTTTATAGTTCTATCTTCATTTATTTAGAAAATATAGGTTTTTTCAATAAAGTCGCCAATCGCGATGATAATCAGCAGTAAAAAATTTAAAAACTATCCGAGACATGCCCTTAATCTTCACTTGCCCTAAATAATTTGATATTTTGTGTGAGAGGAATGTATTTTTGGTATTGAAAAAGGACTTGTGAGTCCACGTTTTTGAAATGCCACCCATATATCTTTACGTCAGACTTTCTTTGTGTCGAAGGTTGCAGCTCCTCTAGTTCTATTTCTTCATAGTCTCAGTGTTTTTATTTTGTATTTTTTTATGAGATAATTTTTGTTTTCCGTAGCTGTAGGCGTAAGAGGAGGCGGAAGTTCCAATTGAAAGTTGTTGCAATGGCGATTATAAAGATCAAACAAGCAACACATAAATCCTTTATTGTTAACATTGACGTTACAAATGTTTTCACAACTTGAGCCAGCCGGCTTAGTTTTACTTTGCTTATGAGTTTTAACCTGGTACCAGTTTGAATTTCTAGGCAGACAGTATGTCTTTGTACAAAATGAAGTCGCTCTATTGAGATCATCGTTACCACATTCGCTCGGTTGGTTCTTCTTGTCAGAGATTTTATAGACGTAGTCGCCAATATGATTATGGTGATAATGAAGCAGACGTTGAAAATGCCTTCAACACAACCGTAGTTGCCTTTGATGATGATGTAGTGAAATGTGGCTGGAATCGAATGTAGTCAAGTCTTAGTGAACATGATCTTGCTCAATGTGTTTTTGCCATTATTGGATTTCAGACAGTTCTTGCGTGAGGGAGTGAATGTGTGAGAATATTGGTGGCGACAGGGGTTAAACTTATTAATAAATGTACACGAATTATGGACATTTGAATCACACTCCGCTATCCACCTTGTTTAGCGTGAACTGTCTGTAAAAAAAAGTATAATATCGTAGGGGATTTATAAAAAATAAAAAAACTCATAAAAACTCGTGGGTAAAAGTTGTTGAATAAATCGAGCCATATGCGTAGTGGCGGTGATTCAACCGCTGCAAACACGCCAATATTCTTAAAAAATAACATATTTATACTTTCTACGCAAATTGTTTGGTTTCCTAAACAATATCTTTATACATAAGCATTTCGCCTATTCTTTTTCTGGCAAATGACGTTTTTACTTCGTTTAGTGTCGTAACTTATATTAGTTATAGCCATTTGTTTGGTTAAAGTGTTTATTTCTTTACAACAATTTATTGTTCAATAACTAATAACAACAATATATTTTTATAGTAAACAATTTTTGAACTTTCCCAACGCAACATTTCTGGCAGTCAAATCATTCATACACTTTATAAGATTTGCCGACGAAGACACCACCCACATATGGTTCTCCGTTAATGATTATACATACCGTGTCTGATACTTTTTATGACTTGTATAATTTATCTTAATTCAGTCACTACGATCAAATATGTATTAGGAAATTTATAAATAAAATTTCTTTAAGGAAATTTGGTAGAAAATCTCACAACACAAATGGTTTTATTTCTTTTTGACAGCTTAAATCGAAATTTTGTTCAAATTTATTATTGTTACGAATATGTAATTTGACAGAGAATAATCAAAGTCTTATCCTTAATTTTATTTTGATTATGGAACAATAACAGATTTTTCTAAATTTGTCATTCCACTTTGACTTACTTTCTATTTATGAGTCGAAATATAAGTAGATGATGATAAGTATGCTTATCATACAAAATGGAATATCTATCAACATCGTCATATAAAAAACAGTAGATAGTGTTTTAAATGATTATGATCTACCTCGATGTTTCATCATCACTCCGATATGTTTCATCAACCTGCAATACCCTCAATCATGGTAGAACAAACAAGGTAAAGTAAATACGACAACAAATACAACTCAACAACAACCACATATAAATTTGTTTTTGTTTGTAATGCTAGTGTCATCGGTATATGTAAACAAAACAAGGAAATGTCTATAAATTATTGGGATTTAAAAAACTAAATTTTTTTCAAATTTGATTGAATATGTTGGTAAACATGAATGAAAATTCGTTACATTTTCAATTTGAATGTTTCCATATCATTCCACTAAATGCACAATTTCTCAAACTTTTGTTTTTGAAATCAAAGAAGCACATGTTTATTAGGGCTTTATTTTTTTCAAATTTAGCAATTTCAAATTTAGCAATTAATAAATGTTTTACCGCCTCTATAAGAGGTGTTTTAGTGTGCGGAACGTCGTTCGGACTTGGAGGAGGTTACATGTCATTGATATGAAAAAGTCTTGTTTTTCGGAATGATATATTTTTTCCTAAAAAATACATATCCCTAATGTACATCGAAACAAGAAATAAATTATATTAAATGTCGTATGTAATTTGACACTAACGTTACAGCCCAGTTTAATCAGATGGGTATTGGCTGTTACCTTATATTGTTCTACCATGACCCTCAATATTGTTTACATATTAAAAATGTGCAGGGAATATAAAATTTACCATCCCTATGTTATGGTTAGCATGCTGGCCTGGCAAGGGCATACAGCTTGTACAGAAATCTACTTTTCCAAGGCGTGATATCTCTGGAACCGTTAGTCGACAATATCTAAAAATATACTGAAATGTTTTCCCGAAGAGCAGCAAAAAATAAATCAAAAACCACTTTTTGAAAAAGTGTCCACTTTCCACTTTAGACCCCTCAGTGCAATCAACTGTAAACTTTAACTTGGGGATGTCATAGGATGTAACCAATTGACTTTTTATGCATTACCTGTAGATAGTATTGTACTAGTTCCAAGTTTAAAGTCATATACCAGTGTGTGTCATTTCTCTCTTCTATTGTTGTTCAAAAAAAGTGGTGGACTTTATATAAGAGTAAATAGTCGCAACTGACGCCTTGTCGCTTACTTGGGGATGTGTCAATTGGTTGGTTTCGTATGTTCTAAAAATCCCAATGTCTCTATTAAGTATTCAACGAATTTTAATATAATTTCTTTTCTCTTTTGCAGATTTCAACTTTATTTGGTCAAATAATGACAAAAAATTTTCGCCAATTTTGAAAATGTAAGTTTGAGCAAAATTACATATGCCGTAAAGTATTGGGTAAAATATGGTAAAATAACAGGTCGATTCTGTATTGCAACCGAACTTCGGTTGCGTTGCCCGTTGCGGCGGTAACTGAAATTTAAATTTGTATTATGTAAAATACAATAACTTAACATGCTATCGTTACTGAGAGGAGGAACGTCTTTTTTATAGTACGTTTATATATAACCGGATTTAACAAACTCACTGGGTTTCAAATGTCAATTCCATTGCTTATATTTCAAATAAATCCTCATAAAGAAGGTTAACCTGCAAAAAGCTATAATATAAACGGGCTATTTGTTTGACCAATTTGTATTTTTGCGTTTGTCTTTCAATCGTTTTTGAAAGACAAACGCAAAAATATATTTTCAGAAGTGAAAACTATTAATTCCGTTTTAATATGAAGAGAAATATTCAGGACAATCATGAATAAAAATTCCGTGCGCAATTTGTTCTCTTTCCCCAATTTCACAATTTTTTAATTCCATACCAAAAGGAAATACTTTTGTCGATTCGGTGAGAATATTCCATAATTAAGAGATTGTAGTAGTATTCAACGTTCCAAAATAATGACTTTAAAAGAATTTCATTTTTTTTCAATTATTTTTCATGCGGAAAATTCCAAAAGAATTATTCATGTTTGCCCTGACCTGTAATAGAATAATGTGAAATTCGCAGTATGGACATGAGTTACACATAACATTGACTCTGTCAGATTGTTTCTGATTCTCCATTCAACAGTGTGCAGGATAACATTTTCCGAATCCGCAAAAACTAATTTGCAATGTCATCTACTGCCTGTTCGAAAAGCTATTGTATCTTGTTTGTATCTTGACTGAAACATATTCAGACTATATGTGTCATTCATATATCTATATACATATATAAAGTAGAAAAATGTTTGTTTTCTGAAATTTTCAGGGTATATTACTACAACACCTGAAAGTAACATAGGCTATTAAAAATTATGAAATTCCGCTGTGATCCGGAGATATAGCATCAGAATCGGAGGTACCTCCAAAAAATATAAACTTTGCATGCAAATGGAATGTGTGACGGAATTTGGCCTATATCTAAGTGTGCAAAATATATCGAAATCAGTTCAGATTTGGATATAGCTCCCACACATATTTTCGTCCGATTTCAAGTATTTGATGCACCAAAAACGCTATATGTATCCGATTTCAATAAAATTTAGAATGTTTGACGGAATTTGGCCACAAGTAAATGTGTTGCGGTGTAGCGAAGCACACCGGGTTCAGCTAGTACATCATATAGTGGGACGTAAAAAAATGCCATTGGGCTTCCATTTTTCAACCAGCTTGCTGTTTTGTAGTAATTTTTACCGTTATAAGTACTGAAAAACCAAAAAATTTACTACAATATTAAACAAAGTAACTTAAAATAAATGAAAATATTACTTACGTTCCAATTCACTTGAAAATATGCACGGCGACTGCTAAAGAATGTTATGGCAACAGAATTTGACGGCGTCCGGTAACTGTTGCCATCCGTAATACAAAAATTGCAACTGGTAACACCACTCGACGCTGGTCGCAATACGGAATAGACGATTCCGTTTTATTATTTAAAGTTGCACCTTGTTGACCGCTACTAAGACTATACTGGTATCTTTATCCAAAAAAAATCTTGTTCTAGTATACTATATACTCGTAAATTATAAATTACATTTCGAATGAAAATGTTCACTTATTTGTTTGTGAGCTTATTTGAACAACACGAAGAGTCAACAATTCATTCTTCACCGGCTTCACTCTTCATATCTGTGTGTTCAGTTGATAGCGAAATTCTTGAAATGTTTCCTCATGGCAGTGGAAAAAATCAAATGCAATTATTCTTGGATTTTTTGTTGCTAATGTTTCGGCCTCCTTCTTTAGCGGATGTGTGAGTACCTTTCTTCGTTGACGCCACTACAACCAGGACCACATGATTTTTTCACACTTATTGGGGGTAAGGTGTTAGAGGTGGAGGAAAAATATAAGTGGTTTTTATTCAACAATTGTTTGTTTATATGAGTGTGAGCATCAGCACGAGTTGAACGAGTGTTTGAGGGCACGTCCGTCGTCTGGCCAGAAGGCGACAATGTCATGGGGGCCCTAATACTCAGACATGTTTCGTAAAAATAAATAATTTTCAAAATTTTCATTTCTCCGCCACAGCCTTATCGCCCACCGCCCATCGTTTTGTTTGGCTCCGTGCAAATTTGTTTATTTTTATCACAAATTGTGTATTTTCGGTCTAAAAATAAAATCCGATGAGAATTCATTTTGTTATTTTTGTGTTATTTTCGTTTGTTTTATTTTCGTTGTGTGTTTGATCATTGGTTGTTGTGACCATTTGTATGATATTTATTATTTATCTATTATCTTTTATCTGCTAATCTGTATCTTTTGACGAAATATAAAAAAAATTAATTTTACCCTTTAAAAAACTTTACGCTTGCCCATCCATGGCTATGTATTGCTATATTCCCTTAGAAAGAATTTCCTTAAAAACAATTATCATTGCATACTAATTAATTGGTTAAATACATGTATTTGTGTTATAACTCAGTTCCGAGTGTCCTTAACATTTCCAGAATATTATGTACAATATTTTATATTACGTATACAACGAGGGTGTGGGCTTACTGACTTCCTTTTCAATACATATTGTTAAATTATAATTGATGACTCTGGGATTGTTTTAGCAACTGGGAATACATGTCCACATTTACTCTATGTGTTTTTGTTGAGTGTTCCTCAGTTTGTTTGTTTTTTATTTCTCGGCAATTCCAGTAATTGTGAATCATTAAATATTAGAGCGCAATTCAATAAATAATCAGTATTTGTGTGGCTGTATTTTTTGCAATGACAGGGAGAGAAAAAATTAATAAAAAATATATATAAAGCATGTTAGCAATTAATTTATTTAATATCTACAAATCAACAACAAAGTGATTCCAATGTTTATTAATAATTTTTAAATGTATCGACCGAAATTTCAAATTTAGATCTATTCTATGTTGTTGCAAGTTTGAGATTAATAAATGTTAAAGAAGCGTCAAAAAAAAAATCATTTGCAAGGTCAAAAATTCTTCCACTAATATTCTCCATAGTATATTCAGAAAAGGCAGATTTGTATGGTACTGTGACACAAAGTAGAGCTGGGGTGAAAGAAATATTCCTTTTTTTTGCCATTCAGGCCTTTTCCAGCTCTGATATGGTAATTTATTTTGAACCATTAAATGTACGCTAACATTCGCACACATTCGACACTTTTACAAGAAGTGCATAAACTATTTTAAATAGACCTGCAACTGATGCACGTTTGTCCATGAACTTGAAATTATTTTTATTCACAAAAAAACATTATATACAAACATATATATGTATGTGCAGATATATTCTGAACAATTCAATTTTATTTTAAGACAGAAAAGCTAGCGTCAAGTTTGGCATTCTTTATGGATGTAGGAAAAGGGTTCTTGCTCCGTAACCCGAAGTTTTTCTTAGAGGAAAATACAGATCTCTTATAATAGTACATGTCTGAGCTGTAATTAATGAATCTGCTGAAATGGAACAACCCAATTTTATAAAGCTCTTTTATAATACTTTTTTCATAACTTAATTCGAAGAAGAGCTTAGCAAGTTGAAAGCCTCGTTACTCTGATAAAGAAAGAGCCAGTGTACAGTCTGTCGCAAAAGTAAAAGTGCAGCCCAACAGGGTTAGTTATTACTAGACAGCGGAATTTTATGCAACCCCTATTTTTGGTCCGATTCATGTCAAATTTTGGGACTGGGCATATTTTTGGCTTCTGATTAAATTGCAATCGAAACATATGACATGCAAAATGCATAAATTTTTCGCATATGCAAAATTTATGCATTCTACATATTTTCTTATGCAACAAATATTTCAATAACAAATTTTTGTATGTACAATTTTTCTGTTTAAAATTCTTTTTAGACAAGTCAATAAAATAGAGAAATGTATAACCAACCACAGCCTCAACCTTCAATATACCGAAAATCGGGACAAATTTTAGGTGGAAGGTTGTTTACCCCCAAGGAAGACTTAATACCAAATTTCAGCCATTTCGGAGGGATATTGAGGCCACAATTTTCAAAATACCAGAAATCCGGAGGTACCGTTCTGTGGGGGCTATATGAAGACGTGAACCTATACCGAGAAATTTCAGGTGGAAAGTTTTTTATACCCAACGAAGACTAAATACCAAATTTCAGTTATTTCTGTGGGATATTGAGACTACAATTTTCAAAATACCGAAAATCGGGAGGTACCGTTCTATGGGAACTATATGAAGACGTGGACCTATAATGACAAATTTCAGGTGGAAAATTTTATACGCCCAACGAAGACTTTATACCAAATTTCAGCCATTTCGGAGGGATATTGAGGCCACAACCTTCAAAATACCAGAAATCCGGAGGTACCGTTCTGTGGGGGCTATATGAAGACGTGAACCTCTACCGAGAAATTTCAGGTGGAAAGTTTTTTATACCCAACGAAGACTAAATACCAAATTTCAGTTATTTCGGTGGGATATTGAGGCTACAACTTTCAAAATACCGAAAATCGGGAGTACCGTTCTATGGGGACTATATGAAGACGTGGACCTATACTGACAAATTTTAGGTGGAATGTTTTATACGCCCAACGAAGACTTTATACAAAAGCTTCGTTCCAGTACTTTTTTAATGATAAATGTGTCAAAAGAGCAATCTGTTGAAAATGAGTCCAACACCAGATTTTTCAAAAATGTACGGGAACGGAAAAATGGCAGAAACGTCAAAAAAACTGGAACAAATGTCAAAGTCGGCGTGTCAGCCAATCGGATGCCGGCAAACATGTTGCACATTTTTGCTCGCTCAAATTTGTCGTGCAAAAAGTTTCTAAAGAGAGAGCAATTCAGCGCCATTTTTGTTCAAAGAGAAGTGAACATTTTGCAACTTTTTTGGTGTACGGGAACGCATTTCGGGGAAAAATGTTCAAAATGTGTAAAAACTTTTTAGTTCTGAAACGAAGCTAAAATGTCAGCCATTTAAGTGTGATGTTGAGGCCACAACCTTCAAAATATCGGAAATCGGGATGTACCGTTCTATGGGGGCTATATGAAGACGTGGACCCATGCGGACAAATTTCAGGTGTAAAGTTTCATACCCCTAACGAAGGCCACAAATCCTTGTATATATTTATGCATATGGTTTTGCATATCGCTCATTTACTCAATGAGTGACACATTTCAAAAAATCCAGTTTCGAGAAAAACTCGTTTTAAGTTGACGCTTCAAATTTGACTTCCGAACTTAAAAATAGTATTACACACAAAAAGAGAATAACCACTTGGACCATATTTTGCAAACAGCTAGCCAGATATCAGTGCTAAATTTCTGTGCATGATCAAGCATGATTTGATAGTAAATGAGCTGTAACTCGATGAGTTTTAGAGATATCAGTATGAAAATTTGACGCAAGGTAAAGGAGAAGTCGTAGAAAATTAGAAATTGCTAACTCAGAAAACGCATATTTTGAGTTATGCCACTCTTTGAGTAAATGAGCGATATG
The DNA here is from genome assembly GCF_047663935.1 of Musca autumnalis. Taxonomy (NCBI): domain Eukaryota; kingdom Metazoa; phylum Arthropoda; class Insecta; order Diptera; family Muscidae; genus Musca; species Musca autumnalis. Next base: position 130,210,566 of record NW_027412088.1, on the reverse strand, counting down.
CTCATTTTATGCAAATATGTAAAAATATGCACGATATGCAAAATATACACAAATTTCTGGGACTAATTCGTTTTATTTTGTGATAAAACGAGTTTCTGTCTAATCAGATTTTCTCTACGACCATCCTAACCGTATATGCATTTGCACAGGATTCCGCTGTCTAGTTATTACCCAGCAAAGCAATCATACCGACATCGAAATGAAATCGGTACGAAATTCGGATTCGAAACGATATCTTAACGAAAGTTGTATGAAGTGGTTGACATAATTTCGGAACGAAAACGGAAGAAAATCCGTGGAAAATTCGGAATGCGAATTTTTTCTTCCGAATTTTCGTACAAATTTCTGAACGATTTTGAATAAATGTCGTATGAAAATCGGATGTATCTTCCAAATTTTCGTACAGATTTCTGAAAAAAATTTCGGAATAATGTTGTATGAATAAAGAAGGAAAAAATCTTTCCCTGACGCCTCTCTTTTTTTGTAGATATAGTAGAACAACGTAAACTTGAATTATTATATGCTGCATTTATATTTAAAATATTTAAAAATTGAATATGCGAATTTTGTTTGTTTTTCGACAACAAACTAAAATGAAACCAACCCCGTGCTGTTAGATATATACAAAAGGTACCGAAATCTATCTTATCTTCTCTAATTATGGATTTATTTGAGTTTGTTCCTTTAGTTCGAAGAAGGATACATTCTGATGACAACTGGATCAAATCTAACTCTATTACCTATGCTTGTTCTATGCGTGACTTGTCAATATAACAAGAGCAGTGAGTCTTGGAAAGTGTTTTGCAAATTTCGCAATAAGGCGAAGTCAGTAATTCGGCGTGAGCGCAGAAAGTTTTATTCCAAAAAATTTAATGCTATGGGCTCAACAGCTCTTTGGCGTTTCCTTAGAGGATCAGGATGTCTAGGCGGAGATTATATAAGTTTTGACATTGACGTTAATGCTGTAAATGCTGCGTTTGTTTGTACTAATTCGCTAACTCGTGATGTCGATTTTCCGGAATTTGCTGAGTCCGACACGGGATTTTCCTTTAGCTGTGTTTATTATGATGATATCGAAATGGCGCTTAGTAAAATAAAATCCAAATCCATTGGTGTAGATGAAATACCTCTGGATTTCTTGAAACTAATTTTTCCTTATATTTCAGATTATGTTTTAGACTTAATTAATTCCATCCTCATGTCTTCTGCCTTTCATTGACAGTGGAAAAAAGCTCGTGTTATTCCTATACCTAAAGGTAACAGCTCCGACGATCTCAGACCCATTTCTATTCTCCCTGTGCTGTCTAAAGTGTGTGAGCACATTATGAAAAGCCAAATGTTGTTGCATATTAACCAGTTTTTGTATAATGGCCAATTTGCTTACCGCAGAAATCACAGCACTACGGGATTATTGCTCTATATGACCGATATGATTAGAAATAGCTCTAACACTAATGCTAATTCTGTAGTTGTATCCTTAGATCTAACCAAATCATTTGATTCGATTTCTCACCATGTATTGATTCGGAAGCTCAAGGATGAGTTCAACTTTTCTAGAACTGCTTGCTGCAAACTCATAATGTCTTACTTATGCGACAGATCGCAATTTGTTTTCTATAATGGAGAATCTTCCACGCTGCTTCCCCTTACCTGTGGCATTCTGCAGGGTTCAATATTGGAATATTGGGTCCTTTGCTTTTTGTTCTGTACGTCAACAGTATTGCTGAATGCTTTAGCGATGTTAATTGCACACCTCTTTTATTTGCGGATGATATTTGTCTCGTTTTTAATGATGCTGGAGTGTCTGTTAGTGCCTTTCAAGATGAAATTAATTGTTGTCTTAGTCGCTTCCGGGATTGGTGCTTTGAAAATGCTCTTTCAATTAACGCTGATAAGACAAAAGCTATTCAATTCGGAGTCACTCTAATGACCTCAATATTTCTCTAGCTCAAACCCCGATCAGATTTGTAAGTTGTCAGAAGATCCTGGGAATTATTTTAGATGATCGACTTTCGTTTGAATCTCATATTGACTCTATTCAGCATAAAGTTGTTTGTACTATTCGCAGATTATATTCTACTAATATAAACCTTCCTTCGTGGGTTAAAAAAAGACTGGCTGCAGCTCTACTCATGCCGCATGTTAATTATGGCTTGGAAGTGATTACTGGTACGATCGACCGAAATTTGCTGATTTCAACTCAACTCTGTCGCTAGATTTGTGTATGGTGTGGGTTGTCGGGGACATATATCTTCTCATGTTGAGAATTTTCTGGGAATGGATTTCGAACGGTTTGTCTCCTGTAAACTATTATATGCGTTTCACAAAATAATTAAGACTGGTACGCCAGCTTCTTTAGCTAACATGTTTAGCTTTAGCTTTTATTGCTGAAACACACAAATCTTTATACCAAGAATATACAACTCTACTTTTGAGAAATCATTCTTAATACGTGTTGCAAGATTGTGGAATTATTTACCTGTTGAACTGAGACTTTTTTCACATTCCAATAATGCTTTTCGGCTAAAATTGTTCAATCATTTCGGATTTCGACGTTAATATAGACTAACTTCCTATAAATGTTTTTTTTTTCGATCTTTTGCTTTTACTATATTATTATTATTATTATTATTATTATTATTATTATTATTATTATTATTATTATTATTATTATTATTATTATTATTATTATTGTTATTATTATTAATATTATTATTAATTTTTTTTGTCTTGCATGACATTAGCTATGTTGACATTTTAATATTATAACACTGCTTTGGGTAAATTCTATGGTATCTAATGACTTCTGTCGTGTTTGGTTGCACTACTGCAACTTGACGTCTACCTGGCTTATTGTACCGAGAAAATGTTTGTTGCTTTTAGCCATTGTTTGCTGTATTTTTCTTTTTTGTTATGGCTGGGGAGCCAATTACAATTAAAGTCAACGAATTTTTATAAATTGAGTTTATAAGTAATTTCTACTTGGAATTTAATATAGAATACTGTTAATACTAATTATTGGCCTTGGAGGCTTTTGCATTATTATATGGACTAAATAAATAAATCCAAAGAAATCTGATCGAATTCCAATTCGAAAAATCGTATAGAAATTGGAAGGAAATCTAAATTGCTTCCGAAATTGTTCAGATGTGTCGGACATCCGACATTTGGTTTGCTGGATAGTCATACAGTTCAGAAACGAGTGAGAAATATTTTTCCACGTCTGGAAATAATATTAACGAAAGACGTACTAGACTTTTGACTTGTAACATCGACAAAATAATGCTTTAAAAAGGAATATCGTCACCATAAATGCAGGAAGACGTAAATGCAAAAAAAATCAAAATTAGTTTTTTATTTAATCTCATACATAAAATACATGCTCTTGCAAAATTTCAAACTTCTACGTTTAAAAATAACGATCCTATTAAAGAAATGGCATTTCGAAAAGTGGTATAACATTGCAAGGGCCTAATTATGAGATTCGATACCGAGTTGTTTCGAACCGAGTCACAGTGCGAAATTTGGGAAGTTTAGTGGAACTTTAAGGGATTTTCAAAGAAATGAAATTTATTAAACTTTTATTGAATTCGTTAGCTAAGTACTCCACTGCAAATGGTCCATACTCAGTTTGCCGATTTACTCCACGAAACGGCTAAAAAATGCACTTCAAGTTGCACTTTTGTTTAATAATTTTTTTTTTTTTTTTTTTGTAAGAAATGTATTTTTGATTCATTAAAAAAATGGAGTGGCGCGGACAAATGGTAAGTCAGTATGCCATGATTTATTTTTCATAATATTTTACAAAATAATTATGATATTTTACACTTAAAAAAAATGCAAAAAGCCCTTATTGTTTTCGTGCAATTTTAGTCGGAAAGAAGTGATTTTTTGAAGTTTTCAAAATTGTAATTTTTTATTTTCCGTGGTCATTTCAAAAGCGAATTACGTACATTCACGTGTTAAGATATATATAATCTGAAATATTGGATTCTCCTCTGTTCACAAAGCTACAAAACTGGTGCGGTATCGCGCGGTCTTTGGAGATATTCAAGATTTTCTAAAAAGACTTCGGGAATTTCATTCAGTTGCATTTTCCAAAAGTGGAAGGTAAACGCGACAATGAACGCCATTGTTGACTGTGTTTTGAAGAAATGGAGTCACTAATTCTAACAGTGATAATTTCTGTAAAATTAAGAAACATCTCGCAATTTTTAATAGTTTTGACCTCTAAATGTTGGTGATTTACATATAGTGCAACATTTTTAGATGCTGCGGTACAAATACCAAAATACGTTAAAAATTGTAATGCAGTGCAGACCTGAACTTGATCTTAAAGACATTATTAACAAAATTAATGGTACAGACCTGCTGAATGGACCAATAAACATTATAGATACAAATGAAAACAAAAAAAATTGACATTTTACTCCTTAATAGATATGTAGGGTTGTGGGGCTTCACCCAGAAGTGGACCTATGTTGACAGCTTTTGTGTGAGGAGGTTTTTTATTCGCTAACATCTTAAAATTTACATTTGCATCAAAATCGGCTGCAATTTTTGTCTTTAACCCTTAAAATACCCAGTATGAGGGAACCCGGCATGTGGGGCTATTCCAAAACGCGAACCTATATTGAAAATATTTTGTACATAAGTTTTCTATCCGCTGAAAACTCAATATACCAATTTGCATCAAAATCGATTGAAAAATGAATGTAAAACGTAAAAACGGCAGCCACCGTTACATGACCGCTACAGGAAACCGCGGGTCTATGTGGCTCAATTTGAGTCCCACACTCTCCACTAATACAAGAAACATTTGTGCAAAATTTTAGGAATCTACACCTTTTTCTTTAAAAGTTATTAGTAAAGTTCCGCTAAAGTGTTCATATTTCGCACTGTGCGAGTACTCGAATTTGGTATGATAGCATTCTATATCGAGCAAAATTATCGATTTATCGGTAAAATATTTGCGAGACTTTAGAAAAGAAAAGAAAAAAGAAGTGAAATGTGCAAATTGGTCGTTGCTTTCGTTTTATAGAAAACAATTTATTGGCAATTTGGTCGCTTTAATGAATAATAAAAAACTTCTTCAGTCGGTATATCCCTGTACCTTGAATAATATGCATATGTTGTGCAATGCGGTACATACATTGCCAAACTGGGCCACTTTTTCTGGGGTATACAGACTTCTTTTTTCATGGCATAGAATTTTTCATCTGGCCTTCAGAATTCCTATTGTTCTTTCAATGATGCATCTCGCAGAAGGGGGCACTTCATTGAATTTTGACTCATCTGATCCCTCCGCAGCATTCCTATAAGGAGTTATGCGTCATGGCTCAAGAGGGTAACCGGAATCTCCTGCAAAAAATAGAATCCGATAAAAAACAACTGAATTAATAATTTTATACAATAAAACATACCAAACAGCCAACCATTTCTAAAATTATTGTTGGTGTATAACTCTTTCAACAATCGTGGTTCTGAATGTTTCCAAACAAACAATTCGTGAGCAGCTCCGCCATATTTGGAGCATATAGCCAAAATTTTATGTTCGTGGTCGCAGATCTATAACCATGTAAAAGTGTAACAAAAACAAAATTTTTATAAACAAAACTTACTATCATTGAGTTAAGGCTGTGATATCCTTTTCTATTGAAGAACATATATTCGTTTTCTGTGGGTTTCTGCAGACCAAAATGTGTTCCGCCAACACATCCAATTACTAGTATAATGTTACGTTATCGAATGATATATTAAATGAAAATTTAATATACGAACCTCCCGGAAATCCAAATTTGGTATAAAATAACTCCTTGCAAGCACTCTATTGTTCCGGAGAAAATTGGATGTGTTGTGGGCATAGCTTTTGCTCCAATTGATTCACAACATGCTTCACAATTTTTGTCGTGGTACTCTGGCTCAAACCTAAGAGGAAATCATTGCCTACGGTGTGTTGGAAACCGCCGCTTCCCAAAAGAGACAGCGTTGCTGCCAGCTGCAATGTTGGTGGACAGATGATGAAATTGTTCCCTGAAATTGCAAACACGAAAGGACATAATTAAAAGCCTCCTTCGTCAGCCTGAATCTCTGTCAAAATCTACAAAGAAATATTTTTATACAATTTAAATTAATACATTTTTAGATTTCATACTTCAAAATACATACTTACGAGTACACAGCTTCTGGTAAAGACAAAGGTGACAAAGGTTCACTTGGTGTACGGATTTGTGTTCTAATTAAATTAACATTTGTTTCATCTTCTTCATCAGAAGATGATAATAAAAAAAGCACAGAGGGTTCCATTTTATTTATTTTTTTCTTAAAATATCGCGCCAAGCTGCAATTGCTTTTTAATATTTCTATTTGACACAAACCACCGTACATTTATTAAGGTAGATGCATCAGCAATCTGTTATAACAATGTCAAAAAGATTTTGCAATAATAAATAATTTCGTACATTTTCGTAGCACGACTTCATTCCGAAATTATTGTTCAATTTATTATTCAAACAATTCAACAGATATTCAATACTTTTCATTCATAATTTTGTTTTTGTTTTTATTTTCGTTTTAAGTTAAATAATTATTTTTGGGGTCTACCTTTATGAATGTTAATGATATCATACAGTCGATTACCGGTTATTTTTCGAATTTATCGATAACAACGATTTTTCCTTCTCGACCGAGTCCCATCATACCAATATCTTTCCGTGTCGACATTTTATTCACGAGTAAATTCTCGATCGAATCGAATCTCATAATTAGGCCCCAGTTGTTGTGGTAATGACGGATTCCAGATCCAAACGTTTCCGCGGTTTTGGTTTCATTATTTACCCCAACCAGAAATAAAGATAATACCTAATAAGGACCTAGACCATATTGTAAATATCGTAACAATATTTGTAATTGTAAATGGAATGAGCTAATCTACTGGTAAAAATAGGGAAACACCAAAACCTGATTGAAAAATGTATTATTTTAAAGATTTCAGATCTAAAAAATAGTGGGTGGGTCCAGGGTGTCCAAAACAAATCAACAACAAAGTGATTCCAATGTTTATTAATAATTTTTAAATGTATCGACCGAAATTTCAAATTTAGATCTATTCTATGTTGTTGCAAGTTTGAGATTAATAAATGTTAAAGAAGCGTCAAAAAAAAAAAAAATCATTTGCAAGGTCAAAAATTCTTCCACTAATATTCTCCATAGTATATTCAGAAAAGGCAGATTTGTATGGTACTGTGACACAAAGTAGAGCTGGGGTGAAAGAAATATTCCTTTTTTTTGCCATTCAGGCCTTTTCCAGCTCTGATATGGTAATTTATTTTGAACCATTAAATGTACGCTAACATTCGCACACATTCGACACTTTTACAAGAAGTGCATAAACTATTTTAAATAGACCTGCAACTGATGCACGTTTGTCCATGAACTTGAAATTATTTTTATTCACAAAAAAACATTATATACAAACATATATATGTATGTGCAGATATATTCTGAACAATTCAATTTTATTTTAAGACAGAAAAGCTAGCGTCAAGTTTGGCATTCTTTATGGATGTAGGAAAAGGGTTCTTGCTCCGTAACCCGAAGTTTTTCTTAGAGGAAAATACAGATCTCTTATAATAGTACATGTCTGAGCTGTAATTAATGAATCTGCTGAAATGGAACAACCCAATTTTATAAATCTCTTTTATAATACTTTTTTCATAACTTAATTCGAAGAAGAGCTTAGCAAGTTGAAAGCCCTGTTACTCTGATAAAGAAAGAGCTAGTGTACAGTCTGTCGCAAAAGTAAAAGTGCAGCCCAACAGGGTTAGTTATTACTAGACAGCGGAATTTTATGCAACCCCTATTTTTGGTCCGATTCATGTCAAATTTTGGGACTGGGCATATTTTTGGCTTCTGATTAAATTGCAATCGAAACATATGACATGCAAAATGCATAAATTTTTCGCATATGCAAAATTTATGCATTCTACATATTTTCTTATGCAACAAATATTTCAATAACAAATTTTTGTATGTACAATTTTTCTGTTTAAAATTCTTTTTAGACAAGTCAATAAAATAGAGAAATGTATAACCAACCACAGCCTCAACCTTCAATATACCGAAAATCGGGACAAATTTTAGGTGGAAGGTTGTTTACCCCCAAGTAAGACTTAATACCAAATTTCAGCCATTTCGGAGGGATATTGAGGCCACAATTTTCAAAATACCAGAAATCCGGAGGTACCGTTCTGTGGGGGCTATATGAAGACGTGAACCTATACCGAGAAATTTCAGGTGGAAAGTTTTTTATACCCAACGAAGACTAAATACCAAATTTCAGTTATTTCTGTGGGATATTGAGACTACAATTTTCAAAATACCGAAAATCGGGAGGTACCGTTCTATGGGAACTATATGAAGACGTGGACCTATAATGACAAATTTCAGGTGGAAAATTTTATACGCCCAACGAAGACTTTATACCAAATTTCAGCCATTTCGGAGGGATATTGAGGCCACAACCTTCAAAATACCAGAAATCCGGAGGTACCGTTCTGTGGGGGCTATATGAAGACGTGAACCTCTACCGAGAAATTTCAGGTGGAAAGTTTTTTATACCCAACGAAGACTAAATACCAAATTTCAGTTATTTCGGTGGGATATTGAGGCTACAACTTTCAAAATACCGAAAATCGGGAGTACCGTTCTATGGGGACTATATGAAGACGTGGACCTATACTGACAAATTTTAGGTGGAATGTTTTATACGCCCAACGAAGACTTTATACAAAAGCTTCGTTCCAGTACTTTTTTAATGATAAATGTGTCAAAAGAGCAATCTGTTGAAAATGAGTCCAACACCAGATTTTTCAAAAATGTACGGGAACGGAAAAATGGCAGAAACGTCAAAAAAAACTGGAACAAATGTCAAAGTCGGCGTGTCAGCCAATCGGATGCCGGCAAACATGTTGCACATTTTTGCTCGCTCAAATTTGTCGTGCAAAAAGTTTCTAAAGAGAGAGCAATTCAGCGCCATTTTTGTCAGCCATTTAAGTGTGATGTTGAGGCCACAACCTTCAAAATATCGGAAATCGGGATGTACCGTTCTATGGGGGCTATATGAAGACGTGGACCCATGCGGACAAATTTCAGGTGTAAAGTTTCATACCCCTAACGAAGGCCACAAATCCTTGTATATATTTATGCATATGGTTTTGCATATCGCTCATTTACTCAATGAGTGACACATTTCAAAAAATCCAGTTTCGAGAAAAACTCGTTTTAAGTTGACGCTTCAAATTTGACTTCCGAACTTAAAAATAGTATTACACACAAAAAGAGAATAACCACTTGGACCATATTTTGCAAACAGCTAGCCAGATATCAGTGCTAAATTTCTGTGCATGATCAAGCATGATTTGATAGTAAATGAGCTGTAACTCGATGAGTTTTAGAGATATCAGTATGAAAATTTGACGCAAGGTAAAGGAGAAGTCGTAGAAAATTAGAAATTGCTAACTCAGAAAACGCATATTTTGAGTTATGCCACTCTTTGAGTAAATGAGCGATATGCTCATTTTATGCAAATATGTAAAAATATGCACGATATGCAAAATATACACAAATTTCTGGGACTAATTCGTTTTATTTTGTGATAAAACGAGTTTCTGTCTAATCAGATTTTCTCTACGACCATCCTAACCGTATATGCATTTGCACAGGATTCCGCTGTCTAGTTATTACCCAGCAAAGCAATCATACCGACATCGAAATGAAATCGGTACGAAATTCGGATTCGAAACGATATCTTAACGAAAGTTGTATGAAGTGGTTGACATAATTTCGGAACGAAAACGGAAGAAAATCCGTGGAAAATTCGGAATGCGAATTTTTTCTTCCGAATTTTCGTACAAATTTCTGAACGATTTTGAATAAATGTCGTATGAAAATCGGATGTATCTTCCAAATTTTCGTACAGATTTCTGAAAAAAATTTCGGAATAATGTTGTATGAATAAAGAAGGAAAAAATCTTTCCCTGACGCCTCTCTTTTTTTGTAGATATAGTAGAACAACGTAAACTTGAATTATTATATGCTGCATTTATATTTAAAATATTTAAAAATTGAATATGCGAATTTTGTTTGTTTTTCGACAACAAACTAAAATGAAACCAACCCCGTGCTGTTAGATATATACAAAAGGTACCGAAATCTATCTTATCTTCTCTAATTATGGATTTATTTGAGTTTGTTCCTTTAGTTCGAAGAAGGATACATTCTGATGACAACTGGATCAAATCTAACTCTATTACCTATGCTTGTTCTATGCGTGACTTGTCAATATAACAAGAGCAGTGAGTCTTGGAAAGTGTTTTGCAAATTTCGCAATAAGGCGAAGTCAGTAATTCGGCGTGAGCGCAGAAAGTTTTATTCCAAAAAATTTAATGCTATGGGCTCAACAGCTCTTTGGCGTTTCCTTAGAGGATCAGGATGTCTAGGCGGAGATTATATAAGTTTTGACATTGACGTTAATGCTGTAAATGCTGCGTTTGTTTGTACTAATTCGCTAACTCGTGATGTCGATTTTCCGGAATTTGCTGAGTCCGACACGGGATTTTCCTTTAGCTGTGTTTATTATGATGATATCGAAATGGCGCTTAGTAAAATAAAATCCAAATCCATTGGTGTAGATGAAATACCTCTGGATTTCTTGAAACTAATTTTTCCTTATATTTCAGATTATGTTTTAGACTTAATTAATTCCATCCTCATGTCTTCTGCCTTTCATTGACAGTGGAAAAAAGCTCGTGTTATTCCTATACCTAAAGGTAACAGCTCCGACGATCTCAGACCCATTTCTATTCTCCCTGTGCTGTCTAAAGTGTGTGAGCACATTATGAAAAGCCAAATGTTGTTGCATATTAACCAGTTTTTGTATAATGGCCAATTTGCTTACCGCAGAAATCACAGCACTACGGGATTATTGCTCTATATGACCGATATGATTAGAAATAGCTCTAACACTAATGCTAATTCTGTAGTTGTATCCTTAGATCTAACCAAATCATTTGATTCGATTTCTCACCATGTATTGATTCGGAAGCTCAAGGATGAGTTCAACTTTTCTAGAACTGCTTGCTGCAAACTCATAATGTCTTACTTATGCGACAGATCGCAATTTGTTTTCTATAATGGAGAATCTTCCACGCTGCTTCCCCTTACCTGTGGCATTCTGCAGGGTTCAATATTGGAATATTGGGTCCTTTGCTTTTTGTTCTGTACGTCAACAGTATTGCTGAATGCTTTAGCGATGTTAATTGCACACCTCTTTTATTTGCGGATGATATTTGTCTCGTTTTTAATGATGCTGGAGTGTCTGTTAGTGCCTTTCAAGATGAAATTAATTGTTGTCTTAGTCGCTTCCGGGATTGGTGCTTTGAAAATGCTCTTTCAATTAACGCTGATAAGACAAAAGCTATTCAATTCGGAGTCACTCTAATGACCTCAATATTTCTCTAGCTCAAACCCCGATCAGATTTGTAAGTTGTCAGAAGATCCTGGGAATTATTTTAGATGATCGACTTTCGTTTGAATCTCATATTGACTCTATTCAGCATAAAGTTGTTTGTACTATTCGCAGATTATATTCTACTAATATAAACCTTCCTTCGTGGGTTAAAAAAAGACTGGCTGCAGCTCTACTCATGCCGCATGTTAATTATGGCTTGGAAGTGATTACTGGTACGATCGACCGAAATTTGCTGATTTCAACTCAACTCTGTCGCTAGATTTGTGTATGGTGGGTTGTCGGGGACATATATCTTCTCATGTTGAGAATTTTCTGGGAATGGATTTCGAACGGTTTGTCTCCTGTAAACTATTATATGCGTTTCACAAAATAATTAAGACTGGTACGCCAGCTTCTTTAGCTAACATGTTTAGCTTTAGCTTTTATTGCTGAAACACACAAATCTTTATACCAAGAATATACAACTCTACTTTTGAGAAATCATTCTTAATACGTGTTGCAAGATTGTGGAATTATTTACCTGTTGAACTGAGACTTTTTTCACATTCCAATAATGCTTTTCGGCTAAAATTGTTCAATCATTTCGGATTTCGACGTTAATATAGACTAACTTCCTATAAATGTTTTTTTTTTCGATCTTTTGCTTTTACTATATTATTATTATTATTATTATTATTATTATTATTATTATTATTATTATTATTATTATTATTATTATTATTATTATTATTATTATTATTATTATTATTATTATTATTATTATTATTATTATTGTTATTATTATTAATATTATTATTAATTTTTTTTGTCTTGCATGACATTAGCTATGTTGACATTTTAATATTATAACACTGCTTTGGGTAAATTCTATGGTATCTAATGACTTCTGTCGTGTTTGGTTGCACTACTGCAACTTGACGTCTACCTGGCTTATTGTACCGAGAAAATGTTTGTTGCTTTTAGCCATTGTTTGCTGTATTTTTCTTTTTTGTTATGGCTGGGGAGCCAATTACAATTAAAGTCAACGAATTTTTATAAATTGAGTTTATAAGTAATTTCTACTTGGAATTTAATATAGAATACTGTTAATACTAATTATTGGCCTTGGAGGCTTTTGCATTATTATATGGACTAAATAAATAAATCCAAAGAAATCTGATCGAATTCCAATTCGAAAAATCGTATAGAAATTGGAAGGAAATCTAAATTGCTTCCGAAATTGTTCAGATGTGTCGGACATCCGACATTTGGTTTGCTGGATAGTCATACAGTTCAGAAACGAGTGAGAAATATTTTTCCACGTCTGGAAATAATATTAACGAAAGACGTACTAGACTTTTGACTTGTAACATCGACAAAATAATGCTTTAAAAAGGAATATCGTCACCATAAATGCAGGAAGACGTAAATGCAAAAAAAATCAAAATTAGTTTTTTATTTAATCTCATACATAAAATACATGCTCTTGCAAAATTTCAAACTTCTACGTTTAAAAATAACGATCCTATTAAAGAAATGGCATTTCGAAAAGTGGTATAACATTGCAAGGGCCTAATTATGAGATTCGATACCGAGTTGTTTCGAACCGAGTCACAGTGCGAAATTTGGGAAGTTTAGTGGAACTTTAAGGGATTTTCAAAGAAATGAAATTTATTAAACTTTTATTGAATTCGTTAGCTAAGTACTCCACTGCAAATGGTCCATACTCAGTTTGCCGATTTACTCCACGAAACGGCTAAAAAATGCACTTCAAGTTGCACTTTTGTTTAATAATTTTTTTTTTTTTTTTGTAAGAAATGTATTTTTGATTCATTAAAAAAATGGAGTGGCGCGGACAAATGGTAAGTCAGTATGCCATGATTTATTTTTCATAATATTTTACAAAATAATTATGATATTTTACACTTAAAAAAAATGCAAAAAGCCCTTATTGTTTTCGTGCAATTTTAGTCGGAAAGAAGTGATTTTTTGAAGTTTTCAAAATTGTAATTTTTTATTTTCCGTGGTCATTTCAAAAGCGAATTACGTACATTCACGTGTTAAGATATATATAATCTGAAATATTGGATTCTCCTCTGTTCACAAAGCTACAAAACTGGTGCGGTATCGCGCGGTCTTTGGAGATATTCAAGATTTTCTAAAAAGACTTCGGGAATTTCATTCAGTTGCATTTTCCAAAAGTGGAAGGTAAACGCGACAATGAACGCCATTGTTGACTGTGTTTTGAAGAAATGGAGTCACTAATTCTAACAGTGATAATTTCTGTAAAATTAAGAAACATCTCGCAATTTTTAATAGTTTTGACCTCTAAATGTTGGTGATTTACATATAGTGCAACATTTTTAGATGCTGCGGTACAAATACCAAAATACGTTAAAAATTGTAATGCAGTGCAGACCTGAACTTGATCTTAAAGACATTATTAACAAAATTAATGGTACAGACCTGCTGAATGGACCAATAAACATTATAGATACAAATGAAAACAAAAAAAATTGACATTTTACTCCTTAATAGATATGTAGGGTTGTGGGGCTTCACCCAGAAGTGGACCTATGTTGACAGCTTTTGTGTGAGGAGGTTTTTTATTCGCTAACATCTTAAAATTTACATTTGCATCAAAATCGGCTGCAATTTTTGTCTTTAACCCTTAAAATACCCAGTATGAGGGAACCCGGCATGTGGGGCTATTCCAAAACGCGAACCTATATTGAAAATATTTTGTACATAAGTTTTCTATCCGCTGAAAACTCAATATACCAATTTGCATCAAAATCGATTGAAAAATGAATGTAAAACGTAAAAACGGCAGCCACCGTTACATGACCGCTACAGGAAACCGCGGGTCTATGTGGCTCAATTTGAGTCCCACACTCTCCACTAATACAAGAAACATTTGTGCAAAATTTTAGGAATCTACACCTTTTTCTTTAAAAGTTATTAGTAAAGTTCCGCTAAAGTGTTCATATTTCGCACTGTGCGAGTACTCGAATTTGGTATGATAGCATTCTATATCGAGCAAAATTATCGATTTATCGGTAAAATATTTGCGAGACTTTAGAAAAGAAAAGAAAAAAGAAGTGAAATGTGCAAATTGGTCGTTGCTTTCGTTTTATAGAAAACAATTTATTGGCAATTTGGTCGTTTTAATGAATAATAAAAAACTTCTTCAGTCGGTATATCCCTGTACCTTGAATAATATGCATATGTTGTGCAATGCGGTACATACATTGCCAAACTGGGCCACTTTTTCTGGGGTATACAGACTTCTTTTTTCATGGCATAGAATTTTTCATCTGGCCTTCAGAATTCCTATTGTTCTTTCAATGATGCATCTCGCAGAAGGGGGCACTTCATTGAATTTTGACTCATCTGATCCCTCCGCAGCATTCCTATAAGGAGTTATGCGTCATGGCTCAAGAGGGTAACCGGAATCTCCTGCAAAAAATAGAATCCGATAAAAAACAACTGAATTAATAATTTTATACAATAAAACATACCAAACAGCCAACCATTTCTAAAATTATTGTTGGTGTATAACTCTTTCAACAATCGTGGTTCTGAATGTTTCCAAACAAACAATTCGTGAGCAGCTCCGCCATATTTGGAGCATATAGCCAAAATTTTATGTTCGTGGTCGCAGATCTATAACCATGTAAAAGTGTAACAAAAACAAAATTTTTATAAACAAAACTTACTATCATTGAGTTAAGGCTGTGATATCCTTTTCTATTGAAGAACATATATTCGTTTTCTGTGGGTTTCTGCAGACCAAAATGTGTTCCGCCAACACATCCAATTACTAGTATAATGTTACGTTATCGAATGATATATTAAATGAAAATTTAATATACGAACCTCCCGGAAATCCAAATTTGGTATAAAATAACTCCTTGCAAGCACTCTATTGTTCCGGAGAAAATTGGATGTGTTGTGGGCATAGCTTTTGCTCCAATTGATTCACAACATGCTTCACAATTTTTGTCGTGGTACTCTGGCTCAAACCTAAGAGGAAATCATTGCCTACGGTGTGTTGGAAACCGCCGCTTCCCAAAAGAGACAGCGTTGCTGCCAGCTGCAATGTTGGTGGACAGATGATGAAATTGTTCCCTGAAATTGCAAACACGAAAGGACATAATTAAAAGCCTCCTTCGTCAGCCTGAATCTCTGTCAAAATCTACAAAGAAATATTTTTATACAATTTAAATTAATACATTTTTAGATTTCATACTTCAAAATACATACTTACGAGTACACAGCTTCTGGTAAAGACAAAGGTGACAAAGGTTCACTTGGTGTACGGATTTGTGTTCTAATTAAATTAACATTTGTTTCATCTTCTTCATCAGAAGATGATAATAAAAAAAGCACAGAGGGTTCCATTTTATTTATTTTTTTCTTAAAATATCGCGCCAAGCTGCAATTGCTTTTTAATATTTCTATTTGACACAAACCACCGTACATTTATTAAGGTAGATGCATCAGCAATCTGTTATAACAATGTCAAAAAGATTTTGCAATAATAAATAATTTCGTACATTTTCGTAGCACGACTTCATTCCGAAATTATTGTTCAATTTATTATTCAAACAATTCAACAGATATTCAATACTTTTCATTCATAATTTTGTTTTTGTTTTTATTTTCGTTTTAAGTTAAATAATTATTTTTGGGGTCTACCTTTATGAATGTTAATGATATCATACAGTCGATTACCGGTTATTTTTCGAATTTATCGATAACAACGATTTTTCCTTCTCGACCGAGTCCCATCATACCAATATCTTTCCGTGTCGACATTTTATTCACGAGTAAATTCTCGATCGAATCGAATCTCATAATTAGGTCCCAGTTGTTGTGGTAATGACGGATTCCAGATCCAAACGTTTCCGCGGTTTTGGTTTCATTATTTACCCCAACCAGAAATAAAGATAATACCTAATAAGGACCTAGACCATATTGTAAATATCGTAACAATATTTGTAATTGTAAATGGAATGAGCTAATCTACTGGTAAAAATAGGGAAACACCAAAACCTGATTGAAAAATGTATTATTTTAAAGATTTCAGATCTAAAAAATAGTGGGTGGGTCCAGGGTGTCCAAAACCGAAATCGGTTAACCGGTTTTGAGTTAGAAAACCGAAGCCGGTTTTCGCCAAAAACGTAATTTTCGGTTAAGTGAAAAACCGGTTATTTGTGTCGCTTAATATTAAATTAAAATTGCATTCTTGAAAGTAAACTAAACTTAACTAACACAAGGTACGGACAAAGTTGTAAATGTCAGATACCTTTAAATTTGAATAATATTTTGTGTAAAATGTATAGTGGTACCAATCTATGAAAAAACTGCGTATACGTATCACAAGGTAGTTTGAATGTCGTTACTCATACGTTTTTGAATTAGTACAGTAAACTAAGAACTCGTCGAATTTAAGGAAAAAATATTTTTCCGTTTTGTTGGAACAAAAATATCTATTTTGGTTCCAAAAATGTGTTTGTTTTGTACAAGCATTGTAATCCAAACCCAAAAATACCATCTTTTGTTCCGAACATAGAAAACAAAAACAACTTTTGAATTGCCGCAATATTGTAAAAATCGTTAGCAATACCGATTGTGGGAACAATCATAATCTAAATTTTTTACAAAACATATTGTCAGTCCTGAAAACCAGATACTAAATTTTTTGATTTGAGTGTTTATACTTCTCATATACACTATCCACACAACTTTGATATAAATATCGCGTATAATATTACGAGTATTGATGAACGCAATACATGGTTTGCTACTTTAGCTGACAACAAAGACAAACAAAAAGACACAAGCAGCCACCACAACATAAGGAATAATTAAAAACCATAACAAACATGAAAAGGAAAGAAGAATGAAATAAAGAAGAAGAATGAAACAAAACAGAAGCAAATAAAAACAAGAGTCTCATCGTATACATACACACAAAAACAAAGATAAAGGCAGCATGTCATACAAACACCACAACTCACCAAAATTGTTTCTTCAACACGGCATCGAATAGCGAGAGAAGAAAAAAAAGTTTTTGAAGAGAAGAGAGAAATATTGTTCAGTTGACACAAACTATTTTTGGATTTAACAAACACGATTGTTGGATTCACAATACTACATAAGGAATCCAACAATATGTTAACAATACATATTTTGCTCTTGGAATATTGTTGGATCAAACATATTTTTTTCTCTGCGTGTAAAGGGTAACGATAACAAAATGCTTGTTTTTGCCGGCACGATAATTTGAGGTTATCAACGCATGAGGGAGAATCCTTTTGGTTCACACTTTTATATATGTACGGTTTTTTACTAATCTTAGAGCACAATTTCAGTTATAATTTTGCTGTCCTCACTTCGAGGTTGAATGTCAAAAAACATGGATATTATGAGATAATTATATAATATCGAAGTAGTTATACTTAATTTACCCCTTTCCTCACATTTTTAATCAAAAACTTGGTAGATATGAACTCAAATAGAACGTACGTGTTGTTTAAACATAATCCAAAATTATTTATTGGAAGACCTTTCTCTCCATGATTTCCATCTCCTTCATAAAAGTTGGAAACATTAATGGTCCTTGTTATCGATAATCGGGTTTCTACAGTATGTTTTATTACCTCGAAAGACCTGTTCACATAAGGAAAATATGTCCAGTTTTTCTCTATATTTTATATATGCTTCAGTTTTATTTTCGGCTATCAAATAAAGGGTGATCCAACTAGATGTACTTTTTTCAA
Organism: Musca autumnalis; assembly: GCF_047663935.1. Taxonomy (NCBI): domain Eukaryota; kingdom Metazoa; phylum Arthropoda; class Insecta; order Diptera; family Muscidae; genus Musca; species Musca autumnalis. The sequence goes on along the minus strand of NW_027412088.1, from coordinate 130,192,269 downwards.
TAGCCTTTTTTGAATGATCACGTGTGAGTCGTGTCATGGTATCATGTTATTTTTGTTTAGTATTGTTTGGCATTTTATCGTGGAAAGAATTACGATTGAACAATGTTTGCAATTCGTTCAACTTTATTACGAAAATTCGCTTTCTTTAGGAATGTGTTTCGAGCGAAGTTTTGTTCAGCTATGAGGCCCGTTTCTGGTTTAATGGGTATGTAAACAAGGAAAGTAGCCGCATTTAGGTTAAGAGCAACCTAGAGATTCAAGAGGTTTGACCACTGGTAGAACCATTAGCCCATATTTCTTCAAAATTCTTCAATGGCAACCAAGATAGCCGACTATTTGATGCTTGAAAATGATCTCGGCTACATTTTGGTTTCAACAAGACGACGCTTCTTCCCCACATGGCATCAATCAACGGATTTATTAAGAGAACACTTCGATGAACAGACAATTTCAGCTTTTGAGACGGTCGATTGGCCACCAAGATCGTGTGATATCACGCCGTTAGACTTTTTCCTGTGGGGATATGTAAAGTCTAAAGTGTATGCGGATAACCCCGTTTCAATTCAGGCTTCGGAGCGATTCAGAGAAAATTGGACTCTAGGGACAGACCGTCTAAGACGTAGACGCGGCCAACATTTGATAGACATAAATTTAAAAAATAAATGCCAAAGAATGTTCTTTCAAATGATCATAAATATTTCCCATTCAATTACAATTATGTGTGTTATTTTCTTTAAAAAAGTTAGGAACCTCTAGTTGGATCACCCCATATTACTAACAACTTCATTGTGTTCTAAGCATAATATTATAGAGTGCCAACTGGTCGATCTTGACCTGCTGCAATATTATTCAACATTTCTTGGCGAGCCAATTCTTGACGTACATTTGTGATAAACCTTTTAGTCTTTTGAGTATTCAGTTAAAACAAAACAAAAAATGTACACTGGGAGAGTAAAAATAAATTTCAAAACTCTTAGATAGGTAAATAACAGTGTATCCATGTTCTCATTAAGCATATTTCAGTTTTGTGTGAGCAATTGCCGGAGGCGTATCTACGCGAATGTGTATAGCGTCCATTGTGTTTTTGTTTTATAAATCATTTAGTGCGTCAATGTTCTTCATGGTGATAGTACGCGACGGACTGATTGGCATATTTACAGTTAATAGATGACAAATCAAATAGCACACAAGGTGTTAAACGCAAAATATATAGCACATTTTTTCGAACGGAAACGTCAATGTCAACAACATAGATCCGGGCACTAGTCGGTCATTATCACAAATGTAAATGCAATTCTGCAAATCCACTTGCTGCTTGCCCACTTTTTTCCATCAGTCGTATAAAAATAAATGAAATCCGATTAGAGTGTGTTAAATGCGACAAAGTGTTAACAAAAATTGAAAGTTTTTACAGCAGTAAATAAGTATAGAAAAGTGAAATATCATTGTGGTAATTGTTGTGTTCTGAAAATCATCACGATCACAACAACTGTAAACAGGAGCAGAACGGAAATACTTCGAATAAAAGTGAAATGTTTGTAAGTTAACGAGTCCGTGTCGATTTCTTTGTTAACCGTCAACCTATATGTGTGTATATTACGTATGTATGACATTCTCGACTTAATAACGCAATTTTGAAGAATCTTCAAAAACGGACATGAAAGCTACGGTAATTATCAGATACTGCTAACTGATTTATCGATAAGACACAAATGAAATAAATGAAATGAATAAGTCTATAGAATCCCAAATTTTCCTGGATTTCTAACGTTAAAGTTTTACCCAATTAAGCACCAACAAATGTTTGATTCATTTAAAACACACTATTATTTAGATTAATTTCCTCGTATGTATACCTATTGGAGTAGGGTGAATATAATTTCATAATATTTATACTTAATTTAATTTAGCTTTTCTTTTATCACGTTTTTCATAACTCTTCACTCATTTGTTATAAGTGCATATTTATTGAGTTCACTTCGTTGTTAAATGCACTTGCACTTTGAATATTGCTGTTGTTGTTGTTGGAGGTATCACATTTCATTCATGAGGTAAACGAAGACACCATGACAAAGATGAAGACAATACAGTAGATGTGGGGAATAAAAAAAAACTGCAAAGAAAAAAACTTCAAATAGAGATAAACGACTGTGTCGACAACAGGCATTACTCAAGCAAAAACTAGACTGTCGTGTTAGTCATCGAGATCGTGGATCTCAGTTTTCGAATTCTTTTTATGAATGCCGTACCAATTTGAAATGGTAACAGTGTCACAAAAGTATTTTCTATCACCGTTGCCTTTTGATGGCAACTTTTAAGAAAAATTGATTTAAAACATTTAATTAACGGTGCGAAATGTTTAGAAGGTGACACTTCTTTGTAAAGTGCAGTTAATTATACTTTTGAAAGTGAGATCGTCGATCGTTCAAAGCTCTTGTAATTTAATATGTTAGCCTGATAAGTCGCACATCCTTTGAGTAATGTTGCGGGTCCTGAGATGACGGGAACTAAAGAATCTTTCTCGAAACAGACAGTTTTCACCAAAAAAGGAGGAGATTTTTTAACATTAAAGTGCAAAATGTTGTAAATATTTGCCGCATTATTTGGTAGTCGTAACTTTTCATTTGAGTCCACAAGTTTTGTTTTCTTGTTGAATAGCGTCTTGTCCAAACTTATTACCACTGTGCCCCAAATAAGCTGTAGTCCACAGTTTGGCTAGTAGCAATCTTTTAGCACGATCTTCTGACAAGATTATTAGGTGGTACATTCATATTGTTTTTAAACTGAAATGACCTCTCATAACTTCTAATATATTTTAAGTTTAATTGTTTTGTATATGTTATGTCCATATACATACCTATGTAATAATTTTTTTCTGCATGCATTATGAAGGTAGGGATGAGAATATGAAAAAAACCTCAGCTGCTAAGATGAGTGTATAATGTCGGTAACACCGCAAATGTAATACAAAACCCGGAGGAAGCTTGTCATTTAGGATTAGATGAAAAGGTAAAATGAAAACATTAATTATGTAATAGGGTGGGCGAAAATTACATAAGATGCGGAATTGAGAAATTATTTACACTTCAAAAGTGAACACAAACTTTTTCTTGACACAATTACATACAAATCAGCAAAAGTAAATATGTCAACCAATTTATTTCTAAGCATGATTCAATTACCAACCAAGTGACCCAGTAAACCAAGCTGATGTCTTCTTTTGCTGTTGAATACAGTATAATCTCAATAATCCAGACACCATGTGTTTGGGCAGTGTCCGAATTATCGAATTTTCCGCAGTACCGAGTAGTAAAAAAAAACACATAATTTTATATTTAAATCATCTCAAATAGCTGTTACGAGTATATAATAACAATATATTAATAATAATAATAATAATAATTGTTCCACAAACATCCCAGAAGGGACAAGGGAGACTTCTCTTATATCAATGAATGCATCCCGATTCATATTAGCTCAATGATATGGGTCCTACTGTTTATAGCCGAGTCCGAACGGCGTGTCTTAAGACACCACTTGTAGAGAGGTTTTACATGGCTGAAATACTCAGGAAATGGCGCCAACATGTTGGATGGCCGAGTAATCGAACACACGACCTTCTGCGTGCAAGGCGGGTGTGCATACCATTGCACCACGGTGGCACCCAACATATTAATTGGTATAATAAAATTCATTGTTAATAAAAATAAATGTATGATTTATCATAAATTTTACTTTAAACATAAAAAAATTATGCTCTGTTCCAAAATAGCAAAGATCTTAAAGTATTGCTTTTTTGTACTTTTCCTTTTATAAATTTGAAAAGTTTTAACAATTTTGTATACGGGAACTGATTTTTGGAGTTACTGACAAAAATCGGTAAAATTAAAACACAAAATTATGAAAAATTAATTAAGATTGACTGCACTCTTGATATCGGTAGGACTTAACGCTATCTTACCGAAAAACTTCGTTAATTACAGAAATTATAAGCATTTTAATTTTAACTCGAAAACTGAGCTACAGAATTCCACTGCAGATATGTGTATGTAGGGTGTATATTATTCTCATTATTTATTATTGCCCAAAAGTCTTAATTAGAACGGTCAAATGAAGCAAAGCGCACATTTTAGAAGTATAAATATATGAGTGTCCGGATTATTGAGGTAAAAAATTGTGTGATGTCCGAATTATAGAGTCTATAGGGTAAATAATTTGGGTGTACGGATTAACGGGTGTCCGGATTATCGAAACTATATATATTTTGTGTTAACAAAGTAATAAACTGTTTTACAATTCAACCAAAAGTAAACTTATACAATTACTTAATTTTAATTTTACCAATATTATTTCATGTTTTTATTCTTTTTGGTGCATTCCTCGCTACAAAAACTTTTGACATAAACATAGTATCATTATGTTTTTACTAAAAGTTATATTCAGGGCAATGACGATTTAGCGGGATTTAGATTTTATTAGTATTCAATATTAGATTTTCGTAGAAAACAGCAATGGCAATCTATCGCAGCATTTATACATTACAAATTGATATTCTTCAAAAATGTAATACAGTATAATCTCGGATTATCGAATTGTCCGGATTACCGACATACATACATATTTTTGTTTAAATTATAAATTAAGTAAAAATTTTCTCTATAATTATATTTAATTAATAAGACGAATTCGTACATAAATGAAATGAATAAGTTATCAAAAATTAGAATTTGAAAAAATACCGTGTTGGGATTTTGACTATTTTAAGTCTGAGAACAGACTTCAGTGCACCTTTCCCCAATGATATCATCGGAATCGTTTACTTGTGTCTACTGTCAATAAGTTTTAAGCCTTCCCTTTTTAGATAAGTGTGGCGTAATTTTTAGGAAAACGTTAACGCCGTGATGCAGTGGTAAGCTCCCGCCTTGCACACTTCGATTTCCTGGTTAATGTTGGCGACATTTCCTGACCAATGTATCTACAAGTAGTGCTGTAATATTCGTAATATCCTTCTATAAAAAGTATGTACCATATCGTTGAGCTATTATGAATCGGGATTTGATATAGGAGACGTATCCCTTGTCCCTTTGGAGATACCTAATTTTCGAATGACTTTAAACGTCAAGATTTGTTACCCGGAAGAAAAATAGCATTAGTGGAAAATATTGATCATAAAGCTCGATTTCCAACGAGATAATAATACTAAAATAAAAATAATAAAATAATACTAAAAATAATAATAAAATAATACTAAAAATGACTTTCGCCTAAAAAGGCAAAATTCTCAAAAAAAAAAGGAAAATATTCTTATTATCTATTATTGTTTAGCCTTGAAATATTTACCAAATAAAATTTGGAACCACATTTATAAGCTTCAGCCAGGCATTTCGTCTGCTAGAATAGTAAATCGGCAAATTAACACTTTTAAAAGTTTTGGGCCTTTTGCAGATTTGTATGTTTAGAGAGTTACTCGTTCCTTACCAAACTTATGACCTGCTGGCGTTCTTTCCAAGTAAATGCAGATTGGTCTGCAACACAAACACCTCTATCACATTTTCATGTAATTTTGTATAAAGGCTTGGGTAGAAGACTCATTCGGGCGCTTTTCTTCACAAACTAAACCAAGCTATCGCTAATTAGAACCTTAAAACTCTGTACAAAGTTATTGCGTTCTTGGCTTTTTAAGGAAATTGCAAACAAATCGTACTCAGCACTTCGCATTGTTTTATGTATGTCCACAGTCTTACAAAGAAGACCTTGAATTGCCTTGTAATATGGTCTATTATAATCCTTGAACACCAATTGAATCAGAAATATACAAATATCCGAAACTTTTCCCCCTATATTGACGGTAATGACCATTATACGAAAACGACGTTGTTCACAGTGCAAATTTCATGCTTTTTGGTATTACTTATATTATGATGCTTTGGTAGCTTTGGGAGCAGGTTTGTAACAGAATATTTCACATTTCTGATTCAATTGTTGTCCAATGATTATATTAGACCATATTAGAAGACAATTCAGGGCATTCTGTATGTAATTTGCGCCAAGAATTCCGCAGAATCTATTAACTTCCTGAGAAAAACGTGCATTTATCGACACCCAGGAAGGTATATTATGCACAAGGACAACTTCAAAGCTTTCTAGGACCTCATGATCTGCAATCTGACACTAATATTGTAGTTTTTATAAAGTAAAATACCTACACGCAAAAAAACGGCCACTCTAACATATGTCCCAAACATATTTTGCAGCAAACATATATATGTTTGCAACAGTCCCAAACATAATATATGTTTGGGTCTGCAAACAAATATATGTTTGGGTGCAAACATATATATTTGTGTGCAAAGATATTTATGTTTGAGTGCAAAGATATATATGTTTGGGTGGAAACAATTTTATGTTTGGGTGCAAACATTTTATATGTTAGGGTGCAAAAAAGTACAAACTCAAAAGGCACAAAAAACACACATTCACAAGTGGGCGCTTACTGAGAGCAAAAGAGCGTAAAATTCAATGTAAAACACTTTGAAATGTGTGCTCACTTGCTCTCAGTAAGAACTCACTGGCTATCTCTATAGCAGCGTCGTCCATAATATTTCCATCAATACTACAGCATATGTGTATGCATTGGTGAAAAAAACAACAACCACATGATATTCATAGTTTGTTTATTTACACGTACACTGTACGTGATAGAGAGACGCAAATGCAAAAACAACTCAGTGGGCGCCCTCACTATACTTCTTTGCAAAGACAGCGCGTCTCTGCTCTATAGTATACATACAAATGTTGAGGTTGTTTATTGAAAGGCAAAAGAACAACAAACACATAGGTACATACAAAATTCCAAAGAAATACATAACACACTTTAATAAAAGAAAAACTGATTGAAATAATTTGTAAATAGTCACACTTTTAAAAAGGAAAAATATATAGAAACGTAGTTGAACACTTCTCCTTAGTTGTGAAATAAAACAAATTGTCCTCATAGTTGAAATCATCAGCGGGGAATCAGCATCTAGAATCAAATGATTATATAATGTATTAAATAAATATGGATATGCCATATTTCAAATATACGAGGGCAGTTCGGAAACTTTTTAGCCTAGCGCAAAAAGCGCGGTATAAACAGAAAAAAGTTAAGTGTTTTGGAAACTTCCATCTCTGTTATGAACACATGTTAAATTTTGTTTCGATCTGGCAACTCCTTCATATAGAAACAGGTGTTCAAAAAAGACGCATCCGAATTTTTTTTACAATGGAAAAATTAAAAATGCGTGCTGTCATTAAATATTTACATAAAAAAGGTTTATCGGGACAAGAAATTCATAATGATATGGTGAATGTGTTAGGTGAAAGTGCTCCTTCATATGCAACAGTAAAAAATTGGGTTGCTTAATTTTAAGGTGTTCGTACAAGCATTGAAGATGAACCACGTAGTGGACGTCCAAAAACAGCAACAACAACAGAAATTGTAGCCAAAGTGCATGATATGGTATTAAATGATCGACGAATAAAAGTGCGTGAAATTGCTAATATCATGGGCATCTCAAATGATCGAGTCCATTTAATTTTGCATGAAGAACTACAGATGAAAAAGCTTTCTGCAAGATGGGTGCCGCATTTGCTAACAGTCGATCAAAAACGCATAAGAATGAACATTTCTCAAGCTTGTTTGGATCGTTTTAAGCGAAATAAAATGGATTTTAAGCGTCGTTTCATAACTGTTGATGAGACATGGATCCACCACTATACTCCAGAGACAAAAGAACAATCCAAACAATGGACTGAAGCTGGAGGAAGTGCCCCAAAGAAGGCAAAAACAAATCAATCGGCTGGTAAGGCTATGGCAACGGTTTTTTGGGACTTCAAAGGTATTTTATTGATTGACTATCTGCAAAAGGGTAAAACAATAAATTCAGAGTACTATTGCAACCTTTTGGATCAATTAAATGTACAAATTCGAGAAAAACGTCCTGGCTTACAACACAAAAAAATAATTTTTTCATCAAGACAACGCACTAGCGCACAAGAGTGTTTTAACAATGGCTAAAATCAACGAATTAAAGTACGAGTTGCTTGACCACCCTCCTTATTCTCCTGATTTAGCTCCCAGTGACTTTTACTTGCTGGCAAGCGTTTTACCTCAAATGAAGATACAATTACAGTTGTAAACCACTATTTTGAAGTTTGAGGAAAACTATTTTAATCAAGGGATAGAATTGCTAGAAAAGCGTTGGACTAAGTGTATTAAAGTTTCAGGAGATTATATTGAAAAATAAAAATATTTTTGAAAAACTAACTATTCTCTTTCATTGATAGGCTAAGAAGTTTCCGAACCGCCCTCGTACATACAGTATCGGCCAAAACTAAAGCACCCTCTCAGTACATTTTTTTTAAATGATAATTTTTTTAAGAAAACAAAGTAATACATTTATTTTGTATGTTTCTATTTATTTATTTATATCTTTATTATTGGAAAACACAATAATAAGCAATTCAGAATTTAATAAACAAAAGTTAAAATTCAAAAAACATTTTGGGTTGCAAATATAAGCGGACAAAACTAAAGCACCCCCCAAGTTGAGGTACAACAAAAACTATTGAAATCAATATTTTGTTGCGTATACTCTATTCTGGATGACACAAGCACATCTTTTAGGCATAGATTATACTAAATTATTACGGGCAAAATAATTGATTTTCGGAAAATTTAGCTCAAATCCTCAAAATACTGAAAATCGGAAGTTACCGCTATATGGGGGCTATACCCAAACGTGAACCCAGGTCCACGATTGTTTGTGGATATGTTTTGTGACCACTGGGAACGCTAAGTACCAAATTACAGCTAATTTAGTAGGAAAGTGTGGCTTAAATACCCAAAATACCGAAGATCGGAAGGTAATGCTATAAGGGGGCTACACCAAAACATTAGCCGATATTGTTCATATTCATCCAAAAATGATGCTACAGCATCCTCTAGTCAAATACTAAATAGCTTAGGTTTAAAAATTAGCAAAAGAACGATTCACAGAAGAACTGCAGACGCCGGCTTATTCAGTCAGCAAAAAAAAACCTTGCATATCGACTAAAAATGAAGGAGCCCGACTGGAAGACCCATTTGAACTGGAGTAGAAAAAATCGAGGACTGTGCGGTTTTCCGATGACTCTATGATTAATTTAAAGTAGTCAGATGGTAAAAGGCGTGGGCCAAATTGGCAACCGTTACATCCTAAATATTGCAAATACACTGTAAAACATGGAGGCGGAAGGGTTTTTTTGCTTGTCGTCGGCTGAATAAGTCGGCGTCTACCGTTCTTCTGTGAATCGTTCTTTTGCTAATTTTTAAAACTAAGCGATTTTGTATTTGACCAGAGGATGCTGTAGCATCATTTTTGGATGAATATGAACAATATCGGCTAATGGTTTTGGTATAGCCCCCTTATAGCGGTACCTTCCGATCTTCGGTATTTTGGATATTTAAGCCACATTTTCCTACTAAATTAGCTGTAATTTGGTACTTAGGGTTCCTAGTGGTCACTAAACATACCCACCAAAAATCGTGAACCTGGGTCCACGTTTGGGTACAGCTCCCATATAACGGTAACTTCCCATTTTCAGTATTTTGGGGATTTAAGTTAAATTTTCCGAAAATCAATTATTTCACCTGCAATAATTAATAATTTAGTATCCTCTATGCCTAAAAGATGTGATTGCATCATCCAGAATAGAGGATACGCAACGAAATATTGATTTCAATAGCTTTTATTGTACCTCAAATTGGGGGGGGGGGGGTGCTTTAGTTTTGTCCGCTTATGTTTGCGACCTACAATGTTATTTGAATTTTAACTTTTGTTTATTAAATTCTGAATTGCTTATTATTGTGTTTTCCAATAATAAAGATATAAATAAATAAAAAGAAACATACAAAATAAATGTATTACTTTGTTTTCTTAAAAAAATTATCATTTAAAAAAAATGTACTGAGGGGGTGCTTTAGTTTTGGCCGATACTGTAAGTATGTATGTAATTACCAATATTAAATGCGATTTCTTCCTTATCCAACAATATAATTCCATTCAACTTTCCGATTCAATTATAAAATGTATTTGGCATTTAATTTACTAAAAAGCACAATTTCTTGAAGAAAACACAAAACACTGATTTATTCACGCACTTTACCGTCTTGACTCTACAAAGGCATCTAAAACACTGAAGAAAAAAAATATAATTCATATAATTTCTTCTTTTCTTCTTCGCCTGCTTAGTTGGTTAACAACAACAAAACAAGAAACGCACGTGTTTGTCGCATACATGCCACCAAAGCCCCCTTCTTCGCTTCTACGTCTTCTATTATACAATACACACAACTCTTCATTATAAAACAGCATTCCACAGCCGCGAGAGCACTATTATTACTCTCGTTGACAAACATCCTCTCTCCACCCATGAAAAAAATGTTCTAACATAAAAAAATATGTTTTACCCAAACATTGAGATATGTTACAAAATGTTGCAAACATATATTTGTTTGCAACCGGTCCCAAACATATATTTGTTTGGATCCAAACATATTTCTAACATACATTTTCCTGTGTGTAAAAAAGGAAAAAAATCAGCGAGGGTCCGGTTTAACGAACTATACAAGAAGTCTGGCATTACATAACGGCATTTAACCCCCAAATATAGTTTTACTTTTCTACAAAATATCTCAGATACCCAGAGACATTCGCCAAAACAATGAAATGTATACATTTTGCTGCTAATTCCATAAATTGTACGATAATACTCATATTTCCTTGGGGCGTACGTAAACATTTGTAACTATCACTTTTTGGTTTTTGAAAAATTTACCGCTATTTATATTATAAAATATACTTTTGTTATATTTAACCCTTTGTGGCCCGATGTTGCCTGTGGGCAATTTTGCATGTTTGTGTATGCGTATTTCCCACACCGTTTGAGATAATTATAAATACAAAGTATGTGTCGGGAGATTGATTTCAGAAGAATAAAAAAATGGAAATTACTTTTAAATAAATAGCTAGATTGGCGAAGTTATGCTTGTTTAAGTATAAGTAGTCGAGTACAAATTTGGACATGAAATATTTTAGGGATTTTATAAAATGCCGTTAAATGTCAAACGAATTGAATAATTGCAGCCAAATTTTTTTGAAAAATCTTACTGAGATGTTGGTCTAGCAAAATAAAAAGCACACATACAATTTACAGTTCCAATTAGTAGTTACAAATTTTTGAAATTTAGAAATTGCCTGTGGGCAACGTTGGGCCATTGTGGTAATAAATTGGTTACATTAGTGGAAGTCGAAAATTCTGGTTAGTTGTATTCAATGAAATACAAAGGGTAATTGGGACATTCGGGATTGTGAAAAATGTTGTATTTATATTGTTATTTGAAGATTTGACTTAAATCAAGAGGAGATTGACACAGTTTTTGGTGAATGTACATATTACATGTTAGGAATTTGTATGATACCAAGCGAATGTCTGTTCGAATATCGATGATGATAATTTTATATATTGGATGAAGGTCAATATTATCAGGTTTAGAGTGTGCATACACAAGAGAAAATATTTTTCAAACGCTTCTACTCTGAAAAATCTCAATATGAGCATTTCAGGTTATATGAACACTACCATATACGTTAAAATTGGATAATTTGTGAACTATATATGATAAATAAAGACCAATTTTCCATCAATTTTCTTCTAGAACTAAACAAACTCATCACATTATGCTTTTTCACATCATGAATAATGAAAAATATAACGATAATAAAAAGACTTAAGAAACAGACTTTGTTAATTTTTATAACCGCAATGGCCCGATGTTGCCCACAGGCAATATTTGGCACCCCCCAAACCACAAGGAATTGATAAGAATTTTTTGCATAAATGACTTATTTTTGCGACTATTAATCGTAATTAATATGAAAAATATTTTTATCCCTACGGAAAAAAATTCGGGGTTCAAAGGGATAATATTGTTTATTAGTGAGAAGAAATAAAACTGTGTACTCCAAGTTTCATAAATATCATTACTTATCCTAAAACCCGATATTTATGTATGTATACTTTTGTAAGACTGTGTATACTCAGACCCCTCTTCGAACGCAGCTTAAACAATAGGAATAATTTGTGCTCACAAATATCAATACAAAAAAAAAAAACAAAATTACTACTGCAAAAATAATAAAAGTAACTGAAAGTAGAAGAAAAATAATGAGTGTCCGGATTATTGAGGTAAGACAATTTCCTTGTGTCCGGATTACAGTGTCTACAGTGTAACTATTTTAAGTGTCCGGATTACCGTATTACCGTTGTCCGGATTATCGAGACTATACTGTTAATTAAAAATTGACCTATAACAAAGAAATAACTTCAAAAAAGTGAAAATAATAATAAAAATATAAATATCTTCCATGAGTGCCACCCGATTCATAGTAAACTCAAAGATTTTTACTGTTTACTCCGAGTCCGAACGGCATGTCTTACGACAACACTTGTAGAGAAATTTTATATGGCTGAAATACTCAGGAAGTGTCTCTAACATTACACTGAGGGGTATTTTGCCACCGTTAAAATTTTTATGTTGGCTGACCTTGGAATTGCAAGATTTGCAAGGTGGGTACTATTGCACCACGATCGCACCATTATGTTGTAAATTCTAATAGCAAAACTCTCTTGCATGCGTGTGATAACTTACAAATGTGATTGATTTAAAGCCCAACCGGTGGTAGCTGATTTCGACACTCATGAACCACTTGCCAAAAACAATTATAAGCATTCCTTGCACTTAAAAAATAAGTATGAGTATCACTTGCCACTCAAAAAATTAGTTATCTAAAAATGGATACTTTTAGGCAATCGCATATGCTTTGCCAAGTCGTTTTGTGCACTCAATTATATTAACCAATCGATTATCTAATGCTCACCGAGAGAGTGAGAGCAAAGATCACAAAAAAGATTTGTACTGTTTGTAGTTTTGTATGTGCTTTCACTAGTTGAGCCACTTGACAAAATATCTACGATTAGATAGCACTTGCAAGTTTTGTATACAGTGCAAAATACGATGGACTCTTATTTTATTCTTTTCGCACAAGCAACGGCAGTGAAGCGACGCAAGAGTTTTTTTGTGGTGGTGGAAAAAATACTTGAGTGCAAGGAAACATTTGTATTAAAACGCATAAGACCCAAAAACAATTGTTCTCAAGTGGCTTATAGAGACAAGTGGCTTAGTGATAATCTCTGCCCTACACCACACTGTGGTAAAGCATATAATATCTATGTGCATTTGTATGTAACATGCGTAAGGAAATGAGATACATATTTCTTTTTAGGGATATAGCCATGTACATAAAATAACTTTCTGAGCCGAGTTCTGCATGTCCGTTCGCGTTTGTTGTACAAATCGTCTGAAAATTGGGGAAGTTAAAAGGAAGAACGCTATTGCTTTTGGTGAGAACCGATATAGATTTGGATATAGCTCTAGCTATAGAAGTCCAGAAAATCAAAAATAGACTTGAAAGAAACTATAAAACGTTAGTACAGTATTGAACTAGAGTGTTGGCTGTACTTGATGGCAGACCGTAATAACGGTACATTTGAAACATATATTTTTACAATGTTAATTATGACCAGTTTTAGCTGCAAAATTTCGATAGAATATATAATTGCGGAATATTTTATATTTTTTATATATCGTAATGGTTTTTAATTAAATTAAATAGCTTTGTAACCAATGAGTGATTTTAATTTAGACGTTTCGGGCTAAATAAATGTTAGGTCCATTTCTATTAATTTCTTCGATTTAAATAGGTTTTAGGATGGAAATTACTCGAGTTTAGATTTATTTCTTTCTTTAATTTTTTATGTATCATGTCTAGATTAAGGTCATAAATTCTTACCAGCAACTTTTGGTTTTATATAAATTTTTGTGAAATATTTGGGAAGGAAACTTTTTTAAGTTTGACTCATATAAAACTTCGGGTCATATAAAATCAGATATCACTTGGAATTGACCACAGCATTACAGATAAGAAAATACAAAATGAAAAAGTCCGCGCTATGGTTCTCATGATATGCGTGGAAACAGGAAAATTAATGCAGGGATGTGTCTCCAAAAAAACTGTAAAATACAAGTTTTTATTACTAAAAAGTGCAGAAAGGGTTTATATTGAACACAGATTTCAGCCATTCCGGTTGGATGATTTGAGCGAAATTTTAAACATACCGAAAATTGGACGGTATCGTTCTACGGGATCTATATCAAGGCGTGGACCTGTACCACAATTCTCTGTAGGAATATTTTTTGAGTTTAATGAAGATCTATTATCTCCCAAAAGTTGGCATTTGTGTCACAGGGTATTGGTAAAAAAAGTTTTGGTAGGTATGTTTTGTGATATCTTCTTTACCTTTTGTGATATCAAAAACATATTTTATACCGTTAGAAGACAACTAGTGAGAAATATAAATCCCAATAATTCGCATGAAAAAAGCAATTACAAATGTCATATTAATATTATGAAATATGTAAGGGCTGGGGCGCCTACGCCATGATAGGGGTGTGGTGGGTTATTGTTAGAAATTTGTCATATTTAACTTAAATTATTTTTTCCATAGATGTACCATACTATAATGTACCATACTAAACGTATCTTGTTTTAGTAATATCATGATTTTTGTACATAAATTCAAGGTACCTAGTTCAATTAAGTACTACAATCTGGTTCTTTTGTGAATTTTAGAATCATTTTTGATTATGCAATAGAAAACATGTTCCTTTTTCGCATAATGTTGATATTTAAGGAAGAAGTTGGTAAGTTGCAGTTTTAGAGTGCGTTGCATAATGTTCCGTATCGATGGCGAAGCTGCCCCATGGGCATGGCTTCGCCACTTTTTTTCACATTTTGTAAATTCTCAAAAATAATATTTTAAAAACAAAATTATAATCATTTATATATCAAAACTTATAGTCAAGATATGCTTATATTTTTACCAAAAATAATATTTGAAAAAAATTTAAGCAAAATCACCTGATATTTTAACGATCAAATTATTTTAATGCCAACATCAGCATTATGGAATAGGAGTCATAGGAATTTGAAGTGTCACGAAGAACTGTACCCAAATTTCAGTAGATGTTCAAGTTTATTTTGCACAATCTCTTTTCTATCATTCGTGTTTCATTAGTTCTTTATAAATCTAACAAGAAACAGTCCGTCGTACTCAAATTATTGAAGAATGTGCTATTTCGGTGAATAACTTCAAACTGCAGAAATTTTGGGTTTTTTGAAAGAAAATTTAAAAAAAAATATATAACGGAACTTTATAGATGCAGCACTTTTTGTTGAAATATACTTCATAAGTGTACAAAACAAGATATACAAACATATCCCAGGATATTCGACGAATGTCAAATAAAATGAAGTAACAAATAAAAATTTGAAATGTGCTATTGAAATGAAACGGAGTGTAAGTATTTTAGAACATTTTCGATTTTTTTTGTTTTTATTTCATTTCCGATATTTCGACTATCTTGGGTAGTCATCATCAGGGATTTTTTCAATTGTTTTGCATCTTTTTGTTATCAATGTGCTTCCGTTTCTTCATTCTCCTCTGTTGATATTAACTTTCCAACTCAACTAAAAATGTAATGGTGTTGTTGTACTAAAAGTCTAATTATTAAAAGTAAGTCACCTGTTTTAGTCGTTGTCGGACATAACAAAATTGAATAATCTTACCCAGCTAGATGTGGTGTATGGACAAGAATTGAGGTGCGGTAGTGCTACCTATGCCATTGTTTGTCTGGTCATCATTTTGTTCATCCTGACAATGTCTGTCTACACCGAATATGGGATTATTTGGATTTAGTTCCTGTTCGTTTGAGTGTAGTCTACAAAAAGTGTCTGCTTGTCAAGAGTTTTGTTTGAATTTCTTGTCACTGGTACCTGTTTTCTTAATGCTGCTATGTTTGTTTTTTTTTCATCTTTTACTTTTGGGCCGAAGAGTAAAAGTGGCAGTGGCAGCAAAAGAAAGTGGCAACTGTGCGTTAATTAAACAAACATGGACTAGCTACGAAAGTCGACTACATCATAGTATCGACAGTTTGAAATTAACATAAACATTTATGTTTTGCAACTGCACCAATTAACATTTTTTTTTCATGACTGTCAGTTTGCTTGCCTTATTACTCTGCAGTTTTGTTGCTGTTTGTCTTTATAACGACGACAAAATTAAAGCGAAATTATCTTTATTTTGTTCATTAATAATTGTTGATATGATATGTAACATCAGCAGTAAAAAACAACAATAATCTCTCAATGCACATTCATTGATGAACTTACTTACTGGAAATTGGCGTTTTCGTAATGGCGATGTCAACAAACTCTTCGTTTCTTTCATAAAATCAGCTATGATTTAATATTTTCTTTGATACACGTGCATAAAGCGCCGCAATAAAGTTATAACACTAGACAGCATTTTTCATATAAATTTATGATTTTGTACATATGATAAACGTAGGATTTTATTAATCTATTTTTATCGATATGGCTATATACACTACCGCTCACTTAAATAACACCCCCCATTACAATAAAATTACATGGAAATAATTCGCTACAAAATTTGTATATATAAAACTTTGGCATTTGTCCTTGTTTGGAATAAGTCGGAAAAATTACAGGCCCTAGAAATATCTTCTTAGATTTTAACGTCAGTTTCCTTAATTATAGTGTCAGTTAAGCAGATCGATTTAAAGCACGAAAAATATTTTTCAATTTTGGGAGGAGGTACACGGCGAAGTGGTCGAACTTACAGGGTGTTTTTGTAAAAATGCTTGCCTGTCACACGAACCGTTTGTACTAAAACGTATACGTTAAAAATTTGGTTCTTGTAAAATTTTACGAACCATTCGTTTTTATCTGAAAGCTTTCGTCTATTTCATAAAAGCTTTTATATTTCAGGGTTTCCATGATACTTATTTTGTGAATTTTGCATAGGCATATGCACGTAAAATGTGTTACTTGATGGCAACCCCGATAAACAGATGAAAAACAAAAAATAAGAAAAAATTTAATCAAATTTGTCCAAAAATAATTGTGATAATATGAAGAAACTGATGTACATATACGCGTGTGCTTCTATGGAAATAAATAAAATTGCATTCCCTTCCAGTTTTCGTGTGTTTTGTGCCATTTATTACTCTAATTATTTAATTTTCATTCAAAACGATGGGTCTTTTCCATTCGTTTATTTTTGACGTATCCGTTCGTCTGATTTCGTTACGAAAACCAAAAAAATTACGAAAATAAAAAGCTTTCATTTGTTTGTCACACGAATACAAATGTCAACCGCTATGAAAACCAAATTGTGTCTTCGTTCATGAAATCGACGAACGAATGGGCAAAAACTTTTTACGAAAACAGGCTGTTAGAATTTGTTCTTAACTTGGCAAAAATATTACGAGGTGCCTTTTTGGACTAAATCATACGTTATAAAGTGTATGTACACTCGTTAGTATAAATACTGATGGTTTCACAGAAAACTGCATAAGACAAAATTTTTATTAATTTTCTGATAGAATTTTCGAAACATTTACAATCGATAAGAAGAACTATACTGTTTCATCAAAACGGTCCTATTCATGTCAATAAACTGTACATTTGCTAAAAATTTCGAAATTGTGTGTGGAAGGTATCCGAAGGAGTGGTCCGCTTAGTCTATATTTAAGTGTGAAAGAAATATTAGCTTCGTTCCAGAACTAAAAAGTTTTTACACATTTAATACATTGTGTAAAAATGCGTTCCCGTACACCAAAAAAGTTGCAAAATGTTCACAAATTTGGGCGAGCAAAAATGTGCAACATGTTTGCCGGCTTCTGATTGGTTGATTCGCCGACTTTGAAATTTGTTCCAGTTTTTTTGACGTTTCTGCCATTTTTCCGTTTCCGTACATTTTGGAAAAATTTGTATGTGGAGCTCATTTTCGATATTATTCACCCCTTTAAAAGGAAGAAGGACCAATAGAAATCCGTTGTGAGAAAAAGATGATATCGCTCATTTACTCAAAGAGTGGCATAACTCAAAAAATTCGTTTTCTGAGTTAGCAATTTCTATTTTGTTTACGACTTCTACTTTATCTTGTGTCAAATTTTCATACTGATATCTCTAAAACTCGTCGAGTTACATCTCATTTACTAAAAGTTTCGTATAGTTCAACACAAAAGTTTTTTGAGTTTGTGAAGCACTAAATCACTTCAAATTATGCTTGATCTTGCACAGAAATTTAGCACTGATATCTGGCTATCTCTTTGCAAAATATGGTCCCAGTAGTTATTTTAGTTTTTGTGTAATAATCTTTTTAAGTTGGGAAGTCAAATTTCAATCGTCAACTTAAAACGCGTTTTTCTCGAAAGTCGATTTTTTGAAATGCGTCACTCTTTGAGTAAATGAGCGATATGTCCGTTTAAATTTGAAAATGTAAGAAACTTAGATTTTCACTACTTTTACCGTTATAAAAAATTAAAACGAAGTGATACAAACGAACTAAAGGCCTTGTCGTTGTCCATGGATCCCAACACGATATAATTTTGCATCAGATCGCTTAAATATTTTTCTGGTCAACTTTTGTAGCACAGTGTCATTTATCGACATTTTTCGAAAAGTTTGCACATTCTCAAGGCCAAAACCGCCTGAAGGAGCGTTCCAATGCTTTTGCGATGTATTAGAGAGTTCTTAACTACTGTCTTGGCTACAATTGTTGTCATTGTGTTCGATCGGAAATCTCAATGGTTTGGCTGTTATATGCCAAAATGTCCAAAAAACGTGGATCAAAAACTTAAAGTCAAAATCGGGAGGCTCGATTTTCACGATAGACCTATGGTCTAGTAGACTTTTTTGCTCAGTTCAATCCTAGGAATAAGAAACGCAAAGGGCCCATTAAGGTTTTTTCCTTCCGTACAAATCGCCCCGGCCTAATAGGGGTGTTTACACCTTTCGGGCTGTTATCTCAAGAAGTATGGACTTACCCCTGAAAAAGCTTTTACCGTCGTAATTGAGGCAGCGAATGTAAGTTGCTTCAACAGAAATCAAAGTGATTCGGGAGCAGGTCTTAGAGTGAATTTATCCAAAACTTTGTGTTATCTTGCGCAAATTTGTTCGAACATTTTTGAACTTTTGTGGGGGAGGTACCTGATGGAGTGGACCTATATGGCTTATCTTCGAACTTAAATTGGGTTTGGACAAAATATCACGATGGCCAAATTTTGGACCGAATCGGCAGATCTGTTCGAGAGTTATCTTGCGCTCCAACCACTACACACGGTGTAATAGGGGTTTTATGCACCATTCAGGCTATGTTCTCAGGAACTTGCCCCAGATGAAACGTGTACCGTCGTATGGGAGCGGTGAATACAAGTTGTTAACAACAAAAATCAAAACGATTCCAGAGCAGGTCCTAAACTGAACTTTTCCGAAATTTTGTGTGGGAGGTACCAGAAGGAGTGGACCGATTGAGCCCATATTGAAACCTCACCTAAGTCTGGTAGAAGTTTCACGATGTGCAAAGTATGACCCGAATTGGTTACTCCCTTCAAGAGTTGTCGTGCGAACCAAATTTTCCGAACATTTTCAAACTTTTGTGGGGGAAGTACCTGAAGGAGTGGACCGATATAACCCATCTTGGAAAAATATTAGCAAAGACAAATTTTGGACCGAATCGGTTGATCCTTTCGAGAGATATCGTGCGCTCCAGGCAGTCAGACAGACGGACTTAGATTGTTACATCAACTTCAAATTGTCTGAAACGGATTTCGTCCAAACATACTTGGGGTCTAAAATCATTATTTCGATGAGACACATTTTGCCCTTATGAAAGTATATATACACAGAAAAAAATTGTAACCATTTGATAAAAAAAAAAATTCAAAAATCTGATTAATTTTTAATTGATTTTTTGCCGACAAAAGTAATGTTCATATTGACAATCGTCGATAAAAAATTTGTTGTTTTCATTAGAAATTATTTTGATGAAGTAATTCTCATATTAACTAAATATTTTGTTGAATTTTATTTTTTTTCAAGCGATAAAATATTTTTCATATTAACAAACTGGTTTATCGATTTTTTAATTATTCTTTGATAAAAAAAAATTATCATATACTCGTACAATAAGGTTTGTTAAATATCAAAGTAAATATCTATAAAAATATGTTCATATTTACAATTATTTTGTTGATTTTTTTGTTAAATACAAACACATTTATAAATGGTGGGTGGTGGTTTCTTTTTTTATTGAAATGTATGGAATGCCATATACAAAACAACAGACGCTAGGCACATACACAATTATAAATCGTACAAGAAATAAATGAAAGAAAAACGTAATGAAAAAATTTATGGCAAAAGTAATAATTTAGCGTCACACTTGAATTTAAATGGAAGAAAACAAATAAAACACTTTTAAATATAAAATACAGGAATCTCGATGAACGCTTCTCGTTAATTGTGAAATAAAACAAATTCTGCTGTTAAATTAGAAACCATCTGAAATCATCGGAAAATCGGCATCTGGAATAAAATGTAATAGATAGGTGCATCATATTTCAAATATATAAAATAGTATTACCGTGCAATTGCTTCTTCGTCCAATAAAATATTTCGATTCTCCTTTTTTCCGATTTTTGCATTACATTACAAAATTTGTTTCCTCATAAAATGTATAAGCACCATTATTTACACATAAACACTGATTTATTTCCACACTTTTCGATCTGATCACAACAAAAGTCTTAAGCAAACTGCCACCAAACTGTTGGTTAAAAAAAATAAATGCTTGCGAACAAAACCTTTTTCTCTTTCCCTCTTCTTTTGTTAGGTTCATAAAAATAACAAACCAAAGTTTTAGTATACATACAAACATTCGCCGTGGCAACAAGAAGATACCCTGCGGGGAATTAAATTAGTTTAAAAATAGTTTATAAGTAGTTTAAAAATAACAACAAGTGGTTATTTTTCGATTATTTTCCATTACGCCAACTAACTATTTTAACATGGGGAGAGCTAGGCAGTGGACAATTGTCCATCTCTGCATTACTTTTATCTAGTTATAAACCAACTATTTTTAACTAATTTATATCTAACTATTTTTTGACTTTTTATAGTCAGTTTAAATATGTTGTTTTTGTCTTAAAGAGAGAGAAAAAAGTATTTTTTTATTTATTATTTTTTATTTCTTTTAATTCTCTCTTTTGCTTTTATCTTTGACTTTTTATTTTGGCACCAGTTGTTTCTCAGTTATGTTCCCTTGTTGTTCCTCTTTTGGTATGGCGAGTCTATCAAAATTAGCTTGTATAATTGTAGGTTGCATTTATATTCAAATAATTACGTAAGTGTATATGAGAATTATTTGCTTCGAGAACACACTATTGAACATTCAACGTTTTCAACTGGTTGATCTCTAGATGACTTTTCAACTAATTTATAGTTGGTTGTAGAAAATTGCTTTGTAACCGACTATTTTCCAACTGGTTAATAACTAGTCGAAAAGTAATGCAGAGATATTCAGTTCTCCACTTTTTTGGATTTCAATCTGGTTGATCTATAGATGACTTTTCAACCAATTTGTAGTTAGTTGTAGAAAAATGCATTTATAATTGACAATTTTGTAAACCGGTTGAGAAAAGTCCCACAGGGTAGATAAACTAAACGTCACACAAACATAGCAACGACACACACAAACACAGCACATTATTGTAGCAGAAAATCTCTCTGTGCCATTAAAAGTTATTTTTTCTCGCTCTTGAGAGCGAGAACATGTTACAAACGTTGAAAACCATTATTACAACAAATATTGGTTAAAAAACTTAAACAAATTTCAATGAATTATTTGTTTGAACTCGTTTATCGGTCACTTTTTGGCAACATTTTCATGTTTGATAAATATTTTCCCAATATATTTGAAATATTTTGTCGGCATTCAACAAAAATATGGTGATGAAGCTTTTAATCAAAATTTTTGTGGTGTCTTTTTTCTATGTACCCTCGTCAGCATAAATGCTGAGGGTATAAAAATGGTGGACATACAGTGTCGGACAAAACTAAAGCACCCCTTCTGTACATTTTCTTAAAATGATAATTTTGTTAAGAAAACAAGGTGGTAAATTTTTTTGAATTATATTTATTTATAGTTTTATTTTTATTTTTGAAAAAAAAAAAACACACACACACAAAGTTAGGGTATTCTGAATTTAAATAAAAAAGATAACATTAAAAAAACATTTAAGTCGCTAATATATGTGAAAAAAACTAAAGCACCTAAATTTAAGGAACAAAAAATAATGAAATCAATATTTCGTTGCGTATCCTTTGTTCTAGATGACACACGCACATCTTGTAGGTATATAGGATATTAAATTATTAATTATTATAGGCAATATTGCTTCCCAGGCTACGTTTGCGGGTTCAAATAAATTTTCTTTGGTTTTGCAATTTTTTCGGTTCATTTTTGAGTTAACTATCCCCACAAATCGAGAGCTAAGATCGGGGGTTGGGACATGGCTAAATCGAAAGTGAGGGATTTTGAGGCTTAATATTTTAAGACTATAGTCTCAGTATATCGGCGTAAATAACTAATATTAGTTGTTAAAAATATCTGCATAATCTGCCAGAGAAAGCTTCTTATTGAGAATCGTTGGGAGTACTTTAAGCCAGAACAACTTTTGAATTACAAAAACAAATTCTTCGATATATAAAAAAGTTTCTAAACTGCCACTACCAAATAAGAAAATAATTCTCAGAGATATGCATCAGTTCAGTCTCTAGGAACATGTACTAAACTAAACTTTGAGAGCTGACTACACTTTGATTATAACAGTGTTTGCGCTTTTCATTCTGGATGACTACTTTTTTCTACGAAAAAAGGACATAAACAAAGTGTTTAAATTTCTCACACTCATTTGCAGATTGATTAATATAAATATATACAAGTTATTGTACATATCGCGCCTCTTCAACAAAAGGTGATAACTCAAAATGTTCGATTTTTCTGTAGAAACAAAAAACTGTTGATACCTAAGTAGTAACTCTGTAGACATGAAGAGTGACGGTAACGGTATTTTTTAACGAAAGAATAGACAGAATAAGGGGTGACTTTCATGTATAGTCTTTAATAAAATTTTCAAAATTTAGTATTACTACCCTTTTGTTGAGAAGGTGCGATATGTATTTTCCTGTATACAAATAAATATGCCACTTTGTTTGGATTTTGCCACCACCATGAGGCAATCGACGTAATCATTGCTAATTTCTGGGGATTTATACTATTGTTGACACAGCAGAAACAGTAAAATTCTGAAATGTTGTCCGCCCACCATTCACAGTAACTAACTATGAGTTACGATTATTGGTTTGGTCATGCTTTGCTACAGTATCATCTTTTAAATATCCCGTCTATTAGATTTCTTGACGTTTAAGCATGACAGAAACAAATTTTATTAATCACATCCCAATTAAAGGAAAACTGAGGACACTTTTAGCTATTGTTGTGGTAGGCCATATTGAGAGGACTTCGACCCAATTTTGTCTGATTCAATTTCTTGTATTTTGTTTGTTCAGATATTTTTAAATAATGATTTTCTTTATGTTTGAATTGTCCTGTTTAGACCTAAATCGAAATCGATTTTTATGGCTGGCTATCAGCCAACCAGCAACAAGCCTGAATACTTTTCTGAAAATAAATATCAGTAATATATTTTAGATACACTCAACCTATACAATATATATTTAATAGAAAGTATGCGCACGAGTTAAGAGAATGCAGTTTATTTCTGTTTCCTCTAGAAAACTTTTGATAGCGTTAAATGAATTTACGTCACTATCAAAATGTACTATCGCTGGGGGTGTTGGAATCTCATTTGTTGATAATCTGACAACAAGAATCACCGCAAGCCAATCGACGCCATTGGCGTCAAATCTCTTTAAATCACATTAACATACACTTGTGGATAGCAGCACAGAAATTAGAAGCAATATTACTCAGGACATTATTATATGTATACTAGACTGTCCCAAAAAAGCAAAAATATGAATGAAATAAAATGAAAGTAATAAAAATGTTTGTGGGATTTTTTTTAGCCACAACAATGAACAGTTAAAATGTTTTCATCGATTGGACAATAAATGCAGCCTTTAAATAAATTGGTATGGAAAAGGGTATGAAAAGACCGGTTTTCCAAACAAAACTGTTTTCATTTAACCAGAATTTTAAATTTTTTCAAAAACCAGTTTTCGGAAAATTTTAAACCCGCCCAGCAAAATAAATTGGAAGTAGTGCAATGTAGACTAGTTCTTTCACGGCATGTTTTTATGCAGTTCAAACAGAGTCGTGAAAAAGGCACTCCATTCCTCACATTTTAACCGCATTTGGATGCAATCCAAAGAATCACATCCATTTGTCACATTTTAACAACATCCGGAGGCAGTTCAACGGAGTCGTGAAAAAGGCACTCCAATTCCTCACAATTTAACAGCATCCGGATGCAGTGCAAACGGAGTCGTAAAAAAGGCACTCCGTTCACTACATTTTATTAGCAGTTGTTAGAGATCCCTACATGTACATAAATCAGTTTGTTCATCTCTACAGGCAAAAAGAGATAATCGTGTTAACATTTCCAAACATTTGTTAATACAAACTAAATAATATTTAATTTGTGAACATTTTTCCGGTAACTCACGAGAAGAAAATTTCCCAATGGAGTGCTGTTGGAGTACATGTCGAAATCTTAACTGGTGATGGGAAGACAATATCAAACCCATTTAGCAGATGAAGCAAAAGCACTTAAGTTTGGATTAAATGAAAAGCGGAGGAAACACACATGTTTGCGATTGAATTCAATAGAGTATTTTCATAATTTGTGTTAATTTAATAAAGTTATTAATATTTTTGTTTTACACAAATAATAAATGCATTTTATTTTGTTATTCAAAACACGTGCTCTGGACTGCCTCCTATTCTACCCCAAAGGGTCAGTTAAAATGCAATGCCAAAGGGTCAGTTAAAATGCGGTGCCAAAGGTTCAGTTAAAATGCAATGCCAAAGGGTCAGTTAAAATGCGGTGCAATGGAGTGCCTCTTTCCGGGGTCACTCCCTTGTAAAAATCATGAGTGAAAATGCATAATTTGATGCACTTCCAAATCACTTGTACATATCATTTAACTGCCTCTTTGGAGGCAAACTTTTCGCTGGGCGGTTAACTGGTTTTGTAAAATAGGTACAAAATTGCTCATAATTGATAAATATTTGATTAAAAATGTGCAGCAAGGGGTAAATTAACCAGAACGACTTCGTTATTATATAATAATCTCATAATATCCCTGTTATTTGACATTCGACATCGAAGTGGGGACAGCAAAATTAAGACTGAAATTGTGCTCTAAGATAGAAACAATAGAAACCTTATAATTGTGTACCAAAAGAATTATATTTACATTTGACTAAGTCTGGATTCTCCATCTTGCGTTGAAAACCTCAAATTACCGTGCCAGAATCAAACATGCATTCTGTTATCTTTACCCTTTACAACCTTAAATTCAACAAGTTCTTAGTTTACTGTACTAATTCAAAAACTACCATGTGGTATTACGAATACGCAGTTTTTTCATCGTTCAGTTGGACTAGTTCGGCAAAACTACATATACATTTTACACAAAATATTTTTCAAATTTAAAGGTATCTGGCATTTATAACTTTGCCCGTACCTTATGTCAGTAAAGTTTAGTTTACGTTCAAGAATACAATTTTTTTAAATATTAAAAATGTTAATATTTTTTAAATTCGATTAACCGAAAATGACGTTTTTTGGAGAAAACCGGTTTCGGTATTGTAACTCAAAACTGGTTAACCGGTTTCGGTTTTAAACACCTTAGTATGGAACTAAAATGGATCATGTTCACGAGCTACCGTTAAATTACATATTTAAGGTTTTTGGGTCAAATCGAAAAAAATTTAAAGGTATGAATTTCAATAAATTATTTTTTTCCCGTTTTGCCTTATTAAGGTGAAGGTCATTTTTAGAGTGATATTTGAATTAATTCTCTTTCGAGTTGAGCTATTTTGACCTAAGAGGTACATTGAAAAATTAGGAATCCACCAAAGCCCCACACATTCAACCACTATGCTACGTTTCACGGGTGGTTAGACCGATCATCAGACATATTGAATGGTGTTTTGGTGGGTGGACGAAGGCTAAGCTTGGAAACTACCATTTATATCACAAATCATTCGAAATTTGTATATTCGAATTATTTATTTTATTTTAATGTTAGTCATTTAATTCCAAACCTTTACTATAGTCCGACTTGGCTGGTAACCCTATTTTTCAATGCTTTATTACAATTTCTAGGGCTGCTTTTTTCCACCTTTATTTTATTTGTCCTTCTGTATCAGAAGATTTTAATCATCAATATTTGTCATCGGAATCTTTGACAAGTTGATGGTGGTTTAGAACGCTAAGACGCCTGCAACCGTGTCGCTTGGTTGTTGGAGTCCCAGGTTCGAATCCCAGCCTGGCTCATGCTGAAATCATTTTTTTGTTTTGCCTTATTAATAAATAAATAAAGGTGGAAAAAAGCTGCCTTAGTATTTGTAATAAAGCATTGAAAAATAGATTCTTAGATTGAAATGTCCTTTTTATTGGTGTCATTACATCCAATTCCTACGGCATGTGTCTATTATATTTTCCTATGTCCAATTTCTTCAGTTAGTTCTTTGGTTTCTCTCAGTGCAGTCTGTTGGCTCCGTCATCACTACATAGCGACAAGAATTTTCCCATATCTCTTCTTAGTATACTGTCAGCGGTTAGCGTCATTTCAAAGCTTCTACTCCCACAAATGATGTGCCAAATATGTCAACAGTAACGCAAACAGGTATTTTAAAGCGGCCAAATTAAATAACAATTTGTTATTATGTGTATTTGTGTGTTATTACCGAATAACAGCACTAGTCGACAAAAATTAATACAATATACATTAGGGCTAAAATTAAACAAATTTTACTATGTTAAGAACAAAAATAAAATATATTCATCCCGCACAGAATACTACGAGGTTTATATTACGATAGAGAAAAGTGACAACATATTTCTTAAAATTCATTAATTTTTTGGTGCTCTACCCGACCATAGGAAGTTTTTTTATGAAGACGTAGACGTAGGCAATATGGTTTATTTCGAAAATAATTTTAAGTTATGTTTACTTACTGTTATAATAAAGTTCGACTTTATCATTAGCACAAATATGGCTATTGAATATGTAGAAAGAACAAAATTATATTACATACATACATGTTCGAGTTACGATTTTAAAACACCATGAAGTTGTTATTAGAGACAGAGGCGGTATTTAGTCGTCAAATATCTTACTTTATATGTCCGTCTGTAAGTTCATAAATCATGCTAGTTAGTTGCTAGCTTATATTCACATCTAATTGAACTTGAGAACCTACGCAAAGAACCCTCACAAAATATATTCTGAATATGACAACAATGCTCAAAACAATGTTGTGAATTCGACATTATCGCTATGTTATAGAAATGGTGTCAAGGAATTTGTATTTATTTACTATTTTTCAAACTATCAGCTCCCAAAACGAACAGAGAAATCTACTAACATTCATTCAATGTCGTAACTTAATTCACTGTTTAAGTGTATATTCGCGTGTTATTCCTCGGCAACATGTGTTGGAAAGTAGCATAATTACAGTTGGATTTCATTCACAAATTGCCACAATTATAATCACAATTATAGACTAGAATTGTGGAGTCAATTACATGGACAATCTCAAGTCATGTGCCCACATTGTATTGAATGCCAAAAATAGCCGGATATCGCATAGCAGCCATGAGAAAGAACATTGGAGTTATGAACTATTTTACGCATTTATTGATGCAGATGAATAGATTTTTTCACCGGCACTTGTGATTAGAAATGACTAGGGATACTTTATAAAATGTGTAGTATCATTTATATTCATAGATTTATATTGTAGCTTTCTTCTACAATTCAGAACTATAAAATAACCTTTTTTATTTATGTCCACTTCGCTGTGACCAACAATGATGGCCAACATTGATCAAATAATATTGAAAGCGTGTGGGTTGTTAGTTATCATGTTGGTGATATTGATCAACTCTGAACTCGAACAATCAAATGCTGTTCTAGTTGTTGTTGTTGGTGGGCCATTAGACGTCTATGTTGAAAACGAAAAGAAACGCTCGCCGTTTGTGGAGTCAATAAAAACTTTTCTGACTCACAAACTAAATGATGTTAAACTTTTTTCAAATTAATAATAAGATATGAAGATTTCATAAAATCATCTATTTTAAGATAATCTACTTGGAATGGATGGATACGTAAGAGATTAAAGTTTATACAAGTTGAACAGATAATTGGAGTAGATAGGATTAATGTTTTCTACACAAAAGAATTAGCGATCTCAGTACTACGATACTTGGGCCTACATTATCTAAGTTGTTTCAGCAAACATCTCCAGAAAAATCAATTTAAATTTTTACAAGAGTAAGCATATGCTCGTATTATTCACAAGGATGAGAACTTACTTAATAAAGTTGCCCAAAAGTTTGTTAAATATGCTTAGAGCAGATTTCCAAAAAATTTGAAGCGCGAGCTTCTTAAAATCTAGGTCGTCCCATTATAGTCTTGGCCTTTCCGTACTACATATACCAACAACTCAACCTCAAGGCAGATTAGGCCGTAGAAATTTTGAATTATTATACACCCTCCATCATAAGATAGTGTATGAATATTATATTTGTCATTCCGTTTGTAACGCATCGAAATATAAAGTATACATATTCTTGATCAGCATCTGTTGAAATCAAGATACAGCTCGAAATGTTTAAGATAGTGCTTTATAATTTGGTACAGAAGTTTCTATGTATTATTTCTAGGATTTGTGGCCAATTTACAGCTTTATCGGTCGACAATTTGATATACAGCCTTATTCTGAACATAATTTCCCGTGAGCTTTGTCTTTCTGCTCTTTCAACTAAAAGCAGAAAAGCGAGAAATACACACAGGAAATATACGTTCTGAATAAGACTGATAGCCTCCATAGAACTCTACCTCCCCACTTTTGGTATTTTAAAGGTCTAAGCGCCTTTGATTTTCTACGGATAGGTGGAATATGTCCATCGACGAATGGTTGGAATATGTCCATCTATACGGGTTTTCTCTAGGTAGAATGTTGATCATGTATATTGGATTTACTAGGGTATTGATATGACTCGATTATTTCGTTGCTCACGCAAAACGCATATGAAGCGACACGGGTAGAATGTACCACTACTGGAAGTTATTTAAGCGATGAAGTGTGTGGTAAAGGAAAAAATATAGTTTATATTTTTTGATTATAGTTATTATTTTTCAACGTATGTGTCATATAATCTTCTATAGATACTGTATGACAGAAATTGGAACTCAAGATCTGTACGGTGGAAAATGACTTTTGGAAATGAAAGCCCTTGGTGAGTATATTAGCAACTCAAAAATAAATGTTCGCCACAGGCCAAGTTTCTGAGTTATGGAGTGAATACTTGGATGTTAAAAAGCACATATTACTACGGTTCCATAAAAGGGACGAAAGGGATTTGCAAGGAATTGAGTTAGAAATGTTCTACAAAAGGAGTCCCCATTCGATTCGACAAACGAAGTTACAATAACGCCAAATAAAGATTTAGAGAGAGCTCTTTTCTACTGCATAATATGGAGATAATCAAAAAATTTGTCACTCCATAACTAAGAAACCTGACCTATGGCGAAAATTTACTTTTGGGTTCTTAATATACTCAACAAGGGCTTTCATCTTCAAAAGAAATTTTGCACCGCACAGAGTCCTCAAATAGTGACAGTATATAAAATGGAGACGATGATAAAGCAAAAACAATGTAATTGTTATTGTTTTTACCCAACTGTCGTATTTTTACTGAAAAGAAATAGATAAAAAGTAACGCATTGCTGAGAGAAGATAAAACTCACTTCAAAATGCTTGCAGGGTAATTTGCACGTTTTAATGACACCTACCTTCCCTCACAAAATGTGGAATATTTTTGTTCACTATCCATATTTTTCATTTACATTTCTGCATTTCTGTATCATGGTGAAACAATAAAAGGTAACAGCAATACCCAGCTGACTGAAATGGGCTGTAATGTTAGTGTCAAATTCCATACGACATTTTATATATTTATTTCTATGTTCGATGTATATTAGGGATATATACTTATTGAAGAACAAATTTATTCATCAGAAAAAAAACTATTTTCCATAAAGACTTCTTCATATCATTGACATGTAACCTCCTCCAGGTCCAAACGACGTGCCGCACACTAAAACACCGCTTATAGAGGCGGTACAATATTTGTTAATATGTGTGGTATTTTATTGAACTTGGAAAGAATAAAGCCCTAATAAACTTGTGCTATTTTTATTTCAAAAACAAAAGATTGGAGCAGTTTCTCCTTTTCGATGAAATACCAACGACCCCAAATATTTTTGCAAGATATGATGATAAGGAAACATTCAAATCTAACCAGTTTCCATTCATGTTTTCCAAAATATTCAATCAAATGTGAAAAAATATTAGTTTTTTTTTTTTAAATTCCAATAATTTGTAGATATTTTTTTATTTTATAACACTAACATTACAAACAAAAACGAATTTCTATGTGGTTGTTGAGTTGTATTTGTTGTAGTACTTACTTTACCTGGTTTGTTCTACCATGTAGATTTTGATTTTCAATTTTTTGTTCTTATTTTACACGTCTTTTTGCATTCCAAATTCTTATAATATTATCACATACATACATTTTAATAACCATATTATTTTTTATTACAGATACAAAAGATCAAATTATTAAGAAATACATCAAGCTGGAAACAGTTTCAACTGTAGCAATATAATATTAAGAACTTGGTTGAGATTCCACCAATAATTGGCACTAGATTCAAATACACTTAAAAATGGTGGACTACTATAAAGTTCTAGATGTGCCGCGATCAGCGACAGAAGCTGAAATAAAAAAGGCGTAAGTTTCGTTTATACATATGTACATACATATTTATTTTACAAAGATAACACCTTTTTGAAATGCAGTTACAGAAAATTGGCACTGAAGTGGCATCCCGACAAAAATCCAGATAATTTAGATGAAGCCAATAAACGTTTTCGTGAATTATCGGAAGCTTATGAAGTTCTCTCAGACGGTAAGTCCAAGATTCTTTCATAAATTGTATCTCATTTATATAATATTCAACATTCTCCAGCTGTTTGTTTCTCTTGAAATTTCTAAACGAAAACTTAATTGATATTATTTTATTATTTTTGCACAAAAAAAAAAAATCTCATCATTATTTTGGCGGAATTGCTATGTGTATTATTGCTGTGGGATGCAAGTGCAGAGCGCAAACGAAAAATTTATGATACTCGCTCGACCTTGCACAAAAGCAGCTATAGCAGTAATTCGTCATCTTACACTTCAAATGGCAGTTATGGCGGTTCAAACGGTTATCGTTACCGCACTACAAGCGCTAAAGACTACGATGATTACATACCCAGTTATGGTTCGTCTAAGCGTGGAAATCGCTATCAATTTTTCACCTTTAGAAATCTCTTTGAATCCACACCATTCCACAAGTTGTTCGGTAAAGAAGCTAAATGCCTTGCAGTTTCTATTGTGAAAAGCATTAAACGTTTGATTAAATTTGTTTGTATCGTTCTTACTAAATCGCATTAAAAAAATATTGCACAAAAGCCATTTAGACAATGTGGCCAAGAAAGCAGAAAACACAATACATATCTGATTCTCATTACAGATGATGTTGTGCACAGTGGTTTGGATTTGTTACGTATAGTGATGACGTGTAAATCTAATACACTTAAGTTTGTTTTTGCACGATTTAGCAAATAAAAAATTGAATGGTTTTAATATACTCTTATATGTTATGGAAACCTATTTCAGTCGATTTGTCGAATCGAAATTGTATATATTTATTTCATTTGTCTTTGATGATAAATACATATGTATGTTTCTTTCAAATGTGTTTTTTAAACAATGAATATGTGGTAAAAATTTCGAGTCAATCAAAACAAAAACGATTTTTTGTTGTAATGCCATTTCTGAAGTCGGTGGCTATTCCCGTTCGAAAATGAATGAATCGATCTTCATATATATTTTTTTTATTTTTGAGTAATTAAAGCAAATTCTCAAGCATACCCTATATGATTTTTATTTGATATCAGTCGCTTTTTATAATGATATATTCGAGATATACCATTGTTTTTTTATAGTCATTATATTTAAATTTCACTTAGACGTTTCTAATTCAAATTCGTTCGAACTACTACCAAACTTTTACCATAAACATAAATTCAAATCAGTGAAAAGCCTCCCTCTATAGATTCTCCGATATCATCAAAATGCTTGCTTGAGAATAAATTTTTAAATCAACCCAAAAACATTCAATAGAATGTATATTTATTCGCTACAAAGAACTAATGCAAAAGCTGTGATTAAGATGCAAGATGCCTTTGTAGTCCGAAAAAAACTTGCACTCTACTTCTTTCGCTACACATTTTGCGGGTTGATTTCGATTTTTGACAAATTGAGTCGATATCGTTTTCATTACATACCTGACGTGCTCATGATTATTATATGAGTTTCGGTAGATGAAATGAAATATGTATAATATTTAGTGTTAAATAAGAATTAGGGTATCGTATCGGTAGTTTGAAAACAATATCTGTTTTATCCATCCTTTCAAACAATCACAATATTAAGTTCGGCGTAATGCAATTTTGATATTTGCTTCCCAGAATAGAAAACATATTGAAATGATTTTTGGACTTTCTACAATATCGGCTTAAAATTTGATATTGATTATAAAGTATAGAATTGATTTGTGGGTTTTTGATATAAAGGGTTAAACGATATAAAACAACATATAACATATTTTTTTCATGATATTTCTTTCTTATTATAAAGTTTGAACGTTGGCATTATTAATCAAACACTACGTCATTTAAATGACCTCCACGCGAATCGTTGCAAGCAATGATTCTTTTGAGGTAATTTCCGACCACTTTTTGACACATATTGGTCGGTATCTCAGTCATAATTTGACGAATGCTGGTTTTTAAGTGCATAAACACGGTCCTTCGCGTAGCCCCATGAAAAAAGTCTAATGGTGTCAAATCGCATGATCTTGGTGGCCAGTTGTTATCGCCACGACAAGAAATTATTCGGCCAGTAAATATCTTTTGTAACAAAGCCATATTTCCTCGAGTTGTGTGGCATTTGGCACCGTCTTATTGATTCTCCTAGCCGCACTCTTTAATAACAGGCACAAAAAGTCGGTTATCATATGACCATAACGCTCCGGGTTGACGGTGACAGTCGTTCCATCGTCGTTTTCGAAGAAGTAAGGTCCAGTCACACCCTCTGGCCAAAGAGCGCACCAAACAGTGACTTTTTCTGGATCCTCAATTACTTGAGGATTCTCAGAACCCCAAATACGACAACTTTGTTTATTAACATACCCACCGAGTGAGAAATGTGCTTCATCGTTGTTCAAAAATCACGAAAAATCAATCAAACAATAACCATTTTTGTAGTGGGTTTTGATAGTTTTTATGTATTGTCTGATAGTCTTGTGCCACCGCTCTCTCCTAAAAGCTAAAATATTTTGATGTGTTATTTTCAGTGTCTGGATAGTTAAGCGATCGATTTTCGTCAATGTCAGACTTTCAACTGAAAACAAAAAATTTGGTATAACAACTTAGTTTGACAGATGTCGAATTCCAGTCCCATACTTTTAAAACCACGAAATGGATAACGAAATGGGTTTACATTTTCATATCGAGTGACGACCTAGTGGGCATAACAACTAAATGTTAAGATAAAGATAAATGTGTTATAGTTTCAGCCAAGCTATATAAACATGTGTCAAAAGTAAAAAAGAAAATGCTACTTTGAATACTGATTAGACAAATTTGTGAATATTATTATGAAATCAAATTATTCACGAAGTCATGTATAGTCATAATATTGAATCCTCCCAATTAACGTATTTTTTCTTTTTCTCAAATATTTATACTCTACACCACTATGTAGGGAGGGTATTATAAGTTGGTTTTGGCTCAAACGTTTGTAACACGTCGTCATCACGCTACAGGACGCAACTTTGTTTGGATCGTTACGAAATTTTGAGTGTTGTAATATGCCGGGGAATGGGCAAGAAAACTTAGCCTGAGAGAAAGACATTTACAATATAATGACTTAAGTATCAAATATTAGCGTAAAAATAAAATGATTTTCTTTTTCAAAGCAAGTCAAATCGCATTTTTGAACATTTAGGCATCCCACCAAATTTGTGCTGCCAAAAATTAAAGAAGGAACAAACCCAAAATGAAATTTAACTTACATGATAGTGTCATAGTACAAATTAACGAAAAAAATTATTTTATAACTGTATATCGATAACTAATGCTTTGTTCCAGAACCTGCAAGAGTCTATTTTTGAAATATTCACAATTTTTCATTTATACATTTGACAAAAAAAAAATGGTAGATTCTTGCAGGTTCTGGAACAGAGCGTTTGTTAGAGAAAATCCACATATAATTTATTATTTTTCTAAATTATGTTTCCAATCCACTGTGAATCGTATTTTTTTGCTTTCTGGTATGCATACATTCAATCTACTGCTACTGTTTGATTTAGTCTCGTGTTGTTATTAGTTTCCCATTGTTGCTTTTGCTATCGAGTATCGAAAGAAACTAATATAAACAATCAATGCTAAATAACAACAAAATGGTCTTCAGTCATTACCAAATCTTGAGCATGAAAAATTATTGTATGCCATGCTTTTTTAAAGACCATGCCGCTCGTTATTGTTAACATCCCCTTGTATTTTAGTGTTTATATGTTCTACTAATTCAGCTGCAACTCTAACAAAATATATGCACATGATTTACACTCTAGAAACAATTATGCCCCTCAATTTTAATCCGCTATTGATTGAGGGATTCTAACAAATATGCAACAAAATTTGTGGTAAAGATATTTAGGGTAGAAATAACTTTTTGACCATAAAAGTCCTGGGTGAGTGTAATATGAACCCAAAAGCTGAAAGAAAACTATCTCCGCATACTTTATAGGGTAAAAAGCTTTTTTTCTTCTGAGGTCTTTTATTCAAAAGAATTTATTTATCCACCCCTCAAAATACTGTTGCGTACTATTTTTATATTTAAAATTAAATAATAACAAAATAGTGAATTCAAAATAGTCTATGACGATGTTTTTCGATTCCCATTGCCTAAAGTTGCACATCTAAACAGGAATCCCTTTGAGCAGGAGCCGGTACTATTATTTCTTTTGCAGCTGCAAAACAACAAATGCAAACAACTTCTGTTACTGCCAGTTTTTTGTAAAACATGTTAAAACCATCGCTTGAAACTGAATATTGACCTTAGTTGTTCAGAGCTATTAACCATTTGTATCCCTGTTAAAAAATTAACAAGACATCATAATACATTTTCAAAATCCGTTGTTGTGTTTTTACTAAAATTTAAACATTACATTTCAAGGGATTTTAATTGTTTGTTTTACTACATTTTAGAGAAAAAACGTCGTGTATACGATCAGTATGGAAAAGACGGACTGCTGGGTGACCGAGGCCATCATCGTTCGTCCAGATACAATGCTCATGAGTTTGATGAATTCGACATTATGGGTGGTTTTCCATTTGTCTTCCGGCCACCAGAAGAAGTTTTCCGGGAATTTTTCGGAGGACATTCACCATTTGCCGATTTATTTAGAGGTAAGACAGGCGACAAAAATGAAAAAGAGTTATTAATGTTAAGTGTTTCTGTTAGATGTTCACAGTTATCAACAACCAGGTAGTCGGCGTTCCAATGGTTCCTCTGGTGGCAGTAGTCGTTCTCACCATCATGGAGGCAGCACAAAGTTATCGTCATCGTACGGTTCACCTATGCTCAATTATTCAATGATGGATTTCTTAATGCCCTCCAATGGATTTACTTCTTTCTCCAGCTTTAGCAGTATGTCTAATGGTGCTGGAGGCCGATCAAGTGGTGGGGGCACAAACGGCGCCATTAAACGAACATCAACATCAACGACGTTTGTCAATGGCAAAAAGTTAATGACTAAACGGTAAGTGTGAGTAACAACAGAATCTTAGATAGAAGTGGATCTGATTAGGTTACATCGTAACACATATGAAAACAACTAGTAACTACCGTACATTTTATTTGCACTTCCAGGGTATATGAAAATGGCAAAGAAACTGTATTTTCATACGAAAATGATGTCCTGAAATCAAAGACTGTGAATGGAGTTGCGCAAAAACTCTCTTCAATTACACACTAAATGCCACACACACCACCACCCAAGCAACAAAAAGTCATTTTTCATAGAATGAATAGAAGACCATCTGGCTCTCTGCTCCTACGACTCTACTTTTCATTTCAGAAGAAGGAATCATCATCAAAGTATCGTCGATCACACGTAAACAAACAGAACTCCTCAAAAAGCACATACAATTTTTGTTACATTTATTTTTCCATTTTTTTATTATTTACTTATGGTATTTTGATTTACGCATTCTTTCTTAAATAAATTAATAATTATTTAGTATTTAGTTGAAATTATGTTCGGACTGCAGCAGAGAATAGCTTGAGTCACATGAAGGTTTATCGGGTTTGTTAACTCTGTACTCACAGCCGACTGTAATCAGGTGTTCTCAACTGCCGAAACTATTTGCAACGAAAGGCAAATATGAACAGAAACAAAATAAATCTACCCTCGTAATAATTGATGTAAATTATCTGTAAATCTGAATTTATGTTTTGACTCTGTTCCTCTTTTCCTTTCGATCACTTTTTTATATAAGTCTAGTTTGTAACAGCAAATTTAAGATGTTCTCTAGTTTAATTATAATTTTGCTTAAATAATTTAATAATAAATAATAATTAAAATAGCGTTACAGCGTTAAAAACACAAATAATCAATTGCAAAACAATTAAAATGAATGCCAATGTTTTAAATAAAACAAACAAGGAAAACTCAAATTAATATTAAAATAAAAAAGAAAATTAAAATGAAAATAAAAAGATACTTACCAAATGAATTGCATACATTACATGTTTTCTTTAAATAGTGTATGAAATTAAAAAAAAAGTAAAAACTTATATGAATGGCAAAACTAAAAGATTTTTTACGTTCGTAGAATTAGTAATGAACTTACCAAAGCAAAATGTTAAAAGCTAATGTGGAGTAGGAATTTCGCTTATTATTTACAACCAGTGTTGTTGTAAAATACGATTTTTCTAACGCACAGATAAAAATATACAGACGTATACCCAAAGGAATTGAAATCCGGTTATATATAAACATACTATAATATTTTGTATCCAGTTGTTCTTTGTTATGTACAGAGAGGATGGGATGACAACAACAATAATTATCCTTATAAACAAAAGCAACAACGGAATATTATTAACAATTGTAGTCTTATAGGTTTCAATTAGCTGTACTTTTGTTTAAATTTGTTGTTTTGAAGCTTGTTTCTGCAATTTTTGGATAAAATTGAAAATTCCTACCACTTTCCCATATTTAACATATTTAAAACCGGATTATTTAAACCGGATTTAACAAATGTCAATTCCATTTTTCAAATAAATCCTAATCTAATAAAGAAGGTTAACCTGAAAAAGGCTATAATATAAACATGGCCTAAATTTTTTTTTCTAATTGCAGAATCGTTTATTATCAACCGTTCTTATGTTTGCGAATAATAAAGAAGTTAAACAACCGAATATTGTTTAGGTTTTTGCGATTTTGCTTGGAAACCGCAAGTCCTATGTAAATGGGCCTAAAGAAAATGTTGTAGCTATCAAAATTCTCTACAAGATTGTCCTTTATGATATATTCGTAGGTTTTACAACGACAATTCAAATTTAATTCAATTCTGTATCGTCTCCTTATAAAAGAATGTCATGACTGCAAAAGTAAATAAAATATGGCTTCACATAAAGTCCGGGACGCCTCCGTGGTCATCTTCACTTTTAAAAGTGTATAACTTTTGTAACCGCAGCACAATAAATGTTGTAAATAAATGTAAGTGAATTGACTGAGATGCAACAAGTTTATAGCCTAAAAGTCCTAAAAGTATGCAATAATTTATTTATTCTTTTTATTTTGTATTTGCCGCGAGGAGTTCTTTTTATTTTGTATTTGCCTCGACGAATTCAATGCAAATATGCATTTTGTATTACAAAACAAAATAGGGCTAAATATCGTTATTAAAAAAAGCTACATCCTTTTTTTACACTTAATATTTTTAGTACGTCAAGGAGGAAACGTTGTTACGACTACAACAGTTCCGGTCCAAGCAGCAACATTATCATTCATAGAGGCACTCAATACGAGGAGATTTCATCACAAAAAAAAGCAATTAAAGAATCCTGTAAAGAAGCAGAACAAATTTCAGAAGAACCTTTTAATGAAGCGGAACAAATTTTCAGAAGAATGTTTTAATGAATCACAAGAAATTGCATTGTAATGAAGCGGAAAAAATTTCAGAAGAATGTTTTAATGAATCACAAGAAATTGCATTGTAATGAAGGAGAACAAATTTCAAAAGAAGGATATCCTTGTTTTTTTTTTTTTTTTTTTTTTTTGCGAAAAGAGGTATTCATATTTGTATAATTCAAAAAGACACATGCAAAGGGCACACAATGCTTCAAACCAAAAAGGCAACAAAAGGCAAAGGCAACGTCTGCTCGGAATGCAGTAAAACTTTTGGTTCCGAATTGCAGCTAAAAATCACAAAAATGTCATGCAACGCCATTCGGCTGCAAACGATGCCCAAAAAAAATTAAAACGGCTATCCAGTAAGTATATTTTTCTCCATAAATTGTTTATTATATATTTTATATTATATATTAACTACAAATATTTTTTTATTTCTATTACAATTTTATTAATTTTTTTTCTTGCAGGGCTATGCAACATACACATTACAACAACAACGTGGAAAACATCAACAACAACGAAAATCACTCGTTCGAAATCCTTAAGGATATTATTAAATTTCATATCATGAAATAAATTATATAGACAACTTTGTATATTTTTGTATATTGATATGGTTTTACCAAATTGTAAATTAAATTAACAGCTTAAGTTACGAAACACTGATATTTAGACATCGGATTTTGCATATTTGCATATTTTTTAATATTAAAGATACGAAGATTCTGATTGGACCAAAATTCGTTTCAAAGAAATCTAAATTAAATGGCAGGGTCATATTTCGTATTTATTTTGCATATGCAAAAAATATGCAGAATATGCAAAAAATATGCAAACAGATTTTGGCCGAAAATTGTCATAAAAGTCGTTAAATTGTCATTTAAAGTTGGAAAAACCATCAAAAAATACATAACAGTGTTCTAAACTAAGACTGTTGACCGTATAACGTCGAATTTTTCAGCAGATTATTATGTTATTGAGACCATTTACGACAGTGTGGTGTAGTGTATAAAAATATGGTATCGTAATACCATTTTTTTATTATTAAACTATGTAAAAATATAAAATTGTATAAAATATCAAACGTTTTATGTAAAATTCAATATTTTCTTTTTTGTAGCATCTTAATTTAATTTGTAGCATTGGGCTGGTTTTAACTCAAAGGACCAAAGCGATCTCGGATTTTTTAGCCGGGGAGCCGCCTAAACATTTTAGTATCTTTAGATTTTAAGATAGCCAAAGTTTGAGCACAATTCGAATATGTTAAAACGTGGTACTGGGGCCTCGAAGTAATGAAAATCTATTTTTTTTTTTTTTTTTTTGCTATTTGGCGACTTCGACGGCCCATACATGTGGAACGGTTAAAGCTACTTGCCCGTATTACGCATTTAACTATAAGCTGTTCTGTTCTTAACATTTCTTGCTGAACAACAAAGTACGTAAGTGTTACTGAATTCCAGATAATAAACCCAATGTCCCGAAAAAGGCCTTAGGGCAAAAATGGAGTCTATTTAAAAAAAAAAAAACAATTTTTTCTTCCTATATTATCAATTTTTTGCGAATGAAAACGAATATATTTTACTTTATTTGAAAATGTTGCCTATTAGGGCGAAGGTCTATTTTTTCTATTCATTCCTCGTTGGAGTCGAGCTTAATGACCGATGATGTTTGCAAGTGAAAAAGGAAAGCTGAAGATTCGAACCCCCACAACCACCATTATGTGACTTGGAATGGCATCGCTATCCATCAAACATTTCCTTTTTCAAATGTAATTTTGTTTTTACAAAGATGGACATTTGTACATTCATTGTATGGCTTCAATGACAAAATGTTGCTTACACGGGAGATATCTGTGAACTCATAGATAGCTACGTCTTGAAATTTCGGGCATTAAGGGTCTAACATAATGTAGTTTTGGAGCCATCTGGGTACAGATGACAACTTGGCGATGAACTCGACTCCTTGCTATGTCGCTCACAATTTTCAAGATATTTGCCATCCTTTACCCCTCCTGGTAATTGATGTTCTGTGGTCAAGTTGCATTATCTTTTTCAAGAAATTCAGAGTTAAAGTTTAATCTTTTGAACAACAATTAAGTCTCACTTGTAATTATGCCTGGTAAACCTTTTTCTAGGAATTTCGGCAGTTGATTTTTGTAAGTTTGGATCGATTATTTCTGGAGAAATTTCTATCTTTGCTTTGTTAAGATTTTTGTCGTCTTTTCGATCTTTACGGTGTTTTGCACTATCAGATCAAACAATGCCAGACCAATAAATTCAGGATTATTTCCTTTATCTGATATTTGTTTGTGAATGCCTTTCGTATTAAGTAAATCTTCAATGCGGTTTAGGTCTTGTTTTGGACCTAAAAATATTTCTGAATATCGTTTTCACTATTTTTTGTATTAAACTTAATCTATTGTCTCTATTTCTTTTTAACCTATTGATAATGTTTACGCAATATATCCTATATTATATCTATATAAACATTATCTTGTTCATTATACGTTTTGTAAAATCAATAACCCAAACTCTCACTTATAACACTCAGTTGTTGCCGTGTGGGATACCAAATAAAAAAATAAAATAGAAAAAACACTCTGGGGGCGTCCAGTCTCAAACGATTTAATTGCAAGGTGCTTCTACGGCCTCTTGTTCTTGGGAAGTGGGTTGGGCAGTAGTTTTAAAACACTCTCGCCTACTTCGAACTTTGATTTGTCAATCGCAGACTATTCTTATAGAAATCGCTTGAATATGTTTGGTTGATGTCCGGATGTGCTTCCAAACTTACAGTCAAAAATCCCTCTCAACAATTTTCTAACAAGTTTGTACGGTTCGACCTAATATCTGCTCGAGCTGGTGAGACTCCATTTTTCTAGGCATTTGTACACTGCTAGTTCTTGGGCCTAATTACGTGAGTCGATATCGAGTTTTTTCGAACCGAGTACCCAAAGTTGGTATGATAACATTCGGTATCGAGTAAAATTATCGAGTTATCGATCAATTTTCTGCGAGACATTTCTCGTTGCTACATTACCAATCGTAAACAAGCAAAAGGAAAGAAAATGCAAGAAAAGTAATGTGCACATTGAATCTTGCTTTCGTTTATGCAAAATACAGATAAATTAGTTAATAAATGTGAAGATTTCTGAACAAAGAATAATAATATGTGTGTTCGTTTACTCAAAATTTGTATAAATTGTTACTGGATGTTGTTCGTTTACTCTACAGTGCAATGCAAAAGACCTTAGTCGATTACAAGAAGTTACTGGACTTGTACAAATTTGTACAAATTGTTGAGTAAACGAACACACCTAATAAGTCGTGCGCCGCACCGCCATATTTGGAACATATAGCTAAAATTGTATATTCATGATCGCAAATCTATAGTCATGTAAATAAAATTTGATGAAAATAACATTTTCTATAAACAAAACTTACTATCATAGAGTTAAGGCTATGATAGCCTTTTCTGTTAAAGAACATATGCTCATTTTCCGTTGGTTTTTGTAGGCCAAAATGGGTTCCGTCAACACATCCAATTACTAATATAATTTTGTTAATTATTGCATGATATATTAAATATTATATACGAACCTCCAGGAATTCCATATTTGGTATAAAATGATTCCTTACATATAGTAGATTGCTCTGGAGAAAATCGTATATGTTGTGGGCATAGTTTTCGCTCCATTTCATTTACAACATGTTTAACAATTTTTGATGTAACACTCTGACACAGACCTAAAATTAAATCATTCCCTATAGTATATTGGAAACCGCCACTTCCCAAAAGGGACAACGTTGCTGCCAACTGCAAAATTGGGAGGACAGATTTTGAACTTTGGCACGAAAATTCCAAACAAGAAAGTACATAACGGAAAGCCTCTTTTGCCAGCCTGAATCTCTGTAGAAATCTGCGAAGAAATATAATATACATTTTAAATTGATCAATTTATGATTTATACTTTAAAACACATACGCAGCTTCCGGTAAAGATAAAGGTTCACTGTGTGAACGAATTTGTTTACGAATTAAATTAATGTTGTCATCTTCTTCGTCAGAAGAAGATAACAAGAATAACACAGATGGATCCATTTTATTATTTTATGTTCATTTCTTATAAAAATTGCGCCAACCAAGAATGTTTCTAATAATTCTGCCAAAACAACCGTACGTTTATTAAGGTAGATGCATTATCAATATGTCACAACAATTTAAAAAAGGATTTCCAAACATTAATAATGTTCTTATTTTCTTACCACAACTTTATTCCGAAATTATTATTCAAAGTATTTTTCAAAAAATTTACATTTTTTCATTCATAATAATGCTTTTTTCGTTTTTGTTTTAAAATAAATACTTTTTCGGCATCTACCTATAATTATGTTCCTTAAAGAAAATTTAGGCTTTCACAGTTCGATTACCGGTTTTCACAGTTCGATTACCGGTTACTATCGAAAAAATCGATAACAATGCTTAAACGTTTTCGATCGAGACTTATAATGCCGTTTCTTTATCGTGTCGAAAACAAATTCACGAGTAATTTCTCGATCGAATCGACTCACATAATTAGGCCCCTTGTTTCTCCCATGAGCTACTGTCAGTTTCATGAACGCCTAGGAGTTGTTTTTTACCCCCATGTGATACCAGAACAGCAACCCGTTTTTTCTTCTCTGGTTTGAGAATATTTGGTAATAGTTTTCCATGCCAGTGTACACAAATAGCCTCGTTCCTTAAAGCTGTTGAGTTTATTTTTCACGGTTTATTCTCCGCTGTTCACGGAGAAAGCTTCTAGAGATCTTATATTTGTAGGGATCCTCCCCGATAGCTTCTACTGTAGCCATAATGATACTAGTAACGTTCCTATACACCTTACAGGGGTC
This sequence comes from Musca autumnalis, assembly GCF_047663935.1. NCBI lineage: Eukaryota > Metazoa > Arthropoda > Insecta > Diptera > Muscidae > Musca > Musca autumnalis. The sequence continues at coordinate 130,148,730 of NW_027412088.1, read as the reverse complement.
CAGCACCAATGACAATTGCATAGTTTGTTCTTGAAGCCACGCTTGATTGTTTTCGGACAGATGGTTCTTCAGATTCTACGATACGTTTAGCATCAAAACAAGACCTAGACCTCATTGAAAATGTATTGAAATATGAGAACATTGACACACAAATTTCAGAAAAAGGAAATAACAACATAATTAATAATCTGTGGTATCTTAGTCCTGAACTTGCTGACCTGGCATTGTTTGATCCAACGGTGCAAAACGCCGTAAAGAGCCAAAAAGCGACAAAAATCTTAACAAACCAAAGATTCAAATTTCTTTAGAAATATTCGATCCAAACTTCCAAAAGAGCAACTGCCGAAAATCCTAGAAAAAGGTCTGGCATAATTCTTGTTGTTCAAGAGATTAAACATTAACTCCGAATTTCCAGGAGGCTCAAAGGATGGTAAACAACTTAAAAGTTGCGAACTACATAGCAGAGCGTTTTTCAAGTAGTCAGCTGTACCCAGATAGCTCCAAAACCACATGATGTCTGACTCTCGAATAGGTTAGGTTTTAGGATGCGTAGCTGCTGTGATAGCAGCCACTCCACTCGGAGACCTTGGGGTCCATTGTGATCATCCTGAAGGTTGAAACGGATTGTGGTTGTGATTGTGATATATAGGAGATGTGGATGCGTGTTAGTAGCTGTGGGTAGACGGAGCTTGCGAGTGATGTGGTTGTAAAAGCGTAGAATCCAATAGTTCAGGTGTGGTGGTGATGGTATTGAAGGTGATGACGGGTGAGATGTAGTGGTGTATAGGCGATGTCTGCAGATTGGGTGTGAATTTCGGATGCAACTATAGGAGTAGAAAGAGATTGTAGATGAGAGTGTAGATGTGGAGGTTAAAAATAGAAGTAGTGAAGTTGTAGTTTTGTTAATAGAAGTAAGTTGTAGCTCGGGCGTGGTTGACAATGCTACTATGTAGGGATAGCGCTTGTCCTGTTCTCAGCACTTTGGAGCCATTTTAGGCCTTTTGCCATGTGTAAAAGATCCGACGGCTCTGCTTGGCAGAATGCTGTAAGAGCATGGATGGTGTGCACACCCATGGTGCGTTGTCTTCTAGAAAGGAGCATAGGACAGCGACATAAAAGGTGCTCGATCGTTTCTATTTCTTCCTCATCCTTGCATAGCCTGCAGTAGTCAGCCGTGTGGTCTGCTTCCCATTTGCTCATCATGGATCCTATTCTACAGTGACCCGTGATGATCCCCACTGCTAGTTTGAGGTCTGATTTCCTCATTGAGAGCAGTGAGGCGGTTCTTGACTTGGACGGGATTGGCCAGATTGCCCTTGATATGCTGCAGTTTGGCGTGTTTTGCCATTGTTGGCAGAATTTCTCCCGACATTTTTGCTCTATTATTTTCCTGAAATGGCACAGTGGTGGCTTGATGGAGTAGTCGATTTCAATGGTTTGTGACTCCGATCCACAGCGTGCCAGTTCGTCGGCTGCCTCGTTACCTTCGATGTTGCAACGTAGATAGTCACCGGTCCAACTATTTCCCCTCTCAAGTTGTTTATCAGTTCCGCGGCCTTTCTTATCGCAAAAACTTCGGCTTGGAAGACACTACAATATTCGTTCAGCTTGTATGATTGTCGTAGACCAAGGGATTTGCTGTAGACACCTGCCCCTGTGCCTGTTTCCATCTTAGAGCCATCAGTATAGATCTCTATACCGTCTAGAGGTTGGCTACCTGTGGGGTATGTGCACCTTCGTTGCCTCGAAGCACATTTGTGGTGATATATAATCACTGATGTTCCCCGAGGCCGTTGATAGTCCGAATCGACGTAGAATTGCAGTTCTTCCGTGTTCGGAACTGCGCCATGAACCTAGCTCCTTAAGACGAAGTGCACTCATTGCTGCCAGTTCCTGTACTACTAGGTCTAGCGGATGTAGATCCAGTAGCACATTCAGGGCAGCTTGTGGAGTGCTCCTCATGGCACCAGTGATTAGGACTGATGCCGCTCTTTGGACGCTGTTCATTTTGTTTAAATATGTCGTCTTATTTAGAGCATCCCACCATACCAGAGAGCCATATGTAAGAATTGGGCGTACAATGGTCGTATATATCCAGTGGATTACCGTTGGTCTCAGACCCCAGCTCTTGCCAATGGAATTTTTGCAGGAGTATAGAGCTATTAGACCTTTCTTGGTGCGCTCCTCGACATTCCTTTTCCACGAGAGTTGCTGGTCTAGGATAATGCCGAGGTATTTGGCTTCCGAAGAGAGTTCAAGAATAACTCCGTCCAGCACTGGTAGGGTAAATGGTCTGACCTTCCTTTTGTTTGTAAATAGAACTAGCTCAGTCTTTGATGGGTTCACTCCGAGGCCATTGTTGAGTGCCCATCTTGATAACTTGACCAGAGCTCCTTGCATAAGTTCTGATTATGTCTGCGGAAACTTCCCGCTAAACATGATGACAACGTCATCAGCATATGCGATTGTCTTTATACGCAGCCTATCAAAATCCTTAAGTATTTCATTTATCACCAGAAGCCACAGTAGTGGTGATATAACACCACCTTGGGGTGTACCTCTGGTGACATGCTTCCGGATGGAACTTCCACCGATACTTGAATTGATTATACGACTGCTAAGCATATTGTCAATCCAATTGACCAGCGTGGACGAGACACCTAGGTTTATCAGAGACTTATGTATGGACTCGAGCCTAACGTTATTAAAGGCACCCTCTATATCAAGGAATGCAGCTAGCGTATAGTCCGAGCCCTCCATATTTCTCTCAATATATCCTACTACCTCGTTTAACGCTGTATCTACCGATTTGCCTTTTTTGTAGGCATGTTGGGCGGAACTTAGGTCTGTGGCTGAGAGCTTGGCTCTGATGCCAAGATCCAGCAGCCTTTCTAAAGTTTTCAATAAAAAGGAGGAGAGACTAATTGGTCTGTAGTCTTTTGGAAGTGTGTGACTTGACTTCCCCGCTTTAGGGATGTATACCACAGTTACTTCCCTCCAAAGAGCCGGTATGTATGATAAGCATAGACAAGCCCTGAAAATAAGTTCCAGGTGTGGAATCAGTGACTCCAGTGCGTTGTGTAGCATTGCAGGTATGATTCTATCTGGTCCAGGTGACTTAAAGGGCTTGAATGTATTTATGGCCCATTTTATTTTTGGTTGACTAATGATTTCCTCTATAACACTCGCATCTACGGTGGTGTGGTCGTGTATCCTTGGAACATCAGGGTGTTCTGATACATCCACACAATTAGGGAAGTGAGTATTAGCAAGGAGATCAAGAGTCTCTAGGCCGGAGTTAGTCCATGTGCCGTCGGCCCGTTTGATACTACCAATGGTTTTCGGGTCCTTTGATAGTACCCTACGGAATCTGGCCACGTCCTTTACTCCTTCAATCGTTTCACTAAAGCAAATCCAGGATTTGCGCTTAGCCTTCTTAATCTCACTGTTGTATTTATTGAAAGATACTTTGTAGTTCTCCCAATCGCTTGACAACTTTGATTTGTTGGCTTTATTGTAAAGCCTTCTGCTAATCATTCTTAGATTGGCGAGATCTGGCGAGATCATATTTTTTTTGTATATTTTGCATATTTTTTTGCATATTTTTTGCATATTTTTTGGCATATTTTTTGCATGTTTTTTGCATGTTTTTGATATGACCCCAAATATCGAAAAGTTGACCCTTAAAACGCCTAGATCCAAAATTTGAGTCCAATCAGATGAGAAATAAAAAACATGCAAAAATCCGATGTCTACTGATATTGAATAAACTCTTAAAAATTTCGGTCGTTTCACTTATTTTAATTGTATGATTTTCTGTTTTGGCAACGAAGTTGCTATCCATAATCAACCCCTTAATTATAATATCAAAATCAAACTTACTTAGTTAACTTCACAATATGATCTCCAATTTTCATGTTAAATTTCATTTAATTTCTTGATTGATTTTATCGCTTTATTTATTATTTACTGCTTACAAATTTTAATCTACATATAATATGTTACAAAAACAAACATAAGTATGAAATAAACTTGATTGGATCCGATTTTTTTTTTTTTTTTGCTGTAACATAAAAGGAAATAAGAGGTCAGAAAGAGCAATGGAAATATATAAGAACCGTAGATACATATATATATATATAAGAACCCTAGATACATTCTAATAGAAAACCAAGTGCCGGATATCACCTCATCCTTATTTGAGAGATCATTTGCACGATCTGAATTTAAAATTTTTCACAATACCCACACCTTTAAAAAAAGCCAACCCCACATTTTTAAAATCAAAACAATAATTTGGCATATGGTAATATTCAAAAAAGTTTTACAATCGTTGAAGTTGAGGTTCACCATTTAATAAGTCGCGAACTGTTAATATATTTTATTAAATATGAATATATTTATATTAATTAAAGTGTTTTAGGCATGATCTCATAATATGGACCATAACAAATAATTTTCGTGGAAGCTGCGTTGGTGGTAATATAAAAAATGGGAAAAATGTGTTGAAGTAAACAAGTTTTTTTGTGTTATTTCTTGATTTCTGGCCAAACCACGCAAAATTCAAACCTGTGCTCAAAGAAAGACTAAAGAATACCCCGTTGGCAACATGGTTCTAGTGTATGACTTTTCGATATGTACACTGCATCGCCCTAAATCGATGCTGACATTTTGAAGTTTTGATTTCAGTGTTTTTCGAATTTTTCTTATAATTAGAGGGTACAACTAGATAATAATCCAAACTATATATAGGATTGTAGAACTCGCGATTCCACGTCGTTCAATGTATATCTCATGAGTGTGCTCCGTACAGCTTCCTAGTAATAGGAGTCCAAAGGCGAAAATTTGGTGCGTAAATTTTCTGAAAAAAAATTTTGGCTTTAAAAATTACCACTGTCGTACAGGTACCCCTGAACCCCGCGTGGTTTTATTTTTTTTACGTGCCGGATCTAATAAGCCCTTCCGCGTTCGAATCCATCCACTAAATCGCCGGATATAGATACCTTGAAAGTAGGAAAATCTGCAAAAATATATTTTGACAATTCCGCGAATTGAACCGCGTTTTTTTATTATTTTTACATAAATGTAATCCTTTATACGCGATTATAATATTTGCCAAAAAGGTGTGTCACAAATTACAAAGATTCGGGAGTAATATCCCTATTTATCCCAAAATAGAATGTGGTGGCACATCCGCAGTTCTTGACGAATCTGTCTAAAATAATTTATATTGACGTATTTTTAATAGGCGGCCATTGAAATCGGACCTTATAATCATATGCACATCTCGTAATTTTTGTCCACTTGAAGGTTTTTTGAATAGTAAGATGCAACTAATGGCACACTTTGGCCGCTGAATGAAACATGGGAAAATCCACGCATATTGATAGACATGGACTCCCTGTATCCAAGCACATGCACCCCAACTGATTTAAACAGATTCGCGAATTTCACGCTTTTTAATTTTTTTGTTTTTTCTTTGGTTGTAATTTCTTATCACAAAAAGCAAATATACTTTCACGATGACAAATTATTTTCCTTGTAATAGTTTTAGCAAAATACTTCAGGTTTTGTATGGAAAATTAGCGAAATAGTAGAATAACTCCCAAAAATGTTTCTCCAATTTTTCGCATTATACCAAAACACATATCGTCGGTGTCATGCTTAAGTGTTCCATACGCCATTTGCCCGTTTTGAGATAATCGCATTTTAATGTTTTGCGTCACAACTGTATGGAGCTGACTAAAGCAAATATTTATATTTTTGACTTGAAATATTAAGCAAAGATGGTATAGTTGCTCTCGAATAAATTTAATTTAGAACAAAATAGAAAAGACATTTGTTTTCATTCCAAAAATTGATGAAAATGAAGATAATGTTTTTTTAATAGTCTCCACTTTCGCACAAAGGCGTACCTAGTCACGTTTTTCGGGTACGAATTCTGTAATACCTGTTAAGTATTAGATTTATTATATATACTTATATTTTGTTGTTCAGCAAGAAATGTTAAGAACAGAATGCTTAATATGGACAAAAAGCTTTAACCATTCCAGAGAAATTGGTCTCCGAAATCGCTAAATAGCCAAAAAATTGAGATTTTCATAATGTCGAGGCCCCAGTGGCACATGTTAACATATTCCAATTGTGCTCAAACTTTGACAGTCTTAAAATCTGACCAAACTAAAAATTTTATGCGGTTGCCGCCTTAAAAAATCCGTCATCGGTTTGTTCCCTTTGAACAATAACCAGCACAACGCTACAAATTATAACAAAGAAAATATTGAATTTTACATATAACGTTTGATATTTTATCAAATTTAATATTTTTGCATAGTTTAATAATAAAAAATTGTATAACAATACCATTCTTTTATACCCTACACCACACTGTCGTAAGAGGTCTCGATAACACAAGAATCTGCTAAAAAATCGACGTTAAGCGGCCAAATATCTTAATTTAGAACACTTTGAAGATTTTTGACGATTTTTCCAACATTAATTGACAATTTTACGACTTTTATGACGATTTTCGGCCAAAAACTGTTTGCATATTTTGCATATTTTTTGCATATTCTGCATATTTTTTTTGCATATTTTTTTGCATATTTTTTGCATATTTTGCATATTTTTTGGCATATTTTTTGCATATATTTTGCATATTTTTTGCATGTTTTTGATATGACCCCAAATATTGAAAAGTTGACCCTTAAAACGCCTAGATCCAAAATTTGAGTCCAATCAGATGAGAAATAAAAAACATGCAAAAATCCGATGTCTACTGATATTGAATAAACTCTTAAAAATTTCGGTCGTTTCACTTATTTTAATTGTATGATTTTCTGTTTTGGCAGAAAAACGCCTAGATCCAAAATTTGAGTCCAATCAGATGAGAAATAAAAAACATGCAAAAATCCGATGTCTACTGATATTGAATAAACTCTTAAAAATTTCGGTCGTTTCACTTATTTTAATTGTATGATTTTCTGTTTTGGCAACGAAGTTGCTATCCATAATCAACCCCTTAATTATAATATCAAAATCAAACTTACTTAGTTAACTTCACAATATGATCTCCAATTTTCATGTTAAATTTCATTTAATTTCTTGATTGATTTTATCGCTTTATTTATTATTTACTGCTTACAAATTTTAATCTACATATAATATGTTACAAAAACAAACATAAGTATGAAATAAACTTGATTGGATCCGATTTTTTTTTTTGCTGTAACATAAAAGGAAATAAGGGGTCAGAAAGAGCAATGGAAATATATAAGAACCGTAGATACATATATATATATATATAAGAACCCTAGATACATTCTAATAGAAAACCAAGTGCCGGATATCACCTCATCCTTATTTGAGAGATCATTTGCACGATCTGAATTTAAAATTTGTCACAATACCCACACCTTTAAAAAAAGCCAACCCCACATTTTTAAAATCAAAACAATAATTTGGCATATGGTAATATTCAAAAAAGTTTTACAATCGTTGAAGTTGAGGTTCACCATTTAATAAGTCGCGAACTGTTAATATATTTTATTAAATATGAATATATTTATATTAATTAAAGTGTTTTAGGCATGATCTCATAATATGGACCATAACAAATAATTTTCGTGGAAGCTGCGTTGGTGGTAATATAAAAAATGGGAAAAATGTGTTGAAGTAAACAAGTTTTTTTGTGTTATTTCTTGATTTCTGGCCAAACCACGCAAAATTCAAACCTGTGCTCAAAGAAAGACTAAAGAATACCCCGTTGGCAACATGGTTCTAGTGTATGACTTTTCGATATATACACTGCATCGCCCTAAATCGATGCTGACATTTTGAAGTTTTGATTTCAGTGTTTTTCGAATTTTTCTTATAATTAGAGGGTACAACTAGATAATAATCCAAACTATATATAGGATTGTAGAACTCGCGATTCCACGTCGTTCAATGTATATCTCATGAGTGTGCTCCGTACAGCTTCCTAGTAATAGGAGTCCAAAGGCGAAAATTTGGTGCGTAAATTTTCTGAAAAAAATTTTGGCTTTAAAAATTACCACTGTCGTACAGGTACCCCTGAACCCCGCGTGATTTTATTTTTTTTACGTGCCGGATCTAATAAGCCCTTCCGCGTTCGAATCCATCCACTAAATCGCCGGATATAGATACCTTGAAAGTAGGAAAATCTGCAAAAATATATTTTGACAATTCCGCGAATTGAACCGCGTTTTTTTATTATTTTTACATAAATGTAATCCTTTATACGCGATTATAATATTTGCCAAAAAGGTGTGTCACAAATTACAAAGATTCGGGAGTAATATCCCTATTTATCCCAAAATAGAATGTGGTGGCACATCCGCAGTTCTTGACGAATCTGTCTAAAATAATTTATATTGACGTATTTTTAATAGGCGGCCATTGAAATCGGACCTTATAATCATATGCACATCTCGTAATTTTTGTCCACTTGAAGGTTTTTTGAATAGTAAGATGCAACTAATGGCACACTTTGGCCGCTGAATGAAACATGGGAAAATCCACGCATATTGATAGACATGGACTCCCTGTATCCAAGCACATGCACCCCAACTGATTTAAACAGATTCGCGAATTTCACGCTTTTTAATTTTTTTGTTTTTTCTTTGGTTGTAATTTCTTATCACAAAAAGCAAATATACTTTCACGATGATAAATTATTTTCCTTGTAATAGTTTTAGCAAAATACTTCAGGTTTTGTATGGAAAATTAGCGAAATAGTAGAATAACTCCCAAAAATGTTTCTCCAATTTTTCGCATTAAACCAAAACACATATCGTCGGTGTCATGCTTAAGTGTTCCATACGCCATTTGCCCGTTTTGAGATAATCGCATTTTAATGTTTTGCGTCACAACTGTATGGAGCTGACTAAAGCAAATATTTATATTTTTGACTTGAAATATTAATAATAGTATATAGAACATATTTGCAAAAATTTAGAGGAATATGTATTGGAATATAAATGTTATAGAGATTTTTTTAAAAACAATAATTTTTGTCGATTTTTTCCATATCCGCACTTATGACACAAATGTGAAATAATGTAAATCACATGGAACAAAGTTTTTTTTTTTTTTTTTTTTCATGTCTATTCTTTATTTATTGAATCTTTCATAAAATAAAATGAAAATAACAATAAGTATTCAAATCTTATCCTAACATAAATTTCTTATGGGGTTATGCCAATGCATATTCCTCACTTGTGTTTTTCGCATTTATGTTTATTTGCCATTTTTATTTTTTCACTCTCCCAACGTTACGTGGAGTGTATCTCTTCTTCTTATTCGATGGTGTCCTTCGAAGTTTAACAGTTGACGAGCCAGGGGATTTGGATGCACTATAAGTTTGGCTTTGTAAGAATTGCAGCATTTCTGTATTTCTTCTTCTATTTGTAGCACATTAAGATCTTTGTGTATATTTGCATTTCGCATATACCAAGGAGCACGCGAAATTGATCGTAGTATAATAGATTGTCTTCTTTGCAGTTTATTTATATTTGAAGCACTTGCTGTTCCCCAAAGTTGGATTCCGTATGCCCATATAGGCTTTATTATGGCTTTATATACCAAAACTTTATACGACAATTTCAAATTAGATCTTTGTCCAATTAACCACTGCATTTGGTTGTACTTTAGTTTAATTTGAGTTAATTTAGAGTCTATATGTTGTTTCCATGTTAGCCTACGATCCAGATGAATTCCTAGGTACTTCACTTGTTCGTATTGTGGTATTTGCGTATTGAATATATTTATAGTAGGACATGACTGTTGCCTTAACGTGAATGTTACATGGCTACATTTGTTTGCATTTACAGAAATTCTCCATTTGCTTAACCAATCTTCCAACAATTTAATGTAAGATTGTAGGTTATTCGATGCCTCTATGGGATCTTCGTGTAGGCTGACGAAAGCAGTATCGTCCGCAAAGGTGGAAGTATGTATGTCAGAACTAGTTGGCATATCACAAGTAAATATTACATAAAGGAGGGGGCCCAGAATGCTTCCTTGAGGAACGCCGGAGTTTATTCTTTTTAGAGTTGAAAATATGCCGTCTTTCTTTACTTCGAAGGTTCGGTCAGATAAGTAGCTTCTAAAAAGTTTGTGGGTATTGGTTGGTAGTAATTCGCATATTTTATGCAGGAGCCCTTTGTGCCACACCTTATCGAAGGCTTGTGAAATGTCTATAAATAGAGCTGAGCAATACTGTTTTTTTCTCGTAGGCTTCTCGGATATATGTAACTATTCGATGTACTTGTTCAATGGTACTATGTTGTTTGCGAAATCCGAATTGGTGATTTGGAATAATATTTGTTGCATTGATAAACGGTGTTATTTTTTCTAACAATATTGATTCAAATAGCTTGGATAGGATCGAAAGGAGACTAATTGGTCGATATGATTTTACATTTGTTGGGTCTTTGCCCGGCTTCTGAATCATTACAATTTGTGATTTTTTCCAAAATAACGGGAAGTAACCAATCCGAAATATGCTATTGAATATAAATAATAAAGCTCTCAAGGCTGATAGTGGCAATTCCTTTAACATTTTTGCTGTTATGTTATCACTCCCGGGGGTTTTTTTTGGGCTTTAGAGATTTTACAGATGATTCAATGTCTTTAAGTGTGATGCGAATTGGATGTTGAATTAGATCTTCAATCACAGGCTCAGGCGTCAAAGATGTACCTTGGTTTGGGGTGAACACCGTTTCCAAATACATGGAACAAAGTGACAAAAAAATTTTCCATATATGCCTCAATAAATTAAGTACTTCTAAATCGAAAATTAAAATTCTGATTTTTGAAATGTGTTTTTAAACCTGTAAGTATTTAAAATATTAATTTCATAACTGAAAAAAGTTCATGATTTTCCGTCGAGGCGTGGATATCTCGGAAACTAGATCAGATAGGAGAAAGCCGACTAGAAATTCAGAAAGAGCATACCGGAAAACCTTAGAAACCACCTGTATCTCAAAAAGTCAAAAATGGCGTATGGAACACTTAAGCATGACACCGACGATATATATTTTTGAAATAAATTTCAACAATAACTTTTCGTCTTTCGTTGTTGCTGTAACATGCATGCAATGAACCCAATCTTTATAATTTTGGTCTCACATTTGTCTACGCGTTGTCCTGTACGTATTTTTAATTTAGAGATTTTTATAGACTCTGAATTAGAATAAATAAAATTTACTCCAAGTTTTCTTCATTATATTTTTATTTTCCGCGAAAATAAAAATAAATTTTGCAAATATTTTAGCATCTACGGATAGATATCAAATTCTGATTCTGTTAACGATTTATATATACATTTTCTTATTACAACCCAAAGGGAATTTCTAAACATTTTTTATTTATAAGGGAACAAAACCCCTTATAACTTTTGGGTGCAGCATCCAATTTTGTGAACGCGAACATATTTGAAACCACAATTTTTTTCTTAACCTAAGTACCAAAAATCGCGGATGTGCTCGCAAAAAAAATTTAATTTTTTTTCAATGCCTATGAAAAGGAAATTAAAAACTTTTTTGGCGAGCATATCCGCCATTTTTGGTACATGGGTTACGAAAAAAATCGTGGTTTCAAATCTGTTCGCGTTCACAAAATTGGATGCTGCACTCAAAAGTTATATGCGGTTTTACTTTCTTGTAAAGAAAAAATATTTAAAAATTCCTATTGTGCTGTAATAAGAACATGTATATATGAATCGTTAGCAGCATTTGATATCTATCCGTAGATGCTAAAATATTTGCTAAATTTATTTTTATTTTCGCGGAAAATCAAAAAATATTGAAGAAATCTTGGAATAAATTTTATTTATTCTAAATCAGAGGCCAAAAAATCTCTAAAAAAATAATTTAAAAATACGTACAGAATCTAGACAACGCGTAGAAAAATGTGAGACCAAAATTATAAAGATCGCGCTTATAACTTGCATATTACAGCAACAACAAAGAACGGAAACTTATTGTTGGAAATTATTTCAAAAATATATTTTTGGTTAAATACGAAAAATTTGAAAAATAAATGTTGGTAGTTATTCCATTATTTCGCTAAATTTCCATCCAAATCCTGAAGTATTTTGCTTAAACTTCTACGAAAAAAGTAATTAGTCATCGTGAAAGTATATTTGCTTTCTGTGATAAGCAATAGATATAAGAAGTACAGAGTAATATTGAAATCACAATCAAAGAAAAAACACAAAAGTTAAAAAGCGTGTAATTCGCGAATCCGTTTAAATCAGTTGAGGTGCATGTGCTTTTCGGATACAGGGAGTCTATGTCTATCAATATGCATGGATTTTCCCATGTTTCATTCAGCGGCCAAAGTGTGCCATCAGTTGCATCTTACTATTCAAAAAACATTCAAGTGGGCAAAAATTGCGCGATGTGCATATGATTATAAGGAGCATCCGATTTCAATGGCCGCATATTAAAAATACGTCAATATAAATGATTTTAGACAGATTCGTCAAGAACTGCGGATGTGCCACCACATTCTATTTTGGGATAAATATGGATATTACTCCCGAATCTTTGTAATTTGTGACACCTCTTTTTGGCAAATATTATAATCGCGTATAAAGGATTACATTTATATAAAAATAATCAAAGAAAATCGCGGTTCAATTCGCGGAATTGTCAAAATATATTTTTGCAGAATTTCCAACTTTCAAGGTATCTATATCCGGCGTTTTAGTGGATGGATTCGAACGCGAAAGGTCTTATTAGATCCGGCACGTAAAAAAACTAAAATCACGCGGGGTTCAGGGGTACCTGTACGACAGTTGTAAATTTTAAAGCCAAAAAATAGGTTTTTTCAGAAAATTTACGCACCAAATTTTGGCCTTTGGGCTCCTATTACTAGGAAGCTGTAGGGAGCACACTCATGAGATATACATCGAACGACGTGGAATCGCGAGTTCTACAATCCTGTAACTAGATATTATCCAGTTGCACCATATAATTATAAGAAAAATTCGAAAAACACTGAAATCAAAACTTAAAAATGTCAGCATCGATTTTAGTGGGATGTAGTGTATATATCGAAAAGTCATGCACTAGAACCATGTTTCCCAAGGGGTATTCTTTAGTTCTTTCTTTGAGCACAGGTTTGAATTTTGAGTGGTTTGGCCAGAAATCAAGAAAGAACACAAAAAAACTTGATTACTTCAACACATTTTTCCCATTTTTTTATATTACCACCAACGCAGCTTCCACGAAAATTATTTGTTATGGTCCATATTATGAGATCTTGGCTAAAACACTTCAATTAATATAAATGTATCCATATTTTATAAAATATATCAACAGTACGCGACTTATTAAATGGTGAACCTCAACTTCAACGATTGTAAAACTTTTTTGAATATTACCATATGTATGTACATACATATGCACGGTGTGCCTTAAACAAATTTAAATGGAAGGTGCTTACACCTGGGAAGTTTTTGCAGATTCTGAAACTACAATGCTCATAGATGACAAATATCAAGAAACAAAAAAATCGTCGGAGGGATTTTCAAATAAATCGCGATTTAAGTTTAAATTTTTAGGGGTTCTTTAGGTTTTCACGATTTTGCTTCGGAACTGCGAGTCCTATGTAAATGGGCCTAAAGAAGATGTTTTAGCTGTGAAGATTCTCCACAAGATTTCCCTTTATGATAATTCCGTAGGTTTTAATGTTTTTGAGATATAGAAGTTCAAATTGAGAAAATGCACTGACTGTATCGCCTCCTTATAAAACAATATCATGCTCAGTGCGCCTTAACTAACTTTTGATGAAAACCGCTTACACATGGGAAGAATACGCGGATTCTAAAACAGCAATGTTCATAGATAAGAAAAATAAAGAAAACAGAAAAAATCGCTGTAGGGATTTTGAAATAAATCGCGATCAAAATTCACAATTTTAGGGTTTTTTCGGTTTTCACGATTTTGCTTGGAAACCGCAAGTCGTATCGAAATGAGTCTAAAGAAAAAGTTGTAGCTGTGAAAATTCTCTACAAGACTGACCTTTAGGTTTTTTCGTAGGTTTTACCATTTTTGAGATATAGAGGTTCATTTCAAATTTTTTGGTTTTTATCTTAAGTCTTCAAGATTTTGCTTGGAAACCGCAAGTTATATCAAAATGGGACTAAAGAAAATGTTGAAGCTGTGAAAAATTCTCTTCAAGACTGCATGATTTATTTTTTCCTAGTTTGGACCATTTTCAAGATATGAAAGTTTTATTTGGGAAATTGTAGTAATGACATTGTGTTATAAGGAGGCGATACAGTCAATGCTTTGTCTCAATTTGAACTTCTAAAACTCGAAAACTGTGAAACCTACAAAAGTATCATAAAGGTCAATCTTGTGGAGAATTTTCACATCTACAACATTTTCTTTAGGCCCATTTACATAGGACTCGCGGTTTCGAAGCAAAATTGTGAAAACCTAAAGAACCCCTAAAAATGTGAACTTAAATCGCGATTTATTTGAAAATCCCTCCGGCGATTTTTTTTGTTTCTTGATATTTGTCATCTATGAGCATTGTAGTTTCAGAATCTGCAAAAACTTCCCAGGTGTAAGCACCTTCCATTTAAATTTGTTTAAGGCACACCGTGCATATGTATATTTTATTGCAGGTCACAAATCTTCTGCTGAGTCTGTTATGTTAACCGTTTACATCGAAACCGAGTGAATTTCGTAAATGTAAACGGACGCTAATTGGCGCCGGCGTAAGGAACGCCATTTAATACAAATTGGACAACCAAACTTTTGACAGTCAGAATTTTTGAACGGTGGCAACCCGGCATGCAAATGGCGGCATTTTTCTTCCATTTCATTTGCAACTTCTTTCGTCCCGTGGAGTCAACTTAAGAATGCAATTTTTATTTGCATTGAAAACCACGACCGTGTTAACATCGTCATCAGCACTTCAAGAAAACAATTGTGATACTTGTGTGGCTGTACTCAAGCACATTTTCTTCTTTTTTTTACAAGCATTGCGGCGTGGAAATTTGGAACATTGTTCCAATAACAATTTCTCACTTCTTTTGTTCTGTTTAACAGAAGGTTTGGCGAAAACGCTAATTGTGCTGGTTACATAAATTTTTATGAAACGTGTGGTGATTCGATATCAAGCCTAACAGCCACCACAGTAGTGCATTATACCATCATTCACGACTGCAAATAATTTGGAAATAAAAAGTTGTTCATACTCTCTAGTGGAAGAGGAAGAAACGCTTGGTACCTTTTTAACAACCATTCATTAGTGGTATTGGATCAAATCCACCAGAATAATTGCCCGTCACCGCCAGTTTTTTAAATCGGTTGTAGCCAAACCAAACATAAATCGGGGTACTGCATTTTTTTTTTGCCGAAATTGTCGTCAACGTCCCAACGGAGAAGACACCATAATTTGTGCTGAAAAATTTAATAGTGCAATTCGCCCACTCGTGCAGTTGAACGGCACATCAAACACATCAAAAGGCGGCAAACACTATCTTCGAAGGCCACCACTTCACTCCCAGTACAGTGCATCATCGTCCTGGTGAGAAATCAAGATCTTGCTGCAGTGGATTTTGCTGACCTGGCTACCAACTACAATTGGCTGTCACATCAACCTGTACAGGCCTCCCACTGGGTTATGCAGATAAGTAGAAATAAGTGTAGTGCCTGTGAAATCTGTCCCTAACCTATTTACGCGTACACCACAAGTGTAATCTGTTTGTTCATTTGCATTTAAAGTAGTATCCTTATTTCTCCGCCACAGGCAGGGGAATAAGGAACTACATTTTTTACATTTTACAATCGACGGCCAGCCGACCATGACTTGAAATTAATTAACGTAAATGGATTTTTTTCTCGAAGTTTCAAATCTTTGTTGAATTTAGTGAAACTGATTATTTGTTAAACTGAACATGTGTGTAATACATATATACACGTATGTACATATGTAAATCAACTTTTTATAGCGGTAAATTTTTTTTTGTTGACCATAACGGTGTACTGCCACGTGCATTAGTCACAAGTGCCGAAGGGTAGTTTATAAAAGAACAGAGGAAAAGAAGTTGAAAGAGAGAAGAGAAGATTTTTAGCCACCAATAATAAAATGTGATAGTTTTGCATTCGGCTCTCATTTTGGCGCCCTATACTTTCATTATTCTCATAGTGTGCCTCTGAGCACTAATCATTGCTTTTAATGAAATAAGGTGTTAAGAATCTTGATTTTCTCTTTCAGACATTCAGCAATTTCTTTCTTTTAAAATTGACCAAGTCGGTATACGTGAATTATGTGCTGAGAAGTGTTAATGCGTTGTCTCTTAATAACTTTGGTCTTGTCTAGTATTCAATTTTGGCTACTAACAAATTCTTTCTTAGTAAAACCGCAATGATTTAGACTTGGACTTTTATCCTTCTTATATATATGTATGTACATGGTGTATATATGTATATAATCATTTGTATTTATACATATACATTTATAATTATATAGTTTAGAATTTTAAGACGTAGTCAAGAATCACGCCTAAATTTATATACATCCATTTATCTTTTTAATTATTTTAATTAATAATTAATTATTTTAATTATTGATTTAGACCTTAATGGACTCTCTCATTGATTTAAACCAATGTCAATTATTTAAGGATGTCGATCCCAATCAATTATTACTGAAATTTATCATCATTTTTGATGATCTTGAATCATTCCAATTGAGCTCAATAGGGTTAGTGATTTCTTTTGATATCATAGTACGGGTGCATATTAGCACTGGTATTGTGGTTGACACCCAATTTATCTGTTATTTTTTTCCTTTTGAATTATAATTTATATAGAATCATTATAAATGATTCCCATGAAAGTACTGGATATGAAAATATTTTAAGCTATATGGTCACTACAATAAAACCTGAATTGTCTTTGTTATATGAAACCCTATTCGTAAATATGTGTAAATAATTCGTGATGAGGTAATGTAGAAGGGAAGGGGTCAGTCAATGGAAGTTTTTGGGAGTCATCATCATCGATGAGACTCATTGGGGATTTTGTAGAAAATCCATTGGGAGGGCAAGGTAACCCAGCAAACATCTTGGGTACCATCAACAACAACAACAACTTTAATTCTTTTTAATTTAAATAAGCGTTTCTTTTATGAATATGTGTATTGATAATGAATCAATATTTTTGTTTATGGCTGGTCAGGAGTGGCCACTGAGCTAGGCCGAATTTCTTCAATGGCAAGTGTATACCAGCGACATCTTGGTATGCCTCATTCCCCCTTTACACTCCCGACTTAGTTACATAACAATGGCGCCCAACGTTCAAGCCAATGTCTTAGGTTCAACTCCCATCAATGGGAATTGTTCCTGAACATTAGGTGTATGAATTTTTGTTTGATTGGTTTTCAGTATGTCTTGAGTTGTTGTTATATTACAACATACCAATTGCGACTTAAGGTCAATTAAATTTTAACATCATTTCTTGAATTTCATCTTAAAGGAAAGAGTTTTCGTCGTCTTGCAAGCCTGAGTTTATGTCAAGCTGCAATTTTGTGACAAAACTTCTACATTTCAAGATTCATACTTCGACTTTCTTTAAAGCTTTATAATATATGGTCATCTGCAGTTGATTATTTATGATTATTCGCATGATTTGCGATATTATAGATGCTTTAATATATTGATTTATTAGAATTGAAATTTTTGGGGGAAATTTTTGACTACGTTTTTTGAAAGATGTTGGAGATTGTTTGTTGTTGTTGATTTTTTTTATTTTTTATCTTGGCTGATACCTTAACCTTCTACTAATTACCTTTAATTTTATGAAAATTCTGATCATCAATTATTTGAAATACTTCTGAAAATTATTGGGAATAAAATTATTGACATTTAATTAATTGTTGGCACATTTAAGACATATTAGTTTTCATTTTTTTTCCTGGCACCTGCACTGATAAGATCTCTTGACAACTTTTTTTTTTCCTGTTTCTGGTTTGAGAATTGAATGTGAAGCATCGTCGTGGAACCTGGTGAAACCTTTCGAGATTTCAATTGGAATCGGTGGTGCATTAGTTTTTGTTACATTTTTTCAGAAGTGGTAGTAATTTACTATTCACTTTGCTGGAATTTTCTACCGTGGTAGTTACCAAACTATTTCCGATTGCGGGAGGCATAGGGTCGTCGCCCTCAAGACATTTGTTTGTCTCTTTTTGATTAAAAGACTGCAGGAGGGGTTTGATAGGCTCAAACTACTGATTGCTAGTTCTTACTTTTAAAATATATAAGCTTTAAGTAGTAATATATTTTTGTTTGTTTTCACGTACACACAGGGTGTACACAGGACTGGACTAGCTGTACCCGAAGACTGGTCTTCAGTTCGACTCGAGGTCAGCTGAAGTACCTTAAGGTTGTAGGGGCGGTTAGTCTGGAGAGCCTTCGGACGGCAGCGCTCAACCTTGAGTTGGAGCATTTTCCGTAGGACGGATTGTTGTCTGGTTGTCGATTTCCCAGTGTATCTTTAGAAAGACGTTCTATGCTTAACTAAGGATACACTGAAGAGACCTCGAGAAACTCTTTGAGGAAATTCTAACCGGCAACAATCACTCCTACGTTTGAACAGTCTACCTCATAGAACAATAGGGGTAGGCGAAGAGGACTGAAGAGCCTATCGAAGTCCTATTATTTTTTTCCACCAGCTAAGACCTTTCTTTTTCTGATTCGAATATTATTCGAATTAATTTTACCCGGACTTACAAACTTTTACCCTGATCTACCACAGCCTAGATAATCTATTGTCTCAATTTATTCTGTTTTACAGGATTTTTGAGTTTTTTTTTTCTGCTTTTGAGAAACTTTTCATGATTTATTGATTTTAGATTCGATTCTTTTTGAAGTACCAGACCTGTTGTAACCATTCAGTAGTCTGATCGAGTTTTGTTGTGTATTAAAATTTCACTATTGGACTTTGACTATCTCGGCGATACATATCTATATCTTTATTTTGAATAACCTGTTGATCATTTGAAAAGTCATATATTTTCGTTTTGGAAATTGTTTCTTGAGCTTTTTATTGAGATTTATTGTTGTACTGAGTAATAAAAGTACATTTTTGGAAAATTCATTGTTTTTTTTTGAGATTTCGTTTTGATTTGGACATCATGCAGCCTGCTACAGGGGCTAAGCCGAAAACTTACAGCATTATTACCAGGTCGACAAGTCAAGCAGTGGGAGAAGCTGCTGGAACAGAACCAGGTACCGGATCAGGTATCCCAGCTAGCGCCGATGGCAATGATCCGCCTACACCAAACGAATTTGCAAGTCCACCTACTCTTTCGCAAGTAAATGAGCAACCAAGCACAATTACTAGACCTTCTTTTAGCCCTTTGACTATTCGTGGCAATGATGAAGATCAGGTTGATAGGCTTAATGGCACAGGAGTTCTTGAGGTAGTTCAGTCCGCCTTAGAGGCCACCCAAGCATCAATGGTTGAAACCATGAAAAAGGAAATGCAGAAAGCTGTTGCTGCTGCAGTTCAAGCTGCTTTTTCTCAATCTTCCGTTCCTCCAGCTAATCCTATTAACAGACAAGAACCACATTCTCAAAGCATCGATTGGCCTCATGATTTGCCACCACTACAAACCGATACCAGACATGCAGGTTCGAGTAGTCGCAACCAGGAAGTTCCAAATCGAAATAGGGAAGATTTTAGTAGGCCCAGGTATCCATATCTTAGTAAGTGGGGCATTAAGTTTGATGCTACCCCAAAGACACCAAATGTTGAAGATTTTATCTTTCGAGTAGAACGACTTCGGAATAGTTATGGCTGCCCAGAACAAGAATTGGTTGATGAATTTCATCATTTATTGGAAGGTCGTCCTTGTCAGTGGTACTGGGGTCTGATCCGTCAATATCCAAATTTGAACTGGGAGATGTTAAAGTTGTGTATAGTTAGGGAATTCCAGCGTTTTCAATCAAATCTTGATGTGATGAGGCAGATTATGGACAGGAAGCAGGGTAGAGATGAATCTGCTACTCAATATATAGACGCTATAAATAATCTGCGTACTCAATTAAGGGAACCTTTGAAAGATTTTGAAGTTATAGACATCCTCAAAGCTGGTTTGAAACCCAAACTTGCCCATTTAACATTTAGTGGCACTTTTTATTCGGTGGAACAATTCCGAAATGAAGTTAGGAAAGCTGAGGAATTTCTGGAAAGGGAATCGTCATTGAGATTTAGGACTGGCCAACCCTCTCGAATGATAAATGAAATTAACGATTCTGATTTTGATGATTTTGTACATGATGTTGAGGAGCTGAGGCTTCGGGCGAAGGCACCTGGTGTTTCCAAAAATGAGACTTCAAGATGTTGGAATTGCGGCAGCAATGGCCACATTTTTAAGAATTGTTCTAGTTCTCATCGTTCAGTCTTTTGTTTCCGTTGTGGATCACCAGGGGTTACCACTCCACAATGCAATCAATGCAAACAAATTAGTCGTCCTTCTAATCCTTCTAAGTCAGAATCCATAGCTACTCAGACTGTGGATTGACTAGCCTCATCTGATATTTCCACTTCTACAGGTCCAATCCTTTCTCATCAATGTAGTTTATTACCCAGACCTTCCGACAACATTGTCAAAACCAAACCTGATTTGACTTTGCCTTTTCATATCCGCATGGCAAATTATCTGAAGACTAGGGAGCGTATTTTCAACTCTGAAATTTCTTGTAAATCTGATGTTTTTGTTTCCAAACGAATCCTTAAAGCTCGTGAGCGGTATAAATTGAGACGCCTTAAGAGACTTTCTGTTTCTTCTTGTACTTTTTCGGATTTTAGATCAAAAGACCCTCGTCCTTTTCGAGAAGTCTTAGTGAATGGTATGTCTGTATTAGCATTGTTTGATAGTGGAGCTACGGTGACGTGCTTAGGCAAAGATTGTTTGTCTTTTGCTGACAAATTGAAGTTGAAAATTATTCCGGTTTTTAAGTGCAGCGTTGGTACTGCGAGCGGACAGCGTGTATCTTGTGCAGGCAAAGTTAAAGTTCAGCTTAGTTTTAATGGTTTAACCAGATCCATGGAGGTTTACTTGATTCCGGGCCTTGAAAATTTGATGTACTGCGGCGTCGATTTTTGGAAAGAGTTTAGCGTAGCACCCAAACTCATAAGCAGTCTCGAGATCGGTTCTATAGGTGAAGATTCTGATATGCACATTTTATCGGATGATCAGTTAGTCCAGCTTGAGAAAGCTAAAGAGAGTTTTATGGATTTCGAGAAGCATGGTCTTGGGAAGACGCATTTAGAGGAGCACGTGATTGATACCGGGGATGCGGTCCCGATTAAACAGCGTCATTATCCCATGTCTCCCGCCATAGAATCTCTCATCTATAAAGAACTCGATCGCATGCTGAGTTTGGGGGTTATTGAGCCCAGTACGTCACCGTGGAACTCTCCAGTCACTTTGGTCCGTAGGGGTGAAAAGAATAGGTTGTGCCTAGATGCACGCAAGTTGAATGAGGTCACCATCAAAGACGCGTATCCTCTGCCGTTTATAGACGCATTATTGGGTCGTCTCCAAGACACCTATTTTATTTCGAGTATTGATCTTAAAGACGCCTTTTGGCAGGTGCCCTTATCAGTAGACAGTCGTCCGAAGACCGCGTTTACAGTGCCGGGGAGACCACACTATCAATTTACTGTCATGCCGTTCGGGTTGTGCAATGCAGCCCAACGGTTATGTCGGTTAATGGATAGTGTGATCTCACCGGAACTGAAAAACAAAGTCTTCGTTTATCTTGACGATCTTCTGGTAGTCTCACCCGACTTTGAATCTCACGTGGTACTGCTCCGTCAAGTAGGGGAAATGCTGTCTAGGGCTAATCTCACGATCAACTTGAAAAAGTCAAAATTCTGCAGGCGACAGTTAAGGTACCTCGGATATATAGTGGGTGAAGGAAAACTTAAGCCGGATCCGTCCAAAATAGATTCGATCACAGACATACCAATTCCGAAGACGACTAGGGAAGTTAGGCGATTTTTAGGAATGGCTTCATGGTTCAGGCGGTTCATTCAGAACTATGCCGAAATTACAGCACCTCTCACTAGGACTTTAAAGAAAGGTAAACCATTCTCCTTTGATGATCAGGCGATAGAAGCTTTTAATAAATTGAAAGTAGCATTGACTACTAGCCCGGTTCTTCACCATCCGGTGTTTGACAAAAGGTTCTACGTGCAGTGTGACGCTTCGAACCTTGGCCTAGGTGCGGTCTTGTACCAACTGGACGCTGTTGGTCTGGAACGTCCCATCGCCTTTCATTCTGCGCAGCTCTCCAAGGCTGAGCAGAACTATAGTGTGACGGAGCGGGAGTGTTTGGCAGTCATTAGTGCGATAAAGAAATTTCGCCCGTTTATCGAAATGATGCCATTCACTGTCGTGACGGATCACAGCGCGTTGAAATGGCTGATGGGACAGAAGGACCTCAGTGGTCGGTTGGCAAGATGGAGTTTAAAACTCCAAGCCTTTAATTTTGAAATCCAGCACCGCAAGGGATCACAAAATGTCGTAGCCGATACTCTTTCTCGCGTTCACCTGGACGAAGTCAATATGTTTGTTGACGAAAGGCCTCTTGTTGATCTTGATTCACCGGAATTTAAAGGTGAAGAATATTCTCAATTGATTAGCATGGTCCTCGAGAACCAAGAAAGTTTACCGGATTTGAAAGTTAGCGATTCGTTTGTTTACAAAAAGACACTCCCGTCAGATGGTACTCCGGTACATGAACATTTTATTTGGAAGCTATGGGTTCCGAGTTCTTTAACCGATTCACTTATCGAAAAAACACACACTTCTGCTGTAAATTGTCATTGTGGTATAGGGCGTACGATCGCGGCACTGAGGCAATATTTTTATTGGCCTAAGATGGCTCAACAAGTCCGAAACTTTATTAATCACTGTATTGTTTGTAGACAATCGAAAGCCCCAAATCATATTTTAAGACCCAAGATGGGAACCGAAACCGTAACCGATAGACCATTTCAAAAGATTTTTATCGATTTCATTGGACCTTTTCCGAGGTCAACGTTGGGAAACACATATGTTTTTATTGTGTTAGACCACTTAACTAAATTTGTCTTGCTGAAACCACTTGCTAAGGCTAACTCGAAAAACGTTATAAAATTTTTGGAATCCGAGGTATTTCATAAATTCGGTGTGCCACAGATTGTACATTCCGACAACGGGAAACAGTTCACGTCAACCGAATTTTCTTCCTTTTTAAATAAATATGGATGCCGACCGATTAGAAATGCCGTGTATTCACCACAGGCGAATGCATCGGAGCGCGTAAATAGAACTATAATTGCGGCGATTCGGACTTATGTTTCGGAAGACCAACGCGATTGGGACCGAAATATATCGTCCATAGAATGTTCTTTGAGGTCCACTTTTCACACGTCACTTGGTTGTTCTCCATATTTTGCGTTATTCGGCACCCATATGGTTACACACGCGAGCACTTATGGTTTAGCACACAGACTAGGCGTTTTGGAAGATGGTTTGGTTGAGGTAGTACCGAAACACGATATTTTGAATTTAGTTCGCGAAAAGATTAAAACGAAAATTCACGATTCTTTTGAAAAATCTGCGGATAGGTATAACACTAGAACTCGAGACGTCAGTTTCAAACCGGGGCAGGAAATACTTAGGCGCAATTTTGTTTTAAGTGACGCTTCGCGCCATCTTAACTCAAAATTGTGTCAAAAGTTCGTAAAGTGCAGAGTTGCCAGACAGGTTGGAACATCCCTATATGAGATTGAGGACTTACGTGGTAGGAAGATAGGCGTCTACCATTGCAAAGATTTACAGCACATGGTGCCAACAAAATAATTAGCCCGGCTTTTACCTTCTTATGACTTTTTTTTGTACTCTTAATCTCAGGGTCGCGGTTCTTCCCCACCCTTAACATCCATCGGTTAACTTCCCGAATCAGTATGGCTTCGGCAGGCCTATGCCAACGTGTTCGGGTTTGTTATGTTAACCGTTTACATCGAAACCGAGTGAATTTCGTAAATGTAAACGGACGCTAATTGGCGCCGGCGTAAGGAACGCCATTTAATACAAATTGGACAACCAAACTTTTGACAGTCAGAATTTTTGAACGGTGGCAACCCGGCATGCAAATGGCGGCATTTTTCTTCCATTTCATTTGCAACTTCTTTCGTCCCGTGGAGTCAACTTAAGAATGCAATTTTTATTTGCATTGAAAACCACGACCGTGTTAACATCGTCATCAGCACTTCAAGAAAACAATTGTGATACTTGTGTGGCTGTACTCAAGCACATTTTCTTCTTTTTTTTACAAGCATTGCGGCGTGGAAATTTGGAACATTGTTCCAATAACAATTTCTCACTTCTTTTGTTCTGTTTAACAGAAGGTTTGGCGAAAACGCTAATTGTGCTGGTTACATAAATTTTTATGAAACGTGTGGTGATTCGATATCAAGCCTAACAGCCACCACAGTAGTGCATTATACCATCATTCACGACTGCAAATAATTTGGAAATAAAAAGTTGTTCATACTCTCTAGTGGAAGAGGAAGAAACGCTTGGTACCTTTTTAACAACCATTCATTAGTGGTATTGGATCAAATCCACCAGAATAATTGCCCGTCACCGCCAGTTTTTTAAATCGGTTGTAGCCAAACCAAACATAAATCGGGGTACTGCATTTTTTTTTGCCGAAATTGTCGTCAACGTCCCAACGGAGAAGACACCATAATTTGTGCTGAAAAATTTAATAGTGCAATTCGCCCACTCGTGCAGTTGAACGGCACATCAAACACATCAAAAGGCGGCAAACACTATCTTCGAAGGCCACCACTTCACTCCCAGTACAGTGCATCATCGTCCTGGTGAGAAATCAAGATCTTGCTGCAGTGGATTTTGCTGACCTGGCTACCAACTACAATTGGCTGTCACATCAACCTGTACAGGCCTCCCACTGGGTTATGCAGATAAGTAGAAATAAGTGTAGTGCCTGTGAAATCTGTCCCTAACCTATTTACGCGTACACCACAAGTGTAATCTGTTTGTTCATTTGCATTTAAAGTAGTATCCTTATTTCTCCGCCACAGGCAGGGGAATAAGGAACTACATTTTTTACATTTTACAATCGACGGCCAGCCGACCATGACTTGAAATTAATTAACGTAAATGGATTTTTTTCTCGAAGTTTCAAATCTTTGTTGAATTTAGTGAAACTGATTATTTGTTAAACTGAACATGTGTGTAATACATATATACACGTATGTACATATGTAAATCAACTTTTTATAGCGGTAAATTTTTTTTTGTTGACCATAACGGTGTACTGCCACGTGCATTAGTCACAAGTGCCGAAGGGTAGTTTATAAAAGAACAGAGGAAAAGAAGTTGAAAGAGAGAAGAGAAGATTTTTAGCCACCAATAATAAAATGTGATAGTTTTGCATTCGGCTCTCATTTTGGCGCCCTATACTTTCATTATTCTCATAGTGTGCCTCTGAGCACTAATCATTGCTTTTAATGAAATAAGGTGTTAAGAATCTTGATTTTCTCTTTCAGACATTCAGCAATTTCTTTCTTTTAAAATTGACCAAGTCGGTATACGTGAATTATGTGCTGAGAAGTGTTAATGCGTTGTCTCTTAATAACTTTGGTCTTGTCTAGTATTCAATTTTGGCTACTAACAAATTCTTTCTTAGTAAAACCGCAATGATTTAGACTTGGACTTTTATCCTTCTTATATATATGTATGTACATGGTGTATATATGTATATAATCATTTGTATTTATACATATACATTTATAATTATATAGTTTAGAATTTTAAGACGTAGTCAAGAATCACGCCTAAATTTATATACATCCATTTATCTTTTTAATTATTTTAATTAATAATTAATTATTTTAATTATTGATTTAGACCTTAATGGACTCTCTCATTGATTTAAACCAATGTCAATTATTTAAGGATGTCGATCCCAATCAATTATTACTGAAATTTATCATCATTTTTGATGATCTTGAATCATTCCAATTGAGCTCAATAGGGTTAGTGATTTCTTTTGATATCATAGTACGGGTGCATATTAGCACTGGTATTGTGGTTGACACCCAATTTATCTGTTATTTTTTTTCCTTTTGAATTATAATTTATATAGAATCATTATAAATGATTCCCATGAAAGTACTGGATATGAAAATATTTTAAGCTATATGGTCACTACAATAAAACCTGAATTGTCTTTGTTATATGAAACCCTATTCGTAAATATGTGTAAATAATTCGTGATGAGGTAATGTAGAAGGGAAGGGGTCAGTCAATGGAAGTTTTTGGGAGTCATCATCATCGATGAGACTCATTGGGGATTTTGTAGAAAATCCATTGGGAGGGCAAGGTAACCCAGCAAACATCTTGGGTACCATCAACAACAACAACAACTTTAATTCTTTTTAATTTAAATAAGCGTTTCTTTTATGAATATGTGTATTGATAATGAATCAATATTTTTGTTTATGGCTGGTCAGGAGTGGCCACTGAGCTAGGCCGAATTTCTTCAATGGCAAGTGTATACCAGCGACATCTTGGTATGCCTCATTCCCCCTTTACACTCCCGACTTAGTTACATAACAAGTCATGGGATACTGGTCGTGCTGTTTGGTCGTATTTCCCGTGTCGTGGTGATACTTACCGCTTTGGTCAGTGTGCTTTCGGTAACATACGTTTCTCAGACGCATGAAGATCCATTAATTTCGGTCTTATTCGTTTTCATGAACTTCAGGGTAATGCCTTTATATATTGTGCCGACATTGATAAGTTGTATTCCAGCATATCGGTTATACCGCAACAACCTATTCACTTAACGGTGCCATATGTTTTAATTTGGATCCCATTAATCAATATGACGATGAAGGAGAAGAGCTGTACAAAGCCTTGGAAAAGATATTTACTTAAAATAATTCCTGTAACATAAAAATGTTCAATGTTTTTATGCCCTCAGCCTTTAGGCTAGAAAGGGTATATGAAGAAAAGACAAAATTTTTTAGTTTTCCATAAAAAAAATTAACATTTTTTTTGAAGCTACATGAAAGATTTTTGGTACATAGATTGGGAAAAAAATGCCATTCTTAAATCTGTTCGTGATACTAATTTTGGTTGTTGCGCGCAAAAGTTATGGCGGTTTCAATTCTGATAAAAAGAAAAAAATCTTTAAAAGACTCTAATCATTATATTGAGAAACTCTCTTAATTAGGGGCTCCCTACATACTATATGTTTACTGAGGTCCCATAACTTTAGTGAAAAAGTTGTGCATTTTCGCGGAAATTAGGAAAGAATTCCAAACAATTGGTAGTTTGCAACTTGTTTTAATAAAATTCAACCTGCTTATGCCTCTGAAAAATATATATAAAATATGTACGTAATCTATACATCGCGAAGATTCAAATGAAACCAAAACTATACAAATCCGTTTAGTGGTTTTCATATTATACCAAAAACAAAAAAATATATTGAGGAAGTTTATAAAATTTTTGTAAGAGAAAATATTTATTAAAATTTATTTTGTGAGTTAGTTGAACAAAATGTAAGAAAAATAGGTCGGAGTTTTTCTTCTATTTTAGTTAAATTTCACGCAATAAATCACATTTTTTATTCTAATCACTTCTCGAAAACACGCTAACATCTAGCAGAAGATATGGATATCTTTCAAATAAATGTTGGGTTCCTTTAAATGAGGTATAATCTTGAAATAAAATTGTATCGGGTAATGTTCATTTTGAAATGCGTGTAAATCGCGAAATCCTCAAAATCACTTGATGCGCATGCGGTTTACCAATACAGCGAATTCTTCTCTTTTAATTTGTACACATTTGCCAGGATTTACTTTGGCCGCTAAGATTAGTATGCAACAAACTGTATAACGCTTACATTTTGCACAAAGTGCATACACTTTTTATGCGCATCCGATTTCACTATCAACCGTGAAAAAATACATCGATCTAAACATATTTCAATAAAATCTATCAAGAACCGTGGATGTAGCATCACACAGTATTTTTTGGATAAATCGGATACAGCTCCCACGCCACTCAATTTTTCAAACCGCTGTTTTCGCACAAACGTGAGTGATGATTCACTTTCTTCATTGAAATGGAAACGATCCACATAAAACGCGAATTAGTCAGCGATATTTTGAAAAACATTTTTCGCAAATTTTTCAATTTTTGCAGTAGCCATTTCCGCCGTTCTAGTAGATGGATTTTTATGATCTGTGATTCATATGATCCGGATCGTCGAAAAACTAAAATATCGCGGGGTACCAGCACACTCAAAACGATTTGTAAATACTGTACCCAAAATATAGGTTTTTTAGAAAAAATATCACACTAAATTTTGGCCTTTGGCAGTAGATTACTCTGCTGCTGTGTGGGCTACATACTCAATATACATATCAGATTATGCGAAATCGCGAGTTCTTTAATCCTATAATTGGTTTTTCGAAATATCCGAATGCGCGTCGCAGTTACATAAAAAATACAAAAAACACCTGAAATCCGGCTTCAAAATGTCAGCATCCATAAAAGGTGGATGCAGTGGAAATTTTGGAAAGTGATACATTAGAAGTGTAATCTTCATTTTGTATTCTCCTACTTTTACTTTGGACAGATGTCCGTCATTTGAATGGTTTAATCAGAAATCGAATAGCAATGTAAAAAACCTGTTTAGCTTCAACGTGTTTTTACCTATGTTTTTTCCTTTACGCGGTCGTAACTACCACGTAAATTAAATTTTTTTGCTAAATATTTGAGCTTTGTACAAAAACATCAAAAATAATCCAGCAATAGTCATAGTTACTGGTAAACTACAATAGTTCGCGTATTATAATAGTGCAAACCTTGGCTTCATGGAAACTAAAAAATTTTGACTTTTCCTCATATACACTTTCATACGGGCAAAATGTGCCTCATCGAAATAATGGTTTTAGACCCCAAGTATGTTTGGACGAAATGTGTTTCAGACAATTTGGAGTCGATTTAGCAATGTCCGTACGTTGTCTGTCTGGCTGGAGCGCACGATAACTATCGAATGGATCAAACGATTCGGTCCAAAATTTGGCCTGCGTAATATTTTGTCCAAACTTAGTTTAAGTTCGAAGATGGACCATATCGATCTACTCCTTCAGGTACCTACCCCACAAAAGTTCGAAAATGTTCGGAACATTTGTGCGCACGATAACTCTTGAAGGGAGTAACCGATTTGGTCCATACTTTGCACATCGTGAAATGTGTACCAGACTTAGATTAGGTTTCAATATGGACCCAATCGGTCCACTTCTTTGGGTACCTCCCACACAAAATTTCGGAAAAGTTCAGTTTAGGGCCTTGTCTCGAATCGCTTTGATTTTTGTTGTAGCAACTTATATTATTTGGTCCATACTTTACACATCCTAACATATCTACCAGGTATAGGCCACACATTTTTGGATAAATTCACTTTAAGACCTGCTGTCGGGTCACCTTGATTTTTGTTGAAGCAACTTGCAATCGCTGCCTCAATTACGACAGTAAAAGATTTTTTCAAGGGCAAGTCCATACTTCTTAAAAAAAACCCGAAAGTTGTAAAATCCCCCTATTGCACCATATGTAGTGAGTGGAGAGCTTGAACCGAATACTGAGTTCGTCCACACTGTGGATATCGTAATATTTCTTCGAATATTGGATGATATTCGAAGGTGGAAGGAGTGGACCTTCCGATACCTCCCCCACAAAAGTTCGAAAATATTCGCTAAAATGGTATTCTAAATATTGTCGAAACTCAGTTTAAAAAAACCCTATCTATCTATACCCCGCAATTTTTTTGTGCTTTAATCCTATCCATATTGTTTTGAAAAGTAAGTTTTTTTTTTTTTTGGGAAAAAAAGTATTTCAATCCACACAGGCTGAGGGTATATCTCTGTCGGCAATGTCGACTGATACTTTTTTACTTGTTTTTTTTTTTTTTAATTTCCTTAAGCCTGGGCTTGGGAGATTGTGTTTAAGCGGGGTATACACGATCAGTTTTGACTGTCGATTTTTCGGAATTATCGATAACTGTCCAACCGTCCAGCAACCAAAAATATTTTGTGGTTGCCTGATGACTGACAAAAGTGAACGGCCACACTGGCAAGCAACCGATTATTTGAGCAAAACTGACAGTCAAAACTGATCGTGTGTTCCTTACTTTAGATTTTACCGATATTTGTAGGTAACTCAAAAAATGAGTTATGCTTGGTTTACATTTACGAAATCCACTCGATTTCAACTGTCAAATCCATAGGTTAAACGTCAAATGAAATCCAATTGATTTCAGATGAGATTTCATTTGACGTTTGAGCTATGGCATTGACAGTTGAAATCGAGTGGATTTCGTAAATGTAAACTTAGCATTAGTCAAAGGTCACACTAGAGTGGTTTCTTTGAAACTTTTAGGGATTCTTAAATCGAGTTGCTCACTACAGCAACTTCATGATTTTACTCTAGTATGGAAATCGATCTGGAAACCCTGGATTTAATGAATTGTTTCAATGAAACCATCTAGTGTGACCAAGGACTTACAGAATTCACTTTCAGGACTGTTTTAACTATTGCTCATAGTCTGAAAACATTTATGGATTCTGATCGTATTCCAGTTCTGGATCCTGGCAAGAAAATTGAATACGATCCCCCACATATTTTGCTGCAAAATTCCCTAAGCCACTTCAGCCGAATTGTCAATGCAACAGGTGATAGTGCTGCAAGTCAGGCATATAGTCAACAACTACCTTCCTAAAAAACCAATGAACGGAAAGAAACAAAACGATTCCCGTACCAATCACACAACGCCACAAACTTTTCAGCTTCTCTGAATCGTTTCATTCTCACAACCAAAACAAAAACACAAACTTTTCAACGTAAAAAGATGGAAACCGTACGATTGGTGAAATGTAACTTCGGCTATGCTTTGCCAAGTTGTTTCATTCACCACCGAAACGACAAGTATTTTTGGGAAACGTTTGCCATGCGTTATGGTCAATGACACACTCAGACACACACACACACATGTGATTGCTTAACAACCCTATAAGTTAGCATCAGCATACCACAGTGAATTTTATCAACCACCAAATGTTTTTGATTTATTCACATGTGTTAAGTACTATTTAGTTTTCTATCTGTTGTTGTGGAGTTGAGTACTTTTCGCTTTTCGTTTTGTTCGTACTCACGAATGTAAACAAAACGAAACTAAACAGCGAGCTCGGCCAACGAGGGTTATGTTTCGTTTTGTATTGTTCCTATGGAAAATACGAAACGAAACGATTGGAAATTTTATTTAAAGTATTTTTACGTACTCTGTAAAAAACACATACATATGTATTTATTATTGTTGCTTTTAAAACTACCTGCTTATAGTCATAAATACACGCTAAAATATATTAGTCGATGGTCAGACTAGCACGATTTTGTTGATATGAAAATCTGGCAATACTCTTTGATATCCTTATGGTTGTATTTACCGAGCAACATTAAATGCAACCCTGTATTATTACATTCCTTTTTGTTTGTAATACTTCCCTTCTTCTCATTGTAACCTTCGTACAATAAAGATCTCTTTTGTCTAAGATATTCTATCAAGGTTTATTTTCGCCATCACAACAGGTTATGGGCCCAGTCCCTTTAAAATAGAATTATCTTAGACTGCAAATTGTGGAGAAGAAAGTTTGTTCAAGAGAAGATGTCAGCTTCAACGAGTTTTGTGATCGAAAAGTTGCTTGGCAGAGAGAATTATACAACGTGGGCGTTCGCTGTTAAAACTCTGCTGCAACATGAAGATTTATGGGATACCGTCCAAGGAGTTTATCCCTCGGGAGCAATAGATCAAAAAGTGGATACAAAGGCGAAGACAAAAATAGTTCTCTTGGTTGATAAGGTGAATTATGTCCATATAGAGGATGCCGAGACATCAAAGGAGGTATGGGACAAGCTGAAGTCTGCCTTCCAAGATTCCGGACTTACGCGTAGAGTTGGGCTGTTGCGTCAGCTAATTACCACCAGTTTTGCAGCGTGTGGAAGCGTGGAAGAGTACGTAAGTCAAATCGTGTCTACGGCACATAAGTTGAAGGAAGTTGACATGCCGGTGAGCGACGAATGGGTTGGAACACTACTCTTAGCAGGATTGCCTGAGGAGTACGCTCCGATGATAATGGGCATCGAAAGCTCTGGTGTAAAGATAACGGGCGACTCCATCAAGACCAAACTGCTTCAAGATGTCAAAAAGCGAAATGAGAGCAGTGACGCGGCGTTTCTTGCAGCCAAAAAGAAGTTTTACAAGAAAAGAATGCGATGTTTTAATTGTAACCGCATTGGCCACATAGCGGCAGATTGTCAGAAGAAGAAGCACGTTGACAAAAAGGAAAGTGGTTTTTGCACAGTGTTTGTAGCGAAGGCAACCAATGATAGAGATTGGTTTATTGATTCGGGAGCCAGCCTACACATGTCTATGAGGAAAGAGTGGTTTACTGGTATTCGGCCGTCTACAGTGAAGGAAATTTTTGTGGCCAACAAGGAGAAACTGGGAGTTGAAGGTATTGGTGACACAAAGTTCAAACTGTTTGTGAATGGGAAAAATATGGACATAACTTTCTACGATGTCCTTTATGTACCAAACCTTTCGGTTAATTTACTATCAGTCAGCCAAATTATAAGCAGAGGCTATACCGTCCAGTTCCGAAATAACAAGTGTGAGGTTAAAAGAGGCGGTAAAGTGATAGCTAGTGCCACACGAGAGAATAATATGTTTAGATTGGATGGCAACACTAAACAAATGTGCATGGCAGTCACCACATATGACGTTGATATATGGCATTCAAGGATGGGTCACTTGACTTATGTTGACATGAAGAAAACACAGGAGCAGGTCAATGGTATGAAATTCAATATGCCACCGAAGGAAAACTGTGTGTCGTGTTTGAAAGGAAAAATGTCACGGAAGCCATATAAATCGTCTGGTACTCGTTCAGCTGATATACTTGAGCTTATACATTCGGACCTGTGTGGCCCGATGGAGGAATCGTCGATTAATGGAGCTAAGTATTTTTTGTCATTTATTGATGATCATACACGTAAAGTTTTTGTAAATTTTTTGCAGGCAAAAACGGAGGTACCAGCATTATTCGAGCAGTTCAAGGCCAGAGTTGAAAATGAGACTGGCAAACGAATAAAATGCTTGCGTACAGACAACGGCACGGAATATTGCAACAAGCAGTTCTCGGAAAAATTGAAACGATATGGAATACAGCATCAAAACCACCGTACCATACAGCCCCCAGCAAAACGGCGTGGCCGAGCGAGCGAATCGCACAATAGTAAGAGAGCGCGCTGTATGTTATTCCATTCTGGTTTGCCGAAGAAATTTTGGGCCGAGGCTGTTGCAAATGCCGTTCACGTCATCAATCGCTCCGTTTCTGCCGCTGTTGCAAAAAATATACCGCAAGAACTCTGGACCAGCAGTAAAGTTGATTTGTCACATCTCCGGATGTCGTGCAATGGCATACATGCCAAAGGAAAAAAGAAGAAAGTGGGATGCCAAATCCAAAGAGTATATTTTTACCGGCTACTGCGAAGACACAAAAGGATATCGTCTACTTGATGCTGATACACTCCTGCTTGTGAAAAGTCGTGATGTCGTGTTTTTTGAGAAAGAATTCTGGCGTGACAAATTTATGACAGCCGATGATGATTATTGTTTTTATAAAGATTGTCTCCGATCAGCTGTTAATAGTGATGGAACAATTAATGTTGATAGTGATGGCACTGGTGTTGATGATGGCACAGTTAATGGTGTAAATGTTGATCCCGTCCGTAATGATGATGCAAGCGATGGCACAATTACAGATAGAAACGGGACAAGTGAGGATGGTGATTCTAGTGATGGTGATGATTCGCTAGACTTTTTCGAGCCTGATGAGACGCTTACAAGTGAAGATACCAATGTTGTGGTCAATGAAGAAAATGTTGATGGCACTGTAAGACGTTCTGCTCGAACACCAAAACCAGTAAAAAGAAGTGAGTATTATCTGTATGCAGTGGAGGCAGGTGGATTTGAAGATCCATTCACATTAGAAGAGGCATTTAAAGACATGGATGCCAAACAGTGGAGGCAAGCAATGAAAAGTGAATATCAGTCTTTAATGCAGAATAATACGTGGACATTGGTGAACTTGCCCCCTGGTGTGAAACCAATAAAGTGTAAATGGGTGATTAAAAGAAAGCGTGACGAGAGAGGTAATGTCATTAAACACAAGGCAAGGCTGGTCATAAAGGGGTGCTCCCAGAAACAGGGCATAGATTTTCAGGAAACTTATTCGCCAGTGGTCCGATATGCGTCTATGCGATACTTGTTGTCAATTGCGGCTCAGTTTAACCTAGACATCGAGCAAATGGATGCGGTTACAGCGTTTCTTCAGGGAGAACTAGATGAAGAAATATTTATGGAGCCACCGGAGGGTATTGAAGGCGATTTTGTCGGTAAGGTGTGCAGACTAAATAAGGCAATTTATGGCCTAAAACAAGCAAGTCGTCAATGGAACAAGAAATTAGATGCAGCCTTAAAAAGTTTGAATTTGCGACAATCGAATATGGATCCATGTATTTACTATAATATAAGTGGCCCCAAAATATTTTTCATAGCAGTATATGTCGATGACATACTGATTTTTTCCAACAATGATGCGTTTAAAGACAAAGTGAAGTCAGAGCTGCAGAGGTCATTTAGTATGAAAGATTTGGGTGCAGCTAAAAATTGTGTTGGACTTCATATCACACGAAATCGAGATAAAGGTGAAATATATGTTGACCAGACCATACATGTCAATGAATTTTTACGTCGTTTTAATATGGCAGAGTGCAAGCCAATATCCACACCTTTTGATATCAATGTAAAATTGAAAAAACCAGACTTTAAGTCAAGCATATCAGGTAACATACCTTACCAAGAGGCCATAGGATGTTTACTGTACTTAGTTCAAGGAACTCGACCTGATCTGGCATATGCGATTAATTACCTAAGTAAGTTCAATGATTGTTTTGATAATACACATTGGTCAGCAGTAAAAAGAGTCTTCAGATACTTGAAGGGGACCAAGAATGCGGCGTTGGTTTTTAAGAAAAATGATAATGGTCTCCAGATAAGAGGTTTTTGTGATGCTGACTATGCAGGAGATGTTTCTGATAGACGATCCTGTACTGGATATGTTTTTATGCAGCAAGGCCCAATTAGTTGGAACAGTAAAAGGCAAGCGACAGTGGCCTTATCTACTACAGAAGCCGATTATATGGCAATGTCTGCTGCAGTACAAGAAGCAGAGTGGCTTCGACAGTTTCAAAAGGAGTTTTTTGGTCGCGTATGCAGAGATACCATTTTGTTACAATGCGACAATAGAAGCGCAATTAATTTGGCGAATACGGAGGCCTATCATGCGCGAACCAAACATATAGATGTACGTCACCATTTTGTGCGTGACAAGATTGATGAAGGGCACATCGAACTCCAATATGAATCATCAGAGAATATGGTTGCGGATTTTCTTACGAAACCCCTATCGAAAGAGAAACATATGAGGTGTGCTGAGATGTTGGGTTTAACTTTCGTATAGCCAGCTTTTAGTGGAGGTGTTGATATGAAAATCTGGCAATACTCTTTGATATCCTTATGGTTGTATTTACCGAGCAACATTAAATGCAACCCTGTATTATTACATTCCTTTTTGTTTGTAATACTTCCCTTCTTCTCATTGTAACCTTCGTACAATAAAGATCTCCTTTGTCTAAGATGGTTGGTTGGTTTACGTGGTGGCTATAGCCTTCATAGCCTCAATTAGTATTTTAAATATACCGTTTTGAAAACCACACCACTCGTGTAGAGACTGTTATTACGTTTGTTGTGTTGATAATTTATATCCAGCCTGATGAAGTGAGAAACCTCAGAAGGTCTCCCAGATCTAGTTCGGTTATCTCGGTAAGATCGTGCAGGAACGGCCGTCCCAGGGTTTTCAGTCTTTTTTGCAGTTGTGCAGGGCAGGAGCAGAGGAGGTGTTCAACCGTTTCTTCCTCTTCTTCGTTTCCGCAGCTGCGACAGTAGTCATTGTAT
This sequence comes from Musca autumnalis, assembly GCF_047663935.1. Lineage (NCBI taxonomy): Eukaryota > Metazoa > Arthropoda > Insecta > Diptera > Muscidae > Musca > Musca autumnalis. The sequence continues at coordinate 130,112,510 of NW_027412088.1, read as the reverse complement.
GGAATATGTAGACGCTTTGCGTGATTACCAATGGCCCAGTGACCTGTTAGTACCGCAATTAGCCTTGCCAGGTTCCGTCGATTTTGGCTGATCAGGAACATTGTACGTTTGATGTTGTAGTGTGGCCATGTAGATTTTGATATTTTACAAGTTTCAGTCTTGTCCCATCTGATCTCAGCTTGTGAAAGATAGTATTTGAAGATATCCCCTTTAACTACTCCCAATGGTGTTGCGACTGACGCCCTTGAGAGTTCGTTAGAGGCAGATCCCGCTCTAGCTAGTTCGTCTGCTTTTTCGTTACCTTCAAGACCCCTATGACCTGGGATCCAAATGAGAACTACTCTGGTCAGACGTCCTAGCTCAGCGAGTTCTTCTTTACATTCCTTCACCAGCTTTGATGTGACGATATTTGAACTCAATGCTAGGAGCGCCGCTTGACTGTCGACAAAAATTCCTATTGAGTTTGGTGAGTGATGCTGTAGAAGTATTTTGCAAGCTTCCTTAATAGCCAGTATCTCTGCCTGAAAAACACTGCAATCTTCTGGTAGCTTTATTGATGTAGATATATTTGCTTCTTCCGAGTAGACACCAGAGCCGACTCCACAGTTCATCTTAGAGCCGTCCGTGTATACATTGATGTCGTACCCCTTCAGTGGTGTACTATTGTTCCATTCTTTCCTGCTTGGAAATTGAACTTTAAAGGGCTGATCAAAGGTTATTGCAGGAGTACAGTAATCAGCGTTGGTTGCTATTTTTCTTGGTAGTTTGAGAAGCACGCAGGCATGTCCGTAGGCTCTATCTCTCCACATGCCTAGAGCACGTAGCCTTGCAGCATTGGAGGCCGCAGTTGCTTTGATGTGTAGATCTATTGGCAGTATATGCATCATTGTATTGAGGGCTTCAGCCGGACAAGTTCTCATTGCCCCTGTCACCCCGATGCATGCGGATCTTTGAATACTGTATAGTTTTCTCTGAATTGTTTTCTTTCCCACTGTTGGCCACCAAACTAGTGCTCCATATGTGAGTATTGGTCTTATTATGCTGGTGTACATCCATAACACCATTTTGGGTTTGAGGCCCCAGCGGCTCCCAAACATTTTGCGACATGTGTAGTATGCAACGGTTGCTTTATGAGCACGATGTTCCATATTACGTTTCCATGATAGTTTTGAATCAAGGATAACGCCTAGGTATTTGGCGTGATCTGATAAGGGTATTTCTTGACCTCGTAGTCGTGGAAGATTGGTGAAAGCATATTTGGTTTTTGTAGTAAATATCACCATCTCAGTTTTCCCTGGATTCACTCCCAGACCACTTCTTGTGGCCCAAGTATCCAGTGATTTCAGGGCTCCGCTCATGATGTCACTCATCACGGACGGAAATAAACCGGAGACGAGAATTACCACATCGTCCGCATAAGCAACCACCTTAATCCCCATTTGGTCAAGTTTGCTTAGGATTTCATTAATCACAAGGAGCCAAAGCAGTGGCGAGATCACCCCTCCCTCTGGAGTTCCTCGATTTACGTGCTTTGACAGCGTGCTGTTTCCCAGTGTGGCATTAATGACTCTACTCTGCAGCATGGTGGTTATCCAACCACTGATGAATGGTTCCACGCCAAAGTTATATAGAGCTTGTTCTATTGCTGAGGTGCTAACGTTGTTGAAGGCGCCCTCTATGTCTAAAAAGGCGGCTAAGGTGTATTGTTTGTGCTCCAAGGACATCTCAATAGTCCTAACGACTTCGTGAAGGGCTGTATCTGTCGAGCGTCCTTTAAGGTAAGCGTGTTGACTTGAAGATATGTTGTTTGAGTTCTCCATCTTTTCTCGAATATACACGTCAATGAGCCTTTCGAGTGTTTTAAGCAGAAATGATGAGAGACTTATGGGTCTAAAGTCTTTAGCATTTTCGTGACTACGTTTTCCAGCTTTCGGTATGGAAACAACTTTTACCTGTCTCCAACTCGTAGCAACGTAGTTTAGGGAAAGACATCTACTGTAGATGTGTACTAACCAAGGGTTAATTAAGCTCTCCGCGTTTTGAAGCATTTTTGGTATAATACCATCTGGCCCCGGGGATTTGTAGGGAGAGAAGCTATTGATAGCCCATGTAACTTTACTCGGACTTATAATCTTTCCGGCTTCAGTGTTGTCTGTATTTATAGCTGTATTGGCTTGCTCTTCGTTAGTACTATTCGTGCAACCGGGGAAGTGCGTTGTAAGAAGAATTTCAAGAGATTCGGCCGAGTTTTCTGACCAGGTACCGTCATTTCTCTTTATGTAGGTGGGATTTGAGTGACCCTTTGCCATAACTTTGCTTAGTCTGGCAGTATCTTTGGTGCTGTCGAGAGATCCGCAGAATTCAATCCAGGATTGCTTTTTTGCTTTGGATATTGCTTTTTTATATTCCCTAAGCTTATCCTTGTATGGCTGCCAGGATCCGCTTTGGTAGCTGACGTTGAAAGCTTTTCGTGATTGTTTTCTTAACTTTGAGAGCTCGGACGTCCACCATGGTGGATAACGTTTCTTTGAGCGAGTCAATGGGCATGACACTTTAAAGGCTGTATCTATGGATTTCTCTAGAATGGATACAGCCTTTTCTATGCCTGCTGTAGTTTCATCTGTATGTGGAATATTTGGAAGTTTGTCCTTCAGAACCCTATTGAACTTTTCCCAGTTCGTTCTCTTAGGATTGCGAAAACAATTAGTGGGCGTTGCCTTTTCAGATATGTTGAATAGTATCCAATTGTGATCTGAAAAGGACCTCTTATCGGATACTATCCAGTTGTCTATTTCAATTTGCCGTCTATCTGATACTAGCGTGAGGTCGATGACCTCCTGCCATCCCCTAAAGTTCTCCGAGCTTGGAAATACAAAAGTTGGGTTAGTACCTTTGTTGCATATAGTGAGGTTGTTAGTATTTATGAAATCTAAAACTGACTCACCTCTGTCGTTTGTTTCAGAGCTGCCCCACAGGGAATGTCTTGCGTTAGCGTCGCAGCCAATGATTATTGTGTCATGTGGTAGAGTGGCCCCCATAAAGCTCGAGACCTCGCTTGGTGGAGCTTCTCTGGAATGGGCCATGTAGCAAGAGGCAATAAGGAACTGCTTACCGTTTTCCAGTTCCACTCTTGCAACGGTAAAGTCTGCTGTGCTAAACTGGGGACATAAGAAAGCGTTTATGGTGTTTTTGACAATTAGACATGATCTAGGCTTACCATTATCCTTCATGTATATCGTCTTGTAACCTCTGTTATCCAAGCCTTTTACTTCGTTTTCGTAAACGTAGGGCTCCTGTATGATGCCTATGTCAAGATCCTCCTCAACTAGAAGGATCCGCAGGTTATCTGAAGCAATTCTCGAGTGCTTCAGATTGATCTGCACGACCTTAAACATCATTTTTATTGGGTGAAGATGTGGGTGGCCCCTCTAGCTGCATATTGTCGAGCAGCATACCGGCATCGTCGATGTCAGCTTCATCGTCTTCTCCATTCGGGCCATGTGGGCGTAGTATTTTGACTTTGGCTTCCCTTATGCCAAAGAACAACTTGTTCCCCAATCTTTCGAGAGCCTCTACTCCGGCCTCAGTAATTGAGAGAACTAAGCTCATGCTGTTATTATTAGGTGGCTCAGTGGCGATTACGGACCACTCGTCCATCGGAACATCCTTGTTCATTTTCGCCAGACATTTCAGCAGCTTTGGCCCGTCGCACTCTATCTTGGGCAACCAAACTCTGGCACGAGGTCTCATCGGGATTTCTTGGGCCGGGATCAGCTTCAGGCTGATGTCGTCCCAAGCATTGCTAAGATTAGCTATGCTTTCTTCCAGAAACTCCTTTGAACACTCATCCATACATTTGATCACCCTGTAACCACGATGTACCTCGCTGGAGTCGAAATGGGGTACAGGAGAATCCTCGTTTGCCAGAACGTGTTCCATAACCAGTTCCGACAATTTGGTTTCTACAGTACCCCATTCCGCCGTGGTGATAGGGGACAGCTTACCCTCCTTTTCGTTAGCTATGGCAACCAGCATGTTGTCCTTAACAACTTCATTGAAGGGGCGTTTTGTTGTAGATGATGTAGTGGTGTTGTGTTTGAGCTTCTTTCGCTTTGCGGGCTTTGTGTCCTCCGTCCGGGAACGCTCTCGCTTGGAAGAAGATTGGCGATCGTTGATATGTGAGATTTTGGCTTTCTCATACTCCTCAACAATTTGTGTATATTTGAGCTTGTCCGCCTCATCCCGTTCATCCACTGTACCGTTAGCAGCATTCTTGGCTATCTTGCCGAGAATAAACTTCGCCTTTTGGTACAGGGATTTCCGAACGTCGGACGGACTTTTCTTTTTTAGGTTGGGTTCAGTAGTTTGTCCATCTTTCTTGATGGACAGAGTCGCTGTTTTGTTGGTATTTTGTTGTTGAAGTGAGTCACAGCTGTTTGCAGAGCTGACTACACTTAGTTGGCTAGCTACCAGCTCCTGGCTGGATGCTAAGAGTTCATCCTCGGAGGAGTTGCCAGGCTGCAACCGAGGAGTTTTGTTTTGGTGTTTGTTTGTTTTTGTATTTTTCTCCTATCTTCTTTTTCTAAGATATTCTATCAAGGTTTATTTTCGCCATCACAACAGATTTCAACATGGCGACGTCAAGTTTATAGGCGAGTGAAGTAGTGAAACCCATGTATGTACATGGTTTTCTGTGTTTGAGCGTTTTCAGACGATAGGGTTTGACTGCTCAAAAACGTGATTTCCGTTTTGACTCTCATTCGTAATTTCCACATCTAGTGTTGCGTTTTTGAAGTCATTTTATACAAGCGTACTTTTTGAACAAAAAGAAGTACGATTTTACATAAATGTACCAAAAAGGGTTGTGTGTATTGTACATGAGCATTTAAAAAAAGTAATTCTTGTGAATGTTTACATTTTTATTCCTACACATTTCGCACACACATTCCTCACTTTATAAAAATATGTGAGGAAACAGTTATTACTTATACCATGATGATATGTATTTACATTAGGCAATTTTCCTTGGCGGATTTTTTTCTTCTTTTATACAAACAATTCTGTTTCTCAATTACGAAAACTATAAAAGAAATTAATTAAAAAATCATAACATGTTCTTGAAGTAATGTTTGTATAATCTAAAATAAATGAAAAATATTTCATGAACGAATTTATCAAAAAAAGTACTTTATGTACGTTTTCGTTCACTTACTTCCACATTTTGTTTCAACACTGGCACAATTTGCGAATGATTACCAAAACGGACAACACCTTTTTGAGCAGTCAAACCCTATCGTCTGAAAACGCACTTTGTTGTGTTGCCTCTTCTTGTTCTTCGTTGCACGATTTTTTCTTCAATTTTCTTTCATTTTTATTTTCTCAAGCAAACGTTAACAACAAAACAAACATAAATATATTTAATAAAAACATTTAATTAATGAAATAGTGAAAATTTAACTATTAATTTAATTATTAATGTTAATTATTTTGTGTTGTTTTTTGGTTTATTTATATCTTTTTTTGTTTTTATTGGTATGAGAAACACAACAAACGCGAATGGTAAAATAAAGAGGACACGCAAAGATCTTAAATTTCACGTTAACGTGTGTGGACATTAACGAAATTTGAAAAGAAACTTTAACGAAATTGGTTTCATGAAACCTTGCTAGTCTGACCATCGACTTACCGTTTATTTTTAAATATAATTGTGTTTAGTTTTCTTTATTTTCATCTGCACGATTTTATATTTTCAATACAAGTTAAAAATAAAATAGATAAAAATCTTAACTGCTAACAGACTTTTCAGTAACAATTCGTGAGTTCCGGATCCAATACCTTTACTAGGCGTTTACACCAGACAGTTTTTCTTCAAATACAACTCTGATTTACTAACACATATGTACATACATTTTTCGGCTGTCTTCCAGCTGTCCATCATTTTTTCACAGACAGTCGGGTTAACAAATTTCTGAAATTTTTGTAAAAATAAGTGAAATAATCAGGTATGTGATGAATTTCGAATCGATTTACAATGAAAACGATTTGCCCAAAACGAATGAATTGTTTTTAGATGTGATAGGATCCGCATCGAATTTCAATTCCAATTCAATTTCATTAAATTCCCACAAACAAAAAACGGACTGATGATCCCTAATCTGCAGTTGAAAGAAGAAAAATAGAAATAAAAAACACTTTATTAGTCTTGGCGATGGCAAAAGCCGAAAAACTGTAATAACAAATAAAATACAAGTAAGAAAAGCTTTAAGTTCGGTCGGACCGAACTTTTTATACCCTCCACCACATATTTCAGCCATTTCGGTGGATTAATGTGGCCACAACCTTAAAAATACCGAAAATCGGAAGGTACCGTTCTATGGGGGCTATATGATGGCGTGGACCTATACTTACAAAATTCTGGGGGAAAGTTTTATACGCCTAAAGAAGACTAAATACCAAAATTCAGTCAACTCGGTGTGATAATGAGGCTAAAACGTTCAAAATATCGAAAATCGGGAGATATTGTATTATGGGGGCTATATCAACACGTGGACCTATATAAACATTTTATGGTAGAAATGTTTCTTAGGCTCTGGAAACACAAAATACAAAGTTACAACCGATTCTTTTGGTCAAATGGGTCTAATACATTGAAAATATATTAAAATGACGCGTACTTTATAAGGGGCCTTATGTGGGGGCTATACCAAAACGTGGACCTATATAACCCAACTTTGGTATGAATGTTTTCTGGCCTCTGAAGACACAAAATACCAAATTACAACCAATTCTGTGGTCAAATGGGTCTAATACATTCAAAATATATTAAAATGACGCGTACTTTATATGGGGGCTATACCAAAACGTGGACCTATATAACCCAACTTTGGTAGGAATATTTTTTGGCCTCTGTAGACACAAAGTACCAAATTACAACCAATTCGGTGGTAAAATGGGCCAAATATCTTTAAATTTCCTTAAAACGACGACGCGTCATTTTGTATGGGGGCTATACGAAAGCGTGGACCTACATAGCCCGCTTTCAATACCAAAAGTCCTAGGTAAATATAACATATTTTCCCAAAATTTCACCAACCTGCGTCAATCCGTTCGGACGCTAGAGTGATTTTCACAGACGGACGGACATGGCTATATCGATGTAGAATTGCACGCTGATCAAGAATATATGTACTTTGTGGGGTCTACAATGTTTATTTCGTAGTGACAAACTTAATATACCCCCATCCCAGGGACGTAGCCAGGATTTCATTTCGGGGGGGGGCCCACCTGACCAAAATTTTGAAAGTTCATGTTAGCGAAAATTTCTTAGTTAGCAATGATGTAAACCTTAGTTTAGACTTATACTCGTATTACTGATGAAATAATTTTCATTACCATTTTTAATTAAAATGACGTAGGACTTCTTGGCCAATTTCCCCTTGTTTTCAGAACTTTTTTGACAATATATCAGAGTTAATATATGTTCAAAACAATGTTTATATTAATAATCTCATATATTTTTGGGTGTATCATTTATCAAATAACTCACAACTACAGTGAATGTTATGTAATTCAGTGATATCACTTCGGTATGACCAAAAGAAAGAGAATACGAGTACAAACCTTAGAAATATCTTAACATTTAATTTTTTTGTTTACATGGAATGTTGAGGACCTTTCCTTTGTTTCCTACTTCACAAGGGTTTAAAATCACGGCTCCAATTTTCCACTCCAATTTTATTGAGGAATTTTTGGAAGGAAAATGGGATTAGTAGATAATTGATTTATGCAGAGGGAGCGTTTGGATATCATGGCGTTATCCACTAGTATTTTTTACATTTACAGTTAGAATTTAGGAGTTATATAAATAAAGGAAAAAAAAAGTCGAGACGCTTGTCTTCTTTTTCGGTCTTTTATCACGCTGCGGTGTCAGAATGCGGTAAATTTTTCAATTTCGGAAATTCAGGTGTTCAATGAACCCAATTGTAGTTATTTCCGTAAAGATATTTTAGTGTCCAATCATAGATCTTATCACAAAGAATTTCTGAAGGCCGATAGCGATTTTCTTGATAGAGAACTAATGCTGAGCAATAGTGAGGATGTCCATTATGAAATTCTACCACCCAATTCTAGGTATGTAAATGACTAATTCTGTCGCCCAATCGTGCATCTTGGTAAAGACTAATTTTGGCGTCCAATCGTTTGACTTCTCTTGTAAAATTCTGGTTTTCTATCGTGGTTCTTCTCATAAATGAATCAGGAACAAGGAAAACTCTGGCAACATGTCTTGAATTCTTTTAAAAGGAATTTCTGGCGTTCAATCCAAGGTCTATGTATACATGTATACATTCTTTTATACTCTCAGCATTAGTCAAAATGTGCCTCATCGAAGTAATGATTTTAGAGTCAAAGTGTGTTCGGAAGTAATCTGTTTCAGAAAACTTGGAAACGACTTAGCTACGTTCGTCCGTCTGGGCGGCTACCTGGAGAACACGATAGTTGGAACAGATCAACCGATTCGGTCTAAAATGTGGTCTTCGTGATATTTTGTCCAAATTTTGATCAACTTTGAAGATGGACCATATTGATCCACTTTATCGGCAACCTTCCACAGAGTATTTCAAAAATTTTCAGAGAAGTGCAGTTTAAGACGTCTCTGGATAATTAGTAAATATACCTGGGTAAGCTTAAGACTAATATGCTAATAATTAAGTTATAAGTAAAAATATGAAATAAATAAATAAAAATACCTCTGTGGAAACGTTTTTCTTTTTTTGCAACAAGTGCTCTGGGAGCCATCATGTGTAGTGGCTGGTGCGCACGACAACTTTCGAAACGGATACTGCGTTGGTCCAAACTTTTTTTGTGATTTTCGGTTTGATTTTCTGGTATTTTTCCTCCAAATTTCAAAAATTTCAGCTAAAGTGGTATGTGCGATTTTTATTGGTCTAAACATTGGATTTAGTAATATTTTGCCCAAACTTAGTTTTAGCTCGAAAATAGACCATACTGGGAACATCCCTCACAAACCTTCGAACTTAAAAGACTGGTGGACGCAATATCTTTTAAAAGGAATGACTTCCAAAATAAGATCTACTTCCAAAATTAACTATGTGGGTCCGGTCCATTTCTTCAGATACCTCCTTCGCAACACTTGTGATCAATGATAACATCCGTATTTTGTTGTCAAGTTCATACGTCCGAAAATGGCTACACAATTCTGAAAATCTCCTAATGCATAGCTTTGGGTTAAAGGATTTTGGTTGTGTAGCCACCACTCGTTCTATCCACAGATGAAAGCTTAAGTTCACACAGGCTCAGGGTGTATTCCTGTCCGCAAAGCCGACTGATACTTGTTGAGATTTTGACGAAGAAGAATATGTTTCCGATCGGTTTTTATACCCTCCACCATAGGATGGGGGTATATTAAGTTTGTCACTACGTTTGTAACTACTCGAAATAATCATTGTAGACCCCACAAAGTATATATATTCTTGATCAGCGTGCAATTCTACATCGATATAGCCATGTCCGTCCGTCTGTGGAAATCACTCTAGCGTCCGAACGGATTCACGTAGGTTGATGAAATTTTGGGAAAATATGTTATATTTACGTAGGACTTTTGGTATTGAAAGCGGACTATGTAGGTCCACGCTTTCGTATAGCCCCCATACAAAATGACGCGTGACGCGTCGTCGTTTTAAGGAATTTTTAAGATATTTGGCCCATTTTACCACCGAATTGGTTGTAATTTGGTACTTTGTGTCTCCAGAGGCCAAAAAATATTCCTACCAAAGTTGGGTTATATAGGTCCACGTTTTGGTATAGTCCCCATATAAGGCCCCATATAAAGTACGCGTCATTTTAATATATTTTGAATGTATTAGACCCATTTGACCACAGAATTGGTTGTAATTTGGTAATTTGTGTCTTCAGAGGCCAGAAAACATTCCTACCAAAGTTGGGTTATATAGGTCCACGTTTAGCCCCCATAGAACGGTACCTTCCGAATTTCGGTATTTTGAAGGTTGTGGCCACATTAGTCCAACGAAATGTCTGAAATTTGTGGTGGAAGGTATAAAAAGTTCGGCCCGACCGAACTTAATGCTTTTCTTACTTGTTTTTATTTCGTTTGTCGTCTCAAAGTCCTTTGTCGTAGAAGGAAAAAGGAACATTTCTAGTAATATGCATCCATTGAAAGTACTTCCCGAAATACAATTTAAAGAGTAATCGACAGAAAAATCCTTTTTTGTACAATAGACATTTACTAATTTGTAGCAAGAGACCAGTTTCAAATAATCTCAACGGACGACACTGCGGTAGAAAAATGTTTGTACGTTTGTTTGTTTGTTTAAAGTTTATGCACTCAAAAACAGCTAATCCGATCTTCCTGAAATAGTCAGAGTATATCACTACATGGCCAGAAAGTAACATAGGCTAGAAAATTTCTGAAATTCAGCGTTGATCCGGAGATATAGCATCAGAATCGGAGGTACCTCCAAAAAATTTAGATTTTTTAAGCAAATATCTATAAAGTGGTAACAGATAATGTCTCCAAATTTTGGATGTGTATACAAAAGTTTAAAACCACAAAGATTAAGAGATGTTATCTTTTATTGTTGAATTGCTCTTATCAAAAATTTCACAAACAAAACACGCAAGAATGGTTTTTGTTTATAAGCCAAAGTATATAACGTAATATGCTACCCAGTAACACTTACAGTCAGCCTAAAATTACTATTAAATGCTTAAACAACACCATAAAACTTAACAACAACTATGCAGAAAATTGCTCAAAAAAACCTAACTTGTTCATAATATTTATTTATACTTTCAAATATGTTGGACAATAATACCAATGTAGTTAAATAGTTCTCTGTAATACTTCTTGTAAATATTTTACATATTTCATGAAAAATTTAAAAGTTTAAAATTTTTAACCAAAAATTAAAAAAAAAATGTGTAACATAAGCTAATAGTCTATGGAAACGAAAATCATTTCGGGGGGGGCCGGGCCCCCCCCCCCCCCCACACATTCTTCTTTCGACATACAGAAACAGGCTGTAACTTTCAAAAGCTGAATCATCTAATTTCTACTATTGATTGGTTCTCTTTGTGTCAGTGTAATAATCATCTGACCTCGAATATGCCGTTAAGAAATTTTACGACGTACTGAATAATATCCCAGCAAAATTTGAAGGAAGGGGTTCTTTGCTATGACGTGATTTCATGTCATCTTTTGCATTGGTTCAAAGGAATTCGTGAAAGATCCGATCTTTTCATTAGGATTTGAACCAAAGGAAGTCGTGAAAGATCCGATCTTTTCATCAGCATTCGTACCCATTCCATCGATCCAATAGAGATGATGTTTGTGTTTTTATTTACACACCTGTTTATTTTCATTTTGGTATGTTCCAGTACTGCAATTTTTTTACTTTTTTTCGATAACATAAAGGAAAAATTGTTATCGTAGTAAAAATTAGTAGATTCTTGCAGGTTCCGGAACAGACCAAAGTTGTTAGAACTGTCGTCGTGATGTTGTCTTAGTCCATATTTACATTAGGCGATTTTCCTTGCGGCAATTGTTAGTTTGTCGGTGAGAGAGGGTGTTGAGAGGCAAAAGGTTACCATATGCCTCACCTCTCTCTCCTACAAATTGACAATTGCCGCAAGGAAAATCGCCTAATGTAAATATGGACTTATGCTATGAGTTTTTTCCAGAACTGCAAGAATCTACTAATTTTTACTATTTTTTCCGATAACATAAAGGAAAAAATGTTATCGTAGTAAAAAATAGTAGCTTCTTGCAGGTTCTGGAACAGAGCATATGTTTACATTTACGAAATCCACTCGATTTCATCTGTCAAATCCATAGGTTAAACGTCAAATGAAATCCAATGGATTTCAAATGAGATTTCATTTGACGTTTGAGCTATGGAATTGACAGATGAAATCGAGTGGATTTCGTAAATGTAAACTTAGCATTACATTTCCTGCATATCCGACAACTAAAACTTCTAAACAATTGGTATTGTATGAAGCTCGAAATGTCTGCAATAAAAATGAAGTCCAATCATCGAGCTAAAAATAGAATCGGACTGCACACATTGCTATTTTAAAAGTTCCCTTGTCTGTTCTAAATCTGACATAGAACGAAATCAATCAAATCTCGCTTCTTGGAATTTGAAAAAGAGTCCGAAACGAAAAGGAACAAGAATCTGAAAATAAAGAAACGACTTTTGGAAAGAAACAATTAAAAATAAATTATTTAAGCATAAATGGTATTTTCCAGAAAAAGTCTCTCCTCCCCGTTCGTTACATTTTGTTTTTAGAGATCCCTTAAGCAAGCCGGGTTGTAGATCCCTACATATTTTCGTCACTAAACAAAAGAGTATAAATTTCCAAAATGTTGTTATAAAATAACAAAATTATAAAATAAAGGTAATTTACATGTCAAAATCTGAACTGGTGATGGGAAGATAATAGAAAAAATCTTTTGTAAGATGAAAGAATATCAGTTGCGGAAAACGGAGGAAGTAGTCTTTTGCATTGCAGCGGTGGTGATTACATTGCAATTTTGTTAGTTATTCGTAAATTCGTTTGAATTAATAAAGGGTATTGTTTGTCCATATTTCAATAGAGCATTTCCATTTTCCAAACAAGACATGAAAATGTCATGCCAAGGGGTTGGTGAAAATTACATGTCAAAGCATTGGTTAAAATGACATGTCAAAGAATGGGTGAAAATGACGTCTGAATGCATTGGTTAAAATGACATGCCAAAGCATTGGTGAAAATGACATGTCAATGCATTGGTTAAAATGACATGCTTAGGGCCCAAAAAAGAACGTCATCTTTTGGGGGTCACGCTCATATAAAATTCATGAGTGAAAATGACAAAAAGATGACATGCCAGATCACTTGCACCCATGATTCAACTCATGATTTTACTGGGATGCTTAATGAATGTGTACCAAAGGTTAGTATAACTTCTTCTAAAAAATTGTCATGGATTACACCTGAACTATCCGCTCTGAAAAACTCTAAAAACAAACTTTTCAAAAAATTTGAAAAATCAGGATCTACGTTAGATTACTCCAATTATTCCGTTGCTAGATCTAAATACACCATTGAGTCCCACAAGTCATATAAGGCTTATATTGATAGTATTAAGATAAATATTAAATCTGATCCAAAATCATTTTATGACTTTGTTAATTTAAAATGAAAAAGTACTCGAAGACCTTACTTATTAACATTTAATAACGAAAAATTTGTTAGTGATTATGATATCGCTGAGTGTTTTGCAAATTTCTTTGCCTCAACATACTCATATAACAACAGTTCCTTGAATATTCCATATCCATATCAGTTATCTAACATGGATAATATTTATATGTCGCTTCTCTCAATGGAAGATATCTCAAAAGGTTTAAGTTGCCTCACACCTACAAAAAGCCCTGGTCCAGATGGAATCCCCAGCATAATTCTTAAAAACTGTCACAACTCCTTAGCTATTCCATAATCCCCTCTTTTCAATCACTCCTTAAATCTTGGTTATTTTCCCACATTTTGGAAAAAGGCTTATTTGGTATCTCTTCATAAATCTGGCAGTTTATCAGACGTATCCAATTATAGAGGAATTGCAAAACTGAGTGCAATTCCAAAACTATTTGAGAAACTTATTACGGATGTAATTTCCCATAAAGTCCAAAACACATTAAGTCCTTATCAACATGGTTTTCGTGGTCACGAATTTACTTCAATATACCTCAGAGAGTCTCCCTTGTCCCTTCCGGGATGTTGTGGGAACATATGTATGTATGTATACCTCAGAGGTCATTAAAGGTTTTAGTCAGAAAAAGCAAACTGACACGATCTATACCGACTTCAGTAAAGCATTCGATAGAGTTAACCACAAATTACTAATTTACAAATTAAATTGCATCGGATTCAGTAAAAACTTATTATCTTGGGTCTCATCTTATCTGCAAGATAGATCACAAGTGGTTTTATTCGAGGATTGTTATTCTAAATTAATAAATGTTCTATCAGGCGTTCCTCAAGGGAGTCATCTGGGTCCTTTACTGTTTCTATTGTTTGTAAACGATTTACCAACGTCAATAATACATTCCAAAGTACTTATGTATGCAGACGATGTTAAAATTTTTATAACTCACAAATCTCAAGAACATCTTCAAGAGGATTTAAATAGCTTCTCCCGTTGGTGTGATATTAATAAAATGGATTTAAATTTAAAGAAATGTAAGCATATGTGTTTTTCTAGAACCTCACCTTTAAAACATGTCTTTTGCATTAATGAATCTACTCTAATATCTGTGGATTCGGTTGTTGATCTAGGGATCATAATGGATCCCAAACTAGATTTTAATAATCATGTAATATCGATGGTTAACAAAGCTCATGGAGTTCTAGGATTCATCAAACGGTGGGCAAAAGAATTTTCTGATCCTTATGTCACCAAACAATTGTTTGTGTCACTTGTTAGACCCATACTAGAATATGACTCAGTAGTATGGGATCCTTATTACACGAAATACTCCGATAAAATTGAATCTGATCAAAAACAATTCTTGCTTTTTGCTTTAAGAGGCTTTTATTAGAATAGTGATTTTGTCTTGTCATCTTATACCAGCAGACTTAAGCTAATTAGATTACCAGCATTAAAAAGCAGACGTGTAATGTTTAATGCAATTATGGTACAAAAAATGTTGAATGGCGATATACCTTCAGATTTCCTTATTTCATCTATTAGAATAAATATTCCTACCAGACCTAGTAGATACTATCGTTTCTGTCATATTAATGTTCATCGCACAAATTGTGGGCCTAAATTATTACGAAAATAGACGAACGAACAAAAATAAGTTACAAAAACTGGGGGTTAATCTAGAATCATTTCGTATCTAAACAGGTAGTTTATGCCTAATGTTAGTACTGGCTGTTGAAGAATATTCTGTAGCTAGTATTCAATGCTCACTTTTACCCGTCATGCTCCGGATCATGATGTGTACGCGATCCCTACGTAATGGGGTGGTCGCCCCCACGGTCGGAAGGGGTGGGAAAGAGTGGCGTTGGGAACGTTCGAAAAAAAAAAATAAATTTGTGTTCATGTTTAAATTGGCCTATATGGAAGTTTAGTGTGGAAATTCTTGTCCAATTACATGAGGAGGACTTTAACAAACAGTGCAAACAACATATTAAGCGGATGTCTTCACTAATCTAGAGGAAAGAAACATGTTCAAAGTAAATCCGTGTTTGATCCGTGTTTTTTTATCGAATATAAGGCAAATAAATGTAAATTTATCTATGTTATATACGTGTTTAAATTTCAAGCTTTTGTTCCTAAAAAATTATTAAAATTCATTACATCGTGATGTAAATGTGGAAGTGGTCGAATAAATTCAACTAATCGTTTCGAATGCTTAGGATGAAGTAAGGAACAAATTTTATTCAATATGTATGTATATAGTTATGACAATTCAGTTTGTAAATCTAAGCCTACTACATCAATTTAACATTTTAATATAACAAGTATAAATCATGATACAATAAGAAGTTAGCATTATCAGCCCAGCTGAAGCCCAATTGCATTGAATTTATGTCAAATTTTGACATCTTATGTTACCAAAACGGCAGTTGCAAAAAAATATGTGAATGGAAAACAAAAAGAAATCGACAATTTTCATTCATAATTTTACAACTGTTTTTGCAGTTGTCTGGACGCCTACGTCACACAGGCAAGTTTTGGGTTTTTGACAATCAATACATGTACTCAACTGTCCTGTCATGTGTAAACGCAGGGTTAGAAAATACAATCTTTTAAAAATCACATTAAAAAAACGAAAACTTGCGCGATGATTCTCTGTGCAAAATCTCCGACGCAGAACGTAGTTTATATACTTTCCAACGTTTGCGTCCTAAAATTGCAAAACAAAGGCTTTAAATATCGTCGTAATGGGGAGTGTTTAGGTTTGATACATTCCAACTCAACTTCCCGAGCTCAGTCGATCACGGATGCTGATTGACATCATCGTGCATCACCTCAGCAAGTTCCCTCTGCGGAGACCGTAGAGTGTTGATGCTAACGAGCGGTGGTTGTTGAGTTTTCTCTCATTGGAATATGTAAATGTAGTAGTATAAATCGACTCAGATCCTCTGCGATCGCTGCAATCCTCTGCGATTGCAAGAACCTCTGCGTTCACTTGTCGATTAAGCTTTGAAGAGTTAACTTGTCGCGTATTAACCAACCGCCTCGCGTTAATACTAACCGGCCTCCGTCGCCACTCCAGATTACAATTGGTAATCTTTGTTGTTTGTAACTAACAGGCCTCTGCCGCCACCCCAGATTACAAGGTAATCTATGTTGTTGTATGAGAAAAGAAATAAACATCACCAATAAACCAGCATATTATTTAATATTAAAACTGATACTGCTTGTGCTTTATTTTCTTGTTCTTTTCTGCTTCCACTGCTCATCAAACGGTATCCTGAGCTATCGTTGTAAATACCGATGGATTTCCCCTCCCTAACCTAAACAGGGAGCAAAACCTTGACTATTTGGTGGGATCAAATATGCATTTGGCCCAGCTAAGCAATGCAACAATTTTTAAGGTGGTATTTAATGTAAATAGCTCAGGTAAGAAGGTGTGGCAGAGGTGGCACAGCACGTCCTTCAGGATGTACTTTAGTATCTCACGGACGCCTAAAAATAAAAAAAAATAACTTAATATTTCTAAATAAATAAAAATATCTCAAAATATACTTACCATTAAATTAAGAGGTTTCATCCAAATTCTTGGTAAACTTCTTCATGAGCATTTCATCAAAGGCATCAAAGGAAAAATAATTGGGTTGTTTACAATTGATCGCGCACGGATTTGACGCCCAATATTTCTTAAAAATCATCTACTGAACTTGGTTTAAGTATCCATTAGATGGAAAGCCCGATTTCCTTCGTCAATACTAACCATAGCAACATTGTGGGGCGGATACAATGGCTCGAGTTTTGAAACTTCTTTATTTTCTGATATTTTTCGCTAACTGAAGCAGTATATATCCATTTTCGACTTTTACCCCCATCGTTTATTAGTGTCTTTACATCGGGTAGTTTATAAGAATCCTCGTTTTTTCTGAAAAAACTTCCTGTTTCACTAATCGTATATTCATTGGAAATTCCTCCTCACTATATAGGCCATCACAATCAAAATCCGGATTCTGAAGAATTTAATTCATCATTTTCCAATTGTTTGGTCAACGATTCCACCAAGTGTTGTTTGTTTTTTGGTTCGGACTTCAGTTTCTTTGGTGGATCCTTAACATGTTGGTTCTTTGTCTTTTCCTTACTTGCTTTCTTCTTGCCACAACGGTTGCTGTTTTGCTGCTCATAGGTCTCATTCTTTAATGATTTGTTGATACCTATATTCTTGACAATCGTTATGTTTCCGGCGACCCCATTCGTTGGATTTCTTTGGGTTTTTAGTCCTTTTGTTCTTTCTTTCCGCTTGAAAATCCGAATCGACGTCGTTGTTACTGGAATAGTGCTAATAATCTCCTACTACTTGGAAAACACTGCTTTATTTCACAAAATTAATGGATCAGAGATTGTTGAAAATATCGCTTGGTATACCTTCCATCCCTTTTCAGATGTCGTGACGCTCGCTTAGCATTTTGATCATCGTTATAGTGAAACACAATTTTGATCAAAAGTGAGTGACTGTCTTTTTTATTAATTTTCTCGTTTAGAGTTAAGCTTGATGATCGGAAATTATTTGCAAGTGAAAAAGGAAAGCCAAGGACTCGAACCCACATAGTCACCAAATTACGTTACCTGGTTTCACTGGTGGTAAAGCAGATCTTCAGACGTATCGACTATGTAATGGCTTCTCTGTCCTAGAACTTTTCGTTTTTCAAATGCAAATGTGTTTTATACATTTAGGCGGATATTTGGCCGCTGAAATGTATTTTCTTCACGACAAACGCTTTTTTGCGCTGCCTTGGAAGTTATGAGTTTTTTGCTTTGAACGCTAACACGCCGTGACAACATTTTTGATATGTTTTCAAGGACGTGGGTTCAAATCCCTGCAGGGCTCAGCCTATTTTTTATTTTTTGAAAATTTGCCTGTTAAGGCGAAGATCTTTTCTAATGATTTTTTTTTATTAATTTTCCCGTTTAGAGTTAAGCTTGATGATCGGAAATTATTTGCAAGTAAAAAGGGAAAGCCAAGGACTCGAGCCCACATAGTCACCAAATTACGTTACCTGGTTTCACTGGACTGTCGTAAATCCCACGGCAGCGGGTTTTTACGTACCGGATTGACCCGAAACCAAAAGTTTTTCGGCCAGCGGCTGCCAACCCAGCATTATATGCTGCTACAACAACAACTGGACTGTCGTTCATTCGTACTGCTTTTCTTTCGACATTGGTTGTATTTTTTATTTTATATACAAATTCATGCATGGTAGAACAAATACAAGGTAAAGTTAATACTACAACAAATACAACTCGAACAACAACCACAAAGGAATTTGTTTTTGTTTGTAACGTTACTGCCAGTTGTATTTGTAAACAAAACAAGGAAATGTCTATAAATTATTGGAATTTAAAAAAACTAATAATTTTTCACATTTGGTTGAATATTTTGGAAAACATGAATGAAAATTCGTTACATTTTAAATTTTTATGGTTCTACATCATTCCTCTAAATGCATAAATTCTCGAAGAAAGTAGAATACTTGCAGAAAAGTTTGGGGTCGCTGGAAATTCATAGAAAAAGGAGAAGCTGTTTCAATGTTTTGTTTTAGAAATCAAAGAAGCAGGGCTTTATTTTTTTAAATTTTAACAAAATACCTCACATATTAACAAACGTTGTATCGCCTCTACAAGCGGGGATTTACTGCGCGGCTTATCGTTCGAACTTGGAGGAGGTTACATATCATTGATATGAAGAAGTCTTTCTGGGAAATGTTTTTTTCCCGAATGATATATTTTTTTCTCAAAAAATATATGTCCCTAATGTACATCGAAATAGAAATAAATGTATAAAATGTCATATGAAATTTGACACTAATGCTTGGTTTACATTCGGCGTCGTTTCGTGATTTCGAAGGCGTTTCGTGATTTCGCGCGGAATCAAGCAAAATTTATCATGATTTCGCATACAAAAATGAAATCATCTCATTTCGAAATCACAGTACACATGATATACAACCTTGCTTTTGCCTAAAAAAGTACCAAAAGTTGCAACACTTTTCACGTATCACAATAAACAAGGTAGATGTGCGAATTGCTGGAACAAAAAAATGTTAATATCAAAATTTGTATACAATGTGAAAAAATATTAAATTACATTGTTACAATGCTATTTTTCATTTTGTTCCCGTACTTTTTTAATTGTAATTTCTTAAAATATACGGGAACGGAAAAATGACGGAAATTGCAAAAACTCCAGCAGAAATGTTAAAATCAACGTATCAGCTATAATATTAGATACCAATGAACATATGAACATGCTTGCTGCTAGTTTCTACTAGGCCAACATTTTATGGCAGAAAACAGGAGAAGAGGGTGTTATTCGGCGCTATTTTTGTTTAAAGAGAAGTGCAAGTCTTGCTAGATTTCGGAGTACGGGAACGCATTTTTAGCACTAAACGGAAAAACTACTGCAAGTACTAATATTTTGCAGGTTCCGAGCAAAACTTTTATCTATCAAAATTTATTATTATGATGTCTCAACGATAAAATTATTTTTTATTTTTTCATTTGTTAGTACTATACACAATTAATACGATATATAGATAATTTTACGATAATTTTCCAAATAAAGTTGTAAAGTTCTATATTGTCGTATATTTTTGACGATTAAATCAATTTACAATAAATTGTTTTGAAAATTCATGTTCGATCAGCTGCGCATATGCATCTACCTTTATCACTGTGATATGTTTGAAATCAACAAAAAATAAGTGTAAACACCGGGGTGTATTTCAGGATTTCGTGAAATCCAGTGGATTTTGGAGCGCAAGTGTAAACTTGGCATAACGTTACAACCCAGTTCAGTCAGCTGTGTATTGCTGCTACCTTTTCTTATTCTACCATGACATTTGCGCTAAAGCGAGTAAATCGATCTACAAAATTTGACAATTCGTGTGAGAAGAATAAAAATTTTTACAAAAACTGGGGGTTAATGTAAACGATTTTTGTCGGTAAGCCATGTTTACAATTACGCTCCAAAATCCACTGACTTTCGCGAAATCCTGAAATACATCCCGGTGTTTACACTTATTTTTTCTTATTCTACCATGATACAAATTGTAGAAATTGATGCACACTTTTTCTATCTTTGAAAAAATTCTGTAATTGTAGGTACATATCTACAAATTGGCTTGCCTGCTAGGGATCACTAAGAAACTGCTTGTAAAAAGTATCGAACGGAGTGCATTTTTCACGACTCCCTTGAACTGCATCCGGATGCAATTTAAATGTGAGAAATGGATATCAATCGTTGGATCGCATCCAAATGCTGTTAAAATGTAAGGAATTGGAGTGCCTTTTCACGACTCCGATTGAACTGCATGAAAACATGCCGTGAAAGAACTACTACTACTACTTCAAATTTATTTTGCTGGTCAGGATTACAAATAAAATAAGTAGATTTGGCGAATGCTGAAACAAAAATATGTATATTGCTATTTTGTAAATGTCTTTCTTATAGCTCATTTAAACCAGTCATAAATCCTCAACTGGATTTAATAAATCCAGTACTAATCTCCAATGAACGGAAACATACAAAACGATTTCCGTACCAATCACACAAAGCCACAAACTTTTCAGCTTCTCTGAATCGTTTCATTCTCACAACCAAAACAAAAACACAAACTTTTCAATGTAAAAAGATGGAAACCGTACGATTGCTGAAATTTAGCTTCGGCTATGCTTTGCCGAGTTGTTTCATTCATCACGGAAACAAGAAGTATTTTTGGGAAACGTTTGCCGTGCGTATTGTCAATGACACACTCAGCCACACACACATGTGATAGCTTAACAACTCTATAATGCTTGGTTTACATTTACGAAATCCACTCGATTTCAACTGTCAAATCCATAGGTTAAACGTCAAATGAAATCCAGATGAGATTTCATTTGACGTTTGAGCTATGGAATTGACAGTTGAAATCGAGTGGATTTCGTAAATGTAAACTTAGCATAAGTTAGCATCAGCATACCACAGTGAATTTTATCAACCACCAATCAGCATACCACAGTGAATTTTATCAACCACAAAACGTTTTTGATTTAGGCCTGCGTGTGTACACTGCGACTTTTGATGCATGCATCACCATTTTCGTACTTGTAGGGTTGCATTTTTTTGTAATATTGTAAGAAGTGTAATTTTTGTAACAAACATACATACATGTTATGATTGTTGAATGCATGTACGTATAAATTATTAAACCAAAATTATTGAAACAGGTAAAAATATTTGTTAATATTTCTCGACAAATGTAAGTCCATATTTACATTAGGCAATTTTGCTTGCGGCAATTTTCAATTTGTAGGTGAGAGAGGGTATTGAGAGGCAAACGGTTACCATATGCCTCACCTCTCTCTCCTTCAAACTGACAATTGCCACAAGGAAAATGGCCTAATGTAAATTGGGACTAAATAACAAAATTTTTGGAAAAAACATTGTTAGGTAAAAATGTATTTTCCAACATTCGGGTTATTCCATTCTACGAGATACAGGTAAAAAAATTCCGACAATATGGGTGTTCCCACAATTATAATTATTGAAATATTTTTACGAAATGTTGGGCAACAAATTGAGCAACGAACGGCGTCAATATTAATCCAATCGATTCAAAAAATTAAATTCTTTTTTCTGCAATTCGCATTTTGATGTTTTAAAAACACATTTGGAACACAAGCAATTCAGTTTCAACTATGAAGGCAATAAAAAACTAACAACATACTTATCAAATAAAGGAGGGAGTTTAGTCCATTTATTTTTATTACATTCTTTTAAATCCATGATGTACATTAAATAGTTTTAACATTCTAAATAGTATTCATAAATTAAATGATTAGTCATGAAATTTTACATTTCATACATTTCGTACATTTTCCCCCAGTTTATGTATTTTGAAAAGAAAATGTGTGCGCATGAAAGACACCCAAACTTTAGTTTTTGAAATATTATTTAATTTGCTTTTGCTTCAAAACAAAAAACAAATTTGAAATACACACTCAAATTTGTTGGTAGTTTTTCTTCCGCATTCGTTTTCTTATCGACATACATAAACAGGCCCTTTCATTCCCTCCATCACTACTATTTTTTGCAACACCGCTAAAAAAATGGTGATGCATGCATCAAAAGTCGCAGCGTGTGTTTAGTACTATTCCGTTTTCTATCTGCTCTTGTGGAGTTGAGTACTTTTCGCTTTTCGTTTTGTTCGCACTCACGAATGTAAACAAAACTAAACAGCGAGCTCGGCCAACGTGGGTTATGTTTCGTTATGTATTGTTCCTATGGAAAATACGAAACGAAACGATTGGAAATGTTATTTAAAGTATTTTTACGTACGCTGCTAATCTCATTGCATTTAGATATACGTTTGGAGGATTTAAATAGCAGTCAGCTGATTTTTGTTCATAGCACAATTACCAAGGTAGATGCATCAGCCCATCTGATCGAATTTGAAACGGTAAAAGAAGTTTTTGTAAATTGAATTCGCTTCAAAAAACATACGGCAAATTACAAGTTTATTGTTTAATATTGAAAATGTTAGCACATTATGCTACTAATGCTAACTAATGAGCAAATAATTTATTATTTTATCGTTTAGACATTGTAAATATTAGGTCATGTTTATACTATAGCCTTTTGCAGGGTTAACCTTCTTAATGAGGATTTATTTGACGTATACACAAGGGAGTTGACATTTGAAACCCAGTGGTTTTGTTAAATCCGGTTATATATAAACGTACTATTAGTCTTGGTTGAATAAAATCAACTTTGTATATCAACGCAAATTTAATTTTTTCGCCTTGTTTACAAATTTTGACATTTTACATTATTTTTGTTGTAGCCATTCACAGATGCATCTACCTTGTTTCTTGTGCCATCTTGCAACTTTTTGTATTTTTTAGCAACATGTTGCAAAAAACAGAGTTGTTTACGAGGATTTACGCCGGATTTGAAACAAATCCACTCAATCTGGTAGATTATAGCCAGATTTAGCAAATAAATCCTATACAGTCGATTCCACTCAGTGTTCGAAAATAAACACTATGGTATCGTACCGTACCGTTCTGTACCGTACCAAGGTGGATAGGTACGCTACGATAATGTACCGTACCGGTACACAAACACTAAAAAATATTTTAGTGATACTGTACCGGAGCACAACGAAAATCTTACTGTACCGACTGCGGTACACAACGATTTTTAGTGTACCGACTGCGGTACGCTACGATTTTTTAGTGAACCGACTGCGGTACAGTACGATTATCGTAGTGTACCACTGGCCGGTTCACTAAAATATAACGTACCGGTAATGTACCGTACATGTGTGTTTTGTAAATTGTGATGAAAAATTATATGTTTGATGTTTTTGAGAATAAGGGCAAGAATAGTAACTAAAATTCAAGATTATATAAATTAAAAGCACGAATGTGATAAATTCGGTCGGTATACGAATTTTAAGAAAATTAGTGTAAAATATTATAGCATTAGGTTTAAAACCCATATTATTAATGTATGTATTTCTATTAACTCGCTTTGAGAAAATGTTATTATGGACTCATTAGAGTCCTTGTCCTTAATATTATTTGTTCCCTAGTTAAATAATTAGACAGTTTTTACAAGTAAAAAGGCGTGATAATGCATGTGTCATAAAACCATTTCTATGAATGGAAAAGAATAACGTTAATATGTAGGTGTCATAAGGATGTTTATTTGCGGCAAAAGTCAATTCATAAAAACAAAACAGCCACAGTCGGATCACTTAAGATTGAGCCTCCACCTAATATATTTTAAATTTTTAATATGTTTATTCTGTTGAAGTTTAATGTTGATATGTTTGAATTAATTAAAATAAAAAACATGAAATCCATTTGTAATAGGTAACAAAACAAAATGGTAAGAATATGAGAATAATGCCTGAAAAACTCAAACTTTAGAGGGCTTCTTCGTAGTGCTAATTCCTGCTGGTAGAATACGTTTACGTTTCACTGTGGAAAAAAGTACCAATTTAGCGCGTCAAAAATACAAGTCTATGTTTTATTGTATGTTTGTTTGTCCATAATTTGAATAAGAACAGCTCTAGATTGACAAGTGTGCTTCATTTATTATTATATTTAGTAAATTTTTATTTTTACTCATATACTTGTAACGGTACCTGCCGATCTTCGGTATTTTAAAGATTTCTACCACATTATTCCACCGAAATGGCTAAGATTTGGTATCTAGTGTCCGTTGGGGTTATACATACATTCCTATAGGAATTTTCGGTGCAGGTCCACTTTTTATATAGCCCCCATAGAACGGTTCCGCCGATATCGGTTATTTTGAAGGTTATAGCCACGTTATCCAACCGAAATAGTTGAAACTTAGCATTTAGTCTACGTTGGGAGTATAAAATATTCCGACGGAGAATAGTCTGCACAGGTTCACGTTTTGATATGGCCCCCATAGAAAGGTACCGCCCGAATTTCGCTAATTTTAAATAGAAAATAATAATAAGAACAATTATAAAGTAGAGACGAGCTTACTGACCAAGATGCTTTTTGAAAAAGGAAAGCCGACGATACGAACCCACACAATCACCACTGTGTGACATGCATGTTTCGCCTTTGGTTTAGGATGTGTCGATGTGTCTGAGGAGCCTTCCTAAACCAAAGGCGAAACATGCATGTCACACAGTGGTGATTGTGTGGGTTCGTATCGTAGGCTTTCCTTTTTCAAAAAGCATCTTGGTCAGTAAGCTCGTCTCTAACGAGAAATTAATTAAAAAATTAATAAAAAATGACCTTCGCCTAATAGGCAAAATTTTCAAATAAAAATAAAAATCAGCTTGAGCCAGGCTGGGGTTCGAACCCACGTCCCTGAAAAACACATGGAAAAAAGTGTTGTCACGGCGTGTTAGTGTTCAGAACCAAACTCATAACTTTCAAAGGCGACGCTAAGCGTTTGTCATGAAAGCCATACAAAGATTTGAACAAAAAATTCAACTTTGTAAAAAAACAACTTGCATTTGAAAGAGGAAATAAGTTAGAGGATAGCGAAGCCGCCCCACAGTCGATGTGTCTGAGGAGCCTTCCTAAACCAAAGGCGAAACATGCATGTCACACAGTGGTGATTGTGTGGGTTCGTATCGTCGGCTTTCCTTTTTCAAAAAGCATCTTGGTCAGTAAGCTCGTCTCTAACGAGAAATTAATTAAAAAATAAAGTATTTTGTTGCAGCAAAAACTTTACAAATATGGTAAGAACTATATGTACTAAGAATAAAATAAAAAATCTAAGCGCCATCCTGCGACACTCTTTACTAAATAGCTTTTACAAAGTACATATACAATTTGAAAGAAAAGCGGATGTCACGTGATTTACTTATGTGTAAAATCCGAGTTACAATAACTAACACATTATATAAAATATTTGTTACTCACCTGCTTCACGAAATGTTAAATACAATAAAGCTTTAAAATTACTTTTTAGGAAGACTGCATACGACGATCGCAAATTTACTACTAAAATATATTATAAAAACCAGTCCATAAATTGTGAACAAAAAATTTACCGTTATTCCGCTTTGGCTGATCGACTTTTTCCGTGGTACCACAAAGTAACAGGCAAAATTCTCGTTGATCGTCCACATAACCTTGCTATGAATAGATTTTCTGTTATTGGTGCAACCAATAACAATGATTTTGCACGAGGGGACTTTTGTCGAAAATAAACATCCTTGTTATGATTAATACATTCCATATTGAAAAAATATATTAAAATTTGTAATTTGGCTACAAATACTTTTAAATGTGTAAATAAAAATAGCTTGAAAAAACCTTAGTGATGAGCGATCACCTTTAGCGAATACTGTTCACCACAAACAAAATAGATGGGTATTTTTTGTTGGCACAGGTAATATTAATGTGGATTGTATAGCAAATATTACATTTTTCTGAATAATCTTTTTCCAAAAAATGCAAATGACACCAAAATAGTAAAATTATTCTTTACTCATTCATATAAATGATTTTATAATTCACGATTTTTCACCCTTTGTGGATATCATAAATGTCTAAGCGCCTAACATGGTAAATAACATTATATTTTTTAGTCATTTTCTCAATATTTATAAACGATTAAAATGTAATTAATTTATACAATATTGCATTTTATTTATTATACTTGCTTTCTTTGCCAAGAAAGCATATAACAATTCATATTTCCTCATAAATAAAAAAACACATGTGTGGTACATTACCGGTACGTTATTTTTTTAGTGAACCGACCAGTGGTACACTACGATATTTTAGTGTACCGACTGCGGTACGCTACGATTTTTTAGTGTACCGACTGCGGTTCACTACAATTTTCGTTGTGCTCCGGTACGGTACGCTAAAATATTTTTTAGTGGTTGTGTTCCGGTACGGTACACTAAAATATTTTTTAGTGATACCGTACCTGGAGCGGTACGTTATTTTAGTGTACTGTTTCTTTTCGAACACTGATTCCACTTTACTGAAACGGACAAAAATCAGCATATTTGTTTCAGTTATCCGAAGTTTGCGCATAAGCGGAGTTCGGATAACTGTATTTTTTTCCAGTTATCCGAACTTTGAATAAAAGTAAAAAATCGGGAATCCAATCATATACAGTTTTTAACAGTTAAAAAATACCATAATTTACATAAATATTGAAACTGGAATATCGAATAAGTTGACCATAGGTACTTCTCCGGAACATCACTCACAAGCTAAATAACGTCGCCACTCAACTATAATTGTTACCTCTAGAGTCGTTATTTTAATCCAATTAAAATAATGCAAAAATCTAAATGACTGACTTCCTTGTGGCCTGTTTAGGTTGCATTTCTGAACAAAATTTTCAGCGTTTTTAAGTGATCCTGATCTATGTCCTTCTATCAACACATTTCTTTTTGGATTCACTACAATTGTGATCGTTTCTTTATTTTTAAAGTTCGAGATATTGACGTCGTACTTCATTTCTAAAGTTCATAAATTTCTTTTCTTTATCTGATTTCACTTTTACTCTATTCTTTAAACTTTTTTGTCCCACATATATAACAAAAAAGAAATTAGAAGAATCAAGTTATAGAAATGTTTAACTTATTTTAATAATCTAAATCAATACTAAACGTTACGTTATTTCCCTCTCTTCTAATGAGTTTATCTAGTTCAAGATCTATTTACCAGATCATGTAAGTAGCACAACAACAACTGTATTTTGACCACAAATTCGTCAAGATGTCAAAATATTTGTTTAAGTTTTCATACAATTTATTCACAAAAAAATTGACAGATTGAAAACACGACGCTGGAGTTTTACGACACCTTATAATTTCATCATGATCTAGTTATTGAAATAAAGATGGCGATAATTATTTTCAGTAAAGCGGAGTGATTTCAATGGAAAGTCCAAAATTTTGCCAAAACACAATTGCAGTTATCCGATATTTTCAGTTATGCGGAGTTTCACTAAAGCGGAGTAAATAGTGAGAAATTGACCTAAAAATGTAATGGTGCAGAAATACGATTTCAGTTATCCGATATTTTTCAGTAAACCGACTTACAGTAAAGCGGAGTCGACTGTAATGCGCTAAATCCGGCTAACGAGGTTATATCTAAATGGCTTATTATATACTTCCATATTTGAATATATCAGAGGTTTTAGTTGATAAAAATGAGATTTTTCAGAATGGCGCAAGTATGCGCAAAATATTATGATTGGATCTGATATGTTGGAGACGTAAGCGCATAAATTACCAAAAGTAATTTTTCACTTTTGAAATTTGAGTTATCTAGAATTATCATTAAAATATGGATGATGAAAAGAAGAGACGTACCACCAGTGTGTTTTTTGTATTTAGCCGCAAAATTTCCATTTGGCATTTAGCATTTTTCCATTATAAATTTAGCATTATTTTATCCACAAAATCTGAGATATTTTAGTACTTTATTAAAAAAATCTTATAAATGTTGGTTGAACTGAATAGAACAGCTGTTTGAACAGCTCAAAACACAAAATTTTTCGTCTTTGCTCTGATTTAAAGGACTAAAAATGTGAATAAGCAAATAAAATAAAACAAGTAAAAAACGTTAAGTTTGCCCGCGTCGAACTTGTTATACCCTCCACCACGAAATATTCAATACTGATATGGAATAGTTAGTTTTTCTTTTTGTTACGAAAGTACCAATACCACTAATTTAGGTGGAGAAGTTTTTTGACCACTGGGAACCCCAAATACTTAATAATTCAGTCATCTAAAAACTTGACATCTAGCAAAACTTGACCCTATGTACTCAATTTTCGATGGAGAAGTTTTTAACCACATCAAACTTTAAATACCAAATGATATCCAATTTTGCCCGAAGATGTAAATAAAAAAATAAAAAAAAAAAAACTAAAACCGATGGTGCCGTGTCCTTTATTTATGGTGAAGAAGTTGTTTAACCACTTTGAACCCAAATGACACCCAAAATAACTTTAATTAGCCGGTACCTTTTTATGGGACCTATTCCAAAACATGGGCTCTCTTTTTGGTGGAGAAGGTTTTTGGAAACTCAAATAGCAAATCATAGCTAATAAAATGTAAAATGTAACCGTTGTATAGGGGCTATATCAAAACATGGACGATCTAGTCCATCTTCGAAATTGACCTGACTGCAAACAAAAGACGCATCTTTTCAAAAATTCAGTGCCCTATCTCAATTTTTGTGGATGCTAGAGTGATTACCACAGACGGACAGACATGCTTAGATCGACTAAGAATTTTATCATGAATATATACGTTATGATTAGTTCAATGCGCTACTAACGGAAAAACGGATCTTGTATACCTTCTATACTGTGGTGGAGGGTATATTTTATTAAAAAATAACGTTTTTAAATTTAGCATTATTTTTTAGCATTTTAATATTTATTTTAGCATTATTTTAATGCTAATTTAGCTGCAACACTTTTTCAAATCTGGTCACACTGACTATCACTATTAAAGAGTGAAGATTCAAAAACAATTTGGAATTTTTATAAGCTTATCTTGTGGGAGAATATACAAACTGAGAGTAGTTATTGTATAACTGTTTTTGGAACCGCTCATGGCCCTACGGGCTAGGTTACTCTATTTGTCAAATATATTAAATTAAAAACAAAAAACCATGAAAAATATAAATTTTCGCGAAAGCATTTTTATTTTAATTTTCACTTTCACCTAATTTTATACTATTTGACCATGACTGCTCGTTGGATTGGTTAAGCGCAGAAAGTTGCGGATGGTCATAGCGAATGGTTAAGAGAGTCAGGTAACTGTTTACCAACATACTGTTTTTAAAAACGTGATTTTTATATTTTGAGTTTTGAGCATCTTTTGTTTCCCCTATGTGCGCCGTTCTAACTAACTAATACCGCGTTTATATATAACCGGATTTAACAAACCGACTGGGTTTTAAATATCAATTCCATTACTTATATTTCAGACAAATCCTCATAAAGCTCTAATATAAACAGCATATAAAGGAAAAATTCTTATCGTAGTAAAATTTGTAGATTCTTGCAGGTTCTGAAACAGGCATATTATTTTCGTAGTAAATAAAAATCTTGAGAGTGCATTTATTTTGATTTTATTCAAATATTTTAGTTTTGACACAGTAATTCAAACATACTACATTCATTATTATTTTTGACGTATAAGGGAATATCCAAATGTCTTCTTGTTGTGGACTTTAAGTGGAAATTGGTTGTTTGTTATTAAAAAGGTTGTCTTGAATAGTTTGTGCTTGTGACCGATTGTCACATTCTACTGACATATTGAGTAAGTATAATGATAATAGACTCCTTCATATTGTTCACATTCAATCTTAATATCAGTTTTTAGCGCAAAAGTGAACAGACGATTTCGTGAAGATGTCATTTTTATGGCGCGTACCTTCGTGCAATATTCAGTCGTTTTGCCGATAAATAAAAATAATAATAAATATTCGTTACAAGTATCTGTATATAAAACCTATACAAAAATATTGCTAAATAATTATAACTAAAATAAACATATTACATTGCGACGGATTATGGACGTTGCGTTATTAGCTTTAAAATTGGCATTTGAATGAGTAACATTCGCTATAACTTCTCTCTCCGTGCAATGTTGTCCTAAAATAATCTATAATCCAACCTATAATAAAAAATAAATAAGTTATTGCTGTAAAATCTAACTAAAAATAGAATAACAAAAGTATTGTCATTTCAACAACAAAAATAATAAATTGTTGTTTTATGTACTATATTAGCAAAGCTGTAATGGCAATAGGACTGAAGAAGGTAGCAGCAAGGACGTCTTCATGAGAACCTTACATTTGCGTTCTATGTCTTTGAAGAGAGGCCATCGTCACCTGGAATGGCCGTGGCCAGCAGCGTGCCCCTTTCCCTGCTTATGGGGCTGTGCCACTTGAGAAGCAATGGAATGACTAGATGAGTTACCAGCAGCTGCCGCTGATGACGATGTTGATGGAATGTGATTGTGTTCAAAACGCTCACGATCCCTTTGAGACTGATGATGGTGGTGGTGGTTGTGATGACGTCTACCACCTCTAAAATGTCTTCTGCCATGATGATAATTATTATTAGTAGGATCATCTCGCTGAGTTTGCTGCACAACAGGGGCAAAATTAGTTTTAAAATTAGTTCCGTTGGCTTCCTACATGAAAAAGGTAGAAACAGTTATTATATTACAAGATATTAAAATTTGTCTGCATTCACTTGTATGTGGAGTGCTTGTATGCCGGAATTCATTTGAAATTTCAATTCATAATTTGAAATATTTCGGTTATAATTTAAACTATTTCATTTGAAATTCAGATTATTTCAATTGAAATTCGGTTTATATTCAGGTAAAATTTGAATTTTTCAATTGTAATAAATTGAAATTCGAATTCGAATGAAATTGGAAGTTACTCTAAGACGATTCGAATTCAAATTCGTTCGAATTACTACTAAACTCCTGTTGTTGTATAAAATCTTTGTTTGATTGAAAACAAAAAATTAATCAAATGTTTGTCTAATAACGGGATTTTGATAGTAGTTCGAGCGACCTACTAACCCATTATTTTGACAAGAAAAAATAAGTAGTTGACGAATAAGTATTTCATTTGAATTTCGAAACATCTGAAAAAGTTGTATATAAATGTGTATGGCAATGAAATATTTAATATTAAATAAAATGTGTGTGATACAAAAGCTGACAAAATAATTTTGAAGTGGTTTAAGTTTGAAACAAGTAATAAAGTATGAGTATTTGGACATTTGAACTTGACGACAAAAATGTGGATTACGATTCAAAAATGTTGCGGAGAAGGAAGGACCGACAAAGTCCATTATCGAAGTGAATCTTATTTTGGGAGTCATATCTTTTCGATCGATATCGCTCCACTAGTCATTTCAGTGGGTCATCGTATAACTTTTGGACCAGTATGCCAGGAAGCATGTCTTGTCCACGGAAAACATAATATCGCTGTAAACATGACCATCGGTATGCATTTCCAAAGGATTTTCGAACAGACCCTAAATATGTGCAGTCTAATGATCGTCGGTTTTCTGGTACTGTTGATGATTGCTCATCTGAGCTGGGCAACCACCAATAAGTTAACCATTAACATTAATAAAACTAAATTTATGGTCTTCAATAACTCGCGTAATTACGATGCATACAGTATATCTATTCAAAATAATGTTATTAATTCCTCCAACTTGTTCTCTTCTCTTGGGCTCACCCTCGGCAATGGTCTTCGGTTCTCTTCTCACATATCTCACATTTGCTCAAAGTTGAATTTTTTTCTAAAAAAGCTCTATAGTCTTAATGGTATTTTGCCTACACAAATTAAGTATATGTTAGCGCATGCGTTGCTTATGCCTCATATGCTTTATGGTGTTGAGGTAATATTGGGTACCAGCAGGAATAATATAAACAAACTTATATCATGCTATCATAAAATATAAAAATTTGTGTATGGTAGACGATGCAGAAATAATTATTCTCAGTTTTCCTTTCTGTTTTAGGCACTTCGTTTGAACGGTTCCTTAAAATGCGATGCCTCTGTTTCTTTTTTAATTTAATTAAACATGGACAACCTTCATATCTTCTGCCCTTTTTCCAGTTTCTATCGTATTCTAGAAACTCTTAAGTTCAAATAAGTTACTTTACCACAAGTATTTTCGAGAATTCGTTTTCTATCCGAATTGCTAGATTGTGGAATTCGTTGCCCCCCAATATGAAAACGTTTTCTATTTCTCAACAAACTTTCAAAAAAAGATTAATTACCTATCTCAATGAACTGTCTTAAAAATACATTTCTCTCTCTTTGTCGTCATTGGCAATTTGTCACTGTTTGTTTTACTAATCGCTTCAGCGTTGTTACTTTTTGTCAAAAAAATGTGCGTTAGGGTTTTAATTAATTTTAGGCGTTATTATATGTATGCTTTTTTTTGTAACTATTTTTTGTACTTCTGGGAACACATAGCCTATACAGGCTCAGTTTGAAAATAAATAAACTGCACTTGGACACAAATATTGAACTTTTGTGGGGGAGCTGTGGACCGGTATTGCCCATCTTCGAACTGAAACTGAAGTTTGGACAAGTTTGGACAAAATTTGGACCAAATCGATTGATCAGTTCGAGAGCAATCGTGCTCTCCAGGCAATACAATAGGGGTTTTTACACCTTTCGGGATGTTTTCTCAAGAAGTACTTTTACTATCGTAATTGAGGCAACGAATGCAAGCTGCTTCAGCAAAAATCAAAGCGATTCGGAAGCAGGTCTTAAAGTGGACTTATCCGAACTTTTGTGTGATAGGTATACGAAAGAGTGGACAAATAAAGTCCATATTCGAACCTGATCTATATCTGGTAGATATATTTGGATATGTAACGTATGGACCAAATCGGTCAATCCCTTCAAGAGTTATTGTGCTCACAATTTTTCCGAACATTTTTGGACATTTGTGGGGGAGGTACCTGAAGGAGTGTATATGGTTTATCTTCGAACGTAAACTAAGTTTGAACAAAGTATTACGAAGGCCAAATTTTGGACGAATCGGTTGATCCATTCGATAGTTATCGTGCGCATTATTTCGGTGCGGCACATTTTGATCGTATGAAAGTATATATATGGTAAAAAGCAAATTTCTTTTGTAATTATATTTGAAAAAATTTAAAAAATCTTTTTGGTATAGGACACAAAATTGCCGATGCGCGCAAAAATTATAGCGGTTTTTACTCTCATTTAAAGATAAAATATTTTTAGTTTTTACTTATTTTTATGAGAAATTTTATGCATAAATCACTAACAGCATTCCATATCTATTTGTAGATGTTTAAATATTTACTAAATTTATTTTTATTTTCGCGAAAAATAAACAAGTAAGAAATCTTTAAGTAAATCCAAATTATGCTGCTGCAGAGTCCGTACAAACCTCTAAAAAATCAATTAAAAATATCTACAGAAAACGCATAGGAAAATATGAAACCGAATTTATAGAGATTGTGTATATAAATTGCATATTATAGCAACAACAAAAGAGAAAAAACTTGTTAACATACAACAAATCAATCTTTCAATATTTATGCCTATTTCAATGAGCATACGATTTTGATGCATCCGATTTCATTAGCACCTATCAAATATACGTCAATAAACACGTATTTCAAATAGATTCTTCAAGAACCGCGGATGTGTCTCCACATTCTACTTTTAGTAAAAGACCCATATTACTCTCGGATTTCTGTAATTTATGACACCCTTATTCGCAAAATATTATAATCGCGCTTAAAGAATTCCATACATGTAAAAATGTTCAAAGAAAATCTCAGCTTTATACGCGGATTTATCAAGTTAGCTATATCTGCCGTTTTAGTGGATGGATTCGAACGTCGAGAGGCTCATTAGATCCGACGCATAAAAAAACTAAATTCACGCGGGGTTCACAAGAAATTGAATGACACTTGTAAATTTTACGCGCAAAAAATAAGTTTTTAAGAAAATTCGCGTATCAAATTTTGGCCTTTAGACTCCAATTATTGGGATGCGGTGCGTAGCACTATTATGAGATTCGAATATTATCCTTTTGAGCGTCCGGATTATTAAAAAAATTCAAAAAACCCCGAAATTCCAGCTTCAAAATGTCAGAATAAATTTTAAGTGGATGTATCGAGAAATCATACACCCGTATCATGTTACCCATGGAGTTTTCTACGGGTCTTTCTTTGGGCAAAGGTCTATAAAATGTAAGATTAAGGCAGAAATCGGAAGGGAGCATAAAAAAACTTGTTGGTTTCAACCCATTTTTACCAATATTTCTACATTGATGCCAACACAGCTTCCACGTAAATTAATTTTAAGGGTCAACATAATGGGAACCCTCCATAAAACTTCATTTTAATGAATTTCTGTCATACTATATTGAATATGTTAATAGCTCACGAATTCAGAAAGGGTGAAACTCGGATTCATCGATTGTAAAACATTTTTGGTTTTTACCATGCTAACGAGGGTAGCATAAATGCTGAGGGTATAAAAATGTCAGTTGGCTTTGCCAACAGAGATATAACCTCAGCCTGTGTGAATTGAGACTTTTATATATAGACTGATCGAATACTTTTTCTTAAATGTAGGAAGTTTTTTGCGTGGTCTTTTTTGGACGTCATTGGACTTGCCCACGCAATATAGAATATTGCTGTAAACAAGGCCGCAAGGAGTACCTTTGGTCAGAATGTCCACAGGACCCTCGAACTGCACTTATGTTGAACTTTTGTGAGGGAGGTATCCACAGATGTCCCATAAACACCCTTCTGGTATTTGATGTACGTTCGGAAGTAATTTTACGATGTGTATATAAAGCTTAAACAATGAAGGCAACTAATTTAGCCATAAAAAATTTACAAAAGAATACTACTCAAGTTTTGCATCGATTGGACCATAAATGCGGCCGATAAAAATTACTGCGGAAACATGGATCGCTCAGGTGGAACCTGCCTGTCGATTGCCATTCAATTTTTTTTTGCCACCATTATGTGTATATATGTATATAATTCCCAATTGAATATATGGTAAATTTCAAATTTCTTTTGCAATTCCATTGGAAGAAATTTTAAAAAAAAATTTTGCGAGCACATCCGCAATTTTTGGAATATAGATTAAGAAAAAAGTCGTGGTTTCAAATCTTTTCGCGTTCACAAAATTGGATGCTGCGCTCCAAAGTTATGGGGGGTTTTATTCCCTTATAAAGAACAAATATTTAAAAATTCAATTTTTGCTGTAATAAGAAAATGTATATATAAAGCGTTAACAGCATTTAATATCTATCCATAGATGCCTAAATATTTACTAAATGTATTTCTATTTTCGCGGAAAGTCAAGAAATACTGAAAAAATCTTGGAGTAAATTTAATTTATTCTAATTTAGAGTCCACATAAAACTCGAAAAAAATAAATTAAAAATACGTACTGATTCTAGACAACGCGTAGAAAAATATGAGACTAAAATTTTAACGATAGGATTTATAACTGCCATACTACAGCAACAACAAAAGACGAAAACTTATTGTTGGAAATTATTTAAAAAATATATTTTTTTGTTTAATACGAAAAATAGAAAAAACATTTTTGGGAGTTATTACTTTATTTCGCTAAATTTCGATGCAAGGACTGACGGACTTCGCTGAAACTTCTTTAGGGAAAATGCGAGGACAAACCCGAAAGTGTATTTGCTTACTTCGATAAACAATAAGATTATGAAATAGAAAGTAATATTGAAATTACAACCAAAGAAAAAACATAAAAGTTAAAAAACGTATAATTCGCGAATTCGTTAAAATCAGTTAAGGCGCATGCGCTTTTCAGATACAGCGAGTGCATTTCTATCAATATGTTGCGATTTTTCCACTTTTAATTCAGCGGCCAAAGTGTGCTGTCAGCTGCATCTTACTGTTCAAAAAACCTTTATGTGGGTAAAAATTGCGCGATGTACATAAGATTATAAGGCGCATCCGATTTCAGTGACCGCCTACAAAAAATACTTCATCATAACAAATTTTAAACAAATTCTTCAAGAACCGCGGATGTGCTACCAAATTCTATTTTATACGAAATACGAATATTACTCCAGAATCTCTGTAATTTATGCCACACGGTTTTGGAAAATAATATAATCGCGTATAAAGGATTCCATTTTTGTAAAAATAACCAAAGAAAATCGCGGTTCAATGCGCGGAATCATCAAAATATAATTTTGCAGAATTTTCTACTTTCAAGGTATCTATAACCGCCGTTTTAGTGGATGATTTGAAAGCGGAAGGGTTCATTAGATCCGGCGCGTAAAAAAACTAAAATCACGCGGGGTTCAAGGGTACCTGAGTCGCAGTTGTAACTTTTGAAGCCAAAAAATAGGTTTTTAAAGAAAATTTACGCACCAAAATTTTGACTTTGGACTCCTATTACAAGGGAGCTGTATGAAGCACACTCATGAGATATACATCAAAAGACGTGGAATCACGAGTTCTACAATCCAATAAATAGTTTGGGTAATTATCTGGTTGCGCCCTCCAATTATAAAAAAAATCAAAAAACCCAGATTTCAAAACTTCAAAATGTCAGCATCGATTTTAGGGGGATGCAGTGTATATATCGAAAAGTCATACATTAGAACCATATTGCCCAAGGAGTATTCTTCAATTCTTTCTTTGAGCTCAGGTCTGAATTTACCGTGGTTTAACCAGAAATCAAGAAAGAACACAAAAAAACATGTAAACTTCAACACATTTTTACACATTTTTTAATATTACCACCAACACAGCTTCCACATAAATTATTTGTTATGGTTCATTTTATGCGACCCCGGCTAAAACACTTCAATTAATATAAATATATTCATATTTTATAAAATATATTAACAGTTCGCGACTTATGAAATGGTGAACCTCAACTTCAACGATTGTAAAACTTTTTTGAATATTACCATATATCAATCAGTAGTGCGATTCTCTAAAGGGGAGTACACACTAACAGTCAAAACTGACAGTCAACGTACTTTAAGGACAATTTTCCGGCAAATAACAACTTTTATTTAGCTAAAAACGTTTGAAATACAATATTTACGGTATTATTTAGAGATTATAAAAGAAATTTTTCAATTAGGCTTTGATATTCACGAAATAAACCTCGATGACAGTCAGTTTTGCTTGTCAATGTGTACTATACTTAACACATTTTTTGAGTTACCGACAAAAATTGGTAAAATTAAAATACTTATAAAATCGGTAATTAACGATTTTTTGGTAAGCTGCAGTGCCATTCTCTAACTCATTTTTTTAGTTAACGACAAATGTCGCTAAAATTAAAATGCTTAATTAATTAATTAACGATATTATTCGGTAAGTTAGCTACCAATAAAAAGTAGTCGAAAAGTTTTACCGATATCAACAGTGTTTTCAACTTTTATTTGAACTTTTCATTCATAACTTTGCGTTTTAATTTTACCGACATTTGTCAGTTAGAGAAACAAACTATAAAAAATGTTTTCTTTTTTAACGATTGATGGGTGTTCATCTCACCTTCTGTTGTTGTTCAGCCAATGATACAGATTCAGGTGTAGCTGAGCCAGCTGAGCCACTACTACCAAGTTCAACGTTAATATTGCTGCAGCTACTTTCGGAACTTTCTGCATTTGCGGCCTCTTCTTGCTTACGTTGTAAACGACGACGTATTTCCTCTTCAGTTTCAATGGAAATGACTGCACCAACATCAGCCTCTGAATCAATGATTGCACCGCGACTTTTCTGGTGCAAAAATAATGAAGACATCCGTTGTTGAAGCTCGCGTAACTCAGGCGACGGTTCAAAATCTGGAGCACTTTCTAATTCAGACGGAGGCATAGCACACCGCAAACTATCACTTTCGTCGGTAATATTTTCTCGGCAAACAGGGCAATGTGCTTGGAAGGGCTTGGCCGTTTTTTGCTGCCAAGCAGGAAGCTTATTATATTCCTCTTGATAATTTCGCCTCAATGCATTAAGATGTCGGCCCAAACAATAGCTGTGCAAATAGTGGAAGCACTCAGTCCGTGTGAACTCATCGCCGTCACAGAATCCGTAGAGGCAAATAACACATTGGCCACTGGGCAAGTTGCTACATGTCAAATGTTCCCTCACAACTTCAATCAAATCAAATACTACAGGAAAACCAACCGATTCTTTGAGCTTATTTTCTATGGCAGCCTTTATTTCAACCAAACGCAAATCGTCCAATCCTCGTGGCCGCACGAGTTTATATTCGGGACTAACATCAGGATAACCATTCGTAGGTAGCACTTGTAAAGTAACACATACATATTGTTGATCTGTATCTTCACCAACCACAGGAAAAACAGTGGTTTCAATCATGTTTGGAACTCTAATAGGGCAAAAATATATATATTCAAGGCATTACTTTCTGTGACGGGAAAGTAAAAATTACACTCTTACCCTTCTCCATTGCGCTGTATTGTTACATCCTCCATTAAAATCGCCTCCAAAGATTCTACCTCATCGAAAAGCCTACAGAAAATCATAAAAACTTAACTAATTTCTTCACTTTCTTTTGAAATTTTTCACTTACGCGTCCATTTTAACTTTTTCTCAAAAACTTTGTACAACTTTTTGCATATAACTTTTTCTTCGCTACAACAAAAATCGATTTTAAACTCCTTCCCCCAGCCGAAACATCGGTAAAAATAAGGATGGAAGAGGAAGCAGATGTTAATAGTTCACTGCCAATACGGAAGAAGAAGAAGCAGGCATCAATCCAGTGTTGCCAATATCCCAAACTGGGGATATTTTTCGAAAATGGGGAACAAAATTTAGGATTGGGGAGCTGGGGATTTGATGGGGAAAGGCCTTTGAAATTTGGGGATTTTATGGGGAAATTTTGTGTACAAAACAAATATGCAATTTTTAAAAAAGAAACACAATCGTCAATCAGTCCTCTTGTTTCATCGAGAATAATGTACTTTGAATATTTGCATTTTGTTGGAACATGCTGAAATTAATAAAATATATAGCAAATAATATACCACAAGACGTGTTAAGGCCTCGACACATAAGAAGCGTGGCATTCTTGCTAAACCCTGCGTTTGCAAATGACAGTACAGTTGACTTCATGTATTGATTGTCAAAATCCCACAACTTGCCTGTGTGACGTAGGCGTCCCAACAACTGCAAAAACAGTTGTAAAATTTTGAATGAAAATCATCGACATCTTTTTGTTTTCCGTTCACATATTTTGTTTTTGTTCATGTTCTTTTTTTTTCAACACATTTCAATTATTATCTCACATATTTCTACAAAAATGCCAAAAAAAATTGTCTTCCTTACTGTCTGTGAAAAAATGATGGACAGCTGGGAGACAAACGACAAATGTATGTATGTGTTAGTAAATCAGAGTTGTATTTGAAGACAAACTGTCTGGTGTAAACGCCTAGTAAGTCATATCTGGTAATGTCATGTTCACACGAGCGTTTCAATTACGTTGTTCGCCTGTCGAACGACGTACACGAATTAACCCGTTTCAACGACACCATTCGTAATTAACTGAAACATAAACAAAATTTCCTTCATTGTTTCCTTGTTTTCACAAAAATTTTAACCGAAAAAACATAAAATATACATTAAATGAATAGGAAAAGCAATAGACTTTCCTTCAAATGTATCTTCTATATTTAACTACACACATTTCATTAATTTTTTTCCATATATTCTGAATAATTCTGTATTTTCAATATATTTTTATATGTTTCTATTTTCAAAATTAAAGAGAGAGAGAGAGACATGTCAAAACAATTGCTCTGTTCCAGAACCTGCAAGAAGCTACTATTTTTTACTACGATAGCATTTTTTTGTTTATGTTATCGGAAAAATTGTAAAAATTAGTAGATTCTTGCAGTACTGGAACAGACCAAATGTTTGTGTATACAGACTTTCAGTTATTTGTTTCTGATTTTTTACGCGATTTTGAACTAATGAAAAAGAAATGTGTGTGGAATAAAGAAGGAAACACAATCATCTTCCTTCTGCATCTATATAAAAAGTT
Source organism: Musca autumnalis (assembly GCF_047663935.1). Lineage (NCBI taxonomy): Eukaryota > Metazoa > Arthropoda > Insecta > Diptera > Muscidae > Musca > Musca autumnalis. The sequence goes on along the minus strand of NW_027412088.1, from coordinate 130,072,144 downwards.
TAGTACATTAATTTTCATTCATCTTTTTCCTTTTTTCTAAAAATGTTTGTGCTTTCAACAAATTTTTCAATTTTGAATTTAGACATGTCAGGCCCATACCTCATGGTAGAATAAGAAAAGGTAGCAGCAATACACAGCTGACTGAACTGGGTTGTAACGTTAGTGTCACATTTCATATGACATTTTATACATTTATTTCTATTTCGATGTACATTAGGGACATATATTTTTTGAGAAAAAAATATATCATTCGAAAAAAAAACATTTCCCAGAAAGACTTCTTCATATCAATGATATGTAACCTCCTCCAAGTTCAAACGATAAGCCGCGCAGTAAATCCCCGCTTGTAGAGGCGATACAACGTTTGTTAATATGTGAGGTATTTTGTTAAAATCTAAAAAAATAAAGCCCTAATAAACATGTGCTTTTTTGATTTCTATTTCTAAAACAAAACATTGAAACAGCTTCTCCTTTTTCTATGAATTTCCAGCGACCCCAAACTTTTCTGCAAGAATTCTACTTTCTGCGAGAATTTATGCATTTAGTGGAAAGATGTGGAAACATAAAAATTGAAAATGTAACGAATTTTCATTCATGTTTTCCAAAATATTGAACCAAATGTGAAAAATTATTAGTTTTTTAAATTCCAATAATTTATAGACATTTCCTTGTTTTGTTTACAAATACAACTGGCAGTAACATTACAAACAAAAACAAATTCCTTTGTGGTTGTTGTTCGAGTTGTATTTGTTGTAGTATTAACTTTACCTTGTATTTGTTCTACCATGCCCATACCTATATACGGACGTATACCCAGGGCGTGTGTGGTGAAAAAAGTAGAATACATGTATTCTGATGATCTGATGAGAACTACCGAAATACGTCGAGCGTATTCTTTTTGTAAGTTGAAAAAGTTTAACTTTGACAGAACGTTATTGTTTGTATGCGTGTGTGTTTTGTATTTTAAAAACAAAAGCCCAACAAAACATGAAATACAATTCATTGCAAAGGAAAATTATTTGTTTTACAAATAAAAATATTTAAGTAAGTTTCGGTCGCGGGACTCAACGTATTTTGGTAATACGGACGCTCATAGAGCGTTGTTTTGGTAGGTTGGTGAAATATTTGTGTACGTGCCGTCGTTATTTAGGTTTAGAGGTAGTTTACACTATCTATCAATGTCATATGACACGAAATAAAAACATTCCATATCTACCCACGGAGACAATGTGGAGACGTAATTTTATTATATTTTTGTTGTGGTGGATGCACAGAATAAATGGCGTAAGGAAAATCTCCAATATTTCACATATTAGTGAATATTTGACGATGGAAAATTTCATGTCATATGACATTTACATATAGTGTAAACTACCCCTTAGCAGTCATAATTAATTTTTTCGGTAAATTCTCTCATTTGATAGGGATGGGATATACTTATTCGTCGTTCAGAAAGTATTTCTAATCGAATAACGTCGTTCGTTCATAGAATTTTGTGTGGGGAAATAAGTAATTTATTCGTAGTTATGGGTCGAACAACGAATAGAGAACGAACGACGTACCGTGGGAACGGGTTATAACTGCTAAAACTAAATAACGACGGGACGTACACAAATATTTCACCAACCTACCAAAACAACGCTCTCTGAGCGTCCGTATTACCCAAATACGTTGAGTTCCAAATCACATTTAAAACACGAAATCCGCGGCCGAAACTTACTTAAATGTTTTCATTCGTAAAACAAATAATTTTCCTTTGCAATGAATTGTATTTCATGTTTTGTTGGGCTTTTGTTTTTAACCCTTACGACCCCAACGTTGCTTATAAGCAACTTCGATTTTTAGCATGGTTTAATTTGAAACTGATGTGATTATCTCATCAAAACTCGCATTGGTTTGGTTAATTGAAGTTCTGAGAATAAAAACCAACAGCAAAAATATCAGTTATGTGACGATCGACCTATCTATTATGCATTATTCACTATGAAGTCTAGCAAATCGCGCGCTCTAAAAAAATAGTGCATAAAGTAAAGTTTAAAAAAAAATATTTTTAAATAATAATTTTAAAAAAACAAATACGCATTGTTATTACTAACAGGTATATGCTCTGTTCCAGAACCTGCAAGAAGCTACTATTTTTTACTACGATAACATTTTTTCCTTTATGTTATCGGAAAAAATAGTAAAAATTAGTAGATTCTTGCAGTACTGGAACAGACCAATTGTTATAAAACAAAAATAACATTTTGAAAAAATGTGGCATTGTTACTTTACAATATTTTTTTCATTTTTGAAGTTGCTTATAAGCAACTTTGGGCCACGGTGATAGTGAAAACCATTGAAATCGAAAATATGAACAAACCACCTAAACGGCTCTGGAAACAAATATGCAAGCCATTCTGGAGTTCGACTGAAACAAGTCTTCTGATGAAGAGTGCGAAGATGAAGAAGAAGAGTTGTAGAATGGTTTGAACGAAATTTTTGGAGAGAGGTGAAGAAATAGAGATCAATTTGCTAGAAGATAGCACCATTGAACTACGTGTTGTAAAGTATCCAGAGAGAGTCGAGCGTCATGCTCCAGTTTCAAGCGCCGTAAAGTTACTTACGACCTGCCAAATTCGTCATTGGGTGGTATGGAAGAAAAAGGTCGACGTCGTTTTAGCAAGACAGGAACACCTGTGTCAAAATGTGGTGTTCATCTATGTTCAAATACAAGTAAAAATTGTTTTCTTGCCTATCATACTAAGGTATTATTGATATAATATATCAAAAATGATTCTTAAAGAATAAATAACAAGCAATTTGTATGTTCTTATAAACTTGTTTGAATTTATTAATGCCATGAAATACTACCTCAACGGCCCGAAGTTGCTTATAAGCAACTTCCAATATCTGGTTCCCCGATAACTCCCGAGGTTTCAAATCTTCAAAAATCCTTAATATGGAGCTAACAAGCTTTGCTATCACAAAAAAATAATTTTTAGACATTCGGTTCTGGAGCGGGGCCGAAAGGGTTAAAATACAAAACACACATACATACAAACAATAACGTTCTGTCAAAGTTAAACTTTTTCAACTTAAAAAAAGTATACGCTTGACGTATTTCGGTAGTTCTCATAAGAATACATGTGTTCTACTTTTTTCACCACACACGCCCTGGGTATACGTCCGTATATACTTAGTTATGGGCCTAAATGACTAAAGACCAAGTTCGACCTAATAAAAAGATTTCTGAATCACATTTGAATTAGGTCGAACTTGGACTTTAGTCTTTTATCAGATATGACCATGGTACAATAATACAGGTAGCATTATCAAGCCAGCTGATGGTAACATATGCTCTGTTCCAGAACCTGCAAGAAGCTACTATTTTTTACTACGATAACATTTTTTCCTTTATGTTATCGGAAAAAATAGTAAAAATTAGTAGATTCTTGCAGTACTGGAACAGACCAATTGTTATAAAACAAAAATAACATTTTGAAAAAATGTGGCATTGTTACTTTACAATATTTTTTTCATTTTTGAAGTTGCTTATAAGCAACTTTGGGCCACGGTGATAGTGAAAACCATTGAAATCGAAAATATGAACAAACCACCTAAACGGCTCTGGAAACAAATATGCAAGCCATTCTGGAGTTCGACTGAAACAAGTCTTCTGATGAAGAGTGCGAAGATGAAGAAGAAGAGTTGTAGAATGGTTTGAACGAAATTTTTGGAGAGAGGTGAAGAAATAGAGATCAATTTGCTAGAAGATAGCACCATTGAACTACGTGTTGTAAAGTATCCAGAGAGAGTCGAGCGTCATGCTCCAGTTTCAAGCGCCGTAAAGTTACTTACGACCTGCCAAATTCGTCATTGGGTGGTATGGAAGAAAAAGGTCGACGTCGTTTTAGCAAGACAGGAACACCTGTGTCAAAGTGTGGTGTTCATCTATGTTCAAATACAAGTAAAAATTGTTTTCTTGCCTATCATACTAAGGTATTATTGATATAATATATCAAAAATGATTCTTAAAGAATAAATAACAAGCAATTTGTATGTTCTTATAAACTTGTTTGAATTTATTAATGCCATGAAATACTACCTCAACGGCCCGAAGTTGCTTATAAGCAACTTCCAATATCTGGTTCCCCGATAACTCCCGAGGTTTCAAATCTTCAAAAATCCTTAATATGGAGCTAACAAGCTTTGCTATCACAAAAAAATAATTTTTAGACATTCGGTTCTGGAGCGGGGCCGAAAGGGTTAAAATACAAAACACACATACATACAAACAATAACGTTCTGTCAAAGTTAAACTTTTTCAACTTAAAAAAAGTATACGCTTGACGTATTTCGGTAGTTCTCATAAGAATACATGTGTTCTACTTTTTTCACCACACACGCCCTGGGTATACGTCCGTATATACTTAGTTATGGGCCTAAATGACTAAAGACCAAGTTCGACCTAATAAAAAGATTTCTGAATCACATTTGAATTAGGTCGAACTTGGACTTTAGTCTTTTATCAGATATGACCATGGTACAATAATACAGGTAGCATTATCAAGCCAGCTGATGGTAACATATGCTCTGTTCCAGAACCTGCAAGAAGCTACTATTTTTTACTACGATAACATTTTTTCCTTTATGTTATCGGAAAAAATAGTAAAAATTAGTAGATTCTTGCAGTACTGGAACAGACCAATTGTTATAAAACAAAAATAACATTTTGAAAAAATGTGGCATTGTTACTTTACAATATTTTTTTCATTTTTGAAGTTGCTTATAAGCAACTTTGGGCCACGGTGATAGTGAAAACCATTGAAATCGAAAATATGAACAAACCACCTAAACGGCTCTGGAAACAAATATGCAAGCCATTCTGGAGTTCGACTGAAACAAGTCTTCTGATGAAGAGTGCGAAGATGAAGAAGAAGAGTTGTAGAATGGTTTGAACGAAATTTTTGGAGAGAGGTGAAGAAATAGAGATCAATTTGCTAGAAGATAGCACCATTGAACTACGTGTTGTAAAGTATCCAGAGAGAGTCGAGCGTCATGCTCCAGTTTCAAGCGCCGTAAAGTTACTTACGACCTGCCAAATTCGTCATTGGGTGGTATGGAAGAAAAAGGTCGACGTCGTTTTAGCAAGACAGGAACACCTGTGTCAAAGTGTGGTGTTCATCTATGTTCAAATACAAGTAAAAATTGTTTTCTTGCCTATCATACTAAGGTATTATTGATATAATATATCAAAAATGATTCTTAAAGAATAAATAACAAGCAATTTGTATGTTCTTATAAACTTGTTTGAATTTATTAATGCCATGAAATACTACCTCAACGGCCCGAAGTTGCTTATAAGCAACTTCCAATATCTGGTTCCCCGATAACTCCCGAGGTTTCAAATCTTCAAAAATCCTTAATATGGAGCTAACAAGCTTTGCTATCACAAAAAAATAATTTTTAGACATTCGGTTCTGGAGCGGGGCCGAAAGGGTTAAAATACAAAACACACATACATACAAACAATAACGTTCTGTCAAAGTTAAACTTTTTCAACTTAAAAAAAGTATACGCTTGACGTATTTCGGTAGTTCTCATAAGAATACATGTGTTCTACTTTTTTCACCACACACGCCCTGGGTATACGTCCGTATATACTTAGTTATGGGCCTAAATGACTAAAGACCAAGTTCGACCTAATAAAAAGATTTCTGAATCACATTTGAATTAGGTCGAACTTGGACTTTAGTCTTTTATCAGATATGACCATGGTACAATAATACAGGTAGCATTATCAAGCCAGCTGATGGTAACATATGCTCTGTTCCAGAACCTGCAAGAAGCTACTATTTTTTACTACGATAACATTTTTTCCTTTATGTTATCGGAAAAAATAGTAAAAATTAGTAGATTCTTGCAGTACTGGAACAGACCAATTGTTATAAAACAAAAATAACATTTTGAAAAAATGTGGCATTGTTACTTTACAATATTTTTTTCATTTTTGAAGTTGCTTATAAGCAACTTTGGGCCACGGTGATAGTGAAAACCATTGAAATCGAAAATATGAACAAACCACCTAAACGGCTCTGGAAACAAATATGCAAGCCATTCTGGAGTTCGACTGAAACAAGTCTTCTGATGAAGAGTGCGAAGATGAAGAAGAAGAGTTGTAGAATGGTTTGAACGAAATTTTTGGAGAGAGGTGAAGAAATAGAGATCAATTTGCTAGAAGATAGCACCATTGAACTACGTGTTGTAAAGTATCCAGAGAGAGTCGAGCGTCATGCTCCAGTTTCAAGCGCCGTAAAGTTACTTACGACCTGCCAAATTCGTCATTGGGTGGTATGGAAGAAAAAGGTCGACGTCGTTTTAGCAAGACAGGAACACCTGTGTCAAAGTGTGGTGTTCATCTATGTTCAAATACAAGTAAAAATTGTTTTCTTGCCTATCATACTAAGGTATTATTGATATAATATATCAAAAATGATTCTTAAAGAATAAATAACAAGCAATTTGTATGTTCTTATAAACTTGTTTGAATTTATTAATGCCATGAAATACTACCTCAACGGCCCGAAGTTGCTTATAAGCAACTTCCAATATCTGGTTCCCCGATAACTCCCGAGGTTTCAAATCTTCAAAAATCCTTAATATGGAGCTAACAAGCTTTGCTATCACAAAAAAATAATTTTTAGACATTCGGTTCTGGAGCGGGGCCGAAAGGGTTAAAATACAAAACACACATACATACAAACAATAACGTTCTGTCAAAGTTAAACTTTTTCAACTTAAAAAAAGTATACGCTTGACGTATTTCGGTAGTTCTCATAAGATGTGTTCTACTTTTTTCACCACACACGCCCTGGGTATACGTCCGTATATACTTAGTTATGGGCCTAAATGACTAAAGACCAAGTTCGACCTAATAAAAAGATTTCTGAATCACATTTGAATTAGGTCGAACTTGGACTTTAGTCTTTTATCAGATATGACCATGGTACAATAATACAGGTAGCATTATCAAGCCAGCTGATGGTAACATATGCTCTGTTCCAGAACCTGCAAGAAGCTACTATTTTTTACTACGATAACATTTTTTCCTTTATGTTATCGGAAAAAATAGTAAAAATTAGTAGATTCTTGCAGTACTGGAACAGACCAATTGTTATAAAACAAAAATAACATTTTGAAAAAATGTGGCATTGTTACTTTACAATATTTTTTTCATTTTTGAAGTTGCTTATAAGCAACTTTGGGCCACGGTGATAGTGAAAACCATTGAAATCGAAAATATGAACAAACCACCTAAACGGCTCTGGAAACAAATATGCAAGCCATTCTGGAGTTCGACTGAAACAAGTCTTCTGATGAAGAGTGCGAAGATGAAGAAGAAGAGTTGTAGAATGGTTTGAACGAAATTTTTGGAGAGAGGTGAAGAAATAGAGATCAATTTGCTAGAAGATAGCACCATTGAACTACGTGTTGTAAAGTATCCAGAGAGAGTCGAGCGTCATGCTCCAGTTTCAAGCGCCGTAAAGTTACTTACGACCTGCCAAATTCGTCATTGGGTGGTATGGAAGAAAAAGGTCGACGTCGTTTTAGCAAGACAGGAACACCTGTGTCAAAGTGTGGTGTTCATCTATGTTCAAATACAAGTAAAAATTGTTTTCTTGCCTATCATACTAAGGTATTATTGATATAATATATCAAAAATGATTCTTAAAGAATAAATAACAAGCAATTTGTATGTTCTTATAAACTTGTTTGAATTTATTAATGCCATGAAATACTACCTCAACGGCCCGAAGTTGCTCATGGTACTTTTTGTTAAAAAAGTGTCGAATGTAAAAAAATAAATAATTTTATGGTTTTGAAATAACTTTAGATTTATAAAGGCAATAATATCTCATACGACCAATCATAAAAGTGTAGAGCACGACAAACTCTGTTGTAAAAACAGTTGCAACTTTTCGTACTTTTTGAGCATAGTTGCATTTTTTTGCACATACATCGAATACAACACTGCCGTGAGAGGATTTAATTTTTAAATCTGGTCAGATTTTACAAGTTTAAGCAAATAAATCCTCATGAAGTGAGTTAACCCGGCAAAAATCTGTAGTGTAACCGTGCTATTACACTGGAGTTTTTGCCGGGTTAACCCACTTTATGAGGATTTATTTGACGTTTGCGCTATGGAATTGACATTTTAAACCAAAACCCACTGGTTTAATCCAGTTAAGTGTAACCGGGGTCGGTTGTAGGTATTCAAGACAATTCGAAAGAATTTTTCTCATAGTCGATGGTCAGACTAGCAAGGTTTCTTGAAACTAATTTCGTCAAAGTTTCTTTTCAAGTCTCGTTATGCCTTGTTCAGACTGACGGTAATTCGCTCTCTATTCGTTGTTCGACCCCAAATTACGATATAATTACTTCATTTCCCATACAAAATTTTGAGAACGAACAACGATTTTTGTACATTGTTCAATTTAAATTACTCTTAGAACGACGATAAAATATGTCCCATCTCTAACAAATGAGAGAATTTATCGATATAAATTAATTATGACAGAAAAAATATAAAATTTAAAAATTTATTAAAAACCCAAATATTTTTAGAAAAACTGCAAAACGTGAATGAAAAGTAAACGGTTTAACGACTAGTATACATTCAAATCATAGCAAATTTTCTCTTCTGCTGTAGTAAGCTGCATTTCTTGTCCATCGTTTTAAATTCGCGTTCAAATTTAGAAACAAAAATCAAATGCCTGCCAGAAAGTCTGTATACCAAAAAGTTATTTTGGCAGGTCTCTCTCTCGATAATTTTGAAAATAGAAAAATTAAAAAATGTGCTGAAAACAGCAAAATTGTGAGAAAAAATAGAAAAGATGAATGAAAATAATATAATTTAATATTAAATAGACATATGAAAGAAGGACAAATATTTTTATACCCTCAGCCTTTAGGCTAAAGAGGGTATTTACACTTTGATACGGCCAAAAATGTGCCTCATCGAAATAATGGTTTTAGACCCCAAGTATGTTTGTACGATATCCGTTTCAGACAATTTTGAGTAGATCTAGCAATGTCCGTCCGTCTGTCTGTCTGTCTGTCGGTCTGTCTGGCTGGTGCGCACGATAACTCTCGAACGGATCAATCGATTCGGTTCAAATGTTGGGTATTGAAATATTTTGTCCAGATTCGATTTAAGTTCGAAGATGGGCCCTATAGGTCCACTCCTTCAGGTACCTCCCCCACAAATGTTCAAAAATTGTCGCAAAACTTGTGCGCACGATAACTCTTGTAGGGAATAACCGATTTGGTCCATACTTTGCACATCGTGTAATTTCTACCAAACTTAGATTAGGTTCCAATATGGACTCAATCGGTCCACTCCTTCGGGTACCTCCCACACAAAATTTCGGAAAAGTTCAGTTTAGGACCTGGTCTCGAATCGCTTTGATTTTTGTTTACGCAAGTTGTATTCGCTTTCCTCTATACGACGCTGTAAGTTTCATTAGGGGCAAGTCCATACTTCCTGAGAAAATAGCCTGAAAGTTACAAAAAACCCTATGACACCGTGTGTAGTGGTTGGAGCGCAAGATAACTCTCGAACGGATCTGCCGATTCGGTCCAAAATTTGGCTTTCGTAATATTTTGTCCAAACTTAGTTCAAGTTCAGAGATGGATTATATCGGTCCACTCCTTCTGGTACCTCCCCCACAGAAGTTCGAAAATGCTCGGAAAATTTGTGCGTACGATAACTCTTAAAGGGAGTAACCGATTTGGTCCATACTTTGCACATTATGAAATTTCTACCAGACTTAGATGAGGTTCGAATATGGACTCAATCGGTAAACTCCTTCGAGTACCTCCCACACAAAATTTCGGAAAAGTTCAGTTTAGGACCTGTTCTCGAATCGCCTTGGTTTTTGTTTTACCATCTTGTATTCACTGTCCCCTATACGAAGGTACAAGTTTCCTCAGGGGCAAGTCCATACTTCCTGAAAAAATAGCCTGAAAGTTGAAAAACAAACCCTATGACAGCATGTTTATGGGTGGAAGCGCAAGATAATTCTCGAACGGAAATGCCGGTTCCGGTCAAAATTTGGCCTTCTTAATATTGTTTCCAAACTTAGTTTAAGTTCGTAGATAAGCCATATCGGTCCACTCCTTCAGGTACCTACCCCACAAAAGTTCAAAAATATTCGGAAAAATTGTGGGCACGATAACTCTTGATGGGAGTGACCGATTTGGTCCATATTTTACACATTCTCATAATATCTACCAGATATAGATCAGGTTCGAATATGGACTATATTTGTCCACTCCATCCCGTACCTCCCACACAAAATTTTGGATAAGTTCACTTTAAGACCTGCTATTGAATCACTTTGATTTTTGTTGAAGCAACTTATATTCGCTGCCTCAATTACGATGGTAAAAGTTGTTTCAGGGGCAAGTCCATACTTCTTGAGAAAACAGCCCGAAGGGTGTAAAAACCCCCTATGGCACCCCATGGTCTATGTCGGTCCATTCCTTTAAGTACCTTTTCAGCAAAATTTTTGAACTTTAATCCTAATCAACATTTTTGTCGGTTCATACTAGACCAACATTTTGAAACCCCCTAAATACATAAGTTTTTTGTGAAAAAAAGTGTTTCAATTTGCACAGGCTGAGGGTATATCTCTGTCGGCAAAGCCGACTGATACTTTCTTACTTGTTTCAGTTCATATTGTTACGAATGTAACTGATAGGTTTAAGTTAGTTTAGTTTAATTTCCGTTAATTTAAAAATTTGAATTGTAACGTAAAGTTTTATTACGCAGTTACTTTATTTAATCAACAACAACAACTACCATGTAGAAATCTCTTCATTATTCTAGTTATTTACTTTCATTTATGTGCTTCTGTTTTGTTTTGCCACAATCATGTAATTATTGTTTAGTTTGTTACTTCGTTATTTCTTGCATCTGTTCGTTGTTGTAGTTACGTCATTACTGTGCTTGTCGTCCAATTGTATTCCCCCCCCCCCCCCCCCCCCCCCCCATGTATGTATGTGAGTATAGTTGTTCGCTTAGTGCGAATGTGCGTCTGTGTGTTCGTTGCACAGATTCGAGATGTTGCCAGATTTTGTGGATACTTCTAGAACAGGGAGACTTTGGGGTATAAATACAGTGGAAATGGCAATGACGTTTTAGTTGTGAATTTTATACCGAAGTGTAAACATCGACTAGTAAAGAAGTAAAGTAAAGCTGTGTACTTACCTATAACAGTCAGCTCCGAATAAGTGTAATAAAGTAAATAAAGCATTGTAGAAACGTAATCTAAAACGAACCCTGTTTTATTTGGTACAAATCGTATCGGGGAATAAAACAACGTCTACACGGAGATTAGTTAAATCTAATTCCGTAACAATTGGTGTCAGCAGTGAGATTACGATCATCCTACAATGAAGTTTAAGGATCTACGAGTGGAAGACTTGAAGAAGGAGCTAAGTAAGTTGGAGTTGTGTTCTACTGGCAACAAGGCCGAACTACAAAAACGCTTGTTGGAAGAGTTCGAGCGCCGTGGAATGAACATCGACGCATATGAGTTCGACAGTAAGGAGGAAGTCGAGTTATCGGCAAAGGGCCAATCCTCCGTTGAGGAAGTTTCATCGGTAGCTGCCAGTGGAGACGATTTGAAATCAATGCTGGCTATGATGATGCTGGAAATTAATAAAATAGAAGGTAGCTCCATGGAAATGAATAAGAAAAATGAAGAAATTTCCAGACTTATGGCGGAAATGAAATCTGACAACTGTAAGATGTTAGAAGAGATGTCTAGAAAGAATGAAGAAACTTCCAGACTTATGATGGAAATGAAAGCAGAAAATTGTCGAATGAGCGAAGAAAATTCCAGAAAATTGGAGGAAAGATTTGCCAAATTCGACGACAAATTAGAGGAAAAGTTAGAAGAGAACTCTAGAAAAATCACCGAAAACTTAATGGCAGAGAATTCTAGGATGTTTGAAGAAAATTCAAGAAACTTAAAAGAGGAGTTGGAAGAGAATTCTAGAAAAATTAACGAGAAACTCGAGAATATCACGATAGTGATTGAAAAGAGAGTAGAAAACGTGGAGGTACAAATGAAAGAGTTGGATAAAAAGATTTTGTCTGTTGACGAGAAATTTCTGGCTCAAGATGAGAAGATTCTGGGCATAGAAAAGAAAATGTCGGAACTGGAAATTAAAGGCGGTCCAGTGAGAACTATCCATAACGCGTTAAAAATTAAGCCTCCAGTGTTCGACGGCTCTACATCTTTCAATGTGTTCAAATTACAGTTCGAGACAGTGGCTGCTAGAGATTCTTGGAACGACAACGAAAAGGCGGTATCACTCCTTATGGCATTGAAGGGTGATGCTGCTGACGTATTACAGAGTATTCCCGCCGCATCTAGGAACAACTATGGAGATATAATGGCTGCTCTTGGACGTAGGTACGGTAGTGGACACAAGCAAGAGATCTACCGAATGGAACTGAGGGGAAGAGTCCAGAAGCCAAATGAGACCTTACAAGACTTTGCGGCTGATATAGAGCGATTGGCGCAGCTGGCATATCCAGGAGAGACACATCCGTTGGTGGACCGCATAAAGATTGAGACATTTGCTAGAGGTATTCGTGATCCAGAGATAAAATTTGCGACGTATGCGGCACCGATGGGAACATTTGCAGAAACCGTGTCAATTGCCCTGGCCCAAGAAACCGCGAAGATGCTGGTGAAACCTAAAGCTTACAACGTGCGGAGGCTGCAAGTTGAGGACAACAATTCCCAGACCGTTGTCGACCTGCTGAAGGATGCACTGATGCGTGTGAAACGAGGGGCTGCTAGAACGAAAAAGACTTGTTATAACTGTCGGAAAACTGGACACATGGCCCGAGAATGCAGATTGCGGCAAGCAAGGCCCAGATCCACCTCACCGCCTTCAAAAAGCGACGACCGACCGGTGGCCAAGAATCTGCAAATAGAGACATCAGGTGAATCAAATAAAGTGAATTCCGTCAATCACGAGGCGCCGCTGGCAGAGGATGAAAACGATGGTCCCACTATCTCTATAGCCATAGTCCAGCAGGAGAATCACAACTTAACGGTTAAAGGCTTTATCAATGGTGTATTGCGTACCTTGACATTGGACACCGGTGCAACAAAGTCCATTATTAGACCGGATTTGGTGAAAGGGAAGGTATTGCCGTTAAATGGAGTCAAATTGCGGACGGCCACAGGCGAGACTACAACGGTGCATGGAAAGGCCTACCAAAGGCTGAGCATGGGTAGAAAATCTGTAAATTTCGATTTTATAGTGGCCGATATTGTGGACGAAGTCATACTTGGTGTAGACTTCATGATTGCCTTCGATATCAACCTGGACATAAAGCACCGTGTGATGACTTGGTCCAATGTGGAAATACCGATAAGTGTGGGCTACAACGAGAAAAGCAAACATCTCCCAAAGGCAGAATCCGGCGAGATCGCTGTCGATGCCCGTACGCTGAAGGTGGAAGCCGCCGACAATTGGCCCGTAGGAAAGCGGAAAAATCCAGCAACGAGGACGAGAAAGCGAAGATGTACGTCGAGGAAAGGTCCATCGAAAAGCGGCCGTACAACAAGGAAGGACAAGTCCGATGAAGACCAGGTGACACTTAGGAAGGTGACCACGAAGAAAGAAGGTATAGCGTCGCGATTCCTAGAAAGCAACGTCGTCCAGAAGAGCAAGAGTCCAAAGCTGACGCAGTAGAGGATACATCTAAATCAGTTGCCACCACTACAGAACGAGAAGTGCGTCTAGTCAAGAGGAACAGGCTTAAGCGGGAGGCAGTGTTACCAATGTCCATACCACCGAGAGGGAACTGTGCCTATTCGGGACGAACAGGCTTAAGCGGGAGGCAATGTTACGAATGTAACTGATAGGTTTAAGTTAGTTTAGTTTAATTTCCGTTAATTTAAAAATTTGAATTGTAACGTAAAGTTTTATTACGCAGTTACTTTATTTAAGCAACAACAACAACTACCATGTAGAAATCTCTTCATTATTCTAGTTATTTACCTTTCATTTATGTGCTTCTGTTTTGTTTTGCCACAATCATGTAATTATTGTTTAGTTTGTTACTTCGTTATTTCTTGCATCTGTTCGTTGTTGTAGTTACGTCATTACTGTGCTTGTCGTCCAATTGTATTCCCCCCCCCCCCCATGTATGTATGTGAGTATAGTTGTTCGCTTAGTGCGAATGTGCGTCTGTGTGTTCGTTGCACAGATTCGAGATGTTGCCAGATTTTGTGGATACTTCTAGAACAGGGAGACTTTGGGGTATAAATACAGTGGAAATGGCAATGACGTTTTAGTTGTGAATTTTATACCGAAGTGTAAACATCGACTAGTAAAGAAGTAAAGTAAAGCTGTGTACTTAGCTATAACAGTCAGCTCCGAATAAGTGTAATAAAGTAAATAAAGCATTGTAGAAACGTAATCTAAAACGAACCCTGTTTTATTTGGTACAAATCGTATCGGGGAATAAAACAACGTCTACACGGAGATTAGTTAAATCTAATTCCGTAACAATTGGTGTCAGCAGTGAGATTACGATCATCCTACAATGAAGTTTAAGGATCTACGAGTGGAAGACTTGAAGAAGGAGCTAAGTAAGTTGGAGTTGTGTTCTACTGGCAACAAGGCCGAACTACAAAAACGCTTGTTGGAAGAGTTCGAGCGCCGTGGAATGAACATCGACGCATATGAGTTCGACAGTAAGGAGGAAGTCGAGTTATCGGCAAAGGGCCAATCCTCCGTTGAGGAAGTTTCATCGGTAGCTGCCAGTGGAGACGATTTGAAATCAATGCTGGCTATGATGATGCTGGAAATTAATAAAATAGAAGGTAGCTCCATGGAAATGAATAAGAAAAATGAAGAAACTTCCAGACTTATGGCGGAAATGAAATCTGACATCTGTAAGATGTTAGAAGAGATGTCTAGAAAAAATGAAGAAACTTCCAGACTTATGATGGAAATGAAAGCAGAAATTTGTCGAATGAGCGAAGAAAATTCCAGAAAATTGGAGGAAAGATTTGCCAAATTCGACGACAAATTAGAGGAAAAGTTAGAAGAGAACTCTAGAAAAATCACCGAAAACTTAATGGCAGAGAATTCTAGGATGTTTGAAGAAAATTCAAGAAACTTAAAAGAGGAGTTGGAAGAGAATTCTAGAAAAATTAACGAGAAACTCGAGAATATCACGATAGTGATTGAAAAGAGAGTAGAAAACGTGGAGGTACAAATGAAAGAGTTGGATAAAAAGATTTTGTCTGTTGACGAGAAATTTCTGGCTCAAGATGAGAAGATTCTGGGCATAGAAAAGAAAATGTCGGAACTGGAAATTAAAGGCGGTCCAGTGAGAACTATCCATAACGCGTTAAAAATTAAGCCTCCAGTGTTCGACGGCTCTACATCTTTCAATGTGTTCAAATTACAGTTCGAGACAGTGGCTGCTAGAGATTCTTGGAACGACAACGAAAAGGCGGTATCACTCCTTATGGCATTGAAGGGTGATGCTGCTGACGTATTACAGAGTATTCCCGCCGCATCTAGGAACAACTATGGAGATATAATGGCTGCTCTTGGACGTAGGTACGGTAGTGGACACAAGCAAGAGATCTACCGAATGGAACTGAGGGGAAGAGTCCAGAAGCCAAATGAGACCTTACAAGACTTTGCGGCTGATATAGAGCGATTGGCGCAGCTGGCATATCCAGGAGAGACACATCCGTTGGTGGACCGCATAAAGATTGAGACATTTGCTAGAGGTATTCGTGATCCACAGATAAAATTTGCGACGTATGCGGCACCGATGGGAACATTTGCAGAAACCGTGTCAATTGCCCTGGCCCAAGAAACCGCGAAGATGCTGGTGAAACCTAAAGCTTACAACGTGCGGAGGCTGCAAGTTGAGGACAACAATTCCCAGACCGTTGTCGACCTGCTGAAGGATGCACTGATGCGTGTGAAACGAGGGGCTGCTAGAACGAAAAAGACTTGTTATAACTGTCGGAAAACTGGACACATGGCCCGAGAATGCAGATTGCGGCAAGCAAGGCCCAGATCCACCTCACCGCCTTCAAAAAGCGACGACCGACCGGTGGCCAAGAATCTGCAAATAGAGACATCAGGTGAATCAAATAAAGTGAATTCCGTCAATCACGAGGCGCCGCTGGCAGAGGATGAAAACGATGGTCCCACTATCTCTATAGCCATAGTCCAGCAGGAGAATCACAACTTAACGGTTAAAGGCTTTATCAATGGTGTATTGCGTACCTTGACATTGGACACCGGTGCAACAAAGTCCATTATTAGACCGGATTTGGTGAAAGGGAAGGTATTGCCGTTAAATGGAGTCAAATTGCGGACGGCCACAGGCGAGACTACAACGGTGCATGGAAAGGCCTACCAAAGGCTGAGCATGGGTAGAAAATCTGTAAATTTCGATTTTATAGTGGCCGATATTGTGGACGAAGTCATACTTGGTGTAGACTTCATGATTGCCTTCGATATCAACCTGGACATAAAGCACCGTGTGATGACTTGGTCCAATGTGGAAATACCGATAAGTGTGGGCTACAACGAGAAAAGCAAACATCTCCCAAAGGCAGAATCCGGCGAGATCGCTGTCGATGCCCGTACGCTGAAGGTGGAAGCCGCCGACAATTGGCCCGTAGGAAAGCGGAAAAATCCAGCAACGAGGACGAGAAAGCGAAGATGTACGTCGAGGAAAGGTCCATCGAAAAGCGGCCGTACAACAAGGAAGGACAAGTCCGATGAAGACCAGGTGACACTTAGGAAGGTGACCACGAAGAAAGAAGGTATAGCGTCGCGATTCCTAGAAAGCAACGTCGTCCAGAAGAGCAAGAGTCCAAAGCTGACGCAGTAGAGGATACATCTAAATCAGTTGCCACCACTACAGAACGAGAAGTGCGTCTAGTCAAGAGGAACAGGCTTAAGCGGGAGGCAGTGTTACCAATGTCCATACCACCGAGAGGGAACTGTGCCTATTCGGGACGAACAGGCTTAAGCGGGAGGCAATGTTACGAATGTAACTGATAGGTTTAAGTTAGTTTAGTTTAATTTCCGTTAATTTAAAAATTTGAATTGTAACGTAAAGTTTTATTACGCAGTTACTTTATTTAAGCAACAACAACAACTACCATGTAGAAATCTCTTCATTATTCTAGTTATTTACCTTTCATTTATGTGCTTCTGTTTTGTTTTGCCACAATCATGTAATTATTGTTTAGTTTGTTACTTCGTTATTTCTTGCATCTGTTCGTTGTTGTAGTTACGTCATTACTGTGCTTGTCGTCCAATTGTATTCCCCCCCCCCCCCATGTATGTATGTGAGTATAGTTGTTCGCTTAGTGCGAATGTGCGTCTGTGTGTTCGTTGCACAGATTCGAGATGTTGCCAGATTTTGTGGATACTTCTAGAACAGGGAGACTTTGGGGTATAAATACAGTGGAAATGGCAATGACGTTTTAGTTGTGAATTTTATACCGAAGTGTAAACATCGACTAGTAAAGAAGTAAAGTAAAGCTGTGTACTTAGCTATAACAGTCAGCTCCGAATAAGTGTAATAAAGTAAATAAAGCATTGTAGAAACGTAATCTAAAACGAACCCTGTTTTATTTGGTACAAATCGTATCGGGGAATAAAACAACGTCTACACGGAGATTAGTTAAATCTAATTCCGTAACAATTGGTGTCAGCAGTGAGATTACGATCATCCTACAATGAAGTTTAAGGATCTACGAGTGGAAGACTTGAAGAAGGAGCTAAGTAAGTTGGAGTTGTGTTCTACTGGCAACAAGGCCGAACTACAAAAACGCTTGTTGGAAGAGTTCGAGCGCCGTGGAATGAACATCGACGCATATGAGTTCGACAGTAAGGAGGAAGTCGAGTTATCGGCAAAGGGCCAATCCTCCGTTGAGGAAGTTTCATCGGTAGCTGCCAGTGGAGACGATTTGAAATCAATGCTGGCTATGATGATGCTGGAAATTAATAAAATAGAAGGTAGCTCCATGGAAATGAATAAGAAAAATGAAGAAACTTCCAGACTTATGGCGGAAATGAAATCTGACAACTGTAAGATGTTAGAAGAGATGTCTAGAAAGAATGAAGAAACTTCCAGACTTATGATGGAAATGAAAGCAGAAAATTGTCGAATGAGCGAAGAAAATTCCAGAAAATTGGAGGAAAGATTTGCCAAATTCGACGACAAATTAGAGGAAAAGTTAGAAGAGAACTCTAGAAAAATCACCGAAAACTTAATGGCAGAAAATTCTAGGATGTTTGAAGAAAATTCAGAAATTTCTGGCTCAAGATGAGAAGATTCTGGGCATAGAAAAGAAAATGTCGGAACTGGAAATTAAAGGCGGTCCAGTGAGAGCTATCCATAACGCGTTAAAAATTAAGCCTCCAGTGTTCGACGGCTCTACATCTTTCAATGTGTTCAAATTACAGTTCGAGACAGTGGCTGCTAGAGATTCTTGGAACGACAACGAAAAGGCGGCATCACTCCTTATGGCATTGAAGGGTGATGCTGCTGACGTATTACAGAGTATTCCCGCCGCATCTAGGAACAACTATGGAGATATAATGGCTGCTCTTGAACGTAGGTACGGTAGTGGACACAAGCAAGAGATCTACCGAATGGAACTGAGGGGAAGAGTCCAGAAGCCAAATGAGACCTTACAAGACTTTGCGGCTGATATAGAGCGATTGGCGCAGCTGGCATATCCAGGAGAGACACATCCGTTGGTGGACCGCATAAAGATTGAGACATTTGCTAGTGGTATTCGTGATCCAGAGATAAAATTTGCGACGTATGCGGCACCGATGGGAACATTTGCAGAAACCGTGTCAATTGCCCTGGCCCAAGAAACCGCGAAGATGCTGGTGAAACCTAAAGCTTACAACGTGCGGAGGCTGCAAGTTGAGGACAACAATTCCCAGACCGTTGTCGACCTGCTGAAGGATGCACTGATGCGTGTGAAACGAGGGGCTGCTAGAACGAAAAAGACTTGTTATAACTGTCGGAAAACTGGACACATGGCCCGAGAATGCAGATTGCGGCAAGCAAGGCCCAGATCCACCTCACCGCCTTCAAAAAGCGACGACCGACCGGTGGCCAAGAATCTGCAAATAGAGACATCAGGTGAATCAAATAAAGTGAATTCCGTCAATCACGAGGCGCCGCTGGCAGAGGATGAAAACGATGGTCCCACTATCTCTATAGCCATAGTCCAGCAGGAGAATCACAACTTAACGGTTAAAGGCTTTATCAATGGTGTATTGCGTACCTTGACATTGGACACCGGTGCAACAAAGTCCATTATTAGACCGGATTTGGTGAAAGGGAAGGTATTGCCGTTAAATGGAGTCAAATTGCGGACGGCCACAGGCGAGACTACAACGGTGCATGGAAAGGCCTACCAAAGGCTGAGCATGGGTAGAAAATCTGTAAATTTCGATTTTATAGTGGCCGATATTGTGGACGAAGTCATACTTGGTGTAGACTTCATGATTGCCTTCGATATCAACCTGGACATAAAGCACCGTGTGATGACTTGGTCCAATGTGGAAATACCGATAAGTGTGGGCTACAACGAGAAAAGCAAACATCTCCCAAAGGCAGAATCCGGCGAGATCGCTGTCGATGTCCGTACGCTGAAGGTGGAAGCCGCCGACAATTGGCCCGTAGGAAAGCGGAAAAATCCAGCAACGAGGACGAGAAAGCGAAGATGTACGTCGAGGAAAGGTCCATCGAAAAGCGGCCGTACAACAAGGAAGGACAAGTCCGATGAAGACCAGGTGACACTTAGGAAGGTGACCACGAAGAAAGAAGGTATAGCGTCGCGATTCCTAGAAAGCAACGTCGTCCAGAAGAGCAAGAGTCCAAAGCTGACCCAGTAGAGGATACATCTAAATCAGTTGCCACCACTACAGAACGAGAAGTGCGTCTAGTCAAGAGGAACAGGCTTAAGCGGGAGGCAGTGTTACCAATGTCCATACCACCGAGAGGGAACTGTGCCTATTCGGGACGAACAGGCTTAAGCGGGAGGCAATGTTACGAATGTAACTGATAGGTTTAAGTTAGTTTAGTTTAATTTCCGTTAATTTAAAAATTTGAATTGTAACGTAAAGTTTTATTACGCAGTTACTTTATTTAAGCAACAACAACAACAACTACCATGTAGAAATCTCTTCATTATTCTAGTTATTTACCTTTCATTTAT
This sequence comes from Musca autumnalis, assembly GCF_047663935.1. Taxonomy (NCBI): domain Eukaryota; kingdom Metazoa; phylum Arthropoda; class Insecta; order Diptera; family Muscidae; genus Musca; species Musca autumnalis. The sequence goes on along the minus strand of NW_027412088.1, from coordinate 130,051,838 downwards.
GTGCTTCTGTTTTGTTTTGCCACAATCATGTAATTATTGTTTAGTTTGTTACTTCGTTATTTCTTGCATCTGTTCGTTGTTGTAGTTACGTCATTACTGTGCTTGTCGTCCAATTGCATTCCCCCCCCCCATATATGTATGTGAGTATAGTTGTTCGCTTAGTGCGAATGTGCGTCTGTGTGTTCGTTGCACAGATTCGAGATGTTGCCAGATTTTGTGGATACTTCTAGAACAGGGAGACTTTGGGGTATAAATACAGGGGAAATGGCAATGACGTTTTAGTTGTGAATTTTATACCGAAGTGTAAACATCGACTAGTAAAGAAGTAAAGTAAAGCTGTGTACTTAGCTATAACAGTCAGCTCCGAATAAGTGTAATAAAGTAAATAAAGCATTGTAGAAACGTAATCTAAAACGAATCCTGTTTTATTTGGTACAAATCGTATCGGGGAATAAAACAACGTCTACACGGAGATTAGTTAAATCTAATTCCGTAACAATATCAATTAATTTTAATCGCCTTTTGGCTGAAACTATCTTTAAAATCCGTAAACAAAAACCATGAAAATATGAATCATGTTGCTATGAATTGCGTACCATGTCGTATGAACGGGTTAATTCGTGTACGTAATTATGAGAACGAACGACGTGATTCAAATGCTGGTATGAACATGGCATTAGTGTCCACACACGTTAGAGTGAAATTTACGATTTTTGCGTGTCCTTTTTATTTTGCCATTCGCGTTTGTTGTCTTTCTCATACCAATAAAAACAAAACAAACATAAATAAACTAAAAAACAACACAAAACAATTTAAAATAATTATATTAATATTAATAGCTAAATTTTCACTATTTCATTAATTAAATGTTTTTATTAAATATTTTTATTAAATGTTTTTATACTTGTCTTATTGTTAACGTTTGCTTGAGAAAATAAAAATGAAAGAAAATGAAAGAAAAAACTTGCAACGAATAACAAGAAGAGGCAACACAACAAACACAGAAATCCATGTACATGGGTTTCACTACTTCATACCCCTCGCCTATAAACTTGACGTCGCCATGTTGAAATCGTTCTAGTCTGACCATCGACATACGAGAGCTGCACGAAAACTACCTGGCCTAGGCAACACCGCGCATTGCCAGGCGCCTTTTGAATTTTTTTGGATAGTTGGACAGTTTTTGGCCTAGACTTACTCTGGACAGTTTGTCGTACGACCATGTTATGTGCAAGGCCTACAGAAGGTCGGCCATTCAGAGTTCTGTTAACAACTTTTGAAAACAAACATAAGCTTCGTTCCAGAACTCAAAAGTTTTTACACATTTAACACATTTTGCACATTTTTCCCCAAAATGCGTTCCCGTACACCAAAAAAGTTGCAAAATGTTCACTTCTCTTTGAACAAAAATGGCGCTGAATGGCTCTCTCTTTAGAAACTTTTTACACGACAAATTTGAGCGAGCAAAAATGTGCAACATGTTTGCCGGCTTCCGATTGGCTGACACGCCGACTTTCACATTTGTTCCACTTTTTTGACGTTTCTGCAATTTTTCCGTTCCCGTACATTTTGGAAAAATGTGTGCGTTGAACTCATTTTTTGACGGTTCTCTCTTTTGCACATTTTACCATTAAAAAAGTTCTGGAACGGAGTTATAATAGATTGTTCATTATTGTGATTTGATTTCCTTTGTATTTTATGTCACAATAATAGCTCTGTTCCAGAACTAAAAAGTTTTTACAATTTTTACCACTTTTACACATTTTGCGTTCCCGTACACAAAATTTATATAAAAATCGTTTACGACTTTTACAATTTTTACGATTTTTACCACTTTATAAAGTACGGGAACAGGCCAAATGTATTTGGCAGCAAACTAAATAGTCAGGGCTAACTAGTTTGGGCTGTCCGTATAGACTGTGGTTATGTGTTTACAGTGACTTGAAAAAATCATTTTGCAAAAAAATTTAATTTACTTGTGAACATTTTCGTCCAAGAATTTTTCACAAATTTTGACGTAGATAATCACTGCAGGAGTGTATCGATCAAATTAAATCTTTGTATGTCGATAAAGGACCATCCTATAGGACTATGAAAAACTGGTTTAATGAATTCAACCGTGGTCGGCACCCTCCAAAAAACGAAGTTCGTGAGAAAAATGAATTATCCCATGCATGAACGGATAATGCGAGATCGCAATGTTAGCGTGAGATAGAGGCATCCTTGGGCAAATCTTCCACCAACTAACATTTGAAATTGCATAAACACCTGGCTGCAAAAATTGATTTTTCTCGTTACCCTGCGTTTACAAAAGACAGGACAGTTGACTTCATGTATTGATTGTCAAAAACCCAAAACTTGCCTCTGTGACGTAGGCGTCCAGACAACTGCAAAAACAGTTGTAATATTATGAATGAAAATCGTCGATTTCTTTTTGTTTTTGTACATATTCTTTTGTTTTGAAAATCGTCGATTTCTTTTTGTTTTTGTACATTTTCTTTTGTTTTCAACACATTTAAATTATCATCTCACTTCTTTTTCACAAAAATGTCAAAAATTTGTTAACCCTACTGTCTGTGAAAAACTGATAGACAGCTGGGAGACAGCCGACAAATGTATGTATGTGTTAGTAAATCAGAGATGTATTTGAAGACAAACTGTCTGGTGTAAACGCCTAGTTAGATCCAGCAAATTTGACAATCGCTCAAAAATAGGCTTCTGTGATTTGGCTCAAAGAAATTGAGCATAAAATCGATCGTGGTGCTTTAAACGACGTTTATAAGATCGTCACAGACGACGAATCTAGGATCTACGCTTAGGAGCCTGAAACAAAGCAGGAATCGGCGGTTTGGGTCTTCGAAAGCGAGCCAAATCAAACGAAAGTTGTACATGTAAGAAGCACTTCGAAGCAAAAGGTTGCCTGTTTCTTCAGGGAAACTGACCATGTGGCGACTATACGGCTTGATAAATATAGGACGGCTAATTCTGAGTGGTGCATTATAATTTGTTTGCCTGAAGTTTCCTGAGAAGTTCGAAAAACGAACAAGAGAAGACAAATCATTCTGCATCATGACAATGTGGGCTCCCACACATCGATTCAAACCATGCCTGTTTGACAAGACAAAACGAGGAATTGATGGGTCATCCGTCGTACAGCCCTGACTGGGGATCCAATGACTTCATTTGATTCCAGCACATCTAGAAAAAAGGCGTGGTCGACGATTTTTGTTGCCTGAAGCTGCTGTGAAAGCGTTCAAAATCAATGTTTTGGAGGTGTTTCAATCGGAGTGGAAAAAATGCTTCGCCAAGTGTATAAACCATGCTGTATACTACTTAAGAAAACAATAAAATCGTTTTTGATGGTAAATATACGCGTTTTCATTGTTAGCCCAGATAGTTATCGTTCAGCCCTCGTATACATAAAAATTAAAGTTCTTTTGGAATGTTCAGATCAGATTCCAAACACTTCTTACCTGATATGCCTAAATCAGTGTTCACCAACAACTACAAATGCAACCGCTCCGTTTGTGTTGGGCACACACACGAGATTATCCCCTGCCAACATTTGCTATCTCCCTGCCAACATTTGCTATCTGTTTATTGTCCAATGAGTCACTTCAATTAAATTGCACAAACGAATGCGATAGTCGCATTCTTATCCAAAAAGACAAAGCTCTCGGGAAGAACTGTTCCACTCATTAGATACATTTTTGAGTGTCTAATTGGACACTTCAGAAAGTTATTAAAACGATAATATTGGTGGAGCAATGGTAAGCATGCTCGCTTTGCAATCTAAATGCCCGGGTTCGATTCCCAGGCCAGTCGACATTTTTTTAATGACAAATCTTTTTTTAAGCTATAAAACATTAATATGAGCTAATAAAAACTTGATAAAAATAATAATAAATAAAAAAGAACAAAAATCTATTTTGAATTTCTTTTTTACTTCCTTTTTATTTTATGTTTTGTTTTATTGTTGTTGTTGTGTCGTTAATCCTTTGTTTGGGTTATTTTTGACTTTTTGGTTTTTTATTATTTAATTTAATTCATTATATATTTTTAGAATTGTTTCAGGAATTGTCGCTTATAATAATTTTGTCATTTGAAAAATGTGATGTCGCCTGACCTGGTAATCGAACCCCGGACATTCAGATTGCAAAGCGAGCATGCTTACCATTGCACCACCGGCTTATATAACCATCTGTGTACAAATGTCTTATTTGTTCAACTTACAACAATTCTAAAAATAAATGTAAGCTGTCTAATTTGTATCCAAATAAAGATGGAAAATAGATATGTATGTCTATCTAATTTCCATCCTTCATTGGGATATAAATGAGATAGCTTACATTTATTTTTAGATACATATGTTATTGTTGTTATTTGTCTATCGTATTCTTTTCTAAATGGTGACTGGATACGATACAAATGGGATAACAATGCAATTGTTATTGTATATTAGACAAATGTCGCATTTTTACAGAAAATTAGACACCAAAAAGATCCTCATTTATAAAATTAGATAAAACTCACTTCCAATTGCTGGCAGGGTCCATCCCTCTCTAGATCAGCGACGACCACAGTAATACAACCAAAGCGAAGACATGTATGAACGTATGAGTGAAAAAAGCAACAACCACATTATGTTTCTGTTTGTTTTCATTCAATTACACTGTACGTGAGAGAGAGAAGCAAATGCAAAAACAACTCAGTGGGCGCCCTCACTATACGATCTAAGCAAAGAAGCTCTTCCCTGCTCTAGATAAACATCGTGTGCGTTAATTCATTGCTAAAACAAAGAAGATAATCGGTGGTGAAACGTTGAAACCCACCGCAATTTAGATTGTGTGTGTTCACATAGACACGGCTCGCGAAACCAGTGGTGATTAACACTGGTCTAAATACGTCCGTATTCCCAAAACGTATGTGGTGAAAAAAGTAGAAAACATGTCGACGCCTCCAAACAATAGTATGCTAAGTCGACTTAGCATGTTTTCAAGTTCTTTACATTTTTATATTTAACGTCCTTTAACTTAAATCTGTCAAATTTTGGTAATAATCGGACAATCCGAACAGAAGTTATAAACAAATATTTACTTGGCATAGTACTGAAGGTCAAAGAAATTTCCAAACTTTTAGAGCTTGTCCTGCAAAACTCACTGTTCAGAATTAGCAAACTATTATTTGGAGGTGTCGAACGTCCTTTAACTTAAATTCTGTCAAATTTTGGTAATGATCGGTCAATCCGAAAAGAAGTTATAAACAAATATTGTCTTATCATAGTACTGAAGTTCAAAAAATGTCCACACTTTGAGAGCTTCTCCTGCAAAACTCACTTTTTAGACTTAGCATACTATTATTTGGAGGTGTCGATGTATTCTTATGAGAACTACCGAAATACGTCGAGCGTATACTTTTTGTAAGTTGAACAAATTCAACTATGACAGAACGTTTTGTATGCATGTACATATGTGTGTGTTTTGTATTTTGAAAACAAAAGCCCAACAAAACCTGAAATACAATTCATTGCAAAGGAAAATGATTTATTTTACGAATGAGAAGATTTAAATAAGTTTTGATCTCGGATTTTGTGCTTGAAATGTGATTTTGGACTCAACGTATTTGGGTAATACGGACGGTCAGAGAGCGTTGTTGTGGTAGAAAGGTGAAATATTTCATACCGGACGCACTAACATTGAGTCAAAAGCAATAAATTAAAAACATAAGGTGTGTACGATAACTTTGCAAGTGAAAAGTACTTGCAAGCACTCAGCAAAAAATTTGCAGATTGTTATCGAACAGCAATTTGCAAAAACTTGCAAGAAGTAAGCTGATTTGATAAACAAGAAGAAGTTGGCGGAAAAGATTAAAATTAACAATTGAAGGTGTCTACCATTTTTTTATTTTCCATTTAAAATTACAAAAATATGAGCAATAAGAGGAAAATAGGCCTCATGTGTTCTCCAGGAACTTTCAAACGAATTTCAGATTGTAAGTTTTTATATAGAATTTTTCTGTTTGTGCATTCAAACAAGTATATATGTATGTTTTTAACAGGTCCGGAGTACAGAGAAGTCGTAACATTCCAAGTGGATGGAATTGAGGAATATGATGAAGTAGTTTTCATTCCAAATGTCCCATCAATAGATAGTGCTGATACGGAAAATGAGGATTCGTTCCTCGATTTCAGCCCTTCTGGCTCGAAGAAAAAAACAGTGTGGCTGGATTCATCTATAAAATATCTAAAAGCAAAAGTAAAAGAACTTCGTCCCCTGGTTGGCAAGGTGGGATATTTAAAAAATAAACGGCAAATGTGGGCAAAATTTTCGGAGGACGGCAAATGGTCATGCGTTTAACACCGACCAGGTGGAGCAAAAATACTTCGGCTTAGAACGCCAGTATAAAAAGATGCAAACTAATAACTCCATAACAGGACGCAGCCGCATGACTTGCCCTTACCAAAGGTAAAGTACATTGACATTCCATTTTTACATATTATGGAAATTCTTTCCCTGTCCTATTTGTATCTATTTTGCTTCCCTTGAATACAGCTTTTATACCCTTAACCATAAAATGGGGATTATACTGACTCTCATTATTTGTCGGAGACCTTTACAGTATATATGTACCATCTTGAAAGCCTAATATCCTGTTTCTCCAAGACGATTCGAATTCAGGTTAGTTGGAATTACTACCGTAAAACGGCCTCTAATAGTGATCATTTTATAGTCCACAAGCATTCTCATAGTGGCCTGACTAATATGTCAAACAACAAAAACGCAATTCAACTACAAGCCAGCCAGTAACCACAATTCAGGCTCTTCATAATTGTCCACAATATCAACCTCATCACTCGCCGAGGATTAGGAAGATACAAAACATTTGAAAGTGTCGTCATCGGGTATAGCCTCATCAACATCATCTTCTGCCTCAAAAACAAGGCCAAAGGCATGGTGCAATAATGTATATTATACCATGACAAAAGGCTTCATGTTGGTCTCCCTCAGTATCGTCATCGACAGCATCAGCGGTAAATTCAATGGATGTGGATAGACTCAATTGTGGGTTTGATCAACATGTTGTCATTGCAGGGTTATTTCAACCAGCTCAACAAAACCGTCTGCTGCAACTAATTCCACACCAACACAAAAACTTGTCAGTGAACAAAACCAACAGCTGAGTGGAGCCTATAGCCTCAAATACGAATTTGGTGAAATGTAGAGTTGGATCAATTCCTTTGCGTATACGTTTAAACAATGAAATTGATAGTTGAAATCGAGTGGATTTCGTAAATGTAAACATAGTGTAAGTGTACGCAGGTTGTTCATCCAAAATTGTGGGCCACTGGAACTGCGAAGTGAACTAGGCAGTTCCATATAGTTCATTTGGCACAACTCTGGTGAAATGAAATAGAGCTCTTATTTTGCTTTCGGAAAGTAACACTTTTTTCCGAAAAAAGCAGCAGTTTCCTCCTTTTACGCTTCACTTGGCCACTTAATGAGATCTGGACTCAATGAGCTAAGAAACATTGAGACCCTTATTATCATTAAACCCACGGTGGAAATAGCTAAATCGAAACGATCAGCAATGTCACGATAACTGCAAGTTATCTTTTTATTATTTTTCGGAATATCTTTTGTCGACACGTAATTCTTGATAAAGGTTCCAGTTGTATAGTCGTCGACATAAGTTCTCATATAGGCTTGTGGAAATTCTAAAATGACTGCGAAACTCATCCTCGCTGTATGTCGGCACTACACTCTCAACGTTGTGTTTTATGGTATTCCGCTGCTTCTTCTCCATTAAAAATGGGAGCAATTCAAAAAACATGAAATCTTCCTTTCTTAATAAAATATCGTCATCATCACCATCACCATGGCACAATTACCCAGTTAGTGGTATCGTAAAATTTTTAATATGTTATGTCAAAATTTTCTTTATGTTGTTGGGGAAATTACAACAAAAATAATTTTTTTACAAAGGGATTTGACTTTTCATATTCGATCAGCTGGTGTGATACCACTACCTGGTAGTTCTGCCATGATCATCACTATTATCATTTGTAGTAAAAGAATAAGGCGGCTCCATTAGCATTGAGAAAGTTGTTATTATGAGGGCCTTATTTAGTACTGCTTCTCTATCTGCAAACCACTGAAGTATAATCTCTATTAAATCATACAATTACAATGAATACAGAAAATAACATACGGCCCTCAGTCTCCGGCAATCAGAGGGTGCTAAGAATCCCCGGAAGTAAAACAAAAACAAAACTTTGGATAGGAACTTGGAATGTGAGAAGTCTTTATGAACTTGGAAAACTAGACAACACCATAAGCGAAATGGAAAGTTTACAAACTGATACCTGGGTATTAGTGAAACGTGGTGGACGGAGGATGCATAATTTATTTCCCAGAACGTAAAAATTTATCATTCCGGAAACAGAGAGGGAATTCACTGAAAGGGCGTCGCTATTATAGTAAAAAGTCACATAGCGACCTGTGTCACTGGATACGTTCCAATTTCTGATAGGGCGATGATGATAAAAATATATGCAAAACCAATAAACATGAGTGTAATACAAGTATATGCAAGCGATAGCGATAACAATGAATTGGAACAGTTTTATTGCGACGTTGAAAAGTTATTAAAGATGACAAAACCCCACGACATTACCATAATCCAGGGCGATTTTAATGCTAAAGTTGGGCAAGAAGAAACAAACGGAATCACAGGAAAATTTAGCTTAGGACAACGGAATGAAAGCGGAGAACGACTGATACAATTCTGTCAAGAACACAATTTTAAGGTTGCGAATACTATGTTTCGCTTCCATCCAAGACGACTTTACACCTGGAAATCGCCACAGGACAATAACAGAAACATTGTTAGAAACCAAATTGATTACATTTTAATAAATAAGCGATATTCCACGTGCATAAATAAATGTTCTACGTACCCAGGAGCTGATGTCCCCTCGGACCATAACCTTCTGCCGTGCAAATTACAGATAAAGCTAACTACCATCCGAAAGAAAAAACCAAAGAAAAGAGTTAACATTCAAAAATTAAACGATCCCTCCACTAAACAAACCATGAAAAATTACCTTAATGTAGAACTACACAATATTGATGGAGAAGACGTCGAGAATTTATGGAATAATGTAAAAAAAAACTCCATGAATACCATAACCAGCAATATCCTTGGAACCATAACATCTAAAAGAGAAGACACGTAGATGACGGACGAAATACGCGCGCTTCTCATAGAAAGGAGCAAGCACAAAAATTCTAACTATGAAAGATATTGGGAAATAAATCAAGAAATAAAAATTGCAACTCGGGCCGCAAAAAATGCGCAACTACATCCTACATGACGATTTCAATCTCCACAAAAAGTTAAAAGAGGCATCTGGAATTTATTCAAAAAGATCTTCTACATTTATTTTTGCTGAGAATAATACAGCCATATACGAAACTGCAGAAAAGAAAAAAACACTGGGAAAATTATATTAGAACTTTCTTTACCGACACTACAAGAACAGAAACTAATAACACAGATAGAGAAACCAATTTTAGAGGAAGACGCATTACCAAAGGCGAACTAGATATGGTCATAAATTCAATGAAAAACAATAAGGCTACCGGGCCGGATGAAGTCCCATCTGAATTATTTAAATTACTAGATGAAAGAAACACACAACTATTGTTGAAATTATACAACCAAATTTATGAAACAGGACAATACCCTCAAGATTGGCTGAAATCTACGTTTATAACGATTCCCAAGAAAAATAAATGTTTACATACATATGCTTTATTGACTACGAGAAGGCATTTGGCACGGTCAACCATGACAAGTTGATGGAAATTTTGATATCAATTGGATTAGATAAAGGTGACCTTAAATGCATTAGAAACCTGTACTGGCAACAGATATCCAACATTCAAATAGATGGTGAACTTACCAACGATGTTCCTATTTCAAAAGGCGTAAGACAGGGTTGTATACTATCCCCTCTTCTATTTAATGTGTATTCCCAAAAAATATTTGAGGAGTCAATATGTGGAAAAAATATCGGAATTAGGATAAATAATACATTCATAAACAATATACGTTATGCCGACGACACCACATTACTTGCAAGCAGCCTCGCAGGACTACTAAAGCTAGTAGATGCTCTTGAACATTCTAGTACGTCATATGCCTTAAAGACTAATATAATGAAGACGAAGTATATGATTATAAGTAGAAGAAATATCGAATCCAACATTCCCTTATACATTAATGGAACTCAAATAGAGAGAGTCTCCAAATTCAAATACCTCGGAATGCAAATTAATGACCACTGGGACATATCAAAGGAAATAAAATGCCGAATTGAAATGGCAAGAAATTCTTTTTTCAAATATAGAAAAATACTAACGAGCCATGACATAACCATGGAAACTAAAAAACGATTTGTTAAATGCTACATATGGTCCGTTTTATTATACTCGGCAGAAACATGGGCGTTAAAAGCAGCAGACGAAAGAAGACTGCACTCGTTTGAGACGAATGAATTCCGAAAGTCAAATGATCATATTGATAAAAGCGAGAAAAACTGCTTATTTAGGACAACTTATGAGAAATAGCAAATATAATCTACTCCAAGCTATCATAAGAACCAAAATAGAAGGACGCAGACCGAGAGGGGGACGAGAAATGACATGGATCAAAAACATTCAGGAATGGACAGGACACCAAGATGAAATAAGCCTTTTAAGCGCCGCCAGAAACTTAGATCTAGCTATAATTGAATGAAATTTTTAATTTTATAACATATAACCAAATAACTCTGTAATAATTAACATTGTATGATCGCTAATATCCGAATACGGACTTGCAAATAAAGAAGAAGATTAGCATGGTTAGCATGGTTATATACCGGCTACAGAATAACCATCAGCCGGTAAAATACAAATAACATGTTAGTACTATTAATTATACACACACAAATAAAAATAAAATGAAACATAACAACATTGAACAAAGAAAGTATTACAAATGCTGTTCATTGGCTATTCTACTTTGCCGCAGAGGGGATTTTAGAATCTACGTCTCCCTCTGCGGATCTATAAGCTGATTGATCATCTGGCACTTAATCTACATTGTAGATTATCTGTAGATAAGATGCCGTAAATAATTGAGCTTTTAATGTAAATTATAAGGTTAGTTTACATCACAAAGCAATAATGCACAACAAGGATTATGTATTTCACACATAAAACTAGGATTACATACGTTGTAATGAATTTTGTATAGTATTTAATGAGTTATTTAACAAATAGTGTTACATAAGGTGTGTCTTTTTACGTGATAATTTGTAATAATTATTACGAAATGTTACTAAATGCTGTCTTTTTACACAAAAGTTCAGTAAAAGAGAGCGAAGCGAGAGAACAATTTTGACAGTTGTTTGCTGAGAAATTGCTAAAAGTTGCTGAAAGAATTTTTCCCAGCAACATTTAGCAAGTTCGATCAGCTGTTTTTTAATCATCTGCTAATGGTCAGCTGCTCAATGTTTATCTTATTTTTGTGGGAAAATACTATAAATATTACGATTCAGGATTATTTATTGATTATTTTATTAATATATTCATTATTTTTATTTATTTTGCTTAAAATTAAAGAACTTTTTTTTTGATTTGGAGTTATTTTTTCGTTCATGCATTGGCGCCAATGTTTTTGTTTTGGTTATCAACTGTTATCTTGCTAAAGTTTACTAAATGCTGTCTTTTTACTTTTTTCTCTATTTTCGTATCAAAGAGCAAAATCTTTCTTACTCTCTGAAAAGAAGTTACTGAATAATTATTACTGAAAAAGTAAAAAGACACAACTATAAACTGTTATAAATTACACAGAGAGATCTAATTGGGTTATTCATTTCGTAATTAGTTCTGGCAAGGGATAATTTTAATGGTTCAAAATTACGTGTTCTACGAGAAGGAACATTATAATTTATTTCGGCAATGAGAAATGGGGAATCAATTAGACCGCGTAGTAATTTAATGATAAATAATGCTCTTAGCACGAGACGTCTTTTTTCAAGCGTTGTAAGATCAATTAGCAATAAACGACTCTCATATGGCGGAAGAGGTTCAGACGAGTTCCAATTCTGACCTCGTAATGCAAAAATTAAAAATTGAGTTTGTACAGATTCAATTTTTTCGGAATAACCTTTGTAGAACGGGCTCCATAAAATGCAACCATATTCCAAAACTGGGCGAACTAAGCTGACAAATAACCTTTTGGTGACATAAGGATCATCAAACTCTTTAGACCATCGCTTTATGAAACCTAGTACAGATTTAGCTTTATTAACGCAAGAGTCAATGTGTAAATGAAATCGTAGCTAACGATTCGACGCTGTCAAGTTTATAAGACCCAATAAAATAGTTAGATGGTATAGGCTGCGATCTAAAAAATTACAATTTTTTGCATTTTTTTTAGGTTAAGGGACATGCCATTTGCACTACACCAATTTACGAGGGAGTGCAAATCGTACCGTAAGTAGGTTGATTCATTAATCGAGTTTGTATAAACAAAGAGCTTCACGTCATCAGCATACATTAGTATTTTGGAGAATCTAATAACATCCGGAAGATCATTAAGATAAAGTACAAAGAGTAAAGGGCCCAAATGACTATCCTGTGGTACTCCGGATGAAACAATAATATTCTTTGACACGGAATCATTAAATAGTACTTTTTGTGTACGGTTTTTTAAGTAGGAAGATATACAGTTTAATAGAGATGTTGGGAAACCCATTAAATCTAATTTATGAAGCAAGAGCTTATGTACTACTGTGTCAAAAGCTTTGCTGAAATCTGTATAAATAACATCAGTTTGTTGTTTATTTTTAAAGCCCTTTTGAACATGACAAACAAGTTCTAAAAGATTAGACGTTGTAGATCTGCCTTTCATGAAACCGTGTTAAAAAGGTGAAATTATACTTTTAAATTCACTTTGGCAGTTTTGTTGAGATGTATGTTTTACTTACTATTTGTTGTAGTCAAGCTTAATCTCATATTTGTTGTTTTCAAATTTAAAAAAAAAAACAACAAGTTTAAAGTGGGGTGTAGTTAAAATTGATTACTTTTGGGGATGGCAGAGAATACTAGTTTCGTCCAACGCCACTTGGACTCATCAGTTCTCTTAGTTCTTTGTATTGAAACAAAGAACCCTTCCCCAATTTTATGACGACTCGAGCTCAAGAATAAGTGTGACTGATGAATTCGTTTCAATGCGAATTCAACCGAAAACACCTCTGCCATCCCCAAAAGTAATCAATTTTAACTACACCCCACTTTAAACTTGTTGTTTTTTTTTAAATTTGAAAACAACAAATATGAGATTAAGCTTGACTACAACAAATGTAAATTATACTTTTAAGAAAATGTGAGATCCGTCGCGAAACCAAAAGTTCAAATAGTTTAGGAATTGCACTTAACTTTGCAATACACCTATAATTATCTACAAAACACCTGTTTCCGGGTTTATGAAGGGGGATGACAAAACTGGATCTCCAAAAAGAAGGGAAATAACCTTTAATTAAGGAATTGTTAAATATTTTAGTTAGCGGCAAATAAAGTTCGATAGCACAAGATTTTAGAATATATGTGGGAATACCATAATCCAGAGAAAACTTCCTCCTCTGTTAATACAATCTGTGGAAAAGGATTTAGTTTAGCAATATAGTTATAATAACCATTAAAGGTATCCGTAGTATACGAAGATTGAAAGAAATCAGCAAAAATATTAGCGATTACAACATTGTCCGAAGATTCCATACAACCGAGTTTCATGCAACCGAGTTTCATGCCTTTACATTCGCCCAAAAACTTGTAAAAACATTATGCTTTCGATTTCTTGACGTGGACCCATCCAGAAACATCCACCTTTATGTTTTTTTTTTCATTCCACCTCCAAGTAGCAGAAACATACACGTTTAATGTCATTTTGGGATTCACAGCAACAAATGTGAAACATCCAACTATATCCTTTTCAAATCCAACAAAAATAATAATAAATAATGGTTTTAGACCCAAGTATGTTTGGACGAAATCCGTTTCAGACAATTTGGAGTTGATTCAGCAATGTCTGTCCGCCAGTCTGGCTGGCTGGAACGCACGATAACTCTCGAACGGATCAACTGATTCGGTCCAAGATATTCGTAATATTTTGCCCAAACTTAGTTTAAGTTCGGTGATGGGTTACATCGGTCCACTTCTTCAGATACCTCCCACACCTCCCTCCTGAGAAAGTAGCTTTAGAGGTGCAAAAAACTCCTGTGACATCGTGTGTAATGGTTGGAGCGCAAGTTAACTCTCGAACGGATCTGCCGATTCGGTCCAAAATTTGACCTTCGTAATATTTTGACCGAACTAAGTATAAGTTCGAAAATAAGTCATATCAGTCAACTTCTTCAGGTACCTTCCCCACAAAAGTTCAGAAATGTTCGAAAAAATTGTGCGCACGATAACTCTTGAAGGGACCGATTTGGTCCATACTTTACACATCCTAATATATCTAACAGATATAGATCAGGTTCGAATATGAACCATATTTGTCCACTCCTTCGGGTACCTCCAACACAAAACTATACAACACTATTCCCGACCTATACAATCTTAACCAATTCACCAATTCTTCATTTCTCTGCGGGATAATTGATTTTCATTTATATACAGCATCATAATTTGTATTCGATTTGCAAATTGTTTTAACATTGGAGTAGCTACGATGTAATGAAGAACTTTCTAAAAAAAAAACGCAAGAGCAAACCGTAATCAAAGTAATTAGATCTCCATTTACATACATACCACATCATATATCTGTTAATTATTATCAACATTAAATTTTTATATTGTATTATTAATTTGTATTCAATTTACAAGTTGCTTTAACATTGGAGTAGCTATGATGTAATGAAGAATTTTTTCCAGCTTTAACGAGTTTTTATCTCTGCGCGAAAACTGATTATCATTTGCATACCACACCATACATCTCCTAATGATCATTTCATAACTTAACTCATAACTTATACGATATATTTATTATTAATCTGTTGCTTTAAAATTGGAGTAGCCATGACGTAATGAAGAATTTTCTAAAAAAATGAAAGAATATAATTGTAACCAAAATAATTAGATCTCTAATTTCTAGATTTAAGATGAATTATATATATGAAATTGTTTTTAGAGTAGCTATGATATTTAGGTGGATTCTTTGTAATTATATAAATTGGCCTCAAAATTGGCTTCAATTGCAAAGCAAATCTATATATATAAAAAAGGATGATGTTAGTTACTACGCTTATAACTCAAGAACGGCTGAACAGATTTTGACAATTCGCACCAATTCGGAATGGTCTCATGGCAGAAAAGGATAAAACCTAAAAAATCGCGAAAATTTTGCAAAAAAATGTTTGACACATTTCTATGTAGCTTCGTGTTAGGAGTATACCGTGACACTTTTTTTACAGGTTTTGGTGAAATTGTATATGCACCAACTGTCAGGGTCCATTGTACTACTCTGTTTTGTCAATTTTTAAAAGTGGTATAGACATTTTTTATTAACAATCAAATCGATTTTCATTTATTTTTAAGCGTCTTTTTAGAAAATTAACAGCGAAAACTTTGTTAAAAAGAGGGAGTTTAGTTTAGAGTTTGTAAAGATTATTAGTGGCTTCGGTCAGATTCCGATTAAAAAGATGAAAATGAAAACGCTGGAAATGGTTTCCACAGTTTTGGGGAAAAAAGTACAAAATCCACAAAATTGGTGGGTTATTAGAAAAATCTAGAGCTCAGAGGTAATTTAATTGGAAATGAGGTTGTGGCATATATGGTATAATGGGGAGGGTGTGCCACGTTTTTGTTCAAAATGTTCCAATATCAACACCGTTAAAGTTTTTTTCAAATATTATTTTTGGAAAAAATATAAGCATATCTTGGCTATAAGTTTTGATATATAAATGTTTATAATTTTGTTTTTAAAATATATTTTTTGAGAATTTACAAAATGTCTAAATATTGGGCAATCCGCCCCACCCCACCCAAGGGGCAGCTTTGTCACCGACGTGGATACCTACGCCAAGGGACTCTAAATATTCATTTACCATACTACTTCCTTAAATATCAAAATTTTACAATAAAGGGACGTTTTATCTATTGAAAAATCAAAAATTATACTAAAATTGAAGACAAGAAACAGATCCTAGAATTCAATTGAAGTTGGTATGTTGAATTTCGATACAAAAGATATAATATTACGTCAATACGACAAATTTCTCACATTAACCCACCCCACCCCATCCTGGCATAGGCGCCCCAACCTGTTTCGTAATATGAATAATATTGGCATTTATAATTATTTTTTTATACAAATTAATTGGATTTCTATTCTGTAGGAATTGTCTTTTAACGGTATAAAATGTATTTTGGATATCACCAAAGGCAAACCAGATGTAGCAAAATATACCTACCATGAACTTTTTTCGCAATACCCTGAAAAACACAATACTGCTTGCATCCTCAATCATATATTTGATACAAATGCCAGCTTTTGGGATATGATAGATCATCGCTAAACTCACAATTTTCCTTTTAACGGTATTTTTGTAGCATTTGTAGTTTTCAAGAAAATCTGCGGTGGCACAGCCGCCCCATAATACCATACATATGTATACTTTTGAACCGTAAGTAAAAACATCTTCGAAAGATGAACTTCCGATTTATGTCGTATAAAATTTGAGCAGTACCAGGTATATATTGATACCCCCACTGAAAATCAGTTTAGTTCCCGCAGAGCTGGAACGCAATTGCTAATGGTCAAATACATACGTATGTATGTATATCGAAAAAGTATGATATTCAAATTGGAAAGAAACAAGTAAGAAAGTATCAGTCAGCTGTATCCTCAGCCTTTGACCAAAAACAAGAAATAAGCAAACACAAGTTTAAACAGCGAGTTTAAACCAAGTTTGGAAAAAATTGTTGAAAAATTTGAGAGTTATCCTTCATACTAGCAGTTTATAGACATTTTTTATTAACAATCAAATCGATTTTCATTTATTTTTAAGCGTCTTTTTAGAAAATTAACAGCGAAAACTTTGTTAAAAAGAGGGAGTTTAGTTTAGAGTTTGTAAAGATTATTAGTGGCTTCGGTCAGATTCCGATTAAAAAGATGAAAATGAAAACGCTGGAAATGGTTTCCACAGTTTTGGGGAAAAAAGTACAAAATCCACAAAATTGGTGGGTTATTAGAAAAATCTAGAGCTCAGAGGTAATTTAATTGGAAATGAGGTTGTGGCATATATGGTATAATGGGGAGGGTGTGCCACGTTTTTGTTCAAAATGTTCCAATATCAACACCGTTAAAGTTTTTTTCAAATATTATTTTTAGAAAAAATATAAGCATATCTTGGCTATAAGTTTTGATATATAAATGTTTATAATTTTGTTTTTAAAATATATTTTTTGAGAATTTACAAAATGTCTAAATATTGGGCAATCCGCCCCACCCCACCCAAGGGGCAGCTTTGTCACCGACGTGGATACCTACGCCAAGGGACTCTAAATATTCATTTACCATACTACTTCCTTAAATATCAAAATTTTACAATAAAGGGACGTTTTATCTATTGAAAAATCAAAAATTATACTAAAATTGAAGACAAGAAACAGATCCTAGAATTCAATTGAAGTTGGTATGTTGAATTTCGATACAAAAGATATAATATTACGTCAATACGACAAATTTCTCACATTAACCCACCCCACCCCATCCTGGCATAGGCGCCCCAACCTGTTTCGTAATATGAATAATCTTGGCATTTATAATTATTTTTTTATACAAATTAATTGGATTTCTATTCTGTAGGAATT
Source organism: Musca autumnalis (assembly GCF_047663935.1). NCBI lineage: Eukaryota > Metazoa > Arthropoda > Insecta > Diptera > Muscidae > Musca > Musca autumnalis. Next base: position 130,033,914 of record NW_027412088.1, on the reverse strand, counting down.
GTCTTTTAACGGTATAAAATGTATTTTGGATATCACCAAAGGCAAACCAGATGTAACAAAATATACCTACCATGAACTTTTTTCGCAATACCCTGAAAAACACAATACTGCTTGCATCCTCAATCATATATTTGATACAAATGCCAGCTTTTGGGATATGATAGATCATCGCTAAACTCACAATTTTCCTTTTAACGGTATTTTTGTAGCATTTGTAGTTTTCAAGAAAATCTGCGGTGGCACAGCCGCCCCATAATACCATACATATGTATACTTTTGAACCGTAAGTAAAAACATCTTCGAAAGATGAACTTCCGATTTATGTCGTATAAAATTTGAGCAGTACCAGGTATATATTGATACCCCCACTGAAAATCAGTTTAGTTCCCGCAGAGCTGGAACGCAATTGCTAATGGTCAAATACATACGTATGTATGTATATCGAAAAAGTATGATATTCAAATTGGAAAGAAACAAGTAAGAAAGTATCAGTCAGCTGTATCCTCAGCCTTTGACCAAAAACAAGAAATAAGCAAACACAAGTTTAAACAGCGAGTTTAAACCAAGTTTGGAAAAAATTGTTGAAAAATTTGAGAGTTATCCTTCATACTAGCAGTTTATGCATGTGCCGGCAGGGTGTCATGGACTTACTCCGGAAAATAATTGTACCGTTGTAATAGGAATCGTGAAAACAACCTTCTGCAAAAAAAATCAAATAGATCCGAGACGAGTCCTCAAAGTCCACTTTTCCCAAATTTTGTGTGGGAGGTACCCGAAGGACTGGACTGGGTGAAATAATACGATATGCAAAGTTTGGACCAATCAGAAACTCTCTGCGAGAGTTATCTTCAGGATTTGGCAGTTTAGATGATGCCGTCAGGGTTTCTTGGAGTTTTTAGGCCAGTATCTCAGGAAGTATGGACTGCTGAAAAAAATATCAAAACTATCTGAGAGAAGCTCCTAAACTTCATTTATGGTGTGTGGTAGGTACACGAAGGAGTAGATTGATATGGTCCATATTCAAACCCGATCTATATCCGGAAGGAGTAATCCGATTTGCAAAGTTTGGACCAAATCGATTGCGCCCTTTTGTGGGGGAGGTACCCGAAGGAATGGACCAATATGGATCAACTAAGTTTGGGCAAGGTTTTTCGAAGTTCAAAATTCGGTTCGGTTGATCCGTTCGAGAGTTATCGTGCACACCAGCCAGACACTCCAGCCAGTAGGAGGTACTGATAAGAAGAAAACCATTGATTATGAAACGAATGGGGGCGTTACGATACTACTTTGTTTCAAATGTGCGTCGCAAAATATGTTATTTGCTTAATAAATACATTTTAGTCCCGATTTACAGTTGCCCAATTGTCAGTTTATGGGACAGAGATTCGAGGAAAATAGAAACACTTTGCCTCTCAGTAGCCTCTTTCTTCGATAAACTGACAATTATAGAAAGTACAATTGTCTAATGGGCATCTGCGTCAAAGATCGTCCTAAATAGTTCAAAACAAAGAAATATTTGCAATTGAACTCGACAACAAAGCCATCGACTTCAGTAATAATTCTAACAGACCGCGAGACGAAGTTCGCCGGGTCCCCTAGTAAAAAAATAAAAAAAAAAAATAAATAAAAAATTTCGGATAAGTTCACTTTAAAACCTGCTCTCGAACACTTTGATATTTTTTGAAGCAACTTGCATTCGCTGCCTCAATTACGATGGTAACATTTTTTTTAGGGGCAAGTCCATACTTCTTGAGAAAACAGCCCGAAAGTTGTAAAAACCTCTATGGCACCATACGTAGTGGCTGAAAAGCACGATAACTCTCGAATTGATCAACCGATTTGGTCTAAAATTTGGCCTTCGTCATATTTTGTCCAAATTTAGTTTTTAGTTCGAAGATGGGCAATTCCCGTCCACAACTTCCAGTACTTCCCACCAATATTTAAAAAATGTCACTAAAATTGTACGCACCATATCTCTTGAACGTGGCAACCAATTTGGTCCACACTTTTGATCTCCTAATTGTCCAAATTTCGTTTAACTTCCAAAATGACTCATATCGGTCCATTAGGATACCTCCGCCACAAAAGTTCAACATTTGGGATCCTTGGGAAATGTATACTGATGCTGTTCGTTGTGGTCCTGTTTACAGCCATATTATGATTTCCGTGGTCAAGTCCATAACTGGTCCAAAAGTTGCACGATGGCCCACTGAATGACTGGTGGGCGCGATATTTATCGGAAAAATATGACTCCCAAAATAAGAATCATTTCTGCCTCTTATGTGACGAGGCCCTTAGTGTTGCTACAACTATAATTCCCTTTCCAATGCACAAATATAAAACATACTGCAACACAGTGCATACATATTTATTGATATCGTTGGGAATACCTGGCCGTCTACATTGTGTTTCTCCTACTCCATGGATGCACCGCTTTTTGCTGGGATTTGATACCTTTAAAATAAAGAAATAATCACCACAAACTACAAAATAAGTTATTTTACTTACATGATTGCTTTCCATAATTTATTTAATATTTTTCCCTTTTTTATATCTATTTATTTTAATAGCCAAACGTTTGTTTATGTTTTTTTGCCAAGAAGCCCGCCACAAAACATTCGAATTTAAATCAGCTGATCAAACTTGCAAATTCTTACAAGAAAAATTTTCCTTGCAAAAACTTGTAACCAAAACTCTCCAATATTCTCTCACAATTGTCTCCAAATTCTCTCTCTTTTACTTTGCAAGTTTGTTATCGAGCAGCATTTTGCAAAAGCTTGTTCAAATTTGCAAAAACTTTTGGGTTATCGTACAGACCTATAGTAACAAAAATGAGAAATGCCGTGGACGATCTACCTGTAGCACTAAATGGGTGTTTACACTATCCATCAATGTCATATGAGCTGTCACTTCTTTTATCCATTCGACATCCTTTATGTTTGTCAAAGTCCATACCACTTTTAGTTTTTGCGTCCACACTAGCATACAATTTCATATGACCACAAAATATAAATCACGCAAATAACACAATTTATATTGTTAAAAACTTCAATCGCACTCACATTTTCGTTTTCTTTACCTATTCCTTCTTTTTTTGGTAAAATTGTTTTCTTCTAACAATTAATTTCTCAACTGCATACGAAAATACGTGGCCGAATAGAGCGCTCCCTAAATGAAAAATGTACATCATTTCGATAGATGAAAAATTCCATAGTGGTCACATTATTGGGCTGTTCCCGTACTTCACAAAGTGGTAAAAGTTGTAAAAGTCGTAATCGATTTTCATATAAATTTTGTGTACGGGAACGCAAAATGTGTAAAAGTGGTAAAAATTGTAAAAACTTTTTAGTTCTGGAACAGAGCTATGTGTACAACATTCACAGGTAGAAAATTTTACATCTCATACGACATTCATAGATATTGTAAACACCCCTTACGAAGGGGACGGAGAAATCATCGTTTACGTGAATAATAGCCCATTTAGAGGTAGTTTACACTATCTATCAATGTCATATGACACGAAAAAAAAAACCATTCCATATCTACCCACGGAGGCAATGTGGAGACGTAGTTTTTTACATTTTTGCTGGTGTGGGCCCACATAGTAAATGGCGTAAGGAAAATATCCAATATTGCACATATTAGCGAATATATAACGATGGAAAATTTCATGTCATATGACATTTACATGTAGTGTAAACTACCCCTTAGACTATACCCTTATACGATGGTTAAGGACATTATCTCGATTTAAGTGCTTAATCAACCCAAATCCACCCTGATTTACCATACAAAATTAAATCAACTCAAAACTTGGATTTGTTTTAAATCAAATGTTAAACCGAAACATTTTGATATACAACACTGCTTTTTGCTCCTAAAAATGCAACTATTGCAGTCTGTACCAATATTGGCAACTATGTTCAGGTGTCGTTTATTTACCAGGGTTATGACTTTATGACTTTCTTTCTCAAAAATGATTTCCTGTAGCGAGAGTGAATGAACTTTTGCCTAAAAGGTCACGCACAAACCACTTTGGCAATTTTTTTTAGAAAATCCTATGAAATGAAAAAAATTGCTCCAAAATTTTTTTCCTGTTGCATGAATAAATGACATTTTGCCTATTAATGACTAAAATAATTTTTATTCCATTTAAATATTGAAAAAGGTCCCACACAAACCACTTTCAATTTCTGCGATACATGGAATAAAGCTATATGTATATGATATAAATGATATATATGTAATAATATGACGATAAAATTGGTGAGAAGCAAAAGCTTATGTCTAGACATCGGATTTTGCATATTTGCATATTTTTTAATATTAAAGATACGAAGATTCTGATTGGACCAAAATTCGTTTCAAAGAAATCTAAATTCAATGGCAAGGTCATATTTCGTATTTATTTTGCATATTTGCATATGCACAAAATATGCAAAATATGCAAAAATATGCAAAAAATATGCAGAATATGCAAAATATGCAAACAGATTTTGGCCGAAAATCGTCAGAAATGTCGTAAAATTGTCATTGAAAGTTGAAAAAACCATCAAAAAAATACATAACAGTGTTCTAAACTAAGACTGTTGACCGTATAACGTCGATTTTTTCAGCGGATTATTATGTTATTGAGACCATTTACGACAGTGTGGTGTAGGGTGTAAAAATATGGTATCGTAACGCCATTTTCTTATTATTAAACTATGTAAAAATATAAAATTTGATAAAATATCAAACGTTTTATATAAAATTCAATATTTTCTTTTTTGTAGCATCTTTATTTAATTTGTAGCATTGGGATGGTTTTAACTCAAAGGACCAAATCGATCTCGGATTTTTTAGCCGGGGAGCCGCCTAAACCTTTTAGTATTGTTAGATTTTAAGATTGCCAAAGTTTGAGCACAATTGGAATATGTTAACATGTCCCTCGACAATATGAAAATCTCGATTTTTGGCTATTTAGCGATTTCGGCGACCCATTTCTCTGGAATGGTTAAAGCTTTTTGTCCATATTAAGCATTAAATTAAAGACCATTCTGTTCTTAACATTTCTTCTGAACAACAAAGTACGTAAGTGTTACTGAATTCGAGATAATAAACCCAATGTCCCGAAAAAGGCCTTAGGGCAAAAATGGAGTCTATTAAAAAAACAACTTTTTTCTTCCTATATTATCAAATTTTTGCGAATGAAAACGAATATATTTTACTTTAATGTTGCCTATTAGGGCGAAGATCTATTTGAATATTAATTTTAATTCATTTCTCGTTGGAGTCGAGCTTAATGACCGATGATGTATGCAAGTGAAAAAGGAAAGCCGAAGATTCGAACCCTCACAACCACCATTATGTGACATGGTTCGCCTTCTGTAGAGACTCATCAGACATATCGGCCGTGGAATGGCATCGCTATCCATCAAACATTTCCTTTTTCAAATGCAATTTTGTTTTTACAAAGATGGACATTTGTACATTCAATGAAAAATGCTTACATTTTGTTCATACATATTTTAACTTACTTATGCCCGTAATTTCAACGTCTGGGTATACGGGTTCGCAGCTACCTATTAGTTATCTTTGCCTACGCGTTTGAATTAAATTTTGAAATGATCTGGTAATATTGGTGATTTTCATTCATGATTTCGCAAAATCATTGCCACATAGAAGTGTTTTACAACTTTTAACACATTGGCAACGATTAACCAGGTAAAATCCTTGGTGTAAGTAACACGGCCGTTTTTGACTCGGTAACTTTACCTATGCGTTGAAATTATAAAATGTTGCTTACACTGTAGATATCTGTGAACTCATAGATAGCTACGTGTTGAAATTACGGACATTAAGGGACTGACATAATGTGGTTTTGGAGTCATCTGGGTACAGATGACAACTTGGTGATGAACTCGACTCCTTACTATGTCGCTCACAATTCTCAATTCATTTATCAACCTTTACCCCTCCTGGTAATTGATGTTCTGTGGTCAAGTAGCATTATCTCTTTCAATAAATTCGGAGTTAAAGTTTAATCTCTTGAACAACAATTAAGTCTCACTTGTAATTATGCCTGGTAAACCTTTTTCTGGGAATTTCGGCAGTTGTTTCGGTAGAAATGTCTATCTTTGCTTTGTTAAGAATTTTGTCGTCTTTTGGATTTTTACGGTGTTTTGCACTATCAGATGAAACAATGCCAGACCAATAAGTTCAGGACTAAGGTACCACATATTATTTTTCATTTTGTTATTTCCTTTATAGGATATTTGTTTGTGAATGCCTTTCGTATTAAGTAAATCTTCAATGCGGTTTAGGTCTTGTTTTGGACTAAAAAATATTTCTGAATATCGTTTTCACTATTTTTTGTATTAAACTCAATCTATTGTCTCTATTTCTTTTTAACCTATTGATAATTTTTATCCAATATATCCTATATTATATCAATATAAACATTATCTTGGTTATTATACGTTTTGAAAAATCAATAGCCCAAACTCTCACTTATAACACTCAGTTGTTGTCGTGTGGGATACCAAATAAATAAAATAGAAAAAACATTCTGGGGGCGTCCAGTCTCGAACGATATAAACGCAAGCTGCTTCTACGGCCTCTTGTTCTTGGGAAGTGGGCTGGGCAGTAGTTTTAAAACACTCTCGCCTACTTCGAACTTGCATTTGTCGATCGCAGACTATTCTTATAGAAATCGCTTAAATATGTTTGGTTGATGTCCAAAATTGCTGTCAAAAATCCCTCTCAATAATTTTCTAACAAGTTTGTACGGTGGTACAGAACCTCTCGACCTAATATCTGCTCGAGCTGGTGAGACCCCATTTTTCTAGGCATTTGTACACTGCTAGTTCTTGTTTCTCCCATAAGCTACTGTCAGTTTCAGGAACACCTAGGAGTTTTTCTTTACCCCCATGTGATACCAGAACAGCAACCGGTTTTTTCTTCCCTGTTTTGAGAATATCTGGTAATAGTTTTCTATGCCAGTGCACACAAAAAGCCTCGTTCCTAGAAGCTGTTGCGTTTATTTTTCACGGTTTATTCTCCGCTGTTCACGGATAAAGCTTCTAGAGATCTTATATATGTAGGGATCCTCTCCGATAGCTTCTACTGTAGCCATAATGATACTAGTAACGTTCCTAAATACTTTACAGGGGTCCAGTACTAATGACAATTGCATAGTTACGATTTTCTGGAAGCCACGCTTGATTGTTTTCGGGACAGATGGTTCTTCAGATTCTACGAAACGTTTAGCATCAATACAAGACCTAGACCTCATTGAAAATGTATTGAAATATGAAAACATTGACACGCAAATTTCAGAAAAAGGAAATAACAACATAATTAATAATCTGTGGTATCTTAGTCCTGAACTTGCTGACTTGGCATGTTTGATCCAACGGTGCAAAACGCCGTAAAGAGACAAAAGGCGACAAAAATCTTAACAAAGCAAAGATTAAAATTTATTCAGAAATATTCGATCCAAACTTCCCAAAGAACAACTGCCGAAAATCCTAGAAAAAGGTCTGGCATAATTCTTGTTGTTCAAGAGATTAAACATTAACTCCGAATTTCCAGGAGGCGCAAAGGATGGTAAAAAACTTCAAAGTTGCGAACTACATAGCAGAGGGTTCTTCAAGTAGTCAGCTGTACCCAGATAGCTCCAAAACCACATGGTGTCTGACTCTCGAATAAATTTAATTTAGAACAAAATGTAAAAGACATTTGTTTTCATTCCAAAAATTTATAAAAATGAAGAAAATGTTTTTTTTAATAGTCTCCATTTTCGCCCAAAGGCCTACCTAGTCACGTTTTTCGGGACATTTGCTTTATTATCTCGAATTCTGTAATATCTATTTAGTATTAGATTTATTATATATACTTATATTTTGTTGTTCAGCAAGAAATGTTAAGAACAGAATTGCCTTTAATTTAATGCTTAATATGGACAAAAAGCTTTAACCATTCCAGAGAAATGGGTCGCCGAAATCGCTAAATATCCAAAAAATCGAGATTTTCATAATGTCGAGGTCCCAGTGGCACATGTTAATATATTCCAATTGTGCTCAAACTTTGACAGTCTTAAAATCTGACCAAACTAAAAACTTTATGAGGTTGCCGCCTTAACAAATCCGACATCGATTTGTTCCCTTTGAACAATATCCAGCCCAACGCTAAAAATTATAACAAAGAAAATATTGAATTTTACATAGAACGTTTGATATTTTATCAAATTTTATATTTTTGCATAGTTTAATAATAAAAAAAATTGTATTACAATACCTTTCTACTTTTATACCCTACACCACACTGTCGTAAGAGGTCTCGATAACACAATAAGCTGCTAAATAATCGACGTTAAACGGCCAACTATCTTAATTTAGAACACTTTGAAGATTTTTGACGACTTTCCTAACATTAATTGACAATTTTACGACTTTTATGACGATTTTCGGCCAAAAACTGTTTGCATATTTTGCATATTTTTTGCATATTCTGAATATTTTTTGCATATTTTGCATATTTTTTGCATATCTTGCATATTTTTGCATATTTTGCATGTTTTTGATATGACCCCAAATATCGAAAAATTGACCCTTAAAACGCCTAGATCCAAAATTTGAGTCCAATCGGATGAGAAATAAAAAACATGCAAAAATCCGATGTCTACTTATGTCATTCTGGATATGTCATGTGGCTTTAACGATTGTTTTGAGTTATTTATGTGCTTAAAGTGAATCAAAAATTTTTTCCAAAAAGCTCATCTATAAAAACTTTAAAAGCTTTTTGTGAGTGAGCTTTTTTCATCTCATCCAAATATGACAAAGGGATATGAGGTTGTAAACAAGTCATAACCCTATTATTTACATTTTTCAAATAACTGTAAGTAAACACAAACACACAAAAACAAACAGAAGCGGAAAAATAGAAAAAATATTAAATAAAAATAAAATGGATGTAGCTTTAATTTAATATAAATTGTAAACATATTTAATAGCAATTTGTCAGATTATTTTTTGCAGTATTCCATTCGATTTTTAATTTTCAAGCAATTCTTTTTGCAAATTCGCGTATGCATACGTAAACAAAGATCAGCTGACTGGCATCTTATATCATTTTAGACTAGTCTTAACAACTAGGATTTGAAAGTTGTATTTAGAAATCGAGTCGATTTAAAATGACTAGTCTAAACGGGCTATAAAACCCGGCAATAAAGTGAAATATTAATACAAGTATTAAGAATTTTCACTAATTTTAGTCCAAATATTTCTTGGAGATTTCTTCTGGGAAAAAAGGAATATATTTGAGTCGCCGATCTTTTTTTAGGGGTCTAGCCGCCGCCGATTACATCGGCTCAAATCGGCTAAAAAACGCCGCTTTCAATTCGAACAGAAGTCAGTATTGAGAAGTATTTAATAAAAATGTGAAAAAGTATGAAATACTGTTGCGGAATTAGGTTAATCTCCGTGTATACGTTCGTTTTAGATTACGTTTCTACAATGCTTTATTTACTTTATTACACTTTTTCGTAACCGACTTTAATTACTAAGCACATAGCTTGTATCTAGTTAGCACGCAGTACTTCTTTAACCGATCTGCTCAGTTCAACGCTTAAAACACAACTAACTCAATGTTGCCGTTCCAAACTGTATTTATTCCCAAACGAGTATTCAACGAGTAATTATCATGCCCTTTCCGTGGTAAGGTGGCTATGCCACGGTAGACCTCAGCTCCTCCATAACTCAATATACCATGGACATTCGAACTAATAATAAAAAAACCCAAAACCCTCTAAGTGAACCTTCGACTGATGTAGGTGTGGATGTCTTGGCACCCTCAGTCTTTTCACTCGCAAGTGCAACCTCCTCTTTATCCCTGACAATCACAACCTCCTCTTTATCCCTGACAATCACAAATAAGGACATTGACAACGATTCCCAAAATATTACTGCCAGCAGCTCAAACTCTGCTACAAAGCGGACTGAAAATATGGGGAAAGCGTCCTCTTGACACTCAAGCAGGAAAGCGTCCCGGATGAAATGTGGGAAAATTATCGCTGACTGAGGAGAAGGAAGATATGGACGCGACAGTGATCCATGTCCCTACCTCTAGTCTAGCTAATGATCCCCCATCCGATGATGTTTTGGTGTCGGACAATCCCGACAAGCCTCTGCTTCTAAGGCAAAAAGCAGTAGAGGAGGAGAGTGGCGCGAGCGAAGAACCTATCGATAAGATGGATGATTCGCTGAATCCACAGACCTCCAACTCAACCAAAGCCAAGGAAGCAAGAGACAAAAATTCATACCGAAGGGCAAATAACTATTGCAATCGGTATGCCAATAAAGACCCTAACACCATCATCGTAAGAAAATTTCAAATAACAGGTTCTAACCTCAAGTTCGTGAGGAGATTTGAAAGTGAATATCCTCACGTAACAAAGAGGGAAGTGCGTATCAGTGAAATCCCTACGTCAAGAGCGGGAGTAACCCCCATCGAAACCTCCAAAGGAGGAGGAGACTTCAGCTCTGATAAGGACACCCCCTGTTCCAATGCGGCAACGTCGCAGCCCTCAAAGAAAGCTAAAAATAAGAAGCCAAAAAGGAAGAAGAAGGTATCCAAATCCTCTGGGACTGATTCTGTAGCTGGCCCAACTGCTAAACCCCAACAAAGGGTTATAGAGGTGAGTCAGCTGATGAAAAAGAAGATACCATCCGACACAAGTGGGAACACGAGCGGGCGGAACAGTGATGGGTCTGTGATGGCAGACTCCCTGCTCGTCCACAAAGGCGAGTAAGGACAACGCGGAAACTAGTGTTTTGCAGAATCCAAGCTCGTCTGTGAAGGCGAGTAAGGAAAATGCAGGACCTAGCGGTCTGCAGATTCCCTGCTCGTCCACGAAGGTGAGTAAGGACAACGCGAAGCCTACTGCTCTGCAGACTCCTTGCTCGTCAGACCCGAAGCAGGATGACATCGCTGCTCGACGGATTGTTCCGGGTGAGATCCGGCTGGCAATCAGACAGGGCTGACCCCAATGGGCGTATCAGCGACTGTCATTGGTTGCTAGTTGAGGGTCGTCTTCGGGACATCCTCATCTCGGACGTGGTTGAACAGACCAATGTGCGGCTAGGCCAGTCTGCCCTTTACAAGGGAGTCAAGGTAATTCGCTGTGAAAACAAGGAATCGGCAAATTTCCTTGTTAAAACAGTTAATGACATTGGCTCTCTTTGGGAAGGTAGCAATCTGGCGGTTGTACCTCTGTCTGAGATACCATGTGGGATGATAACCTCAGTATGGGTCCCTCCTCCTCCAATGGAGCTAGGACGAATACTGAAGTTGGTTGAGAAGCAGAACGTCGGTCTTCAGATGGGAAATTGGAGGATTCTCGGTTCCTTTAAGAAAAACGACGAACTGGTCATCAAATTCGCCACTGAAAAGTCCGGAGGGGACTTTTTAAGGAGTCGAGGAGGAGTGCTGAACTTTGGGTTAGGGCGATTATGTTTCCGAATCCAACCGAAGCACCAGTAGGTAGTAAGCGGGAAAAGCTTAGCTTTGTGCAGATAAACCTGCATCATTGCAAAGCTGCTGCTGAACTACTGAAAACCCTCTCGACTCAAGATATCGATATCACCCTAGTCCAGGAACCTTATTTATACAAAAATAAGGTGAGTGGGGTTAGCGGCAAGAACTATTCTGTTTTCACCGCCTCGAATGGGAACAAGGTGATAACACGTATAGTTGCTCAAAAGAATCTTAACCTAATCCTTCTGTCCAATTACAGTAGAGGTGATATAACCACGGTACGGATGGAAGAAGGTTGGAGCAATCCCTTAGTTTTGTCTTCGATTTACCTGCCTTAAGCGGGGTACACATGATCAGTTTTGACTGTCAGTTTTGCTCAAATAATCGGTTGCTTCCCAGTGTGGCCGTTCATTTTTGTCAGTCATCAGGCAACCACAAAATATTTTGTGGTTGCTGGACAGTTTGACATTTATCGATATATCCGAAAAATCGACAGTCAAAACTGATCGTGTGTACCCCACTTTATGAAGACCCCGAATCACCAGGCAAGGTCACTCAGGATCTAGTGGATGAACTAGGGAGCATAGACTTGGTCGTCCTTGGATGTGATGCCAATGCCCACCACTTCCACTGGGGAAGCAGTGACACAAACGCCAGAGGTGAGTACAGTTTCAATATTATTTTAAACAAGTAAGAACGGCGTTAAGTTCGGCCGGGCCGTACTTGTTATGCCCTCCACCACGTGTTGTACTGAAGTAAAATGGAACAATTATGGCCTGTTTCACTAAGACGATTCGAATAAATTCGTTCGAACTACTACCAAACTTCCGTTTTTTGAAAAATATTTGGATTGTTTTTATTTTCAATCAAACAAACATTTCCTACAACACCAACAGTTTGGTAGTAATTCGAACGAATTTGAATTCGAATTGTCTTAAAGAAACAGACCATTAGTTTCCTTTCGTTTATAAAGAAGACAAATACCAATATTTATGTAAGATAATACCAAAACTCAACAGCTTCTATGCTTATATGGGGCATATAGGAAGACTAATAATACTAATAATTCTTTTCTGGAATATTTTATAACCCATAGAAGACTAAATAACAAATTACAGTCATTTTGGTGGGATATTGACGCCACAACCTTCAGAATTACGAAAATTGGGAGGTACCGTTGTATGGGGGCTATATGAAGGCAAAATTAGAAGGGAAAACTCAAATACCCCAAACGAAGACTAAATACAAAATTTCAGCCATTTCGAAGGAATATTGAAGCCTCAACCTTCAAAATACGAAAATCGGGATTTACTGTTCAATGGGGGCTATATTAAAGCGTGGACCTGCACCGAAAAGTTTCTGGAGGAAAGTTTAATACCACCAACGAAGACTAAATACCAAATTTCAGTCATTTCCGAGGAAATGGAGGCCACAACCTCCAAAATACCAAAAATCGGGATCTTTCGTTCTATGGGGGCTATATTATGGCTTGGACCTGTACCGACAAATTTTTGGGGGAAAGTTTTATACCCCAAACGAAGACTAAATACCAAACTTCAGCCATTTCCGTGTGATAATGAAGCTAAAACCTTCAAAATACTGGATATCGGGAGGTACGGTTCCAAGGGCGTAGCCAGGATCTAATCTAGGGGGGGGGGGGGGGTCAACTTAATTTTTTTGGTGATGTGTATACTTTTTACATACAAAATTTTAAAACCTTTATTTAGGTACTTACCTAATGAAAAACAAGTAAAAAACTTACATCATGAAATATTCTGAACTAGTATGGAATAATTAGTTTTCTTTCCGTTACGGCAGTAACATTGCAAACAATTTTAGGTGAATTTTCTTGACTACGCAGTGGTGGTTAGGTTTGGTGGATTTCGTGTGTCCAGAATTTATATTCTTTATGACAAGAGCTACAACTTTGCCTCCATGAACAAATTAAAATTCTTCGCGGTTTAGGAGATATGCGCCTTCCAGAATGCTCACTTTTGACTTAATTTTTCAAGGATATTTTTGATGTCCTTTTTATCCTGGAATGCATTAATTTATATTTATTATATAAAGCCTATACTCTCCTCTTTAATATGACACCAATACCAGCATCGTACGACGAGTACAAGTATTTAAAATATTTTTTTGAAAAGTGTTGAACTTTGAAAATTTGTTCACCTCTAAAAGGTCAAATCGATGAGAAAACGAAAAAATAAAAATGTCCGGTTCAAGTGTAATTTTGGCTGTCGGACAGTGTTATCGATCACACCATTTTAGAGAATATATTCCGAAACAAGCGAAATATACAACTAATGACATTGGAAGCACATCCTCTTGTTGTTCAAGCATTCTTAACAGATCACGGTGCGCCTTAACTAACTTTAAATGAAAGGTACTTAAACCTGGGTGCCACCGTGGTGCAATGGTATGCACACCCGCCTTGCACACTAAAGGTCGTGGGTTCGATTCCCCGGCCAGGCAACATCAAAAATTTCAGCGGTGGCAAAATACCCCTCAGTAATGTTGGCGACATTTCCTGAGTATTTCAGCCATGTAAGACTTCTCTACAAGTGGTGTCTTAGGACACGCCGTTCGGACTCGGCAATAAACAGTAGGTCCCATATCATTGACCCAAAATGAATCGGGGTGCACTCATTGGTATGAGAGAAGTCTCCCTTGTCCCGTATGGGATGTTTGTGGAACAATTATATATTATTACTTAAACCTGGGAAACTACAATGTTCATAGATGAGAAAAATAAAAAAAAAACGCCAGGAGTTCAAAGTTCACAATTTTAGGTTTATCTTACGTTTTCAGGATTTTGCTTGGAAGCGGCAAATCCTATCCAAATGGGACTAAAGAAAATTTTATAGAGGACTTTCACTGCTACAACATTTTTTTTAATGCCATTTCGATAGGACTTTCTGCGTCCAAACAAAATCCAGAAAACCTAAGATAAACCTAAAACTGTGAACTTTGACCGCGATTTTTTCTTGTTTTTGGATTTTTCTCATCTATGAACATTGCTGTTTTTGAATCCGCAAAAACTTCCCAGGTGTAAGCGGTTTTCATTCAAAGTTAGTTAGGGGGCACCGTACTTGACATTGTTTTATATGGAGGCGATACAATCAGTGCATTGACCGAATTTGCATTTCTGTATATCAAAATTTTTACTGCTACAGCATTTTCTTTAGTCCGTTTACGATAGGACTTAGGCTTTGACCTCGATTTATTTGAAAATCCTTCTGGCGAATTTTTTTGTTTTTTTATTTTTCTCGTCATGAACATTGTAGTTTCAAAAAACTTCAAAAACGCAAAAACTTTCCAGGTATAAATACCTTTCATTTAAAATTAGTTAAAGCGCACCGTGAGATGATTTTAGTTATTTTCAAGATATTATCTACATCTATATTTGCTTTTATTTTGAATTTAGGGTTAAGGTATTTGGAAGTTATTACCTACATTTACTGCACATATTTGCTGAAATTTGGCATTCTAAGTTCAAGGTGATCAAAACATATATCCACCGAATTTTAGACAATGGCCCCCTCAAAATTGCGAACATAGGTCCACGTTTTGGTATGGCATTTTTATACCCTCAGCTTTTAGGCAAACGAGGTTATATACACTTTCATACGATCAAAATGTGCTTTATCGACATACATATTTTAATACCGAATTAAGTTTGGACGAAATCTGTTTCAGACAATTTGGAGTCGTTTTAGCCATGTACTTCCGTTTGGCTGGCTGGACGCACAACAACTCTCGAATGGATCAACCGATTCGGTCAAAAATTTTCCCTTCGTAATATTTTGTCCAAACTTAGTTCAACTTCGCAGATAAACCATATCGCTTAGAAGACTCGCACCTCAACTCTGGTCCATGCTTTGCACATCGTAATATTTTGACGATACATAGATTGTCCAAACATACTTTAAAGAATATCACCTAAGCGTTCTTGAATAAAACCGTTTTCAATTAATAAACCAAAATATTTATTTAAATGTGGTACAACACATTTTGACATCACAAATAATTAAGAGGTGGACCAACATGGTCCTCTTCGAACATAAACTAAGTTTGGAACGATATAATAAAACTTCTATACCAAATTATAAAGCTCTATCTTAAAAATTTAAAGCTGTATCTTGGTTTCGACAGACTGACTGACATGACTATATGTATACTATGTATACTTTATAGGGTTGCAAATAAGGATTTCAAGGCGTTACAAACGGAAAACCAAACTTAATATACCCTCCACACTATGGTGACGGGTATAAAACTTGCATATCTCATCTATTTTTCAACCGAATTCATTGGCTTTTCTAATTTTTGACAGCTTACTTACAAATAATAAATTAAATATTGTAAAAGAAGAAATAAATTATACTGTTTGGTATCTTCTAAGCAGCCTTGTCCTGTTTTTAATGCTTTTTTACACTTCAACCGCTATAACATATCCATTTTTAACCGCTTTTAAAAAAACTATAGCTTATTCGAAAGTTATTAGTCGCACATTTGCCGTTATAAAATAAAAAAATAGTACATCAGAGCGCCTGCAACATTTTTTCCAACTTTGGTATCACATTATAATTTTCCAAAACTTTTTTGAAGCCTCTAGTGGGGGCAGCTGCCCCCCTGCCCATAGCTGGCTACGCCCATGTACGGTTCTATGGGGGCTATATAAAGGTGTGGACCTGTACCAACTAATGTCTGAGGGGGAAAGTTTCATACCCCAAACGAAGACTAAATACTACATTTCAGCCATTTCGGTGAAATATTGAGGCCACAACCTTTAAAATACTGGAATTCGGGAGGTACCATTCTATGGGGGCTATATAACCCACTTAGCGCCGAAATTTTTTTTTTTGCGAGAAAACTTAAAATTGTTTATGGAAATAATATTTTTGAGACTTTTTAAACATTTTTTAAGAAAATTTTTTTTCTCTAAAACGTATAGTTTTCCTGCAATCGGGCCTTCTTTTAAAAGTACCAAAAACTTTGGAGGGTAATATAGGTGTATCCTTATATGCCAGTCCCTTGGTTTTTGATTGAGAACATACTCTTACTATATTCCTAACAAATCCCTGACTTTATATGAATCTAACAGTTATGATTAAATTTTTATCGCATATTTCAATTTTTCATCAAAAGTCGAAAATTACAAAAAAGTCGATTTTTTGAATAGCTTGGGTTTTAGGCCAATTGCGTGGAAATGTATAGGTCAAATGAAGCTTTATGTGAAATGACAGATAACAGACAATGCTATAACAAAATGCAAAAAAACCCACAAAAATGTCGAAAAAACCAGAGTTTTACGTCAATTTTTGCAACCATTTTTTATGGCGTTTAAACGACCAGTGGATTTATCTGGGATAAAGGCGTGGACTTGTATCAACAAATGTCTAGGGGGAAAGTTTTATATGCCAAACGAAGACTAAATATCACATTTCAGCCATTTCGGTGTGATAATGAAGCTAAAATCTTCAAAATACTTTATAAGCGTAAAATGACAGATAGCAGACAATACTATAACAAAATGCAAAAAACCCCACAAAAATATTCGAAAAAACCAGAGTTTTACGTCAATTTTTGCAACCATTTTTTGTGGCGTTTAAACGACCAGTGGATTTATCTGGGATAAAGGCGTGGACTTGTACCAACAAATGTCTAGGGGGAAAGTTTTATATGCCAAACGAAGACTAAATATCACATTTAAACAATTTCGGTGTGGTAATGAAGCTAAAACCTTCAAAATACTGGATATCGGTTGTTGTTGTTGTTGTAACAGTGTTTTTGTTATGTTTATTTGTTCGTTCTTCTGTTCAATCTGGCTCTGGGTCTATCTCCAGTTCCAGAAAAGTGGCTGCTTCGATGGGATGTAGCCACAGATCCACTGGAGTTAGATGGGTAGGTTTGGCGGGGCAGTTAAAAAGGTGTTGTGTGTCGTGCGGGCCCATGCCGCATACTGGGCAGATGTCTTGCACGGCGCGATCGATTTCCGCCCAATAAGAATTTAGGCGACTGCAATATCCCGAGCGTAGTTGAGCCAAAACTACTCTAGTTTGTCGTGGCAGCTGACGCTCCTCAGCTGCGATAGATGGAGGATGTACTCCGAGTACTTTATTCACACTATAATTGCTTAAGGCCTTGGCAACTTCGTCCGTGTGAATGCTATTCAATCCTGCTTGATATGCTTGTTGATCTAGGGGTTCTCTCCTGTATCGTTGGACCTCTCCCTCTAGAGCATGGATATCCTTCCTGATCTCCCTGAATGGGCCGGGCCTACCCACAAGATGGTGATTGGGATGGCTCACACGATAACATCCGAGCAGGTACTGCAACGAAAGCATCTCATTGTGTTGCTTTACAGGAAGAATTTTTGCCTCCTCATGTAGATGGTCCACTGAAGATTTGAGGAGGCACCCTGTCGCTGTTCTCAGGGCGGCATTCTGGCAAGTTTGAATCTTTTTCCAGTTCGAATCACACAATCTCGGGGACCAGACTGGTGCCGCATAGCTTACCACAGACCGACCTATCGCGTTATATGTGATCAACAAGGTTTCTTTATCTGCACCCCAAGTGCTGCCGGCCAGGGACTTGAGGACCTTGTTCCTACTTTTCAACTTGTCGCAGATAGCTGTGGCGTGTGCGCACGACGTGAATGTAGTGTCGAATGTGACCCCTAAAATTTTAGGGCAGTTTGTGGTCGGAATTCTGCTACCGTCGACCACGACATTCAACTCACGTCCAAACTGCGCTGTCCATGTGGTGAACAGAGTGGCTGTAGATTTTGTGGGGGAAATCTGCATATTCCTCGAATGGAAAAAGGTGGTAAGATCAGTTAAATAGTTGTTCAGTCTCTCACAGATGCCATCAGGATAGGTACCCGACGCCAAGATCGTGCAATCATCCGCATACGTCACGATCTCAATGCCGTCTGGAGGGGATGGAATACAGGAGAGGTAGAGGTTAAACAGTTCAAACATGGCTGGAGATTAGTTTTCTCTATATCCTCGAACAGCATGGTTGACGGTATCGAAGGCCTTCGATATATCAAGAGCCACCATGACTGTTCGGTCGGACGGCCGATGAGCAATGTTGCAGATGCCATCCGAAACGCTAAATCATCCAAAGCGTTGGGCCCGCACCGAATATCGATGGTATGCCTTAAGCAGCTGGATGAACCTGGAGTTGAGTATTTAACAAGTGTTCTCAAGCTATCGTTAGCCACCCATGTTGTACCAGATGCAGGGTTGTCGTACAGGCCGATTTCACTGTCGCCAGTAGCAAAGATCTTAGAGGCGCTACTCCTCCCCACGATGAGAAGGTGTTTTCCAGTTGCCCAACATCAACATGGATTTCGGAAAATGCATAGTACTACAACAGCATTAGACGCCATATCCACACATATCAGTAGAGGACTGAACCAGAAAAGGCCGTGCGACCGAAGATCAAGGTGGTTGTCCATGCTGATGATGTGGTTGTGCTGATAAGTGGCAAATTCCTGCCAACCCTGTCTGAGCTCATGCAAAGAGCCTTAGTACAACTTGCAAACTGGGCCCAGAACAACGGTCTGGGAGTAAACCCGAAACATTACCTAAACTTAATTAATTTTTATTGAAACTTACGTTGTTTGTTGATTGCTATACTTTTATGACATGGAGGTAAATATAACCGTTCCTTTGAACTTTCAAGAAAAATTATTTTGAGCAGGTGCGTATGTATAGGGCAACATATGTTAATGATTTATTCGCTGTTATAAGAAAGAGTGCAATACAAGAAACGTTACAAATCCTTAATAGCTTTAATAAAGACATTCAATGCACCATCGAGGAGGAAATTGACAACAAACTATCATACTTAGATGCAATGGTCATGAGGAATAATGGAAGAATTCTGCTAAATTGGTATCAAAAACCATCAGCTTCTGGTAGGATAAATAATTTTTTTTTTTAAAACTTCCAAAGAATATTATCATCAACACAGCCAGGAATCTCATTCATAGAGTATTCTCTATAAGTGATGAGGATTTCCAACATGAAAATAAAAAACGAATTAGACAAATTTTATATAATAATGATTTTCCAACAAATCTAATAAACACGCTAATTAATGATCACATTAAAAATCACCAGAAACTGGAGAAAGATGTAAAAAAAACGATGAGAAAATATATAAATCCATGATATGTATATGTACCCAATATATCAGAGAGGATTCAAAAATCGAATATGTATATTTGACAGAGAAAAATGTACTATAGCTCAAAAATGCAATAACACTTTAAATAAACTATTCACAAACACAAAAACAAAGATAGAAAAAACGGAAAAAACAATATTGTATACCAAATACCATGCGCCGGCAATGAAAAAGAACAATGTCAACAATTATATGTTGGAACAACTAAAAATAAACTAAAAACAAGTGAGCAAAGGCTATAGTCGGGACGGGGCCGACCATGTGATACCCTACACCACTACCCCTGTGCATAAGCTTTTCACTGGTAAACATTTCTTTTAGGGAATATAAACCGACTACCACCAAAAATAATATGCCTCTTTGTCTCTAGGACCCCCATAAGCAACCAAAATTTCGTGATTGCAAAAAAATGGAAGAATTGGATGCATTACCGACTATTGTGGTATCTCCCTTGTTTGACCACCTTCGCCAACCTGCTTTACACCAATGTAAAGGTAATATTTTCTTATTTCATTGACATGCTTTGTCGTTGGAATACCCCTACTAGAAGCCAATATATTCACAAAGAATAAAACTTTGAATTTGTCTCCAAATGAGTTTTTCCCCGTTCCGACCCCTAAATATTATCCGGCTATCACCAAAATCAATAGGCTTCTTCCTATGTGGGACCCGCATCAACTCCCAAAAAATTCGTGACGATCCGATTAAAATTGCGACCTGTAGCGTGATTACAAAAAAATCGGAAATGGGATGCATTATCGACTATTGCCATATCTCTGCTATTTGACCACCTATGACAACCTAATTTACATCGTTGTAAAGGTGATATTTTCTACTTTCCTTTCCAGGTTTTGCTTTTGATATACCTCTTAAAGAAACAGAGATATTGGCTTTGAAATAAAACGTTGACCTTTCTCCAAATAAGTGTTTGCCCATTCCGACCCCTGAATATTATCCGGCCATCATCAAAATCAATAGTCTTCTTCCTCTGTGGGACCCCCATTAACCCCTAAACTTTCGTGAGGATCCGATCAAAATTGCGACCTGTGGCGTGATTACAAAAAATCGGAAATGGGATGCATTATCGACTATTTCCATATCTCTGCTATTTGACCACCTATGACAACCTAATTTACATCGTTGTAAAGGTGATATTTTCTACTTTCGTTTCCAGGTTTTGCTTTTGATATACCTCTTAAAGAAACAGAGATATTGGCTTTGAAATAAAATGTTGACTTTTCTCCAAATAAGTGTTTGCCCATTCCGACCCCTAAATATTATCCGACCATCACCAAAATCAATATGCTTCTTCATCTGTGAGACCCCCATTAACCCTGAAATTTTCGTAACGATCTGATCAATATTGCGACCTGTAGCGTGATTTCCAAAAAAATAGAAAAATGGGATGTATTACCAACTACTGCAATATATCCGTTATTTGGTTACCTACGCCGACCTAGTTTGCATCATTGTAAAGACGGGATCTTCTACTTTCATAGTCAGGCTTTGCTTTTGGAAAATTTTCAACCAAAGCTGTGATATTTGTCAATATAATTAAAATCGCAAAAATGAAAATTGGGGTTTTATTTGCTACTATTGCGATATCTTCGTTGTTCGATCACCTACGAGCACCTACTTTACATCATTAGAAAGGTGATATTTTCTGCTTTCATTGTCAGGTTTCGCTTTTGGTATACCCTATACAGAAGCTGAGATATTGGCTTTGGAAAAAAACGTTGTCTTTTTATCCACTTAAGTTTTTTGCCCTTTCCAACCCCTAAATATTATCCGACCATCACCAAAATCAATAGGCTTCTTCCCCTCCGGGACCCCCATCAACATCCAAAATTTCGTGACGATTCGATCAAAATTGAGGCCTGTAGCGTGATTACAAGGTTTAGATGGACAGACGGACAGACGGACGGACGGACGGACTGACGGACGGACACACATAGCCAGATCAACTCAGCTCGTCGAGACATTCATTTTGATATATATAAGTATGGGTCTACGACCATTATTTCGATGCGTTACAAACTTTTTGGCCAAAACCAACTTATAATACCCTCCCCACATAGTGGTGTAGGGTATAACAAGACTTTCAGCTCACAAGTCTGATTTAAAACAAAGGCATTACAATGGAAAATAAAAAACAGCGCTTGTGAGCCACTGTGCTAATAACTCACATCACCCAAACTTTGAGAATGTGAGAGTACTTGAGAATGAGTCTAATCACAGTAAACGGTATACGATGGAGATGTTGTGTATTCTAAATGTACCAAAAACACAACAAATGAATTTTAAAGCAGACGTCGACAACAGCGCATTGAGTTACAGAGGCTTAATAGGCAAAGCTAAGAATATGAAGAAAACGCAATACGATAAGAAACATTAGTGCAATATTTACATCAGCATGGCACAATCATACAGGTACCCGCATCAGCCCAGCTGATGTACTGTGAGCTGTCAAAAAAGTTGTTGTAATTGAAAACACAAAATTAAAAAACAAAAATTTAAAAGAAAAATCATAAATTTTTGACGGACTTTTGTATTAATGTGTTTATTAATAACTGCCTAACAAAATTTTGTTGAAAAATTGTGTGAACCGGTTTATTTTTTGAAAACATTTTTGACATTTCAAAGTACTGAACTCGTTTTTGTTGTAGTTGTTGGCTGATGCATCTACCTGATAATTGTGCCATGTACATCAGCTGACGATGGTTTATAAGTAAATATTTAAGTTTTGTTTTGACGTTTTTTGCGATTTTTGTAAGTTAATTCTTATGCATTATTAACATTTACGAAATCCACTCGATTTCAACTGTCAACTCCTTTGCTTATACGTCAAATAAAAACTCACCTGAAATCCATTGGATTCCATTTGACGTTTATGCAATGGATTTGACAGTTGAAATCGAGTGGATTTCGTAAATGTAAATTTACTATTAGTGTCTAAAAAAACCCTCTGTGATACTAATTTATTGTGTGTTTATACATATCTATTGTAGATCATCTTGAAGATGCATTTCACGAAATTGCGAAATATCGATTAATAAAGAAAATTTTAAAAATAAACATGACCTCGAGCTTGAATAATTACTCAATTTAATAACTTTAAAAATGGCGCTAAGTGGGTTAAATGAAAGATTTATTTATTACATTAATATCAAAGTGGAAAACGGCTAGTGTGTCCAAAAAACCGGTTTTTTGAAACAAAACGGTTTTCGGTTAACCGAAATTTTCGCTTTTTTCAAAAACCGGTTTTCGGTTATTAAAATTTTCAAAAACCGGTTAACCAGTTTAAACCGGTTTTTTCTAATAACTATAAAATTGCTTATATTTCATAAAAATTTGATTAAAAATTGGCGGAAATGGCTAAATTAAGTATAACGACTTTGTTATATAATTATCTCATCATATCCATGATATCTGAATATTCAACCTTGAAATTGGGGCAGTAATATTAAGATTGAAATTGTGCTTTAAGAATATTATAAACTGTTACTAATATAAAATTATATACCAAAAGAACTAAATTTACAATACGTCGTCTTGCTTCGTAAGCTTCATATTACTGTGAAATGTCTGAATCAAACATACATTTTATTATCATTTTTTTTTTATATATGTATATTTATATTCGGCTAAAGATCGTGTTAATAACAGTCAAATTTCTCTATAATGTAGATCTTGGGGACGAAAATGAATATGTTATAAAGCACCTTCTTGATAAATAGATGATCTTTTTTTTTGAAAATTCTTATTTTTGGTCTAAGAAAAATCTGTTGTAGCGATTTTTTCTTTCGACTATATGTGCAAGTTTTGCCTAATTAGGCCGATCATAGACGTCATCAGAAAATCGTTCTTTGAATAGGGAAAATATTGTTCTAAATATTCGTTTTAAATTGTAATTAGAACAATACTTTCTGAATATTATTATTTAATTTTTCGGACACTGTGCGTCAAAAAGGAATACTCGTGCCCTCAGAGAGAGCTTCTCTCCACTCACACCATTAAAAATAACCTGCCGGAAGCTGCTTTAATAACATTTTACACAAAATACTTTTCACTTTTAAACACATTTGGCATCTAAAAATTTGCCTATTTTATGTTAGTTGAGTTTTTTTTACTTTCAAGAGTAATACTGTAATAAAATATTGAAAATATTACTATTTTTAAAAAACCGGTTAACCGACACATATAACCGGTTTTTTCGGTTAACCGAAAATGACGATTTTGATGAAAACCGGTTTCGGTTTTTAACGAAAAACCGGGTAACCGGTTTCGGTTTTGGACACTCTAAAACGGCCTAACGGATGCATACTTTCAATTTCAACAAGGTATCCTCGTTGGAGTACAGGCATGTAATCTTCTAATGCGGTATTTATTGGTTAAAAGTTGGTTTTGAACACAAAAGTATTTTAATTTGTACTCTCATATAGCCCAAATTTACATTCGATTAAAAATGACCACTTTTGTTTATTTCTCTCCAAAATATTAGGTCACCGTACACAAGCCCGGGAAGGTACTGAAGGTACCTTGTTTCACCCATGTACATTTATCTGTATAATGAAAATTATACATCCTTTGCGCCTATTTCCGGTTTGAAATTATTTCTAATTAATAAATCTTTCTTATAAAGTGGTTATTGTCCGTTTATGCTACTTTTCTAGGGAAAAGGATGTGGAGTCCTTAGAGGACTCACAATTTTTCACCTAAATGTTTTCAAATATTTCATCATTTCGCATTTGCATTCCTATTTTTGTTGAATTTTATTGCATTCAACATTATGTCCCTCCATAATGCGAGCAATGTGGAATATGTACAGTATGCAAAGTTCATATTCGTACACCCCTAAAAAATGAATAATATCGTTATTAATTCCATATTATGTATGCAAATACGAAACAATTAATGGGAATTACTATAACAAAGAAAGATGTAAAAATAACAAAACCAATTTTTATTTTTTTATTTTATTCCGCTGTTTAGGTATAGATGACGCTTGGGTGGGTAGCAAAGTTCGTATCCGTACACTTAGGGCGATTATTATGTCGCTCATTTACTCAAAGAGTGGCATAACTCAAAAAATTGGGTTTTTTTCTATGACTTCTACTTTATATTAATGATATCTCTAAAACTCAAGGAGTTACAGCTTATTTGCTAGGAGTTTGGCATAAATCACCAAAAAAGTTTTTTGAGGTTATGATGCACTTAAGCACTTCAAATCATGCTTAATTTTGCACAGATATCTGACTAGCTCTTTACAAAATATGGTCCAATTAGTTATTTTATTTTTTGTGTAATAATTTTTTCTCGAAACTTGATTTTTTGAGATGTGTCACTCTTTGAGTAAATGAGCGATATGTGTTCTTTTACTATCGGATGGATTTCAAAACGCAAAATAAACCAATTTGGAGGCATTAAAAATATAATTTTTACATTGAAAGTTAATTTTAAGAAGCACCTCCTTGAAATTCGATCATCACTTTTAACTTTAAGTTAACCGGAATGGCATGGTAGAACAAGAAAAGGTAGCAGCAATACCCAGCTGACTGAACTGGGTTGTAGTGTTAGTGTCAAATTTCATATGACATTTTATACATTCATTTCTATTTCGATGTACATTAGGGACATATATTTTTTGAAAAAAAATATATCATTCGGAAAAAACCACTTCCCAGAAAGACTTCTTCATATCAATGATATGTAACCTCCTCCAAGTTCAAACGATAAGCCGCGCAGTAAATCACCGCTTGTAGAGGCGATACAACGTTTGTTAATATGTGTATTTTGATAAAATTTAAAAAAATAAAGCCCTAATAAACATGAGCTTCTTTGATTTCTAAAACAAAACATTGAAACAGCTTCTCCTTTTTCTATGAATTTCCAGCGACCCCAAACTTTTCTGCAAGAATTCTACTTTCTGCGAGAATTTATGCATTTAGTGGAATGATGTGGAAACATAAAAATTGAAAATGTAACGAATTTTCATTCATGTTTTCCAAAATATTGAACCAAATGTGAAAAATTATTAGTTTTTTAAATTCCAATAATTTATAGACATTTCCTTGTTTTGTTTACAAATACAACTGGCAGTAACGTTACAAACAAACACAAATTCCTTTGTGGTTGTTGTTCGAGTTGTATTTGTTGTAGTATTAACTTTACCTTGTATTTGTTCTACCATGCCGGAATGGTATAAATCTGTTCGGTAAACCCAAACTATAACAAAAGAAGACTTATAATAATGGGGGTTAGAAGCACTATATATTTGTGGTATTTAAGAATATTTCAATCAAAATTCCACAAATTTTTGCTCTGGTTTCTTTTTGAAACCTGTGCTGTAGAAAAATGCAAAAATAACGATAATTTTATTAAAAATTTTGCATGAATAAAAAAAGAAGAAGAATATAATAATATTTAAGTAAAATGTGATAGAAATTGAACGAAATGTAATCTGGGCTACTTCAACGTAAAGACAGTTTTGATTTCTACGTCGCAAAATTCGCAGGTTTAGTTTCATATTTGGTCTAAAAACTATTGTAATTTTTTAATACAATTTTGAAAATCATGTCATGTGGAGACATATCGAAAATTACGAGGAATAATAGATTATTAAGGCCGAAATTTTTCCCGAAAATAATGAATTTCTTTAATAGCTTACCCACGTTATTTCCTGGCCAATTTACTAAATTCCATTGACATTTACATATGTATACATTTTATACCGTTCGGTAAAGAAATCGAATTTTCTAGAAGCAAAAAATCATTATTTTTGCAATTTTATTAATCGTAACCGTCGTAGAATTTCAGTCGTAAGCATGCTGTATGAGTACTTGTATACGAGTTTCATAGTTCCTCATAATTTCTCACAGTTTTCAACACAAAATAAAACTTCTATACATTTTATGTCAAATATAAAACGAAACTTGCGATTTTACGACGTAGAAACAAATAATGTGTATGCGTTATATTAGCCTGGATTACGTTTCGTTGCATTTCCAAACACTGACAACTTTTATTTTCATACGAGACCTCGAATATTGTTGGTCCCTGTTTATACAGGGAAAGTTGAGTAGAGAGGAATAAGAGGGGGTACACACACCTCTGTACTGGCAAATTCTGTTTTGTTTCGTTTTTCTTCGTATACAACCTGAAGTTGGCTGCAGATTTGTTTTCGCATTTTCTTTCATTTTATTTTCTCTGTCGAGAAACAAACAACAGCGGAGACAATTGAAAAAAAAGTATTTGGAGGAAAAACAATTTTTTTAAGCAAAAAACAATTCGAAATAAGTGGAAGTATCAAAAATAAAATGGATTCAAGGTTCATTTAATAATTAATTGTTTATCACACACGTCCATTTTTACTTTTCATTACAATTTTGCCTTGGCTTTGTTTTTGAACGGCGCAATGAGAAAATGAGTGTGAAGAAGAATAAGAAAAATTATAAAATTGACACAAACATGATTTGCGTGACTAAACAACAAGGAAATTTTAAAAGAAATTGAGAAGAAAAATTTTCTTTCCAGTTTGAATGTCTAAACACGGTCTTGCAGAAGGACTGTTATTAGCTATTTTCGTCCAAAATTCGAGAATAAATTGCAATAGTTAATCATATTTATCACATTATTCTTAAATATTTCGAATATTCGTCCGACATTTTATTCATTCAAAATTTTTATTAAAATTGTCTTTATTTCTACATTTATCTACATCACAACCATTCAAAAAAAAAAAAAAAAAACAAAAAAAATAATACAATAAATAAAAAAAACAAAAATTGGTGTTTTTTAGTTTAAAATGCTTAAATACCACAACTAATGGTTTGTTCCAGTACTGCAAGAATCTACTAATTTTTACAATTTTTTCCGATAACATAAAGGAAAAAATGTTATCGTAGTAAGAAATACACAGTCTTACATAAGTATACGTACGCCCCATAAATCTCGGGTTTTAGAAAAAGTAATGATATTTATGAAATTCCAAGTACACAGGTTTATTTCGTCTCACTAATAAACAATATTTAATACAAAAAAGTATATTCCATAATATAAATAACGGTAAATTTTACAAAAACCAAAAAATGATACTTACAAAAGTATACATACGCCCCAAGGAAATATGAGTATTATCGTACAATTTATGGAATTAGCAGCAAAATTTATACATTTTATTGTTTTGGCGAATGTGTCTGGGTGTCCGAGATATATTTTAGAGAGAAAACAATAATTTTTGGGTTTAAATACCGTTATTTAATTCCAAACTTCTTGTATAGCTCGTTAAAGCGGACCCTTGCCGATTTCTTTCCGTTTTAGGTATTTGAGTATACAAAAGCCACAATATTATTGTCAGATTATAGATTTTGATATTTTGATATTAGTTGACCTTGTGCATAACACACCTTCCTGGGTGTCGATAAATTCACATTTTTCCTGGGATATCTCAGGAAGTTAATAGATTCCACGGAATTCTTGGCTCAAATTACATACAGAAGGCCTGGAATTGTGTTTTAATATGGTGTTATATAATCCTTGGACACCAATTGAATCAGAAATGTACAATTATATATGACGGTAATGGTGATAATACGAAAACTACGTTGTTCACAGTGTAAATTTCATGCTTTTTGGTAGTGATTATATTTTGATGCTTTGGGAGCAGGTTTTTAACAGAATATTTCACATTTCTGATTCAATTGGTGTCCAAGGATTATATAACACCATATTAAAACACAATTCCAGGCCTTCTGTATGTAATTTGAGCCAAGAATTCCGAGGAATCTATTAACTTCCTGAGATATCCCAGGAAAAATGTGAATTTATCGACACCCAGGAAGGTGTGTTATGCACAAGGTCAACTAAAAAGCTTTCTAGGATATCAAAATCTATAATCTGACACTAATATTGTGGCTTTTGCATACTCAAATACCTAAAACGGAAAGAAATCGGCAAAGGTCCGCTTTAACGAGCTATACAAGAAGTTTGGCATTAAATAACGGCATTTAAACCCAAAAACTATTTTTTTTTTCTCTAAAATATATCTCGGACACCCAGACATATTCGCAAAAACAATAAAATGTATAAATTTTGCTGCTAATTCCATAAATTGTACGATAATACTCATATTTCCTTGGGGCGTATGTATACTTTTGTAAGTATCATTTTTTGGTTTTTGTAAAATTTACCGTTATTTATATTATGGAATATACTTTTGTTGTATTAAATATTGTTTATTAGTGAGACAAAATAAACCTGTGTACTTGGAATTTCATAAATATCATTACTTTTTCTAAAACCCGAGATTTATGGGGCGTACGTATACTTATGTAAGACTGTGTAGTAGCTTCTTGCAGGTTCTGGAACAGAGCATAAATAGTGCTTCTAGGTGTACGAATACGAACTTTGCCACCCACCCATGCTCCATCTATACCTAAATTGCAGAATAAATTAAGAATCGGTGTTGTTATTTTTAATTTTTCTTTGTTATAGTTATTTATTCATTTTTTTGGGGTGTACGAATATGAACTTTGCATACTGTATAAAGAATAATTTTATGTGTATAATTGAATAATAATTGAATCTCTAACCGTTTAAAAGATACATATGACACATTTAAAACACCTTTTGGGACAAGAGATAAACCGGTAAAGGCCAAACATCGGATTCGTAGTCTCAAACAGTACTGCGAGTGGAATTCGAAGTCTATGAGTCGTCGTCTGTATCGCCTGACTCCGGGTAAAACGTCTTTTTATGTCAAAATTTCATTGAAATTACTCTAATGTGACCCGGGACTAAGGAGTTAAAGAAAACCATGTGGGTGGAATTTATTTAGATAAGTAGATAAGTATTTTAAAAGTAGTTTATGGAGAGAAACATTTTTCGAAATTTTCGAGAATAGAGTTACGTTATATGTTATGTTATATATTATGTTATATATATTGTTATCGTACATACCTGGTCTGTGAAAGGAGGTTAAGGTGACCTACATCCCCAAAGCGGGGAAGCCAAGTCAGCAACACAGGTATTTCCTTCATCCTTGTGGAATGGATTGATGAGATGCTGAAAAGTAGAATCATCAACTCATGCATAGGAGAGAGTTCCGTGAGGAAATCTGTTAACAGAGGCACTCCGCAGGGAGGAGTTCTCTCACCCCTGCTATGGCTTCTGGTAATAAATGAAATACTTGTGTGCTTCGACCGGCTGAAGATCAAGGTTGTTGTTGTTGTAGCAACACATATATGTTCGTTCGTGTATTATTTCAGTTATCATGTTCCTCTGTATCCAGACTCACGAATTCTGCAACCTGGACTGGTTGCGCCCATAAAGAATGAGGAGACAGGTGAGTGGGATTAGCTGGGCAGTTGAATAAATGCAGAGTATCGTGTGGTCCCAATCCACATGCTGGGCATATGTTGGATATCGTGGCGTCAATTCTGGCCCAATACGAATTGAGGCGGCTGCATCGTCCGGATCTTAACTGAGCTAAAACCACTCTTGTTTGCCGTGGCAGCTGGCGTTCTTCTGCTGCGATGGATGGAACATGGTCTCCAAGTACGTCATTCACACTGTATCTTCGTACTGCTTGCGCAACCATGTTGGTGTGAATGCGATTCAAGCCTGCCTGATAGGCACGTTGATCTAGCGGTTCCTTTTATACCTTTGGACCTCTCTCTCTCTAGATCATGAAGGTCTCTCGTGACGTGCCAGGGTGGGGGGAGCCTGTCCATTAAATCGTGACAGGGATGCTCACTGCGGTAACACCCAAGTAGGTACTACATCGACAACATCTTATTGTGCTGACGCACCGGTAAATCTTCTTCCACTGCGATGGGCTAACCTTTGCAGACCACGCTGGCGCCACACAGCTTACCACAGACCGGCCTATTGCATTGTAGGTGGTCAACAAGGTTTCTTTATCAGCACCCCAAGTGCTGCCGGCCAGCGACTTGAGAACCTTGTTCCTTCTTCTGATCTTATTGCAAATAGCTGTGGCATGCGCGGACGACTTGAACATGCTATCGAACGTTACACCCAGTATTTTAGGGTAGTTAGTGGTCGGAATCAGTGCACTATCGACCAATATGTTCAGTGGGAGCCTCATCTCAGCCGTCCATGTGGTAAACAGCGTGGCTGTGGATTTAGCGGCTGATATTTTCATATTTCTCAGATGGAAGAACTGCACTAGGTCAGCTATGTAGACATTTAACCTATCACATATGTCATCGACGATAGGACCCGACGCCAAGATCGTACAATCATCTGCATACATCACGATTTCTATGCCGTCTGGAGGGTGTGGAATTTCAGAAAGGTAGAGGTTAAACAGTTCCGGAGATATCACTCCTCCTTGGGGAACTCCCTGTTTCACTCTACGGGTTTTGAACTTCTTGTTTCTGAATTTTACAAACGACTGGCGTCCACACATATAGTTGATTATCCACCGTTTCAAACATGGCTGGAGATTAGTTTTCTCTATATCCTCGAACAGCATGGTTGACGGTATCGAAGGCCTTTGATATATCAAGAGCCACCATGACTGTTCGGTCGGACGGCCGATGAGCAATGTTGCAGATGCCATCCGAAACGCTAAATCATCCAAAGCGTTGGGCCCGCACCGAATATCGATGGTATGCCTTAAGCAGCTGGATGAACCTGGAGTTGAGTATTTAACAAGTGTTCTCAAGCTATCGTTAGCCACCCATGTTGTACCAGATGCAGGGTTGTCGTACAGGCCGATTTCACTGTCGCCAGTAGCAAAGATCTTAGAGGCGCTACTCCTCCCCACGATGAGAAGGTGTTTTCCAGTTGCCCAACATCAACATGGATTTCGGAAAATGCATAGTACTACAACAGCATTAGACGCCATATCCACACATATCAGTAGAGGACTGAACCAGAAAAGGCCGTGCGACCGAAGATCAAGGTGGTTGTCCATGCTGATGATGTGGTTGTGCTGATAAGTGGCAAATTCCTGCCAACCCTGTCTGAGCTCATGCAAAGAGCCTTAGTACAACTTGCAAACTGGGCCCAGAACAACGGTCTGGGAGTAAACCCGAAACATTACCTAAACTTAATTAATTTTTATTGAAACTTACGTTGTTTGTTGATTGCTATACTTTTATGACATGGAGGTAAATATAACCGTTCCTTTGAACTTTCAAGAAAAATTATTTTGAGCAGGTGCGTATGTATAGGGCAACATATGTTAATGATTTATTCGCTGTTATAAGAAAGAGTGCAATACAAGAAACGTTACAAATCCTTAATAGCTTTAATAAAGACATTCAATGCACCATCGAGGAGGAAATTGACAACAAACTATCATACTTAGATGCAATGGTCATGAGGAATAATGGAAGAATTCTGCTAAATTGGTATCAAAAACCATCAGCTTCTGGTAGGATAAATATTTTTTTTTTAAAAACTTCCAAAGAATATTATCATCAACACAGCCAGGAATCTCATTCATAGAGTATTCTCTATAAGTGATGAGGATTTCCAACATGAAAATAAAAAACGAATTAGACAAATTTTATATAATAATGATTTTCCAACAAATCTAATAAACACGCTAATTAATGATCACATTAAAAATCACCAAAAACTGGAGAAAGATGTAAAAAAAACGATGAGAAAATATATAAATCCATGATATGTATATGTACCCAATATATCAGAGAGGATTCAAAAATCGAATATGTATATTTGACAGAGAAAAATGTACTATAGCTCAAAAATGCAATAACACTTTAAATAAACTATTCACAAACACAAAAACAAAGATAGAAAAAACGGAAAAAACAATATTGTATACCAAATACCATGCGCCGGCAATGAAAAAGAACAATGTCAACAATTATATGTTGGAACAACTAAAAATAAACTAAAAACAAGACTTTCAGCTCACAAGTCTGATTTAAAACAAAGGCATTACAATGGAAAATAAAAAACAGCGCTTGTGAGCCACTGTGCTAATAACTCACATTACCCAAACTTTGAGAATGTGAGAGTACTTGAGAATGAGTCTAATCACAGTAAACGGTATACGATGGAGATGTTGTGTATTCTAAATGTACCAAAAACACAACAAATGAATTTTAAAGCAGACGTCGACAACAGCGCATTGAGTTACAGAGGCTTACCCCCAGTTTTTGTAAAAACTTTTATTCTTCTCACACGAATTGTCAAATTTTGTAGATCGATTTACTCGCTTTAGCGGAAATATAGAGCGCTGATTTTTAAATGAGGAATCCTTAACGATATATGGAACGGGTATACGAAAAATTAGATGTGTATGTCATCTGGGGGCTGAGCTATGAATGCCTAAATTATTACGAATATAGACGAACGAACAAAAATAAGTTACAAAAACTGGGGGTTAATAGGCAAAGCTAAGAATATGAAGAAAACGCAATACGATAAGAAACATTAGTGCAATATTTACATCAGCATGGCACAATCATACAGGTACCCGCATCAGCCCAGCTGATGTACTGTGAGCTGTCAAAAAAGTTGTTGTAATTGAAAACACAAAATTAAAAAACAAAAATTTAAAAGAAAAATCATAAATTTTTGACGGACTTTTGTATTAATGTGTTTATTAATAACTGCCTAACAAAATTTTGTTGAAAAATTGTGTGAACCGGTTTATTTTTTGAAAACATTTTTGACATTTCAAAGTACTGAACTCGTTTTTGTTGTAGTTGTTGGCTGATGCATCTACCTGATAATTGTGCCATGTACATCAGCCGACGATGGTTTATAAGTAAATATTTAAGTTTTGTTTTGACGTTTTTTGCGATTTTTGTAAGTTAATTCTTATGCATTATTTACATTTACGAAATCCACTCGATTTCAACTGTCAACTCCTTTGCTTATACGTCAAATAAAAACTCACCTGAAATCCATTGGATTCCATTTGACGTTTATGCAATGGATTTTACAGTTGAAATCGAGTGGATTTCGTAAATGTAAATTTACTATTAGTGTCTAAAAAAACCCTCTGTGATACTAATTTATTGTGTGTTTATACATACCCAGCAAAAAGTTTGCCTCCAAAGAGGCAGTTAAATGATATGTACAAGTGATCTGGAAGTGCATCAAATTATGCATTTTCACTCATGATTTTTACAAGAGCCTGAAAGAGGCACTCCATTGCACCGCATTTTAACTGACCCTTTGGCATTGCATTTTAACTGAACCTTTGGCACTGCATTTTAACTGACCCTTTGGCATTGCATTTTAACTGACCCTTTGGGGTAGAATAGGAGGCAGTCCAGAGCACGTGTTTTGAATAACAAAATCAAATGCATTTATTATTTGTGTAAAACAAACATATTAATAACTTTATTACGTAAATTCACACAAATTATGAAAATTCTCTATTGAATTCAATCGCAAACATGTGTGTTTCCTCCGCTCTTCATTAAATCCAAGCTTAATTGCTTTTGCTTCATCTGCTAAATGGGTTTGATATTGTCTTCCCATCACTAGTTAAGATTTCGACATGTACTCCAACAGCACTCCATTGGGAAATTTTCTTCTCGTGAGTTACCGGAAAAATGTTCACAAATTAAATATATGGCCTGTTCCCGTACTTTATAAAGTGGTAAAAGTCGTAAAAGTTGTAAAAGTCGTAAACGATTTTCATATAAATTTTGGGTACGGGAACGAAAAATGTGTAAAAGTGGTAAAAATTGTAAAAACTTTTTAGTTCTGGAACAGAGCTATTATTTAGTTTGAATTAACAAATGTTTGGAAATGTTAACACGATTATCTCTTTTTGGAAATGTAGAGATGTACAAACTGATTTATGTACATGTAGGGATCTCTAACAACTGCTAATAAAATGTAGTGAATGGAGTGCCTTTTTCACGACTCCGTTTGCACTGCATCCGGATGCTGTTAAATTGTGAGGAATTGGAGTGCCTTTTTCACGACTCCGTTGAACTGCCTCCGGATGTTGTTAAAATTTGACAAATGGATGTGATTCTTTGGATTGCATCCAAATGCGGTTAAAATGTGAGGAATGGAGTGCCTTTTTCACGACTCCGTTTGAACTGCATAAAAACATGCCGTGAAAGAAGTAGTCTACATTGCACTACTTCCAATTTATTTTGCTGGGTATCTATTGTAGATCATCTTGAAGATGCATTTCACGAAATTGCGAAATATCGATTAATAAAGAAAATTTTAAAAATAAACATGACCTCGAGCTTGAATAATTACTCAATTTAATAACTTTAAAAATGGCGCTAAGTGGGTTAAATGAAAGATTTATTTATTACATTAATATCAAAGTGGAAAACGGCCTAACGGATGCTTACTTTCAATTTCAACAAGGTATCCTCGTTGGAGTACAGGCATGTAATCTTCTAATGCGGTATTTATTGGTTAAAAGTTGGTTTTGAACACAAAAGTATTTTAATTTGTACTCTCATATAGCCCAAATTTACATTCGATTAAAAATGACCACTTTTGTTTATTTCTCTCCAAAATATTAGGTCACCGTACACAAGCCCGGGAAGGTACTGAAGGTACCTTGTTTCACCCATGTACATTTATCTGTATAATGGAAATTATACATCCTTTGCGCCTATTTCCGGTTTGAAATTATTTCTAATTAATAAATCTTTCTTATAAAGTGGTTATTGTCCGTTTATGCTACTTTTCTAGGGAAAAGGATGTGGAGTCCTTAGAGGACTCAAAATTTTTCACCTAAATGTTTTCAAATATTTCATCATTTCGCATTTGCATTCCTATTTTTGTTGAATTTTATTGCATTCAACATTATGTCCCTCCATAATGCGAGCAATGTGGAATATGTACAGTATGCAAAGTTCATATTCGTACACCCCTAAAAAATGAATAAAATCGTTATTAATTCCATATTATGTATGCAAATACGAAACAATTAATGGGAATTACTATAACAAAGAAAGATGTAAAAATAACAAAACCAATTTTTATTTTTTTATTTTATTCCGCTGTTTAGGTATAGATGACGCTTGGGTGGGTAGCAAAGTTCGTATCCGTACACTTAGGGCGATTATTATGTCGCTCATTTACTCAAAGAGTGGCATAACTCAAAAAATTGGTTTTTTTTCTATGACTTCTACTTTATATTGTGTAAAATTTTCAAGTTGATATCTCTAAAACTCAAGGAGTTACAGCTTATTTGCTAGGAGTTTGGCATAAATCACCAAAAAAGTTTTTTGAGGTTATGATGCACTTAAGCACTTCAAATCACGCTTAATTTTGCACAGATATTTAGCACTGATATCTGACTAGCTCTTTACAAAATATGGTCCAATTAGTTATTTTATTTTTTGTGTAATAATTTTTTCTCGAAACTTGATTTTTTGAGATGTGTCACTCTTTGAGTAAATGAGCGATATGCGTTCTTTTACTATCGGATGGATTTCAAACCGCAAAATAAACCAATTTGGAGGCATTAAATATATAATTTTTACATTGAAAGTTAATTTTAAGAAGCACCTCCTTGAAATTCGATCATCACTTTTAACTTTAAGTTAACCGGAATGGTATAAATCTGTTCGGTAA
The DNA here is from genome assembly GCF_047663935.1 of Musca autumnalis. Lineage (NCBI taxonomy): Eukaryota > Metazoa > Arthropoda > Insecta > Diptera > Muscidae > Musca > Musca autumnalis. The sequence continues at coordinate 129,997,626 of NW_027412088.1, read as the reverse complement.
ACCCAAACTATAACAAAAGAAGACTTATAATATTGGGGGTTAGAAGCACTATATATTTGTGGTATTTAAGAATATTTCAATCAAAATACCACAAATTTTTGCTCTGGTTTCTTTTTGAATGCCTGTGCTGTAGAAAAATGCAAAAATAACGATAATTTTATAAAAAATTTTGCATGAATAAAAAAAGAAGAAGAATATAATAATATTTAAGTAAAATGTGATAGAAATTGAACGAAATATAATCTGGGCTACTTCAACGTAAAGACAGTTTTGATTTCTACGTCGTAAAATTCGCAGGTTTAGTTTCATATTTGGTCTAAAAACTATCGTAATTTTTTAATACAATTTTGAAAATCATGTCATGTGGAGACATATCGAAAATTACGAGGAATAATAGATTATTAAGGCCGAAATTTTTCCCGAAAATAATGAATTTCTTTAATAGCTTACCCACGTTATTTCCTGGCCAATTTACTAAATTCCATTGACATTTACATATGTATACATTTTATACCGTTCGGTAAAGAAATAGAATTTTCTAGAAGCAAAAAATCATTATTTTTGCAATTTTATTAATCGTAACCGTCGTAGCATTTCAGTCGTAAGCATGCTGTATGAGTACTTGTATACGAGTTTCATAGTTCCTCATAATTTCTCACAGTTTTCAACACAAAATAGAACTTCTATACATTTTGAGTACTTGTATACGAGTTTCATAGTTCCTCATAATTTCTCACAGTTTTCAACACAAAATAGAACTTCTATACATTTTATGTCAAATATAAAACGAAACTTGCGATTTTACGACGTAGAAACAAATAATGTGTATGCGTTATATTAGCCTGGATTACGTTTCGTTGCATTTCCAAACCCTGACAACTTTTATTTTCATACGAGACCTCGAATATTGTTGGTCCCTGTTTATACAGGGAAAGTTGATGGGAAAGACAATTGAGTTTATGGGCGAGGGAGTAGAGAGGAATAAGAGGGGGTACACACACCTCTGTACTGGCAAATTCTGTTTTGTTTCGTTTTTCTTCGTATACAACCTGAAGTTGGCTGCAGATTTGTTTACGCATTTTCTTTCATTTTTTTTTCTCTGTCGAGAAACAAACAACAGCGGAGACAATTGAAAAAAACCATTTGGAGGAAAAACAATTTTTTTAAGCAAAAAACAATTCGAAATAAGTGGAAGTATCAAAAATAAAATGGATTCAAGGTTCATTTAATAATTAATTGTTTATCACACACGTCCATTTTTACTTTTCATTACAATTTTGCCTTGGCTTTGTTTTTGAACGGCGCAATGAGAAAATGAGTGTGAAGAAGAATAAGAAAAATTATAAAATTGACACAAACATGATTTGCGTGACTAAACAACAAGGAAATTTTAAAAGAAATTGAGAAGAAAAATTTTCTTTCCAGTTTGAATGTCTAAACACGGTCTTGCAGAAGGACTGTTATTAGCTATTTTCGTCCAAAATTCGAGAATAAATTGCAATAGTTAATCATATTTATCACATTATTCTTAAATATTTCGAATATTCGTCCCACATTTTATTCATTCAAAATTTTTATTAAAATTGTCATTATTTCTCCATTTTTCTACATCACAACCATTAAAAAAAAAAAACAAAAAAAAAAATGAAATAAATAAAAAAACAAAAATTGGTGTTTTTTAGTTTAAAATGCTTAAATACCACAACTAAATAGTGCTTCTAGGTGTACGAATACGAACTTTGCCACCCACCCATGCGCCATCTATACCTAAATGGCAGAATAAATTAAGAATCGGTGTTGTTATTTTTAAATGTTTCTTTGTTATAGTTATTTATTCATTTTTTTGGGGTGTATATTCGTACACTTTGCATACTGTATAAAGAATAATTTTATGTGTATAATTGAATAATAATTGAATCTCTAACCGTTTAAAAGATACATATGACACATTTAAAACACCTTTTGGGACAAGAGATAAACCGGTAAAGGCCAAACATCGGATTCGTAGTCTCAAACAGTACTGCGAGTGGAATTCGAAGTCTATGAGTCGTCGTCTGTATCGCCTGACTCCGGGTAAAACGTCTTTTTATGTCAAAATTTCATTGAAATTACTCTAATGTGACCCCGGACTAAGGAGTTAAAGAAAACCATGTGGGTGGAATTTATTTAGATAAGTAGATAAGTATTTTAAAAGTAGTTTACGGAGAGAAACATTTTTCGAAATTTTCGAGAATAGAGTTACGTTATATGTTATGTTATATATTAGGATAGGATCTTTGAAATACTGAAAACTTGCAATAACGAAAACGTGGACATACATGTATGTATATTGGCAATATACAGTGGGAATAAGCACACAAAATGTCAAATAAGAGCTCATGTGGTTGCAAAATTCTATGTATACGGTAAATTTTCTTCTGAACTATTTTTTCTCTATTAAGAACCAAATCTGCGTAATTTCTGTTGGAGGATTGTGTTAAAAATTTCAAAAAATCGAAAACCGAGTGGAATTTTTGTATGGGGGCTATACCGAACGTGTTCCGATATGGTTCATCTTTAATTCTAAATAACCTAATTTCAAACTTGTACCTTATATACTGTAGACTATATACAGTATACAAAACTCATATTCGAACACCCTTCAAAAATGATCAAAATCGTTATTTACAGCAGATATGACAGAAAAAAGTATATTAATTTATTGGATAGAGAATATTTGAGAATAATTTTCATGAAACAAAAATATGTTTTAACTAATTTCATCATTTTGGGTGCCACCGTGGTGCAATGGTATGCACGCCCGCCTTGCACGCAGAAGGTCGGGGGTTCGATTCCCCGGCCAGGCAACATCAAACATTTTTCAACGGTGGCAAAATACCCCTCAGTAATGTTGACGACATTTCCTGAGTATTTCAGCCTTGAAAAACTTCTCCATAAGTGGTGTCTTAAGACACGCCGTTCGGACTCGGCGATAAACAGTAGGTCCCATATCATTGAGCTAAATATGAATCGGGGTGCACTAATTGATATGAGAGAAGTCTCCCTTGTCCCGTATGAGATGTTGTGGAACAATGTTTTTTGTTTTGTTAGTTTCATCATTTAGGGTAGATGACGTTCAAAGTCGAGCCAAAATTCATATTCGAAAACTTTAAGGCACTATACTTTTCCTTTTTTGAAGGATTTTTGTAGGTAGGTATAGTGCGACTTTTTCTACTTGAATATCCTTGCAAAGGCCTCTAATGTCCATAAACATAAAATTCAGTAAAGCTAACGTTGGAATTTTTTTAAAAATTCAATTGATTCAAAAAAATATAATACATTTTCTTCAAAACTAAGCAATAATGTTCAAGAAAATTATTTATTTTTTATTTATTTATTTTATTTTGTGTTTCTCCTGCACAACAAGACAAAAGTCTTATAAGTTACAGTACAGGATTGTAAATATAATCACATATCCGTATGTTAAAATCATTAAAAATTACATAATTTTTCTATTATAATAAGGGTAAGAATTCGAGATATAAAATTAGTAATAAAGTTATGATAAAAAAATATGAAATGAATATGAATAAATAAAAAGCATTAAAAATTGAATTACAATAAAAATTTTAATGTTTAAGTTACATATCCGTAATGAAAAAAACAGAAAGGACATTATGACCATACCAAACGTTTCATGTTATGATTGAAAAATAATTTTGAAGCTATTTTTTGAAAGTAGCAACATTGTTGATGCGTTTGAAAACAGATGGTAGAGCATTCCAATGACCTATAGTGCCAATAAAAAATTGCCTTTCAGACACAAGGGTCCTCCGCCTAAAAGGTATAATCTTCTTTCCTCTACGCGATCTTGTAAATAATAGTCTTTTAAACAGATACTTCGGTTTTTCTTTGATAATAGCCTTATGAAGAAATTGTAATGATTTAATGGTTGGTAATGATTTAATTTTAAGAAGAGTGTCAAAGTTTACCCCATAAAGGGATTTGGAGAATTGTGTGACATTTTGTCTTTTTCTTAAACCATGTACATAACGTGTTATGCTATTAAATGACACGTTCAGTTTATGACGACCCAGTGAATCGCAATTAGCAAATATTTCACACCCATACAATAAACCTGGCATCAAGAATGTTTTTGCCAAAAGGCAAGAATTTCGGGAGGAGTGTATGAATGAGTTAACCACAACGCGCGAAGTTTGGAGTAGGTTTGTCCAACGACAGCGTTTATATGGTTGTTCCAGTTTAAGTTTAAGGAGTTGTTGAAAATCACACCAAGATTTTTGACGCTGGAGACCTGTTAAATTTTTTCATTGTTGACGAGGATATCAAAGTGTGGCAGTGAAATTTTTTTATTTTTATGGATGATTAAACATGTTGATTTAGTTGGATTCAAAAATAATTCATTCGCTTTAGCCCATTCGCACACTCGGTAGAGATCATCATTAAGTTTTCCTACAAACTGACTTATCTTGTTTAGAGGGCTACTCAAAAATATCTGCACATCATCGGCATACATGTGCACTTTGCTATGGCGTAGTTGATCAGGAAGGTCATTCGCATATAATCCCTGTGGGACTCCCTTTTCAATCATCATGGCTTTAGATATCAATGTTCCTGAATATACTGACTGTGATCTGTTGGAAAGATATGACGTAATAAGTTTGGTTGAGGTATTAGAAAAATTAAAGAAACGGTGTAGTTTGAAACACAGGTTTTGATGGTCGACAGTATCAAAAGCCTTTGAATGGTCGAGTAATACAATAAACCATAGCTTATTTTCGTCAATCTCACACCTTATTGACTCTGAAACTTCAATTAAGGTGGTACAGCTGTGTTCAGCACGAAAACCTGATTGCATATCACATAGCACAGAGTCCCTTTGCAAATACTCGCTCATTTGTTTGTGTATCATTTTTTCAAATATTTTGGGGGAAATTCCATATTTGATTTTGGTATTGGTATGATTTTCGCATGCTTTCAAAGACTTGGAAATGTGATGGAACTAAGTATAAAGTTAAAATTATAGGTTATATATGGTAATGCGCGAGGGAGTAATATTCTCAGCTAGGGTCAATTTCGTCGGGACCACGGTTAGGAGTTGAACCACGGTTTATTCTTAGAAGATATAATTAGAAGAACAGTTTCATTGTATAGTGCAAGAATATTATCTGAGAGAAATTCTACTTGTTGGTCAACAGAAATTAGGCCATATATATGATCCCAATTGATTTGGAGAAATTTTGAATCTATATCAATGTAATTTAAATTCCTGTAGTCTCGAAACGATTTTTTTTTGGTTTTCCATTGGTAAATTAAGTTTATCAGGCATGTCACAGAAACGAATTCCGATCGAAAGTGGAATTGATTCCGTATTTAGCTTCTTCAGAAAACGAAAAACGAAGAATTTTTCGGAATAAAACCACTTTTGATTTTGCAAACGGAATTGTATTTTTATTTTGTTTAAATCTGCCACTTTAAAACACTCTAAAAACACTTAGAAATAATTAAAATGTTGTTTTGTTAACAAATTTACATTTAATTTCGCATTTAAAATAGATAATTAAGTTTTTTGACTTCACAAAATCGATCGGAATCTAAAGAAGCTAAGACAAAAACGATCGAAATGAAATTTCGGAATTGCAACCATTCCGATCGGAATCTGTGACATGCCTGTATAAGTCATAAAGATTAAATCATGTTTCGAAAAACAGGGAGCTGATACTTGATCATAGAGCAGAACATTAGTTAGATTGCTGACAAAAAATAGATCAAGTAATGTGTTTATAGTAGAAGAAAAATAAGTGAGATTTTCATTATTTGTTATATGTAAACCGAGAGATAGCATATTATTTTGTTGATCAATAAGTATATTAGAGTTAAAATCTCCGGCAATGATTACTTCACTATAACCCAGAGTCACCGTTTCTAGTAATTTTTGGAAAGCATCAACATGAATTGTATTGTTAGGTCTGTAAACACTACCAATTAACATTTTTGTATTAGGTGTTTTAGTTCAATGAATAAGTATTCGATTTTATCTCCTACGGATGATTTTAATAATAATGTGGAATTAATATTAGCTTTTACATAAATTGCTACACCCCCTCCGCGACGTTCCCTATCTGATCTGAAAACCGAGTATCCTGTTAGACATATTAGATTGTCGGGAATAGAATGAATAGTAACGGCTAATTTTGGATGGATATTGCTAAAAATAGCTAATCTTAGTTGTTTTATGACAAAATACGTGGTCCTTATTAACAAAAAAAATGCAGAGAGATCATGAGAATTAAAGCCTGTCTAAGCTTATGGTAGGACATTTAGCATTTATGGTATTCTCAAAACAGAGCAAAAAGAACGGGATGCAGTTCTAGTATCACATGGGGGGAAGAACTCCTAGGCGTTCCTGAAACTGACATTAGCTTAGCGGAGAAACAAGACCTAGCAGCGTATTAATGCCTAGAATAATGGGGTCTCATCAGCTCGAGCAAATGTTAGGTCGAGAGCTTCTGTACCACCGTACAGACTTATTAGAAGTATTGTTGAGAGGGATTTTTTATTGCAAGTTTGGAGGCACATGCGGACATCAACCAAATATATCCAAGCGATTGATAAATACAAGTTCGATGTAGGCGAAAATGTTTTAAAAGTACTTCCCAGCTCACTTCCCAAGGACAAGAGGCAGTAGAAGTACCTTGTGTTTACATCGTTTGAGTCTGGTTTAACGCCCCCTGATAAATGAGAGTTTGGGTTATTGATTTAAAAAACGTATAGTGAACAAGATAATGTTTATATAGATATAATATAGGATAGATTGGGTAAACATAATAGGCTGAAAAGGAGTTTAATACACAAAAATAGTGAAAACGATATTCGGAAATATTTTTTAGGTCCAAACTGCATTGAAAATTTATTGAAATACGAAAGGTATTCACAAACAAATATCCAACAAAGGAAATAACAAAATAATAAATCATCTGTGGTATCTTAGTTAGTTGGTCTGGCATTGTTTGATCTGATAGAACAAATCACCGTAAATAGCCAAATGCGATAAAAATCTTAACAAACCAAGCAGAAGAAGGTGAAAATTTCTCCAGAAATATTCAAACCAAACTAACCAAAGAACAACTGCCAAAAATGTTTATTAAAATGTTATAATATCCAAAATAAACAACGGTTTAAAATATTTTTTTGTAATTGTAATGAAATGTATGTGAAACGAATTTAAAATGTTCAGTGTCGACAATGAATTGCCCGTTTTTAAATAATTGATGTCCGTACTTGTTGATTTTTTTCATGGTCAATTTTCATAATAAATGATGAAAATAGTTGTGAGTAAGATCGAGTTGGGCTGTCTACCTTATCATTTCATAAAAAGGGAAGAGTTTTTTTACCAATTTCCATCGAAATATCCTGCACATATTTGCACTTTTCGTTTTTTCCTTGGTATGTAATGCAAATAGAGATTTCATTTCTTTGGTGAATTATAATGAAATTTAGCGGAAAACTTTTTTGTCTTTGAAGCCATTCTTCTAAAATGATGTTTTGTATGATAATTTTGCCAAACTCATATGAAGTAGATCGATTAACCCTAAATTGTGTTTTTAATTTTGCATATTTTTGGAGTTTAGGTACATATAGAGTTTTGGTGTACTCTAGGACCTATAGTAAAAATTGATGGCGAACAAATTACACTATATAGGAGAAGGGACCAAAAAGACCCCTTTAGGGACTGGCCAGGTTTTTCGTAAAATTGGGCACTGTGCATTGGCTTTGTTATCTCGAATTCAGTAATACTTACGTATTTTGTTGTTAAGCAATAAATGTTAAGAACAAAATGGCCTTTAATTTAATGCCTAATACGGGTAAATAGCTTTAACTACTCCAAAAAATCGAGATTTTCAAAACTTCGAGGCCCCAGTGGCACGTATTAACATATTTCATTTTTGCTCAAACTTTGACAATCTTAAAATCTGGCCAAACTAAACAATCCGACATCAAGTTTTTCCCTTTGAGTTAAAACCAGCCTAAAGCAACAAATTTATGCAAAGAAGGTATTGAATTTTACATAAAATATTTGACAAATTTAACAAATTTTATATTTTTGCATTGTCTAATAATAAAAAATGGTATTACAATAAATACTTAACCATATGTTTATACCCTGCACCACACTGTGGTAAGCGATATCAAAAACATAATAATCTGCTAAAAAATTCACGTTAAAAGGCCATTGGATATTTTGCATATTTTTTGCACATTTTATGCATATGCAAAATATGCAAATATTCAAAAAAATACGATCTTGGTATCTTTATTATTAAAAAATATGCAAATATGCAAAATCCGATGCCTAGTAATAATTATTACAAATTATCGAGTACACGGACAGTCATATTGTATATCACATGGAACTAAGTGACAAAAAATTTTTAAAATTTGCCTCAATAGCTTCAAACTTTCTAAATCGAAAATTAAGTTTTCTTTGTGTTATTTTATTTTATTTATTTATAAAATTCAGTTCTTAAGTCTAACAATGATATAAACTTAGAACTAGAATATTCATTTAATCATATATATTAAAGCCTCAGCGTTATAGAGACATTATAGAGGCAAATAAATAACAAATCTAGTTATAAAACATTAAAATTTTTATATTTAATGAAATGATTTAACATCTGTTTAAAATTTCATCTAATCTATCAAGAAGAAACTTTTTTATTTGATTTTTAAATTCAGAAATTGGTATAATATTTCCCAATTCAGCTGGTAACTTATTAAACTCAGAAGCACTTATGTATAAAACTTTTTGCTTAGTAAGTTCAAGTCTACACCTCGCTACCCTTAAGTTACTATTATTTCTGGTATTAACATGATTTTGATTAATGAATAGTATGGTGTCCAATATTACGAACACATTTAAATACATACAGTAGAATCTGCATAATAAAAATTCCATACAAGGGTAAAACCGAAGGAAATACACTATTGTACAGTTGGATAGTTGGGTACGTGATAGGAAGATTGGCTACACATTTTAATTCCTTATTTTGCAATCTTGACAACGCCTTAAATTCCACACTTTTTTATAACCATAGAGTAATGTCAAATAACTTAAGTGGCTATGAATCAATGATTGGTAGAACAGATACTTCGTTTCAGTATTAAAATAATTTTTAAATTTGTAAAGAAGACTTAAAGCTGCAGATAGTTTTTTCTTCACAAACTCTATGTGATTATCCCAAGAAAGATTGCTTTGTATTTGCAAACCCAAGTACTTTATACAAAATTCTTCAACAATTACAGTGCCATTTACATTTATACTACAGCTGCTTTGATGATCACAATGAGGCTTAAACCGTATTAGTTTTGTTTTGTTGGCATTTAAGAATAACTTATTAATCTTTACATACTCGTTAATGGAAGCAGCATCACCTTCCATATGAATTTTAGCAGTTGTTTCATGCTTATAAGGGTAAATAAGACACATGTCATCAGCATATAAAAACATCTTTCCATTCAGACCCAAATTTGTAATGTCATTAATGTAGACTTTAAAAGTAGCGGTCCAAGGACACTGCCTTGCGGTACGTCATATTTTACCCACGTCTCAGAACTCTTTTGTTTCTTTATCTGAACAAACTGCTTCCTGTTTTCTAAATAGGACTTCATAAGCTTAAGAGTATTACCACTAATACCATAACAGTGTAGCTTATCCAATAAAATTGTGTGATCTACAAGGTCAAACGCCTTGGAAAGGTCATAAAAATAGCACCCACACCCTTTGAACCCTCATCTAAACCATTGCAAATGGCTGTAATAACATTGACAGCAGCTTCCTCAGTGCCACAGCCCTTCCTAAATCCATATTGATATTCACTGAGAATATTATTATCATTCAGATAGCCAGAGATTTGTTTTGAAATTATTGTTTCAAAAATTTTATTAAAAACTGGCAATATAGCAATCGGTCTGTAGTTTTCCACAGTTGTAACATTCGGTGCTTTAGGTACAGGAACAACCTTATGTACTTTCAAAACTTGAGGATACGTGCCTGTTTGTAACATGTTGTTAAAAATTTTCACAAGATATGGAGCCAGAGAATTGCGACATTGCAAAACGGTTTTAGGAGAAATATGATCATATCCTGGACTTTTCCGTGCAGACAATTGGGATATGATTTCTTGAACCTCTTCTACAGTTGTAGGATTAAGGTCTAGTCTAGAATTAAAAGTAGTTATAGTTTTCATCGAGTTCCAATGATCAATATCATGCGATTCTATTAAAGATTTCAAATCCTCCACGGAATTTTCGAAATACTGATTGAAGACGTCTGCTTTTTCGATATCATCGGTTATCAAATTGCCGTTATGATTTCTCACTTTTATTGACTTATCCCCATTAGACCTACCTAAAGTCTCATTTAAAAATTTCCAACTTTTGCTTGGCTCAGATCGGAGATTTTGCAGATTAGTCATGTAGTAGTCATTTCGAGATTCACTACAAGCAACTTTTATTATTCTACTTATAATTTTCAGTTGTTTTTCTATTAAGTAGTTGCCTCTATTTTTCCTTCTGGACTTTAGTAGTTTTTCTTTATAATTAATCAAATTTCTTAAGTTACAGTTTATCCAAGGAGTAATATTATATTTTCTTGATCGAGTGTAGGTCTTAGTAACTGTGGAATTACCCGTACATTGTTGAATTAGACTAACCAAAGAACACATGTCAACTGAAGGATCACCAGTTATATTCAGCAGTGGCAACTCTCTTTCAGTCTGGCGAACTAGCTCTTGCTGATCTATAAATGAAGAATGTTCGATACCAACTATCCTGTCCTCCACCGCAGTTTGAACAGATAAATGCACAATGTTGTGATCAGATAAACAACACTCAGTAGAAACAACCGTAGAAATTCCATGAAAATTTATGTAGGCATGATCAAGAGATGTACCACTTATTGGTCGCGTTATTAGGGTATGACAATTTTCATAGCTATAAAAGGCTAAAATATTTAGCAACATATTTGAAACATGTGGATCCAATAAATCTACGTTGGCGTCCCTAACGAATATGCATGGATCTCTTCCACAATTATTAAACATGTCTTCAATTAAAATCAGAAATGAAGCAATCGAACACTTTTGAGATCTATAAAATGAAATTAATCTTGATGGTTTTCCACAAAATTTTACGCCAAGTAGAGTTATTTGTATATAATCGATAAAGTGGCTACTCTCACATCTAACAATATCAAACTCTATATCGTTCCTAACAAAAACAGTCGTACCCCCATAACCATCCAGTCTACAACAATGTATTGCTCTATAACCGGCTATAAAATACATTTGTGATATTTCTTGTTTAATCCAAGTTTCCTGGACCGATATAACACTAGGTAGTTTGAGTAAACTTGAAATTAATGTTTTAAATTTATTGAATTTATTAACAGATGCTAAGCTACGCATATTAATAGCATTATGTTTAATTGATTATTATTAATATTTTGTAAATAATTTTTAAATGATGAAAAATCAGAATAGTATGACTTCAACATAAATGAAAAATAAAAATAAATATCTCAAAAATATGTATATAAATATTATAATTATGACGACACATATTCATCATCATTTTCTTCAGCATCATTGACCTAATTTTGGTATCTTGTTCGACGAGCCTTTTGTGTTGTTGCTTCTAGTAACAATTTGTTAACATCTTCTTCACACCAAATTACCCTAGGTTTCGATAGTTCAGTTCTCTTTGCAAAGACTTTTCCTCCAACAGCATAAACGGAGCGAAACCCAACTTTTTTAAGGGTTTTTGCGTTATTAAACAAAAACATTGTCTCACGACTTAGAAAATCGTTTATGAATATATGTTTTGTTTCATCGTTCTGTTTTAAAAATTGTTTATCGATAATATTATCATTTTAGTTTGTTTTGATTTGGTCTTTACGACAATTGTTTGAGTGTTTTCTTTATTCATTCCTTTCTTTTTCATGTAGAATACATCTTCAAGGTTTGTAGACTTATTCTGCAACTTTGCTACAACTTTCGTTATTGTTTATATTTCTTTTATTTTTATAATAACTACAAAACAAACAAATGGCATTTTTTTTAAATAAACAATAAGTAAATGATCATACTACTTCGTTTCTTAACTAGGGAAATCACTTGTGGTATGATCTGTTTTCGGTGGGAAGTAGTGTGATCATCTGCCTCTGGGAATTTATTTTCCCCGCGGACAAAAAACTGAATACGGGGGTGTTCCCCTAAAGCAAAAACAAATATGAAGAAAATCGGAAAAGGAATTAAAGTAACGGTGCAGGGCTTAATAAACCCAGTACCGGCGGGTGTTGTTGATCTGCCTACGAGTCACACCCCGTCGTCATCATGCGATCGTAAGCAAATCTCTCCCACAGATGTGGGTGCCTTGGCATTTGTGGTCGAAGGTAATGCGACAAGCACACAGCCTAAGGGCAATTACAGGGAGGAGGAAGCTAAGGAACTCAGGGGAAGCTCAAGCTCGACCCAGCCCTCAGATACAGGTAGTGACTCAGACTCTGAATCCCAAACAAATAAAACCACCGTGGAAAACCGCAAAAAGGTGGAGATCCACAAGATGGTAGATGATGTGGGTAAGGGCTTTGAAAACCTCACAACACACAAAAAAACAGCTGTCTGGGGCTCAACGGCGCAAGCTCAAGAAGCAACAGGCAAGCAAAGAGGCAATCCAGCAGGATGCTCCAAAGAGGTCACGAACACTCCCTCAACTTCCTCGAAAGCTGGGAAGAGGATCAGATCTCCTAAAGAGCAGAACACAGCAAAGCCAACAAAAAAGAAAAAGAGCTCCACACCTTCAAACGATTCGAGCAAACCGCGTCAAGAACCTCGCAAGGGAGGCTGTTCCGAGAATCCCTTGGCAGAGGGCGACAAAGTAAGCTCGAACATGAAAAAGGTGTGCCCGGCCGCGGAATCGACTGCAAAACCTGGGGTTTCCGTAAAGAAATCCCGGACAAAGTGGAAGAGGAAGAGAGCTGCGGAAACCGGTAAAGAGCCGCCATCTTACGCCATGGTAGCAAAGAAACGCTACAGGGACGAACTCTGCTATGCAGTGATCGACACCAGTAGAGGTTCCGGCAAGCTACCCAAGGACCAAATTCATGCCATTGAAGATGAGGTCAATAACTTGGTTTTGGATCACCTAATGCAGGGAGGAGATCCAATTCAAATTGTCAGCAGCGGGGTCAAAGGGGACATGATCGTTTACCAATTTGCCCAGCATGCAAACATTGCCGCCCTCAAGGATATTGTCAGTAGTATAAGACCTCCATGGGAAAGCGGTAAACTCAAGCTGGTGATGAAAGACCAAATTCCTCAACTTACTAAGGCATCCGTTTTTGTCCGAGATTGGGGCAGCAAGTTCGAGACGGAACGCATGCTCGAGGTCTTTGGTCGTCAGAACAGGACATTGGATGTGAAGAGATGGGAGGTCTTCCACAAGGAGGATCATGAAGATGGTACTCTCCTTGTGGTCGGAATTGACCATCCCTCCATGTCCAGTCTGACAAAGACAAAGGGCATTGCCTACTACGTTTCAAACGCTGTCCGCTTCAAAACGGGAAAGGCGAGCATCGGCGTAAACGAGGAACTCAAAAATAACAGCGAGGAGGCTTCACCTCCAAGCAACAATTTACAGGGAGTCGACATTGAAATCAGCGCTTCCCAAGAATCCCGTTTACTGGAGGACCAATGATCGGAGTCATCGGAGCGGGACGGCAACCATGGCACTGATGGAGCAAATTAACACAGGTAAAGTACACATCGGTTTGATCCAGGAACCATGGACTATTCAGAACAAGGTTTCTGGACTAAACCAAATAAATTACCATCTTTTTTATGCTAATACAGGGTCTCGCCCGAGAACCTGTATAATATGCCACAAAAACTTAATTTTTCTTTTCTCGCACGCAACAGTACTGAAGCAGGGGAATGGCAACATATACCTGGCGTCAGTATATCTGCCGTATGATTCACCGACACTACTACCTACGTCGGAGCTGCAGCTGGTGAAGGAAGCAAAATAAACAGGTAACGAAGTACTAGTAGGTAGCGACGCTAACTCACACCACGTCTCGTGGAGAAGTACTAATGCTAACAAAAAGGGCCAAACCCTTTTAGATCCAGGTCAGGCAATTAGGCGCCCGTGTGCGCTCATTTAATGTTGCTCTCTCCACACACACACACAATTCAATCCATTGAAAAAGTATGCACTCCCACAACGACGCCACGTAAAGTATGCAATAGAAAAATATGGTGCCTGACGCTGTTTTAGATTACTTGAATACTAACGACCTAATAGCACTTAACACAGGCAATACATCCACCTTTGTTAACAAGATTAGGAAAGAGGTATCAGATATAACAATATGTTCTGAAAATCTTATAAACGATGTGCAGAATTGGAGGGTCTCGGAAAAGCACTCCTTCTCAGATCATCGGTATATAAGATTTGAACTAACTCGGCCACCGCCGAAACCTATAAGTTTCCGAAATAAATCCAAAACCAACTGGATAAAATTTGGAAAACTAATAATAGAAAGGCTAGGGCACGATAGCTATGAATGCCTTAGCACGGAAGATATAGACAGAAATGCCAACATTATAACGGAGGTCTTATTAAAGTCATTCGAAGAAAGTTGTCCCCTTCGAGAGAGGAAATCTGCCTACGAAAAATCCTGGATGACAGGAGAAATTCCTAACAAAGGCAAAGAGGTCCGAAAGCTTTAAAACAGAGCTCGACGTAAAAAAATTAGCTGTATTCTGGGATAACTATCACACAAAACTTAAAGAATACAACAAAATGACTAGAACAGCAAAGCGCAATTCCTGGAAACTCTTTTGTGAACAGGTAGACAGCGTAAATGATGTATCAAAAATAAAAATGTTTCTATCGAAAACCCATACACAAAACGAGATTATGGTGAATGATATGGGAAATAAGATGGAAACAATCGAGGACACGCTGGGGCTTTTTATGAATACACATTTTCCGCCGAGCACTACGGCAAATGGAGGGATATCGGCAGATGGAGAAAATGCTACGGACGAAGCACCAAACATTGATGAATATACATCGGATTTTAGCATGTTTTTTATTTCTTATCCGATTGGACTCAAATTTTGGATCTAGGCGTTATGAGGGTCAATTTTTCGATATTTGGGGTCATATCAAAAATATGCAAAAAATATATGCAAAAATATGCAAAATATATGCAAAATATATACAAAAAATATGCAAAATATGCAAAAAATATGCTAAATATGCAAGTGTTTTTTTTGACAAAAATCGTCAATTAAATTTAGAAAATCATCAAAAAAGCATTCTAAATTATGTTTTTTGACGTTTAACATAGTTTTTTGCAGATTATTATGTTATTGAGGCTCTCCAGATATTCCGCCACAGCAATAAATCTAGACTAACAAGACTTAAATCAGTTTTCACAAGGTGAGAAAATGTCAAATAACCCAGCATTCCTATTACAACATAATTTGCCTTCTATACAAATGTAGATATATAATTGAAAAATTTCAAAAACTCAATCAGAAATGTCAAAATCAATGTCAATTGTGATAGTTTCTAAACGGCCAAAATTGTCTAGCAAAAAAAGGAGCTAGAGTTAGTCATCGCTATTTTTCTTTAGATAAAAGCGCAATTTTTTCTAGTTTTTGGAAAAAGGGTTCGTTTTTTAGCGCAAAATGGGAAAAAGTACTAAAGTACCATTTACGATTCCAGGTTCTGGAATATAACTATAATTAGAAGTATACGTTTTGAATATCCACCTATTACATTTTAATATATTTTATAGTGTTTGGTCCTATATTTGTGGTCAAAAAGTTTCTTTGGAAAAATGCTCTAACTGCAGCTTTAATATTGATGACATGGTTTTAGTTTAATGCACTAAAAATACATAATTTTATATGTATATTGTAAGTATACAACCGCTTAATGCAGAATTGGGAAATGTTCACTCCTCGGCGAAAAGTAATGCATTATTTTTAGATTCACTTTTGCCAGTTTTGTTGAGATGTGTATTTGTTATTGTTGTAAAATAATTTCAGCTTAATCTAGGGTTTTGTTGTTTTCAAATTTTTAAAAACAACAAGTTTTATTTAAGTGGGATATAGTTAAAATTGATGCGAAGAACACCAAATGATTAGTGCAAAAAGACATCACTCAGAAAAACCACACAATAGCGTGGTAGTGGTAAAATAAGTCAAACCCTTGGAATTATCTTTAAAATGGCAAAACCACTCACATATTTCTGCTAGAAAAGCATTTGGAATGCTAAAAAAATATAGTTTTTCATTCCTGCTACAGGAAAACAATTTTGATAACACAGTCGAAAAGAAAATATACAATTAATTAACTTATACCTGACCGTGTACTCGATAATTTGAACTAATTATTACAAATGTTTCGAATTTGGACAGTTGTTTAATGGAGGAGTTGCTGTAAAAATTGTTTCAGAAACATTTAGAAAAAAGTATCGAGTACAAGGATATAACACCTTTTATAACACATTAGTCTTGTTGTCTAGGATATAAATAAATATATTACGAAAAATGTTCGCCGCAATATTGTCATTAAAGTTGCCAAAGACACTATACACCTAAAAGGCAAAGATTTCAAGGAATCTTAATTTTCAAAAAAATTAAATTTCACACTTGTCCGTGTTTTGCTTACATCCTGATGTATACTTTAAAAACGTCATATTTCTATCTCTACTTTCACAATCTGATTGGCGTTTTCTGTAATTTGGGAAATTGAGTCTTGTTGCATGGTAAATTGGTAAAAAGTAAGGAAAGGAACAAATACGGGCAATGCCAATAAAAATGTCCGGATTGTCGTATAGAAAAATCTCACTATTTTTAACACTTAGAGCACGTAGAGTATTATATAACTACCACGAGTTATTTAATCATAGGAAATAATTTATTTTCTTTACTATTCGTTAATCCGGACAATTTGATATTTCGGGCAACGCCAAAACCTGTGGTGTAGGGATTATCGAGATTATACTGTATATATGGGTGCAATAACCAAATTTGAATCGATTCTTACCAAAATAAAAAGGGATCGCCCTAGGGCTAAAAAATCTCCAATTTTTATGCGAATTGGTCTATAAATGTGACCTGTACTTTGTTTTCAAAAAGACCTGACCAGACGGATAAGTGCGAATCTATGCAGATCATCAAAAGGAACTGTGGGTCTATTTCGTTTCCTTTTGCATGTTGCAAACTCATTCACTAAGGCAAAATACCCTTAGGGTATTAAAATATAGTTATCAGTGCAATCATGAATAAAAATTCCGTGCATAATTTGTTTCCTTTCCCAAATTTCACAATTTTTTGTCTATATTTATACCCAAAAAGGGAATATTTTTGTCGATTCGACTAGAATATGCCATCATGAAGCGAATATAGTAGCTTTCAACTTTTAACAAATATTGATTTTAAAAGAGTTTCACTTTCTAAAATTATTTTCCGTGCGGAAAATTCGGACGGAAATATTCAGGATTGCCCTGTATATGTTTTTATATGTTATATGTTTTTAGTAAAATATGAAAGATTTTATGTAATATTCAATATTGTCTTAGTCTTAATTTCTAGCTCATTTGTTATTCTGTCACACAATTTGGCCAAGCAGAAACTATCAACATATTTGGATACGTTCATTTTGACATTTCTGATTGAGTTTTTGAACAAATTTGTATTAGAAAGCAACTTATGTTGTAATAAGAAGGCTGGGTTATAGGAAATTTTCTAAGTCCTTTAGACCAGATTTATTGCTGTGGCGGAATAATAATTAATAACATAATAATCTGTTAAGAAATCGACGTTTAACGACAATAAAAAAAGTTCGAGGACATCGAAGCCGCTCCACATCCGATATGTCTGAAGAGTCTTTACCGAAGACGAAACATGCATGTCACATAGTGGTGGGTGTGTGGGTTCGAATCGTCGGCTTTCCTTTTTCACTTGCATAATAGATCATAAAGCTCGATTAAAAAATTAAAAAATTAATCTTAAAAAATGATCTTCGCCTAAAAAGGCAAAAATTTTCAAATAGACAATAAACTTAATTTAGAACACTTTTTGATGACTTTCCAAATTTAATTTGACGATTTTCGTCAAAAAAATTAGTTGCATATTTTGCATATTTTTTGCATATTTTGCATATTTTTTGCATATTTTTTTTGCATATTTTGCATATTTTGTGCATATGCAAATATGCAAAAAAATAAAAAATATGAGCCTGTCATTGCATTCAGTTTTCTTCAAAACGAATTTTGGTCCAATCAGAATTTTCGTAACTTTATTAATAAAAAATATGCAAATATGCAAAATCCGATGTCTATTGATGAAACAATGGTTAAAGATGCCATCAACAGTTTCAAACCTTTTAAAGCAGCGGGACCAGACCAGGTCTTTCCGGCCTTACTCCAAAAGGAGGTGGACTATATTCCGTCCAAATTAGCTGGTATCTTTAACGCATGCTTAAAATTTGCGTATACCCCTAAAGCCTGGTAGGAGGCGAGGGTAGTGTTTATCCCCAAACCTTGAAAGGCTAGCTACGCAATTCCTAAGTCTTATCGCCCGATAAGTCTAACTTCTTTCTTACTAAAAACCATGCAACGTATAGTCGATACCATGATTAAGAGCAAGATCCCAAACGATATGCTTAAATACAAACAACATGCATACGTTAAAGGCAGATCAGTGGAAATCGCTTTACATGAGTTAGTACACCACATCGAAAACACCTTCGACAAGAAGATGTATACACTGGCAATATGCATTGACATCGAGGGTGCCTTCAATAACGTCAGCACTGCAATATGCAAAGGAATAGGTGGATATGTTGCGGGCTACACGACGTAACTAAACGGGATAAAGTTGGTCAGGGAACGCCACAAGGGGGATTTTGTCACCTCTCCTGTGGGTTACTACCATAAATAGCGTACTGAGGACTTTAACCAAAAACGGATTTGAACCATTCTGTTATGCAGACGACGTTATAATACTTCTGAGGGGAAAGAACCCAAATTTGTTATGCAGAAGGGCCGAATCGGCCCTAAAACTTGCGTATAACTGGGCTAGACCAAGAGGTCTAAACGTAAACCCGGAAAAAAACAGAAATATGTCTTTCCACTAGGAAAACAAAACTGGGTCACATCGAGGAACCTGTTTTCCTTAACAAGACTATTAAGATATCCAATAAGGTCAAATATCTGGGAGTAATCCTGGATAGGAAACTTAAATGGAAGGATCATATCCAAGAACGAGCCAACAAAGTATACAGATGTTGGTCAACCTGTAGAAGGGCCATAGGCTCTAAATGGGGTCTCAATCCAAAGATGACACTCTTGCTATACAAAAGCGTAGTTAGACCCATCCGTCAGCGTCTGTAGTCTGGTGGACAGCGATGGATAAAAAATTTAATATAAAAATTTTACAAAAAGTCCAAAGAATGTGCTGCTTAGGCGTAAGTGGTGCTATGAGGACAACACCAACGAGGGCACTAGAAACTATTCTATACATACACCCAATAGAAATTCAGATAAGGTATGAAGCTGCCGTCGCAGCCATAAGGCTGAAGGCGACAGACGAGTGGATCGAAAAGGAACACGTAACATACCATAAAAAATTCTACAGGTAATAACGGGGGAGTCAATGGATAACGTTAATTCGGACCGTATACCTGAAACAATTGTAGTTGCCTCGTGCGAAACATTAATACCTGACAGAGACTCGTGGATCGGCGGGACCCTAGCTGAAAAGCCTCCTGGAAACTGCTGTTATACAGACGGCTCGATGTTAGGGGGGAGGACGGGACTGGGACTTTTTATTGAAGAACCAGAGACCGAAATCTCTCTTCGTTTGCCGGATCACAATACGGTCCTTCAAGCGGAGGTCAGGGCGATCACAGAGTGTCTGAACTGGTTTAATGCTAACTCGAGACCAACTACCGTTAACGTCCTTACGGGCAGTAAAATGACAATCAGTGCAATAACATCCAAGACAGTAAAATCGAAAACTGTACTGGACTGCATAAATACGATAAACAATTATTCCCAGCAAGGAACAGTGCGCATTATATGGGTACCAGGCCATGCGGGGATTAAAGGTAATGAAAGAGCAAATTCACTGGCAAAAAATGGCAGGGAATTAGCATCAATAAACTTAGACAGCGCAAAGCCTCTAAATGTGTCACGTCTAGAGTTAAAAAATTGGGCAAAGCAGGCCCATACATCCCTATGGAATAGAGAGGAGATAGGGAAAACCACTAATATTCTCTGGGGGGACCCAAACGAGGATAAAACTAAAAACTTACTATTATTAGGTAAGGCAGACATTAGTAGGTTAACAGGTATCCTTACTGGTCACTTGGGCCTACAAGCTCATCTGCATAAAATTAAATGCGCAGATAACAATTTATGCAGGGACAACTTTGCAACACTTTCTGCCCAGCTTTCGAAAATATCAGGTCCCAGTCTTTAGGGACCGACACTATACCGGGACTTAATCAGATAACGGTAAATGATGTTAAACAGTTTGTTAAGGGCACAGAATTCCTAAAATAATAAAGGTACCAAATACGACCCTTTCTTCAATTAGTCTAGAGCGTACAACAGGCCTATTCTGGCTTGGACATGTGGCGACTTACGGCCCTCTTTTCAACCTAACCTACTAAAAACTTAATTTCATACCTGAAAACAACTTAAGCTTTTGAGTGTACACGTGGATATCTCGGAAAGTAGAGCAGATAGGATAACGATGACCAGAAATTCAGAAAGAGCATACAGCAAAACCTTGGAAACCACATACATATATATCGAAAAGTCAAAAATGGCGTAAAAAACAAATTTTATTTCTTCATTTAAGTATACAAGGCGCCTGCACTATATATTTGTGATATTTAAGGATATCTTAAGAAAAATACCACAAATGTTTGCTCTTTTCTTCTTTAAGAGATAATTTAATTAAAAATATTGCATGAATAAAAAGTCGGACGAACATCCGAAATACTTATAAAAATGTGATAGATACGATTAATAATGGCAATTTATTTTCGAATTTTGGACGAAAATAGCTAATATGTAGCAGTCCTTCTGCAGCAATATTCAAGTTCTCATATGAAAATAAATGTTGCCAACGTTTGGCAACGTAAACACTTTTTTGTACGTGGTAAAAATGTATTGAAGTTTTAGAGTACGTTGTCGAAAATCATTTTATGTCGAAAACTGGGAGAAAATTCTTCTTTATTTGCAATTTCGTTTTCCGAATGTTAGCGACCAATACTATATAAATATATTTTTTATAAATACATATGCATACAATATTTGTTTATAGATTGTTTAGTATATCTGCAAACGCCTCTCTATCTCTAGCCTTTGATAATAGAGTTGTAATATCTCGGATGCCAGTCCATTCTGCATTGTTATCGCTCCATGTCGTCTCCTTTCTTCCTCTAACAGGCCTTCCTTCTATCTTTTTTGCGGATTAGATTTTGCAAGAATTTATATTTTTAATTTCGCATTATATGGCTTAGCACCTCGGCATTTGTTATGTGGGCTGTCCAAGGCATTTTGAGTATTCACCTATAAATCCATATCTCAAAAGTTTCCAACCTTCTTATATCAGCAGTTTTAATTGTCCATACTTCCGTTGCATACAATAACACTGACCAAACATATGTTTTGATGAAACGAATCTTTGTATCAAGATTAATGTCATGACTCGTAAATAGTCTCTTATATTTTGAAAATGCTTCTCTGGCCAGTCCAATTCTGCATCTTATTTCTTTTGAGCACTGTTCAATTATTGTAGCTCCCAGATATTTGAAACTTTTCACTCTGTCAACGTATGTGTTGTGAATTTTCAATGTTGCACCATTGCGGTTATTCTTTTTGCTTACAACCATGAATTTTGTTTTGCGGATGTTAATTTTCAGATCGTATTTTTTCACTGTGTGTTGTGAGCTTATTGACAAAATTCTGGAGTCCAGATATGCTATGCGACAGTAAGGTTGTGTCATCAGCATACCTTATGTTGTTCAGAAATATTCCGTTTATATGAATGCCGATTGGAATTTTGTTTATCGATTCTTAAAAAAATTGTTCTGAATAGATATTGAATAGCAAAGGTGACAATATGCATCCTTGTCTCTCTCCCTTAGATATATCAATGCTATCATTTCCCCGTTCACTTCTACTTGTGCATTTTGATGCCAATATAGGCTTTTAATACATTGTACTTCTATCGTGTAACACTATGTCGAAAGCTTTTTCGTAATCTATGAAACATAGAAATATGTCTTTTTGTGCGTTTTTACATTTTTGGACCAATGTTTGTATTGAAAAAAGTGCTTCTCGGGTTCCAATACCTTCCTTAAATCCGAACTGGGATGCTCCCATGGCTTTTTCGCATTTTGAGTATATTCTAGAGTGAATTACCCGTAGAAAAACTTTTAGGGCATGGCTCATTAGACTTATAAGTCTGTGTTAGTTCAAATATTTTGCATGAAATTTTTTCGGAATGGTAATAAATGTTTTTTTTTAGTTCATGATATTACTATAAGGTCAAAACTAAGATATCTGAAAACATATGTATGGTCTGTTTTGCTATATGGAGTCGAAATGTGGACCCTGAAGGCAGTTGACATGAAAAAACTTGAAGCTTTCGAGATGTGGACTTACAGACGAATTCTAAAAATACCATGGACCAAGTTTGTAACGAACAATGAAGTACTGCGAAGAATACACCAAGAAAAAGAGCTTATACGTACAATAAAGAAACGAAAAACAGCATATCTTGAACATATCATGCGAAACAGCAAATACAAACTACTCCAAAACATTATCCGATGCAGAATAGAAGGCAGACAGTCCAGGGGAAGAAAAGAGAAGTCTTGGATTAACAATATTCAGGAATGGACCGGCATAAATGATGCTGCAACTCTACTCAGCAGGTGCAGAAATCGACAATCTTTTGCTGAAATAATAAACAACTTATAAATACATATATGCACTTAATATAATGTAATATATTTTATGTAATTGCACTGATCGCCATAAATTCGTAAAACGAATTGGCAAATAAAGAAGAAGAATAAATGTTGACTTTAACCAATCTTGCGGATATCGTCCTGTATCATATATATGGTTAAATAATTTTGTTAAAAGTTTGATATTACCTTCATCTATTAACTTTAGGATTTCCGAAGAGACCTCGTCAGGGCCACAGGCTGTTTTTATCTCTCAGAGTGTTTATAACAGTTTCAACTTCTCTTCTACTGATTGGAGTTCCACTAAGAGTTGTTGTTGTTGCGCCTGTTGTTCAAAAGTTGATTGGTGTTCGTTTGTAAACATTTGTTTTATGTAATCTCTCCAGATAGTCTTCTTTTCTTCTATATCAAACACAGGATCATTATTATCATTATATAATACTTTTGAATGAGTTTTGCGGTATACACCAGCAATTTCTTTTAGCTTTTTATGGAGATTAAAGTCGTCGTGAAAGCTTTTTAATCTTTCAATCTCCTGACATTGTTTATTTAAATGGTTATTTTTTGCTATGCGTATAGGGTTTCCCTATTTAGTTTCCAATACAGTTTAAAGTTTATATTTTTATATTTTCGCCTCTCTTCCACCATGTTGAGAATATCCTGTGCCATCCACTCCTTCTGTCTAGGTCTTTTGTCGTATCCGAGGGTATTATCCGCTAGGGGTTTGAGCATAGTCTTTAGTGCGTTCCACAAGTAGTCAATAATTTCAGTATTTATTTTTCTTAGTTCTTGATTGATTTTATCGCGAAGATTTTCTTTCAAGGTGGTATTTTCAAGTTTTGCCACATTGAGTTTACGACGAATCTTCCGTTTTTTATTTATAGCAATTTTTGTGCGCAATTGCATCATCAGAAGATTGTGATCTGAAGGAACATCAGCGCCTGGATATGTTGAGCGTTTCTTGACCGAAGATCCGTATCTTGCATTAATTAATATAAAATGAGAAATCAAATTCTCACAATATTGTCCCTTCTATTTTGTGGCGATTTCCATGTGTATAGTAGGGCTATAACCAAAAAAATACCACCACATAGCCATGTAAAGTAGGGCTATAACCAAAAAAATACCACCACATAGCCGTGTAGAGCATGGAAAACTATTATGAAACACGGTGTCAATTTTTCTCTACCGCGAAAAAAGTTTCCGCAACAAATGCATTGAAGTTCTGTAATGCATTTTTTAATTTTATCTGTCATAACAACATATTTGCTTTTCATCAAAACTTTTATTTTTTTGTAATCTAATTTAAAAATATTATCAAAACGTTCCGGACCAATTTGTTCTCAAATCGCGCCATTCCGGACCATATTAGGATTTTTGACACTATTGCAATTTTTGGTTTTTCTTTATAAACTCGTGAATTTTATGTTTAGAAATGGCGCGATTTTAGAACAAATTGGTCCAGAACGCTTTGATAATGATTTTAAATTAGATTACAAAAAAATAAAAATTTTAATGAAAAGCAAATATGTTGTTATGACAGATAAAATTAAAAAATGCATTACAGAACTTCAATGCATTTGGAGCGGAAACTTTTTTCGCGGTAGAGAAAAATTGACACCGTATTTCATAATAGTTTTTCATGCTCTACAGGGCTATGTGGTGGTATTTCTGATATTTGCAAAAAAGTGCAAAAAGTTATATCCCTACTGCTCATACAAATACAAACATATTTTGTTATTGTGTAGGTTTTGAAACACAAACATTTTGATAGTTTCCCAACACCAACAAAATACTTAGTATAAACACATTTTACAATAACACGGATAAGCTAATTATGAGCATACACATTCAATATATTCAAGAGAATCAAGTTTCGATTATTCTCCAGTTGCTACACAAGCATTTACAATTCTAATAACAAATTTTGTCAAGTAATGTTGGTTTGTTGGGTTTTCTTGTTGGCCTGTGCACACAACTATGTACATACATTTTTTCAGACTGTGTTTGTTTGAAAATACAATTGTATAATAATAACAATAATAATAATAATAATACTAATAATAATAATAATAATAATAATAATAATAATAATAATAATAATAATAATAATAATAATAATAATAATAATAATAATAATAATAATAATAATAATAATAATAATAATAATAATAATAATAATAATAATAATAATAATAATAATAATAATAATAATAATAATAATAATAATAATAATAATAATAATAATAATAATAATAATAATAATAATAATAATAATAATAATAATAATAATAATAATAATAATAATAATAATAATAATAATAATAATAATAATAATAATAATAATAATAATAATAATAATAATAATAATAATAATAATAATAATAATAATAATAATAATAATAATAATAATAATAATAATAATAATAATAATAATAATAATAATAATAATAATAATAATAATAATAATAATAATAATAATAATAATAATAATAATAATAATAATAATAATAATAATAATAATAATAATAATAATAATAATAATAATAATAATAATAATAATAATAATAATAATAATAATAATAATAATAATAATAATAATAATAATAATAATAATAATAATAATAATAATAATAATAATAATAATAATAATAATAATAATAATAATAATAATAATAATAATAATAATAATAATAATAATAATAATAATAATAATAATAATAATAATAATAATAATAATAATAATAATAATAATAATAATAATAATAATAATAATAATAATAATAATAATAATAATAATAATAATAATAATAATAATAATAATAATAATAATAATAATAATAATAATAATAATAATAATAATAATAATAATAATAATAATAATAATAATAATAATAATAATAATAATAATAATAATAATAATAATAATAATAATAATAATAATAATAATAATAATAATAATAATAATAATAATAATAATAATAATAATAATAATAATAATAATAATAATAATAATAATAATAATAATAATAATAATAATAATAATAATAATAATAATAATAATAATAATAATAATAATAATAATAATAATAATAATAATAATAATAATAATAATAATAATAATAATAATAATAATAATAATAATAATAATAATAATAATAATAATAATAATAATAATAATAATAATAATAATAATAATAATAATAATAATAATAATAATAATAATAATAATAATAATAATAATAATAATAATAATAATAATAATAATAATAATAATAATAATAATAATAATAATAATAATAATAATGATAAAGTTAAGGATTTCCAGTCGAATTAAATTAAAAAAATATATTTCAAAGGCAAACCACGGTGCCTCTTTCTATTAGTAAAACACTGAAGTTATCACTTTTAATTCACTTTATTAATTTACTTGACACTTATATTATTACTTTGAATTACTTGACACTTTAATTATAAGACAACGTTTACAATCGACTGCGTAACTAAGACTAACTTCTGTATTCGATTAATGTCTTCAACAGAACTCCCAATCGATGGTATTGCATATATTTTGAGTCGTGGGAAATGCATGATCAGGGAATAGTGTAATTGGGCCGGATGCGCGTGCAATGCTTGGTCAGTGGTTTTAGCTGGTCGTAAGTAAAGGTGAATGGAACTATGCTTTTGATGATGGTATGAGTTGGGCGCGTGCAGAAGTAATATGCTGATTCGAACAATTATAATTGGTCGGCAGTGTCGACTACGTTCTTAACTCCTCCCTCCTTAAAAATCTGCGTCCCGCAGATCACATGGGTAGGGGTATTCATGGCTTGTGGTAATTGGATTGTTGGCAGGTTTAGTTTTTTGGTGATTTTATGCCAGAGAATCCCAATACAGATGCCAGCTAGTATTAAGATCGTAATGTAAGTTCCTAGAGATATATCCAGTTTCGAAGCAAGGCTTTGAAGTTTTTGAATGTTGCGCAATCCAATGCTATGTACGTGATCAATGTCCAAAACAAAACTTTCGGTAGTTACATTCATTAGGACTGGTGGTAATGGCTGCAATCTGGAACTTAATGTACTGGAAAAGTTCCTGTCACCAATAGTAATGCTTTCGTTGTAGAGTTTAATTAAATAAGTACCGTTGAGGGTTTCGGTGTGTTGCTGGAGATTTATAGCACCTTTGTAGTTAGTAAGGAACAGGATGTCCGTAGTAATCATTTCTATAGTATGTTCATTTGTTAGCTTGTATCGGCAGCTGGCGTTTCTGCTTTTAAGAAGATGTGGTATGCAAGTGTCCTCAGGTAATTGCTTTAGTGAAGATTGTCGACATACCGTTACATTATTGATTTGTAGGCAAGGGCTATAAACACCATAAGTTTCAGCTTCGCTAACAAGGACTTCATCGTAGGGTAGTTCGATTTGTTTTCCGTTTTTAATAGGGGCTCTGAGGATGAGTCGATGGTAAAGATCTTTTCTCAATTTTGGTATGGACAGCACATATAGTAACACGGATCCATTTGTATAAATTGATGGAGTGCCGTATTCAATGGCTTCGACTGCATTCGCATATGGCAAGGTTTCCATTTCGTCTATGACATCCTCGACTTCGCCTTTGTTTAAGAGATTGGTGTTGATGATGCCATTTTTTGCCAGTTGGCATGCCCTAATTATCTCCTTGAGGACGTCCTTCAAGACAATGACTTGGTTCATGGTGTTCTGTCCAATTTCCTCGTTTTCTCTGCCGTTGCTTATCTGGTTAATGGAGTCGACAAGTTTATTGGTTTTCCGAATTACATCTCTCGTAGAGTTAAGAAGATTTTCATTGATTTTGTATTGCTCATTGTTATTTCTAACGATGGAGTCTTGGCTTCTGAGCAAATTATTCCAATCCGCTGCGTCAGGGTTTCCGGCTACCCATTTCCATGCTGACCCAATCCAATCTATGGATCTCTTCTGCTTCGTAGCGCAACCTAATTCCTCCAACATTTTCTTGATTTGGCCGATTTGGTACTCAATCATATGCTTCTTTTGGGTTGGTGGCATCCTATTCCCGACCAGTTCAGAAATTTCCTCTGCAATTTTGGCGTAGTCCTGTAGGTTGATAACGTGAACCAACTTGAAGTTTCCATCTATTATCCACGCGTTTCCCACTCGAATGGTCACTATGGGGACGTCATACTGAAAAATCTTTGCTCCCTCCAATGTATATATGGCAAAGCCTGCCAAGATGGTGAAGACTTCTCGTAAAAGCATATCTCTATAATGTAATAATTGTGTTGATTAGGGGTTAGTAGAAAGGCAAAGCCCTTTTTTTTGTTTTGTTTTTTTTTTTTTTTTTGTATAGTTAATTATTGGTTAGAATATAGTATATATATTTATTTTTGGTTGTAGTATCTGATTACATTTTTTTTTACAAATTAGTTTATTTTTTGGCCAATGTACATGGGGATATCCCAATTTTCAATTTACTATTATTCTTTATAAGGTGAAGGTCGATTATCTATCATTATAAGAAAGGTAAAAAAGAAGTCTCTTAAGCCATGGACAACTTTTTAGTCCTTCAACCGACAGGAATCTTCCCTACTTCATTTTTTATTTTTAACATATTTTACATTAATTTTTGTCTTGGCCATTTATTATAATCATTGAAATCGTAATGTTTCCAGTTTTAGGCATTTGCCATTCATATATCATGATTTTTCTCCTTGAGTAATAGAATGATTTTCCATCAGTATAAGAAAGAACAAAAGGAAGTCTCGTTAAGCCATGGACACCTTTTGAACCTTTCAACTGACGGGAATCGTCACCACACTCAGTAATTCATAAATCCAGTGGAAGGAAGTGGAGGATTTTATTTAATTTTTTTCAGATTTTTTATGTGTGCCTTTTGTATCCTTTTACCACTTACCGTGCGAACTGTGACCTTATTATCTTTATCTACAATTTCTTTCCTATAAACTGGCTAATTCTTGCCTTGTATGTTTTTAATTCGGACAAAAATAGCATCGCCCTTCCTAAATTTTCTCGGTGGTGAACGTTTCATATTCATGCGTTTATTTTTTTCTTTTGCATTTCTTTTTATAATATTTCTAAGGTCTCTATTTATACTTATACGTGCCTCTATTAATTTGTCAAAGTCTGTTGTATTAAATCTGTTAAAAAATATATCGTTCGGTCTTTTTCCTGTGACTGAATGTATTGTATTGTTATACCTGTCCACCGCAACGTATGTGAGTTCAAGAACGCTAAGCTCCGCCTTTTCTGCCCTTAAACATCTGTAAATTTCATGAAGAGTAGAGTGAAATCGCTCTACTTGGCCATTCACTTCGCTGCGTTGTGATGGAGTTAGGTATATCTTTATACCCAATCTTTCTAGAAAATCTCTAATTAATGGGCTAATGAAACTACTCTCGTTATCCATTACCAGAATTTTCGGAGCGGTAAAAAAAATGTAATATTTTCACGAGTTTTTCTCTGATTGTCAGGACTGACCTATCGCTGATGTGAAATACCTTAGCAAACTTTGAAAATTTATCAAGTACTGATATAAATTTGTGACCTTGAATTTCAACTATATCCATATGCAAAATCTCACAAGGCATCGTCGGTATAGGTGTCTCTTGAAATTGTGGTTATTGATGCAATGAAACTTTTAATTTCTATAAATTTAAGAAAAATATGTATGTTTTGAATTCAAACTAAATAGAATGGGCTAAAAACACGAGTACGCAAACATCTCTAAAATTGGATACATACATATGCATAGAATCACATACATAAATATATATATATATATATATATATATATATATATATACTAGCAAAATGCCCGCTACTTCGTATGCGGAAAGGATATAAAAAAAAAACAAATAAACAATATATAATATGGAAATGACAAACACTGAAAATTTGGTCGCACTAATACCAATTTTAATCAATATTTATTTTTATCTTAGTACTGTACGTACCCCTTAAGTTCGTTTTTAAAAAAGATCAGCCGTATCTCACCCTTACACATTAACAGCGAGATCAACGTTGCACACCAATACACACCCTAACTCCAAAAAATAAAAATTCCAGCACTGTCCCTACACCCATTGTATCCAT
The DNA here is from genome assembly GCF_047663935.1 of Musca autumnalis. Lineage (NCBI taxonomy): Eukaryota > Metazoa > Arthropoda > Insecta > Diptera > Muscidae > Musca > Musca autumnalis. The sequence continues at coordinate 129,967,441 of NW_027412088.1, read as the reverse complement.
GAGTACCATTAAGTAATTTTCGTATACTTATGGTACGTATTTCGACGACATATCTCAGCCATACACGGACATTAATACAAAATAATTACAGTAAATTCCATAATAATTACAGTAATTCCAAATCTCAAGATTCCAGCTGTATCCGTTCGTCCAATTCCAAATTGTACCAAACTTAGTATCAAGTCGAACTCTTCGTACCCATAAGAAAGATTTTCCAAAACTACCTCAATCCTTCACTTTAGTAGTAATCTTACTTCCAAATTTCAGGATTCAAACTCTATCCGTTAAACCAAATTAAAATTGTACTAAATTTAGAACAATTTAGAATTTTCGTACCAATTTTCAAAACTTCCTCAACGCAACAGGGCTACAATAATCATACTTTCAAATTGCAGGATTCCACCGCTATCCGTTCACCTACATACAAATTGTACTAAATTTAGTACCATTTAGTGCTTTTCGTAACCATAAGTTTGCTTTTTCAAAACAACCTGAATCCTACTCTTCGACTGTAATCGTAATTCCAAATTTCAGGATTCCAGCTCTATTAATTCACCCGAATCCAAATTGTATCAAATTTAGTACCATTTCTTTCCCAAACAAAAATTTTAGGATTCCAGCTCTACCCGTTCACCCAAATCCACATTGTACCATATTTAGTACCATTTAGTACTTCTCGTACGCACACGTACGACTTTTCAAAATTTCCTCAATAATACACTCCTACAGTAATCTTAATTCCTAATTCCAACACTATCCGTTTACTAAAATTCAAATTGTACCGAATTTAGTGCTTTCTGTACCCATAAGTACGAATTTCCAAAACTACCTCAATTCTACTGTCCGACAGTAATCTTAGTTCCAAATTTCAGAATTCCAGCTTTATCCGTTCATCCAAATCCAAATTGTACCAAATTTAGTACCATTTAGTACTTTTCATACCCAAAGGTACGAATTTCTAAAACTATCTCAATCCTACACCCCTACAGTAATCTTAATTCAAAACTTTAGGATTCCAGCTCTATCCGTTCACCCAAATCCAAATTTAGTACTGCTCGTAATCATAAATACGAACTTCCAAAACCATTTCCTTATTTCAACGCCATTTCCCAACCTTGATACTTAAAATTCAGGATTCCAGTTCTATCCGTTCACCCAAATCCAAATTGTAATAAATTTAGTACCATTTAGTACTTTTCGTACACATAAATACGAATTTCCAAAATTTCCCCAATCCTATGATCCAACAGTAATCTCAATTTCAAATTTCAGGATTCCAGCTCTGTCCGTTCACTCGAATCCCTATTGTACCAAATTTAGTACTTTTCGAACACATAAGTACGAATTTCCAAAACCACCCTCATATCTCAGTCCTACACTTCACAGTAATCTTACTTACAAATTTCAGGTTTCCAGCTACATACATACGTTCACCCAAATCCAAATTGTACTAAATTTAGTACCATTTAGTGCTTTTCGTACCCATAAGTACGAATTTTCAAAACTACCTCAATTCTACACCCCACCAGTAATCTCAATTCCAAATTTCAGGTTTCCAGCTCTTTACGTTCACCCAAATCTAAATTGTACTAAATTTAGTACTTTTCGTACACATGATTGGTAATTTTCCAAACCATTTCCTTTTAGAAGCACCACTTCCCAACCTTGATTTCCATACCAAATTCCTATATTCCTATATTCCTGGGGCCTATTATTGATTTCATTAATTATTTAGCGATTTCATCAAATTAGAGATTTTGAAATTGAAAATTGAATAGTTATGACTGTACATCTCTATATACGATAAAATTCTTAATTGCAAATAAATCGTGGTAATATGCACAATTCTATTGCACTTTCATTGATTTGCAAACATTTAGTTATTACCAAAAAGTCAGGTCCATACAGTTTTTAGTTGTTTTTATTTCTGGCCGATTTCTGAATTTATTCCCCTAATGTTGTCTTCAACAGCAACTCATTTGTTCATTTGCGTAATTGATGTTTATACACCATTATCACCAACTGCGACATCTGTTGCAATGGAAGATAACAAATGTCTTGTCTTTCTATTATTTAGTGGTTTACGATAAAATAAGTGCGCCTAGAAGTAAACTACAAATTTGAAATTATGTGTGATCTCTTACATTATCAAGAAGTTATGGCATTGTTAATTTTACACATGTCTTGCAGAGGGCCAACTAAGTGAATAAGTACGTAATAGTAATGAAAAATAAGGATTTTTGTTGTTGTTATTTTTTGTGGTTCCAGGACGAATTTTCTAAAACCCGGCCTTATCTCGCACATTTGCATCAACAGTGACCCACTGGTAAAATTTCAAGCTCCTAGCTTTAGCCGTTTTGGCTGGGCGTTGATGATGAGTCAGTCAGTCAGTCAATCACTTATCACCAAGCTCATTTATATATATAAAAGAAAAAAAAGATATATCCTTTTTTATTTGATAAAGAAATGTGATACAAAGTGATATGAAAACATCTCAAAACAAACAAAGTTCATGTTGAACATAGGGCGGTACATAAATATGTATGCATGAATATTTACCAAAACTACCATCAACTGTACAAAAATTCGCTACTGTCGCCGATTGGCGTTGGCATACATAAATATTCATCCACATTAAAAAGAATGCTCTTCTTAGTTCTTTGTTATTGTTTGTATTGTCGTTCATTGAATTCCATTTATGGTTGTGTGTGAGTATTTAACTAGCAGAAAAAACACGTGTTGGCAAAACAACCACCGATTTCTTAGCTACATCAAAAGATATTCAAGAACATTGTTTTAGTTTGCACTAAACCACAGTCAAGTGTGGATGAAAAAAAAAGTCATTTTACGTCTGGTGTTTTCAACATTAAAAACTGTGATGTGTTTAACATGAAAAGAAAATGTAAATATTATTTTTTAGGTGTTCAGTTGTTCTTTTAATTAAATTTTCATTTATATTTTTCTTGTAATGGAAGCATTCAATAGAAAATCTAAAGATGAGTGGAATGGCGGAGAAACTGTTATACCATTGGCCAACGAAGCATCTCTCACTTAGAAAAAGAAAATGTTGTATTGTTGTATAGTTTTCGGTCCAACGGCGAAAGTTAAAGGTAAGTTAATTTTTAGAAAAAAAACCAGATAAATTACTAAAAATTGTTTTATGGTTTTCAATTTTGATTACAGATGACAACGCTCAAATGGATAAATTTATCAATATCAAAACAATACCAATCAATGCATAAATATTCTTAAAAGAGTGTAATTTTCATAGATGCAACAAGTTCTGTGCGAACCTGATATTACATTCTGAAAAATCATACAAGTCGCTTCTTGTCTAATACACGAATAACACTATGCAACACTGAAAATGCAAACAACTTCTAGTATGAATTTTTTGAAAGTACATATTTAGACTACGAAAACCCTAGTAGGGTTTTGTCCTGTCAGATCCAGCTCGGATTTTATGGCCTCATCTAAACCGAGCTAAATCTACACTTTTTTGCATTTATCAGGCCTTTATCTCAGAAACGAATTGGAATTTGGCCTTGCTGTCTTTAGCAATATTGTAGCCCTAAACTTAGAACTTATCCTTAAGAAAAACTTATCCTTAAGAAAAACTCCATCTAGGGCATCAAAATCTATAAAATATAGAAAATTTTACGAAATTGCTAAAATTCTGGTCAGTATCGGCTAAACTATTGGGAGTTGAACCAAGTAACCTTTTGCAAAAATCTTCCATATAAAGTTCTCAACAATTCTTTAGAGCATTCTGAAACTCTAAAATGCTTACTTCATGTTGTTTCAGCGGTATTTTGCATCATATCTTTTACAACACGTATTTCAAACACAGTTCACACCAACAGTTTATTCTCGCATTTCGGATTTCACTACACTATTGACATTTTTATTAAATCGTCGTTACAACAATGACATGTTCTGAAGAGTTGTGTATTACATTCCAGGGCATATTTTTCCAAAAGAAAATATTCAGAAAAAATTAACGGTTTTAGAGATACGGTGCCAAATGTATAAAAATTGTGGAATTTTTGCATATATTTTGAAATTTGAGGCAATAAATGTAGTTTTTCGAGTTCATTATTTCTCCAAATATTTTATTCTTGTCCTTATCTACAAATTTTCTTCAGAGGTCAGAAGAAGATTCGCATTGGTTTCAGACATATAGCCCCAAATTTCTTTAAAAACTCAATATTTAACCATGTTTAGATGGGGCCATAAAATTCGAGCTGGATCTGACACAACAAAACCCAACAAGGGTTTCTTGTCGTTTGGGTCTGTACTTTCAAAAATCATCACCTTAAAAATGTTGCACAGTGTAATATAACATAACGCATCAGTGTATCTGTGAGGGTGTGGGGCTTATCTTTCAGATTTGAATCTTTGTTTTATATTTTTTTAATGTCATTGCGAATCGAACTATGATATTTTACCATTTAAATGAGTTCTTACTTACTAGACTTCCAGCATAAAAACATAATATTTGCGGTCACTGGTATTAAATAATTGTTCAATAACGTTGGTTCGCTAGACTGTAGTCCAAGATTGAACAATAAATCGTCTATAGTGGTTGTATTGCTGGAAAATTTCTCCAGACGACTTATACTTCCAAGAATCCTTATAGGAGAGGTTTTTAAAATAAGCGGCGACATATTTTACACTACTGTTGTATGAAACTAGTCAAAAATATACTAAATTGATTGCAGAATTCAACTGATACCAGAAATACGCGGAAGGATTATTTATATTAATAAATATTTTGTCTTTATAATTGCTGTACGACTTTCGCTTGGTGCTAAAATTCGTAGTATTTTAGCTAATTTAATTTTTTAACAATGTAAACAGGTTAATTATTTTCTTGTATCGTGTTTTTTTAAATTGTCGCACTTAAAATATGTGTAAATACTTTCTTCATATCCCTTTTTGTTTCGGAGATATAAGTCAATAAAAAAGCCATTAGCTGTACGACTTTGCCTTGGAGGCACTGTATCATGGTGTGCCATGTACTGTATGTAGTTTTTGCAATGTGTAAAGTAATATGTGACATAGTGTACAGTGAGTGTGAAAAATAATCGGTTTTCCATTTAACCAACAATAAGACCTCAGTATTTCAGAAGCCCATACCCAAAAACAATTAAAAAATATAATATAATATATAACATGGATTCACGGCAACCCTATAAGCAAGAATAATGAAAAATGAATAGTTTGTTTTCTATGAGTCAAAAATATTCGGTTTTTTAACTTTTGTTAAATATTTTGCCAAATAACAGGCCATTTCGGCAATATTAGTACACATTTTAATAAGTGCGAATAGAAACTTTGTTCCTGTATGTAAAAATGTAATATTTTATATAATTTGGCGCCAAGGAAGAACGCTATCCTAAAAAGGAGAAAACTGGCTATATCTCATTATAAAACTGCAGAAATAAAAGGAAATTTAGCTTATGTTTGCATATTTAGTTCAGTATAGTTCGAAACATTTGCAAAAGTGTCGATAATATACATAGGAATAATAGATTTCGTGAAACACATAAGTCAGCCAAAACCAAGGACTGGGAAGAAAGGTAGAGGAATCTGCTGAAAAATTAAGTCTAAACCGCCCTTAATTTTCTCGAAATTGGCCCCAAGTCCTAAATGACTTTCAGAAGATAGAAGTTATGCACATTCCAAAAAATCATAAGGGTAAAGCTTCTCATAGCCTTGTAACACATCATAAGTCATTGGTAAATACAGAAGCTCCTTTGTACTTTTTGTGTTGGAGTACACAGAAATTCCGGAAACTTGTAACACATCATAAGTCATTGGTAAATACAGAGGCTCCTTTGTACTTTTTGTGTTGGAGTACACAGAAATTCCGGAAACTTGGTGATATACTGATTTTACTGCTTAGACATTCAGAACTAACTCTAACTCCATTTCTCCAAGTTTCTGATGCACATCAAGTTTTGAATGTACATCAAGGCGAAACTTGAACAAGATTTTTGGTTACGTAAATAAGCCGATGGCTTGTGATGTGTTATGATTTTTTTTTTAAATGTAAATGCATATGTTCTATCTTCTGAAAGTCATTTAGGACTCGTTGACTCGGAAATTAAGGGCGGTTTGGCCGTAATTTTTCCGGAGATTCATCTACCTTCCCTCCCAGACCTTGGTTTTCTCTGGCTTATGTGTTTCACGAAATCTATTATTTCTATCAGGTATGTGATGGAAAACGATTCGACTCGTTTTACCATAAATCGAAATCGTATATCTCTAATTTTGGTAAATATTTTAATGAAATTTAAAATGGATTTTAAAAATATTATTCAAATAAGGGACTTTTGCGAAGCAAAAGTATATATATAATCAACGGCACTCCTATTATATACCATTTCGATTCTGCAAATCGAGTCGATTCGGTTTTCATCACATACCCGTATATTGTCGTGGCTATTGCACATGATTTCAACTATATTCGACCAAATATTCAAAAAAAAAGCAATATTTCCTTTTATTTCTACCGTTTTTATAATGAAATATAGCCAGTTTTCTCTTTTCTAGGATAGCGCTTTTCCTTAGCGATAAATTTTAATAATTTTCTATAAAATATTACATATTTCCACACAGGAACAAAGTTTCTATTCGGATTTATTAAAATGAGTAATAATATTGCTGAAAAGATCGATAATGACCTATTATTTGGCAAAATATTTAACAAATTAAAAAAAATCGAATATTTTTGACACATAGAAAACATGGTTAACAAACTTTTATTCATTATTCTCGCTTATAGGGTTGCCGTGGATCCATGTTAGGATCAACATTTTTTGATGTATTTTGTTTTTTGGTTATTGGGTATGGGCTTCTAAAATACTGAGGTCTTATTATTGTTAAAATTGAAAACCGAATATTTTTAACACTTACTGTATGTATTGCTGTGCAAAATCTCATCCGTCTATGTTGAATCATTGTGTTCCCTGCTTATATGATACAGCAGACCGAAACAACGTGATTGCGTCACTAAAAGCAAACGCTTGAATATCCTTTTGAAAGCTTCACACACATCCCTGATGCGTAGATATACAGAACAAATTACTGAATCTTTTCGTGAGTGTTCCTGGTAACCACGTGTTTCCTATTCGTATTCTTCTTTGCTCTGTTATCCTTCAACTACGTGTTTTCTATGTGTGAGTGCGGAAAGCTTTTATTCCTTTTATTTAATATACCCTTGTGCTCTTATTCTCTCAACAATCAGATTGTTTCTCTTTTAACATATATGTATGTAACACAACTGATTGTAGTCCACTTCCAATATTGTTCCTACTCATACAGATATAAAGGTACACGAACATTACTCTCGACAACTTTTACAAGCACAACTACGACAATAAAGTTCACCCTTCATGCTATGTGAAGCGTATGGCAAATTTTCACCACACAATTTCATTCAGTTTATAACGGAAAGTTCTAAGCGCCGGTAGTCCACGAAAAGAACTCGGTCGTATAACAACAAATTTCTAAAGTTTCATAGAAGCAAAATTTTAGACAAGAGTTCGTACCACCCAACTTTACTTTAGGTTGAACTTTTTTGTGGAGCAGTGAAAAGTTAAGGGAAAACCAACCTAAAACGTCCATCACCAACACCCTGCCACATATATGCAAAGAGGAAAACCTACCCTTAAAAAACGTCTAAGAGGAAAATTATATTGAATGTATGTGTTTGTGTGCGTATATATATTATAAGTGTGTGAATAATTTAACAAAATTTTTTCAAAGGATTTTTTCACAAAGTGTATTTAAAAGAATATATAAGTATGTACATATAGTAAGTCGAGCCGTGTTACTCTATGTATAAAATGAGTTGAAAATCAAGTTTAAATACCTATTTGAAAATAAAAATATCACAACTTTGTGCTCTCGGTATTGTGAAAAAATTAAAATTCCTTTCAAAAATTATGTGATTTCCAGTCGCATTATAAAAAATTTGTCTAGTTAATGTGTCTACATACACATGCATGAATATACAAAGCGTCTGCGTCGATCCCTAACACGGAAATTCAAGAAAAAATAGAAATACTAGCAAAGTACGTCATTAATTGATGAAAAGAATGTGTCAAACAATTTGAATTCATGTTCGCGAATGCACATTGTTTTGTTGTATTTGATTGGTAAATTTACAGTTATTTGTTGCAGTTTACAATCATTAATGTAAAATCATCCAATCTCATGACATGGTGCAGACGTAACAAAACGAATGGCGTCTGCCAGTGGAAAAAATCATATACAAATTAAAAGTTGAAAAGCGCTGCTGCACCCATCCATCCTCAACCTCCCAGCCGCCCATCTAATAAGCGTTTTTTTGTCCGACCATTTTGTGCATTTCGCTTGTTCTTGGACTTCGTTTCACTCGTTATTGCACTTGAATTTGAAACATTTGTTTATTTATTTATTGCAAAAATAGAAACCAAAATAAACATTTGCTTCTAAGTATGAGTGCCGTCGATACACGAGCGGTCTGACAAGGGGAAACAAACGGAACATATTCTTGATAAACCTTATTGCACATTTTTAGTATTTTTCGAACATTTTTGGTAAGTCACGACAAGATGGGCAGTGAGTGGTGGATGCGCGGTGTCACGAGATGTTGATTTGGTCAGTCCAAACAGCATCGTATTCATATATGCATGAAAGCATGTGTGTGTAAAAATCTATCGTTATGTTAGTAAAAAAAATATCAAAGTGAAAATTGATGTTCCAAAAAAGAGGTTTTAAAATTAATTTAAAAAGAAGTAGAAAATGCTTGATTTTTAATCGCACTTTGTATTAAATTGGCAGCAGCATTAAAAGCCACCCTAATCGAATGAAAAGCGTACATCTGCACCTTTGCATGTATGAGAGTGGGTAGAAACATACAATTTTTCTCGTCTTAGATAAATTTATTGTTTTTACTTTATTTCAGTGTTGTGTAACACAAAAAGAATAAGTAGCGAATAACCGAAACTGCAAGGAGTTTTGCATTTAGTGGGACACTACAACAATGTAGACGGGTGGAGAGAGAGAAAGAGTTTTATTTGTTGTTCAATTCAAATCCCTCAATAAACAATCGACGTCAAAATGTGTTTGTCAATAAAAACAGAACTAAATGCTTTAAAAAAGTTTAGGATGGTAGGAAAGTGGGCCACACATACCGACGTAGCATGAAATACACCTCGAAACCATTACGGGAGGCCCGATGGGTTCCAGTCATCCTTCTTCTCTACGTCGGTGCATCCACACCGTTTCTTGTATTGGGTGTCACGTTAATGTTCATTACTTACATACATCTGGGAAACAATTCGGTTTAGATGCTCAGCTGAAGTTTGGAATCACTTTTTATAATAATAGTAGGTAACGGATCCGGCAAGCTAAAAACTCTGATTTCTGAACTGTTTATTAGTTAATATAATATGAATTCAGGATTATAAATGAATATTAGTTTATCATTTTGCTCGATTGCTACCGTTATTTATTTATTCATACAATTTATGAACATACGTACGAAAATTGTATTTCGTTTTTATTACTGTTTTAAATTAGTATTTAGTTCGTCATGGCAACTGAGTTGTTGTATTTTATCAATAAAAATGTATTAAAATGTGATTGTGAAATTAAAAGTCAACATTAAATCATTTGCATTTTTGGTAAGAGTAATAATAATAGTATAGCATACCATAGCTCTTTCCGGGTCATATACATAAATACATATGCTCCCACAACAAGGGAGACTTCTTTCATTTAGTCATATAGCATCTAATATTTTAGATAATAGCTCAGTTGATGATGACATTTTAGCTCTTAGAAATTCCTTGACTGAATTTTCCTTGAATTTCGTAACCTCTAATATAGTAAGTGCTTTGCACACAGGAGCATCACATAGCAGATGTTACTTAGCCAAGAAATGGAAGCTAAAAATGGAACCGAGCTCCATAAATAAGGGATGATAAATATTTTTGCGGCTGTTTGTAATGACACTGCTCTGGGGAGGGAGGTTAACTAAATAATTTATAGAAACATTGTGGGCGAAAATGTTTTACACGGAGATACTGCGTATTTGGAACATATTACAGAAATTAAATTCTTATTCACATTATAGTGAGACCGGCAATGGCATTGGGAGTTCTGCCCCACACACTTGCCATTGTGCTGCTCCATGTTTGCAAAAATTTGGCAAGACAACAAATATCAACGTGTACAGGTCTGCAATTTCACATTGTATGACGTTTTAGATTTGACATGGCCTTACATTCGCATTCACTTTCTTTTAGCCACCTCCGAACTCCTAGCTCATCTTCATGGTTTATATTTGGCAAGAAATCAATTTTTTTGACTATGTATGTGGCTGTGTGATTCCACACTGTGCACATTATTGTTGTTTTTTGTGATAAACTACAATTTTACAAAAAAAAAAACTTATTTCGAATTTATTAGGAAAATAATAAATGCACAATAGGTTATAATCAATTTCATGTATTGGCAGTGATAGTCATTGCGGAAAGGAGAATAAACAGTCACCTTGTACATCTGTTTTTAGATATATCAAGATATATGTACATATGTATGTATAATATTTACTTATGTAGGCATATGTTTATTTTAAACTACATTATCTAACGCCTTTTTCGATTTTTTGCCTAAAATCGTGATCAAAAATTAGTATGTAGTGCGCCCATACAAAATATGGACATTAACTTTTGCTAGACATTTATTTAACAGTGCTACAGTGCTGCATAAATGTGGTTTCAATTTTGATAATATTTCCAATAGTATGTAAAGGCATTCGAATTTTCTAAAGTGACTCTATTCGATTCGCAATCAGTTTAGGGTGACTAGGGCTAATATTTTGTTTGTTATAAATTATTAAAAGTGTGTACTTTACTGTGAAAAGGACGGTAATAGCATGTTCACATCAAAGCTTTTTGCCGTATTCACTTTCTTTATGCTAAATTGAATACAATGTAAACGTATTATAACACTGTGCAACACGAAAAAATTAACCATATTTTGGCACCGCAGAAGAGCAAAAAAAGTCTGTCAGACAAAGTTGAGATATGCCCTAAGCCTATGTGAATTGACAACCAAGATTCGTATCGGGTTTGCCTGAAATATATGGATTTGGATTAAAGCTCAAAAGTGTTGCAGAGTTGGTACCTGAAGGAATGGGAGGCATAGTCCATTTTGATGTTATTTTGGGAGTAATTCCTTCGATAGATAAATATAGATCTTTTGGATTATCATATCAGGAAGCATGGACTTACCCAAGAAAACCATTATATCACTGTAAACAGGAGCCGGGAGTACATTCGGAAAAATTGTCAAAGAATCGTCGAGCAGAACTTAAATAGCATTTAAACAAAAATGTTGAAATTTTGCGGGGGTAATTCCCTAAGTAGTGGACTGTTATGGCCAATTATCAAACATAAACTAAATATGGACAAAATATTACGAGATCCAAAGGTTGGACTAAATTGGTTGCTCCGTTTAATACCATAGTACTTTAGTGGGAGAGCTACCGCAAGGATCGTATGCACCACATGCAAAGTTTGAACCAACGCAATATCCAATATCGAAAGTTGTCGGCCCGAGTATAATCTGTTGTTAAAAAATCAAAACGAAGGCAGGTCTTAAAATGTGATTTTTCTGAAATTTTGTGTGGGAGGTAGCCGAAGGTGTGGAACGAAATAGTCCATATTCGCACCTGCTTTATGTGTAGTAGATAGGCCATATCGCACTAAATATCTAGTTATTTTATTTCTAAAAACATAAGTTCTAATTGTAAAAAAAGACACAAGGTCTAATCTCAGTGAGCGCTCGTAATGCACTGATTTTTATTGAATAAAATTCTACTTACGAACTTCTTATGAAAATGTAACTTATCCTAATGCAACACAACAATAATTCTTTTCTATTCTAATAATAAATTGAGAACATTGAAATGCTGCTTGTCCCATCACAAGATCACAGAATAGTTCAATACTTTCTTTGTCTGGTGGAGAGCTGATAATTTACAAAATGTGTGTTTTAAAGAGTTGATTTTCCAGAGAATGTACAACATTTGTTTGTACACTAACTTAGAACAGTCGGTGTGAGTTTATGTTCATTTTCACTACACTCCAATCTACATTTTTAGTTTGTTCTCTTGCTGGATTTGAACATGCCAACTTCTTATTTGCAGCTAACAGACACTACACACTGTGCCACGTTTACGAAAATTAAGGATTGTTTAAACTTTAAAAGTTTACCAGTGCACCACTTACTCTCCGTAAACCCGGCTAACAAAAATTGGTTTGCCGACGATGAGGGTTGAACACACAACTATTGGCTTTGTGGTCGGACACGCAAGTTCTGTGCCGTCGTATTCATTCATTAGTAATGTGTAATGTAGGCAGCTGTGCCCTTTAAAAGAAATAATTCATCTGCTTACTGGTAATCAGAATGTAGTTTGTTTGCATAAATTTTGTAATCGGTTATTCGACTAATGTAGGTCCCAAATTTAGCTGGGTCAGCAAAATATCCCATAACCAAACAACGTATTTTTAAAGAAATTTTTGGTAGTTGTAACTACATACAAATCAACTTACTAACGCATTATTTTAAAAATGGCATGTAACTCTGAATTACTAGTTATTCTACAGTCGCTAGTCGCTACATGTTTATTATTGAATTTTTCATTGAATGAAAATAAGTTAAAAATAAGCCAAAAAACATACATATGTTCTATTTTTAGAACAGTTGAGGTGAGTTTACGTTTAATTTTAATACTCCCACGTTTCTGTTTTGCTCTCCGCTGAATTTGAACATGCCAACTTCTGACACACTGTACCACGCGTACGAATATTACATTAACATCTCTTCTTAATTTTGATAACAAAATACCGCGTTCCTACGATGAACGTTGAACTTACAATTATCGGTTTTGTAATCGCACACGCACGCTCCGTGCGATTACTTAGTAATGAATACAATAAGGAGTGTTGCTTTGTAACATTTTAAGGAAATAAGTTATTATGTTTCAACTGACTGGTAAAGCAGAAGGAGATTTTTTTATAGTAGTTTGTAATGGGTTACTCTGCTCATGTGGCTCCCAATTGTTTGCTGAGCCATAACAAAATTCAAATATTTTGCAAAAAACGCGTCATTTTAACCGATATGTCATTGAAATCGATGTCGTAACAAGTTGTATTTGTGTGTGTGGGTAAAAAAGGGCAGGAATCCGGGACCTTTAGATTTAGCCGTTCTAACCAATATGTCGTAATAAATGCTGTTGTGATTACGACTGTTGTACTTTCCATGTATGTTGTATATTTTTAAAATTCAACTTTTAAGTAAATTTCTTCAAATATTATATTTGAGACATTATGGAAGTGGCCGATTGTGATGTATGCCATATGTTGTTGTATGTAATCAAAATTGGCTGAAAATAGCATCCTTCAAAAGAAGGAAATTATTGGAATTTATTGAAACCCAAAAGTCTAATTCAAATTATTACTCTCAAATAGTTTAAACCAGGTGTTCATGTGAGAAGAACAATGTTCTATGTACGTAATGGTAATGATATGGCGAAAATACATACGAATTACACACATTTATTCACAAATTTGTATCGATTGTTTTTATTTTATTTAAAGTACGACGGTGTCTGATATTTTTAAGCTTTCAAAAATTATACTTATGTATATACATACATATATTTTTTTATTTTATTCTGTTAAGAATAATAGTTAAATGTACTCTTTAACTGAAATGTTCTTGAATCAAATTTTTCTATTATTCTATCGTTTGTTTTAGTTTTGATATTCTTCTTGTTGATATACATATTTATTATTATTTTATCCTATTTTCGCTTTCGAGGCGGATAAGACGTTTGGATGTGTCACTACAAGTAGCTTACACAATTCATGTTATCCTCTTCTAGTTAAAATAAACTGATTTTACGGTTGTTTTGCCCTTGTTTATATTCGTATTTTTAAACGTTTTTTTTGAGAACATTGTAATCTTGCAAAAACAGAATAGTTGTAATTAATTTCCATCTGTTCAAGTATGTAATTCTTTTTCAAATCTCACTTAAAAGTAAAAAACTAATTTACACATGTCCACGTACTACAATATAAAAAATATGCATTCGATATAGGAGGCAAAATTGTTTGTGTTAGCAACGTGTACGTTTCGCAATTTTAATAATTTGTACGTATGTTGTATGGAAGAATGTTCGTTTTCCTAGGCTTCGAAGGGTTGTAAATCGTAAAATTTAGCAAATCGCTCTGTTGTTACTGTTGTAGTCATTTAAATGTTATTTCAAAACCAAATAGGATAATCCGTTTTAGACTTCGGTTGATCCGGTCGGGAGTTATCGTACGCTCCAGCCAGCCAGAGTGACAGACATACTGACGGGCAGGTCTAAATTGCCTTGAATTTTAGAACTATTATTTCGATGATTAGGACGATAACTTTTTACAACCTTTTTTGTATCTGTATCATATTTTGATGAGTTTTTATTTAAGATAACATCGATAAAAATCTAACGCAAAAAATGTTTAAAAAATAACAAAAAATCACTTGAAAGTGGATTATGTGGGGTCCTTTTTCAAAATTTAGATGGAATAAGCGTTATTGTAGCCTTTAATAGGCCAAAGTTCGTTTACTCATGCAAATAATTTTTGAGAAAAAAGTCAACAAGTTTTCTCTAGAGATGGGAAATGGGTAAATATCGGATGTGAATGGCTAGAGAACCAAGGCGGAATTTTAAACTTCTCGCTTGAATTGACTATTTCAATACAAACTCCTTAGGTCTTGTTAGCTCGATTAATTATTCAAAAAATGAACATTCACAGCAGAGCCCGGTTGCCCTGTCTGATGTTTGAACCTGAGTCCCCTGCAACAAACATACAATATTGCAGACGTCTGACCGTTCTAAGCAACTCCTTAGGTCATGTTAGCTCGATTAATTAAATTAACTAAAATCATATTTAGGGTGCCACCGTGGTGCAATGGTATGCACACCCGCCTTGCAAGCTAAAGGTCGTGGGTTCGATTCCCAGGCCAGGCAACATCAAATTTTCAACGGTGGCAAAATACCCCTCAGTGATGTTGGCGACATTTCCTGAGTATCTCAGCCTTGCAAAACTTCTCTACAAGTGGTGTCTTAGGACACGCCGTTCGGACTCGGCTAAAAACAGTAGGGGTGCACTCAGAGATATGAGAGAAGTCTCCCTTGTCCCATCTGGGATGTTTGTGGAACAATTGGATTATTATTATAAAATTATATTTAAGTCGATAGCCTTTGTTGCTAGTGCTTTTGTAATTATAAATTTATCATAATTTATTACTATAATAAACATTTTAAATAAATAAATAAGAACAATTATGAATTTAATGTGAAGTTTAATAGATTGAAACTGTTCTAAATAATACATTTCTGCAGTGTTGTTGTCAATGAAATTTGATCGAGTGAATTATAATCCCGGATCACTTAGATTTTCATGGTTAATCGGTGTAAAATGAACAAAACATGCAGTGTTTGCCTTTCCTGGAAATTGGAGGATTACGGATAATATGTTTCCGGGTAATCGAGGTTCGACTGTTTATCAAAAATAAACCATCAATGTTTTTAATGGAAATAATTAAAAAACAAAACACAATTTAAAGAAAAAAAAAACGGAAAAGTTAAGTGATCTACACAAGGCTGGGCAAAATAAATTCTATGATGAAATAAAAGAAATATCATAACAACATCATATGTATGTATGTTGGGTTGCGATAAACAGGTTGAAATTATTATTTATGGGTACTTTACACGATATGTTTTTTACATATGAGTTGTCACTTTGCATATACATTTTGTATGGCAGAAGTGACAACTCATATGTAAAAAACATACCGTGTAAAGTACCCCTTACGGGACGGTGTGTGCTTTTAGTATTCATTTTCCATATGATGGCGTATGTATTTTTTAAAGGTTGTGTTTTTTTCGTGTGTGGTAGGAATTTTGAAATTGCTTAGATTTTAAATTATGTGCAATTACTCAAAAGTGTTTGTTTATTTAGTGGAAGTGTTTCGGTTTTATTTACTCATTGGAAAAGCACACAAAATATCATTGAATTTTCCAAATATTTATGAAATATAAATATATACAAATATGCCGCTGATCGTATATTCTTATATATGTACATTGTGATAATAATTATAGGCGCTATTACACGAACATTCTTCCAAACTTAAAATATATGTACGTTGTCATGAATTTGTACAAACTTATTTCTTGCTAGCAATTATTAAAACAATATAGTTTTAATTTCTGGTGATATGATTTTTCTGAACATTCTGGGTATTGTATGTATGTACAGCATCCACCAAAAAGTGGCCCAACTTTAGTTCCTGGGGAAATCTTTAGATCTACTGTGAGGATTATTAAATTCAAATATAAAATACAACAATATTGGTTTGTGGCTATCGGTATTTTCTGAACATTGACCTTTTCTCAAAATTGTCCCATGGTAAAAATATAAAACATATTTTGATGAATGGTGAATGGAGGGGGTCGGTACCTCTCCTGTGGTTGCATCTCAGAAACCAGGTACATCATTGACCACACACGTTTGTAATATGTTATATCTCCAAACCAACTGAACAGTATTTCATGAAATTTGAAGAAAATGTTCAAGGTTTGAATGAATTTCGGATGTTGTGGGGTGTATTCCCCATATTATATTTATTTAAAACACCATATATATACTTATGACTATATCAATTTGATTAAATTTTATTAGTTTTTAAATATGTTATATCTCGAAAACTTACTAAACGATTTTTATGAAATTTTCTGTATGTGCCGTGGTATACGTATACGTACAGAGGTAACACGGTACCTCTCCTATTTAAAATATATAATAGCAAATTGCTAAAAATGGTGAGGTTGAACAGCACAAAAACCATAGTTATGTATATTAGACTGAACCAAAACAAATTAATTATTTTTTTCGATTTGATTCAAAAACCTAATATATAAAATTTTATGGCGATCGGTTATCGTTAACCCGTGGCAACGTATATTAATTTGTATGGGACCAAAGGTGCATTTTCATTCAAATAATCTAAAGGCCGCAATTATGGTCCAATCGATGAAAAACTTTGCACGTTCAGGATTTCAGGGAGAACGCAGTACTATTTTTGAGCGACTGCAAACACATGAAACGAAATATAATTAGACTTTAATACTTCATATCTTGCATAAATCGGGGAAAAAATGGAGGTTGAAAAAATGTTGTAGGAGGTTCTATTCAAGTGAGCGGCAGAGTATAACAGAACTACCATATTTCAGGTATTTTTAAGTTCTTACCTGACCAAACAAATTACATAGCTAAAATTAGGTATTTAGGGTTCCCAAATGTCAAAAAACTTATCCACCTAAAATTTTGGGTATAGGAAATATGTATATAATAGTATCGCCCGTATTCTTTTTAGCTGGACCCCTTCATCTATTCTCAAAAGATTCAACCATTTGCAAACAAATTAGTTAAAATTAGGTATTTAGGGTTCCCAGATGTCAAAAGACTTATCCACCTAAAATTTTGGGTATAGGAAATATGTATATAGTAGTATCGCCCGTATTCTTTTTAGCTGGACCCTTTCATCTATTCTCAAAAAATTGAACCATTTGCAATACCGAATACATTATACATATATGAAAAAATATTAATATATTTATACCCTATACCACAATGTGGAAAAGGGTATTATAAGTTTGTTTTGGTAAAAATTCATGTAACACCGCGAAATATTCGTCGGAGACCCCCAATGTGGTATACCAATCTTCATATCCCGACGAGATAAAGTGATTTTGAGATGTGTGTCCGTCCGTCCGTCTGTCCATTATAAATTGTAAACACGCTCCAGGCCGCAATTATGGACCGATCGTCACGAAATTTTGTATGGAGGTCGGGTTCAGATCAGAATAGATCCCTATTCTTATTGGTGATGATCGTGAAATATCGGGTGAAATGGACCAAAAACATAATATTTATCCAATTTTCTAGCGGCTCTGTAGGTCTCAATAACAGTCCGATCAACGCGTATTTTTAAACAAGGTAAGAGTATATCACAAAGGATAAGCTTGCAATTTGAGATGGCGATCGGATAATATTCAGAGGGTTAAATGGACCAAAACTTTTGTGTAAAAATTGTGAAAATTTTCAATATAAAGCTTATATCTTAATTCCTGGGAGTGACATTCCGTACAAGTGAGATATACTTGAAAGTGGAACGCTTGACCTTTCAATTGATGTCAATTATGTTGGTGTGCATGATCAGATAACAGAGTTACAGCCTACTATATATCGTTATTTGTTTGTAGTGTAATAATAAACTCGCTAGAAGTCGCAATTATACATCAATAGTCACGAAATTTTGAACCGGGTAAGAGTATAGGTCGAAAAAGATGCCTACAATTTTGAATGATGATCTGATATTCTTTAGCGGGTGAAATGGACCATTACTTTTGTATGAAAAATATAAACATTTTATTTTTGATCGATCTTTTAATTCCTTGAGGACATATTTCGCAAAGTAGCCTACTTATGGGAAAAAACTTCTGACCTTTTCTCTGATGTAAATTGCAATAAAGTGTTTGCTAGATAACGGGCCTACTGCCTAATATATAATGGGTTCTGTGTAGAGAACCATATTTTTATCCCATGCTACATATTGTCTCTCCTTATGTAACACCACGAAATATTCGTCCTCGACCCCTTATTTGGTATGCCAAAATTCATATCTCGACGAGATAAAGCGGTTTAGCGATGTGTGTCCGTCCATTAAAAATTTTAAACAAGCTTAAGGCCGCAATTGTGGACCGATTGTAACTGAATTTTTTAAGGAGGTTGGGTTCGGGCCAGAATAGAAATGATTAGTTTTTGCTCATGATTGTGAAATGTTCAGGGAATGAAATGGAACAAAAACAAAATTTTAACCAATTT
Source organism: Musca autumnalis (assembly GCF_047663935.1). Classification (NCBI taxonomy): domain Eukaryota; kingdom Metazoa; phylum Arthropoda; class Insecta; order Diptera; family Muscidae; genus Musca; species Musca autumnalis. The sequence continues at coordinate 129,948,437 of NW_027412088.1, read as the reverse complement.
TGTAGCGGCTCTGTAGGTCAAAATAATAACCCGCAAAATTTTAAACAAAGTTTGAGTTTATGATGAAGAAGAAGCGTACAAACCAACGTGAAGATCAGATAATACTTAGCGGTTTAAATGGATTGAAACTTTTGTGTGAAATTGGTAAAAATTTCAATAACATAGCGGTTAAACAACGAAAGTAGTAGTATTACATAAGTGGGTTTCATTACATTTTAGTTTGTGTGAATTAAATTTTCCTTACCTGATACAAAAATGTCTTTGTCATGCTAGATAAATTTTTGGTTTTGGTCATAAGTATTATACATTACATCTCTGAAAGAAAGAAAAGAAGTTCCGTGGAGAGCGATTGTCCAGGGATAGTGGTATAGGGTATCCCATGGTCGGCTCCGTCCGACTATAGACTTTTCTTACTTGTTTTTTATTAAAAAAAGTATTGCCGGACATAGAAATGCACAGCTCCGTTATTTGTATTTGCTTTTGACCATGATAACAGTGCTTTCGAAGTTTTTGCAAGGTTTCGAAGTTTTGCAGAATTTATTTGTTCTGTTGTGCGCTCTACTCGTACATAAAAGCAATTTGCACTAACATAATATTAATTTTTCGATACAAATTACATTAACTTTTATTAATAATATAATAGTTGTGTTCCTTTACGTGGCGTACCATTATTACCATTTCTTGCCATTTTTAACCTGCGAAGCGTTCCATTACCCCAATAAATGCCAAAGCTGGAAACATTTTTTAAGACAGAGGAAGAACAAAAATGGCTTTCTCTTTTACCACAGGGTAGAAAATGGTTAAACCGATTTTTTCACATATGTTTGACGATTAATTGACAAAGAAGCAAAGACAAAACCAGTAAGGGAATATGTAAAATATATGTATGTATTTCAAAAATTCATCAAAATTGGACAGATATGGGATGTTTGGTGCATTAAATACATGAAATCGGCCGAAAATATATATGGGAGCTATACCCAAATCTGAACCGATTTCGAACAAATTTGGCACATCTATTTCTAGGCCGAATTCAGTCACTCATTCCAATTTTCATCGAAATCGGACATATATAGCGTGTTTGGTGCAGCAAATAGTTGAAATCGGCCGAAAATGTATCGGAGCTATATCCAAATCTGAACCGATTTCGATATAAGTCGGCACATATTCAGATAGATATTTCAAATTTCGTCGAAATTGGGCGTTTGTAGTGTGTTTGGTGCAGCAAATACGTGAAATCGGCCGAAAATATATATGGGGGCTATATCCAAATCTGAACCGATTTTCACCAAAAGCAAAAGCGTTCTTCCTATTGCTAAAAAAGTGTATTCCCCAGTTTTCAGTTGAATCGGACAATAAATGCGACCTGTACGTTGCGAACGATCGGACGGACGGACAGACGGACATGCATAAATCGACTCAGAAAGTGATTCTATGCATATCCCTAGAAGGAACTATGGGGCTATATCTTTTTCTTATGCATATTACATACCCAGCAAAATGTTCGACGCCAAAGATGCCATTCAGTCATGGGTGCAAGTGATCTGGCATGTCATCTTTTTAGCATCTTCATCGATGAATATAATATGAGCGTGGACCCCAAAAGATGCTATTCATTTTTCGATCCAAAGCATGTCATTTACACCAATGCTTTGGCATGTAATTTTCACCAATGATTTGGCATGTCATTTTCACCAATGCTTTGGCATGCCATTTTCACCAACCCTTTGCAATGACATTATGATTACGTTGGTTGTGATTTCGAGTCTCCGACAACATCAAGCCTATTGTAAACAATTAATCTTATATACATATTTAGAAAAATGTGTATAAATAAAAACAAAAAATTCATATCTATTGGATCGATGGAATGGGTTCAATTGTTTATGAAAAGATCGGATTTTTCACGACTTCCTTCGCATGGATTCAAATGCTGATGAAAAGATCGGATCTTTCACGACTTCCTTTGCATGGGTTGAAATGCTAATGAAAAGATTAGGTCTTTCACGACTTCCTTTGTACCAAAGCATGAAAGATGGCATGAAATCACGTCATCGTATAGAGCCCCTTCCTTAAAATTTTGCTGGGTACAAATTCACTAACACATAATAAATACCCCTTACCACAGTGTGGTATAGGGTATAAAAACGCGCGCTGAAAAAAACGGTATTAAAAAAGGGAAATAAAAGAACAAATTTGAATTTGTATGTTTGTTTTTGGCATTGTTACCAGATCTACCATTTTTACGTTCCTTTACTTTCCTGTCAAATTTCTTATAAGAGAGCAAGTTTCACAGTTCCCTCTTTTGTCACTTTTACCATTAAAAAGGCTAGATGTGATTGGCTACACAAAGGCGGAGTTCCATTTATACTAACATTATTGCAAATTAGCAGATATGATTCCTGTCAGTTAATGGAATGGTTTAGCAAATAGTTTCATTATGGTACCTACTCCAGATGTTCTTTCTTTTAGGTGCAGATATGATAATTTGTGCCGATATCGGCTAGAAATATTTTGCAGGAAAATTAAAAATACTTTACATAGCCCATACTCTTCCAAGCGAAATTAGACATCTTTGTACAAAACTCCACCTATCTTCCTTTACTGGTTTAGATATATTTTTACCCGCTAGATCGTGCAATTCGTCAATATTACTTTCATTAGATCATATAGTACTCAGTTCATATGACGTCGACATTTTTTGAAGTTCTACATCGGCAATTTCAAGTCATATAACAATTGCTTTGCAAACTGTCAAAATTTTCTTTACCATAGAAATTTATTCAAAATATATGGGAAAATGGCAAAACTTGCAAACAATCTGGCCGAAATTTCCAAGTCTATGTATCAGTCAATCAGAAAAATAGTACTAAACAGTACTATTTTGCAGGTTCTGGAACACAGCTTATATGGGTGTTATACATGTTTTATATACAGGGACTGTTGTCTGGCTGGATGTATTTTTTTTAATGGTTTCTTAGTCCATTGTAAAATTACTATTATTATTAGAGCTCTTGTACTCCTTTTTTGTAATTATCCTTATATTAACTATAAGTATAATTCTAAATATATAAATAATTGTTATTGTTATTCCGGTTTCCAAGTAAAAACGTAAATATAGACTAAAATGTAAACATTGATCGCGATTTATTTAAAAAGAGTCCCGGCAATTTTTTTTGTTTGTTTTTGTTTTTTTATTTTTCTCATCTACCCAGAAAAATTTGAAGGAAGGGGCTCCATGTGATGACGTGATTTCATGCCAATGCAAAGGAAGTCATGAAAGATCCGATATTTTCATCAGAATTTGAACCAATGCAAAGGAATTCGTGAAAGATCCGATCTTTTCATCAGCATTTGAACCCATTTCATCGATCCAATAGAGATGAATTTTGTGTTTTTATTTACACACTTTTATATAAATATATAAGATTAATTATTTATAATAGGCTTGATGTTGTCGGAGACTCGAAATCACAACCAACGTTGTTAAATCTCTCGTCGTAATGATAATGTCATTGCAAATGGTTGGTGAAAATGGCATGCCAAAGCATTGGTGGAAATGACATGCCAAAACATTGGTGAAAATGACGTGTCAAAGCGTTGGAGTTAATGACATGCTTTGGATCCAAAAATGAATAGCATCTTTTGGGGTCCACGCTCATATAAATTCATGATGACATGCCAGATGATTTGCACCCATGATTAAATGGCATCTTTTACATCGAACATTTTGCTAGGTATGAACATTGTGGTTTCAGAATCCGCGAAAACTGCGCACCGTGAAAAATAATGAATTTCATTCCAAAAAAGGTTGTAATAACAAATTTCATTTCTACTGAAAATTAATACGTTTAAAACATTTGTCATATTTCAGTATCGTCACCATAAATACCCGAAGACGTAACCCCACATGAAAATCGAAATTCGTTTTTGATGGAATCTGATACATTAAGCTAAAATACATGATATGGTAAGAAATGATATTTCGGAAAATGGGATAATATTGCAGATGTTGTTGTAATGACGGATGCCAAAACCAAGCTTCATTACTATCTCCCATTCGTACATGATTGATAATACTCCAAATACTCACGCTCATACGATTAATATTCTACAAAACAGTTTTTCATTTTACAACATTTTTTGCTTCTCCTGTAAACTTTAGGTTTTGTGGGTTACGTCTTCGGGCATTTATATTGACGTTATACGAATTGTGAATATTGATTTGAAAGAATAGGGGGGCCACTGGAATAAATTGTAATCAGATGTTTTCTATGGCCTACCGTGCATGATTGTACTATGACAGACCCACTGTGACTTGACTTCACTATTTACTAAAAAAAATTTTCACCTACCATCCCTATCCCCCATACAAATAGGCTGAGCCTGTTATCTATTTGCAAAAATCACTTTTACGTAAGTGAATTCCATTCTACCTTTGTTGTTGTGTAATCGAATAAATGTTAGCGAATAGAATAAATTGCAAGGAAATGTGTGTGTGTGGTAAGGGAAAGGGGAGAACAAATGAAAAATTTGAGTTCTTCAAAAAGTCTTTCGTAATCAGAATCATTCATATAGAAAAATGTATAGCTTTCGTAATAAAAGTACTGTCGCACGCTACAGCAGTCAAATATCATAACAATGAGCGATAAACATAAACAGGGCATATTATATACAATCCTTCGAACGCAGTTAAAACTACGTTCTATTTCAATAACTTCCAAGTCCAGTCGGGTTATTGTGGATTGAAAGCACAAACACATGTACTTTTCCTCTTACGAGTATTTTAACATAACCTCACTTTACCTGCATGTCATTAACATGTGTTTTGTGATATATTAAGCACATTATGCGTCTGTCAAAATTCCGTTGGGCAAATAATGACACAAGCATCATTTTAAATATTCTGAAATATTTTCACTAAATTTTATTTAAAATTTTATTAATATCCCTGTTACGGAACTCCTTGAACTTCTGTTTACTCTTTGACGTTCTTTGTTAGAAATGACTTGTTATTGCGTGTTATTGGATTTTGGAACAACGTGTAGCGATTTAAGAGAGCTTGTTTCATTTCCCACATGTTTCTTGCTTCATTCTGTTCCTATTTCGCCAATTTAGCCCAGCTGCTAAATTGTTATGTCGTCATTGTGTTGATAAAAAAGCTCTTTTTCATTGCATGTATATTTTCAATTGTTGTTCCTTGTACCAAAGAATATTTTTATTGCTGATAGGATATATGTCTTTCATATCCCCCTTGCAACATTGACTTCTTTTATCCATTTTTAACCGAATTCTACGTCTTAATTTTAGTTTTAAAATTGGTTGTGTGTCTACATGTATACATACAAGTGTATGTATACCATAACGCGAATTTATACATATATAGCAGCTACGTCAGCATTGACGAGCCTCCGTACACCATTCTTCATACCTACTTAATTTCCTATTGTCATGGTCGTTTTGTTATCGAGGAGTATTTAGTTGCATACAATATAAACAAATGCATATGTATGTATATCAAATACTTAAAATAAGCGTGCAATATTATAAATTGTATAATTTACTCAGACAAGTTTTTTAGTATCGCCGTAAAGCGAAATTCGTATCCAGTCCATCATCATTAATAGTTTTGGCTCAAACGTTTCTAACGTTTAAATCGAAATAATGGTCTTAGACCCAACAAAGTAAATGCTGTGTACTCAACCTACCTGTGGCAACTTTCATCCTATCGTCAAGAAAATGTTGATGATGTTGTGGAAGATTTATAGAATATCAGATTTAAATGTTATCCGATCCGATCCCAAATATACACTAACATATTAAATTATAATTGTAATAACAAATCGAGAGTATATACACAAAAGTGTCAAATAATTAAAGCAGGCATATAAACTTTTAACTACAGTCGAAATCGCTTATAATGTCGGTCAAGGGACCTATCAAAATCGGACGCTATAAGCGATAGTCGTTATAAACGATATTTATAAAAGAGGCGAAATTATATTATGTATAGTGACTTTTGGGTATAAATACTTTGTTTTATTAAGTAAATAAATAAATTCAAATACATTTTTTTTATTTTTTTCATTATATATACTTTCGTAGAAATGATAAATAATAAAAATAACTATATTAAATTCATTTTTCAGCGGATATATTACGTTAATATATAATATGCTTCTATTTAAAGTAGTTTGTTATTTTAGTTTGTGCTCTTGAATTCCAACATAAGTTTTAAATTTAACTCAGTTTTGAAAGGGTTTCCAAAAAACATTCTTAGCTTGTAACATCTTCTTAGTAAATAATTTTTGGAGAGATTCTACGGCTTTCTATTCTTGCCAAGATAGGGGATATTTTCCGATTCCAGCAATGCGATTTTAATGATTTTATTACACCTTGGTCCATGGGTTGTAAAACAGATGTGACATTAGGTGGTACAAATTCAAGCTTCGGACATGGTGTGCATATGTTTGGTATTTTGTTGTTGTTTGAGTTTGGAAAAATATACATACAACTCAATATTGAGAGAAAAGTTTTCTTCTTTATATGGTTCCACGTTATAACCGATAGCAAAATTCAAATATTTCATAAAAAACCTACGTTACAACCGATATGACGTTATAAGCGATATTTATTTGTGTGAAATATAAAGGGCTGAAATTCGGTACTTTTGCATTTCGTCGTTATAAGCGATATGACGTTATAAGCGATTTCGACGTATAGCAATTATGTCACTGTAGGTAATTTTTGAATTGCAATCCCTCTATAAAACTGTGCAACATTATCAAGGTAATCGTGTGCAAACAACTTTTACAGAGGGTTTTATGAAAGTATAGACCAAAACCGCACAAACCTAGTTGGGTTTTGTGTTGTCTGATCGGGTTAGGATTTTATGGACAATACCGGACAAAAACAACCATTTTTGCACTAAATTTTTAATCTCAGAAACGAATTGGAATTTCTCTATATAGTCTTTAGAAATATTGTAGCCCCAAAGAGTTAAATTCGAAACATATGGTTGAATTCCGGACTTCTGCAAAGTAACTGTGGGATAATGAACGGATTTAAGCGATAAATATAGTTTAAACGAAGTGGTGCATATGATTGTTTTATTATTTATTTCAGTGACGCCTTTTAAATCTACGTCAATATACACATATTATAAAACATTCGCCAACAGTGAATTTGGCACCACTTTCTATTTTCAATGAAATACGAATATTACTCCCGTTTTTATACGCCACATTCTATTTTCGATGAAATACAAATATTACTCCCGTATCTCTGTAATTTATGACGCACCTTCGCCATTTGTGTAAAGTTAATCAAAGACAATTGCGGTACCATGCGCACAATTGTCAAAATATATTCTTCAGCAGATTTTCCTATGGGTTCATAGGTAAATGTCTTACAGTTGTAAATTTTAAAGCCAAAAAGTAGGTTCTTTTTTAAGAAAATGTACTTACAAAATTTTCGACTTTGGACTCCTCTAACTAGGAAGTAAGATATGCAGTGGCGTCAAAATAAACCCAGCAAAATTTGAAGGAAGGGGTTCTATGCGATGACGTGGTTTCATTGCATCTTATGCATTGGTTCGAGAGAAGTCGTGAAAGATCTGATAGTTTCATCAGCATTTGAACCCATGCAAAGGAAGTCGTGCAAGATCCGATCTTTTCATCAGTATTTGAACTAATTCCATCGATCCAATAGAGATGAATTTTGTGTTTTTATTTATACACATTTTTCTATATATATATAAGATTAATATTTTACAATAGGCTTGAATTAGTCGGGGACTCGAAATCACATCCATCCTTGTTAAAACTTTCGTCGTAATGATAATGTCATTGCCTAGGGTTGGTGAAAATGACATGTCAAATCATTGGTGGAAATGACATGCTTTGGATCCAAAAATTAATAGCGTATTTTGGGGTCCACGCTCATATAAAATTCTTCGATGAAGATGCTAAAAAGATGTCATGCCAGATCACTTTCACCCATGATTGAATAGCATCTTTGGCATCTAACATTTTGCTGGGAAACTTTACACCTCTCACCAACTTTTAATTGCATTATTGCCCAGGCATAGGGATATTTACATATAAAAAAAATAAATGTAACTTTTTTAAGTATTTAGTGGTGAATTAGAATCCAGAAAATATTAGGCCATTCCAAAGTTTCATTGGGAAATAAATAACCAAATATACCAAAATAACCCAAAATTTACACTTTGTCAAACGTAAGTAAAGCCATGTTTATATTATAGCCTTTTGCAGGGTTAACCTTCTTTATAAGGATTTATTTGAAATATAAGCAATGAAATTGACATTTGAAATCCAGTCGGTTTGATAAATCCGGTTATACATAAACGTACTATAATTCTTAATTTCTATAACAAAATAAGGCATATTTTGGCCTTTGAACTTATTTTCTTCACATTGGAGCCTCCAAAAATTAAATCAACGAGTGTTTAGGTGTAATCCGGTGATATTTCCCCCATTGTACCGTGGTACTCCTTTCATGTAATTTTGGAATACAATTTGCTTCTATTTAACTTTCTGTCTAATTTTTCTGTAAGTACTGAATGGATTTAAAGTCAAAAGACTTCATTCGAATTATTTGAATTGTAGTGCGAGAATTCGATTTGTAATTCGAATATCCCATTTTTAATTCGAATTATTCCATTTATAATTCGAATTATTCCATTTGTAGTTCGACATATTCCATTTGTAATTGGAATTATTCCATTTGAAATTTTAATTATTCCATTTCTAATTCGTATTATTCCATTTGTAATTCGAATTTTTCCATTTGTAATTCGAATTATTCCATTTGTAATTCGAATGATTTTATGTGTAATTTCAAATATAATAATTCGAATAACAAATGGAATAATTCAAATTTCAAATGGAATAATTCGAATAACAAATGAAATGTTACGAATTACAAATAGAATTCTCGAATTACAATTTAAATTTTACGAATTACAACTAAAGTGTTTCAAATTACATCTGAAAAAGGTGTAGATACATAGAAGTCAATTATGGCAACATGTTATTCATATGTGTTAACTAAGGTAAAGGGGAAACTTCTTTTTGACGCGTCGATTTTAGGTTACTTTGGTAATCTTCATTTATTCCATAATGTAACTTTGGAAGGGCCTAATATTTTCAGAATTTTAATTAAGCACAAAGTACCTAAAAAAGTTACATATACATTTTATATATAATATCTTTATGTCGGTGTAATAATGCATAATTGTTGAGAGGTGTAAAGTTTATTTTGACGCTTACTGTACATCAAATAGCTTAAGTCATTTTCGGGCTGTGCCCTCTTTTGTAATATAATTGTTCCACAAACATCCCACATGGGACAAGGGAGACTTCTCTCATATCAATGAGTGCACGCCGATTCATATTGGCTCAATGATATGGGACCTACTTTTTATTGCCGAGTCCGAACGGCGTGTCTTACGACACCACTTGTAGAGAAGTTTTTCATGGCTTAAATACTCAGGAAATATCGCCAGCATTACTGAGGGGGAATTTTGCCACCATTGAAAATTTGATGTTGCTTGGCCTGGGGGCCCCCCCTCTTTTGTAATATCAAATAAATAAAATAGGGAAATTGTATACAGAGGATCGGGATTCTTTGTATATTCTATGACGTCTAATAATGATATTTTTCATTGTTGACAACTTGGATGTTATCCATTGGAATCTGTTTGAAGTTCTAATTTTAACTGCTGGAACCATAAAATGTATTTAATGCAAATTCGATATCAGAGTGACTTACAATAGTAAATTAAGTTTTCAGTAAACTGAAAAGCCAAGGCAATTTGTTTTTAATCTTAGCTTATTTGTGACTAAACCAATGAATCCAGAAAATGCATTATTTGGTTTTGGATTTAAAGTCTACGACTTCTTTGATCGTACTCAAGAAAAAATCTGATAATTTTTCCAAAATTAATATGATATAAGGGCATTTATCTTTGGTCTTCAGAATGGCACACCCATGATATTTTAGTTGAGAGGTGACCTCAAAATTCCGTTTAACCGATCAAGTTTTGAAGAAATAATGTCTCTAAATGTTTCTGCACAAACGGCAATAAAATGTGTAAATGATCTGATATTCATTAAATTAAATTAATATGATTTAAATTATCAAAGAGTAAAACATATCGGAATTCCAAAAGAAGTTATTTTATGTAGGTATTTTCAAAATGAAAATCTACGAAATCTACAAACAGAGAGGCGTGGGAGATATTTTGCTTAATCTATATAAATAAAAATCAAATGTCGTTCGTTGGTAATAGTACGTTTATATATAACCGGATTTATCAAACCGACTGGGTTTCAAATGTCAATTCCATTGCTTATATTTCAAATAAATCCTCATAAAGAAGGTTAAACCTGCAAAAAGCTATAATATAAACATGGCCTAATGGTCAGTTGAGAATGGCTGGACCGATTTGGATAATTCTTTTTTATTTGAAATATTTGTCATAACCCAACTTTGGTTTTTGTGCAAAGAAAATTTCACCACTTTTACGCCCAGTTTTTCCAATTTTATTCTTTTCTGCAAAAACTACAAACTGATTGTCCTGAAATTGTCAGGGAATGTACAGGGATGGTCCCCGGTGAAAATAGGCTACAATATTTTGTTGAATATCGGAAGGGGACCTTGTGGCCCTTTTTGGACGTTTGAACTTGCCGACAAAAATGTGGATTAGGATTAAAATTCAGGAGGAGGTACTTAAAGGAATGGACCGACATAGTCCGTTTCGAAAGTTTATCTTATCTTGACGAAAGCCAAATTTTGGACCAAATCGGTTGATCAGTTCGAGAGCGACTACATATGGTGCTATGGGGTTTTTACACCTTTCGGGCAGGTTTATCAAGAAGAATGGACTTGCCCCTGAAAAAACTTTTACCGTCGTAATTGAGGCAGCTAATGCATGTTGCTTCAACAGAAATAAAAGTGATTCGAGAGCAGGCCTTAAAGTGAACTTATCCGAAATTTTGTGAGGGAGATACGAAAAGGAGTGGACAAATATAATCCGTATTCAAAACTGGTATACATCTGGTAGATATATTAGGGTGTGTAATGTATGGATCACATCGGCCACTCCCTTCAAGACTTATCGTGCGCACAATTTTTCCGAACATTTTTGAACTTTTGTGGGGGAGGTACCTGAAGGAGTGTACCGATATAGCTTATCTTCGAACTTAAGCTAAGCTTGGACAAAATATGACGAAGGTCAAATTTTGGACCAAATCGGCAGATCCGTTCGAGTGTTATCTTGCGCTCCAACCACTACACACGGTGTTATAGGGTTTTTTGTGCTTTTCAGGCTATTTTCTCAGGAAGTATGGACTTGCCCCAGATAAAACTTGTACCGTCGTATGGAATACAAGATGTTACAATAAAAACCGAAGCGATTCGAGAGCTGGTCCTAAACTGAACTCTTCCGAAATTTTGTGAGGGAGGTACCCGAAGGAGTGGACCGATTAAGTTCTTATTGGAACCTCATCTAAGTCTTGTAGAAATTTCACGAAGTGCAAAGTATGGACCACATCGGTTACTCCCTTCAAGAGTTATCGCGCGCACAAATTTTCAGAACATTTTCGAACTTTTGTGGTGGAGGTCCCGGAAGGAGTGGACCGATATAACCCATCTTCGAACTTAAACTTAGTTTGGACAAAATATTACGAAAGCCAAATTTTGGACCCAATCGGCTCATCCGGTCGAGAGTTATTGTGCGCACCAGCCAGCCAAACAGACAGACAGACGGACGGATTTTGCTAAATCTACTCCAAATTGTCTGAAACACATTTCGTCCAATCATACTTGGGGTCTAAAACCATTATTTCTATGAGGCACATTTTGCCCGTATAAAAGTGTGTATACCCTCGTTAGCATAAATGCTGAGGGTATAATTAATTTGCGAGACAATTGTGGTGGTGCCTCCATCCTTACGCACTTATTTGGGACCCAAAGACTTGACAACGCCCACGGTTTTAAATATGTTACATCTCCAAAATATTGAACCGATTTCCGTGGCAATGTGCGCTTTATGAATTTAAGAGGAGGTGGTGTACCTTCCCACGTATTTTTTTTAAACGTCATTTTATGTCTTGAAAACTGATGAACACGCCCACTCTTTTCAGTACATTTTTTCAAAACTGCTGAATCTAATTTCATGAAATTTTCAAAAAATGTTTAGGAATTTCCCGTCGTCCAAAATTTTACATATTGTTGATGAATTTCTGGGGCCTATTATGAATGCATCGGCTTGCAAATTAATTTTCGAGACAACGGTGGTTGCGCCCCCGATCGAATGTTCGTTCTTGGTGCCCGAAGTCCCGACCACAACCAGTTTGTAAGTATGTTATATCTCGAAAACTAACGAACCAATTTTCATGAAATTTTGTGGAATGTGCGGTGGTATTTACATGTAGGCACGAATTTTAAAGGTGGCACGGTAACTCCTATATAAGAAAAACGATATATGTATTTACAAATTACCTTAAACGTTGAAATTCAACGGTTTATTAGCCATGAACAACTAAAAACATGTAAGTCTCAATAAGATGTAGAATTCGACCTAACCATTTTTTAACTTCTATAATTAGATTGCTTTTGATATTTTATAAAGATAGGGGACATGGCCGTTAATAAATCCTAACCAGCATCAACGGGCGAGAAAATCCAACAAAGTCCGTAAGAGAAAAGAGAGGTTACAGACAAAATCTGTTGATAAATCTTAAAGCCTCAACAAATATTAAAAATTAAAAAAATTAGAAACAATCTGACCACGTAAAAGTCTTATTAAAAATGTTGCTCTAAGCAACGCTGTACTCCAAAGCAAACCTCTAAGAGCTAACAAGGAAATTGTGTTTGGACAAATTCTTTCTTATTACTATAACATCTATAGAATAGGCTTCATAATACAAAGCCCTATTCCAATGTAGGTCGAACCAAATTGACAAACAAACGTTTAATCATATACGGGTCATCAAATTTCTTGGCCCAACGTTTCATGAACCCTTACAACGATTGGCTTTAATGTCGCAGGACTCAATGTGTAAATTAAAACGTAGTTTATCATATAAAATGACACCAAGATCATCAAATGAATCAACATCATCTAACTTGTGAGAATCTATGAAGAACTCAAAACAAGGAGGTCGACTTCTAAACACTTTTTTGTATTTCTTTAATTTTAGTGACATACGGTTTATAGAGATTGCAGATCATGTTGCAATTTAAGTGCTTAATGGCTGAAAAGTTTAACATAGTCTTCTTCTTTATTTGCCTATTCGTCATACGAATGTTGGCGACCAATACAATTACAAAGAATAAATTGATTTTAAATAAAAATTTCAAATAAAATTCATAGATTTTTCACAATATCATCAAATATGTCTCTGCTTCTGGCAGCCCTAAGCAGGCATCATACGTATCGTATTCCAGTCCATTCTTAAATATTCGCAATCCAACAAAATTCCTTTTGGCCCTTAGGATTTCTTCCTTCTATTCTTGATTTTATGACATCTTGAAAGGGCTTGCATTTTGAATTCCTCATGTTATGTCCAAGGTAGGCAGTTTTTCGTCTTTTGATGTTTATCATTAACATCATCAACTGACATTAACTCTTTAGAAAAATATGTATAAAAATATGTATACCAGAGCGATCTTGCAAATAAGAAGAAATCCATGATAAAAGTGTAGTTGGAAAGCCCATTATATCCAAAGACCTTGCAAAAGTCGGTGTAATTACATCCGTTTGATGTTTTATAGAAAATCCACTATGAACATGGCAAGTCAGTTCCAATAAGTTCGTTAAAGTTTATCACGCATTTAAAAATCCATTTTGATAGGGAAATAATTGATGGAACAAAATGAATTATTCTACGTGATACAAAATGTTTTGAGATTGCACTAAGTTTTGCAATGCCTCTATAAATTTCAACGGCAGTCCTAAGACCAGATTTATGTAAGGAAATAATAAAATTAGATTTCCAAAGCATATAAAAGTATCCTAATGACAATGAATCATTGAAAATGCTAGTGAGAGACTCAAAAGCACATTTCCTCTGAATGTTAGCCGTACACTGTCAGGTCCTTAAGAGTTACAATATTTTTTTACATTGTCTTACCATATTTTCAACTGTATCACAGGATTCTCTACAACCAAATTTCATACTACTAGGGATTCTTGAACTTTCCTTTTCGAGTTTACAAATTTGTACAACAGCAACATATGCATGTGTGTATATAAGTAGATAATTTACACTTTGACGGCATCTTTTCAAACAATCTTATTATTTAATAAACAGGGCCGTTACTGCATTTGCAGCCTTGTTACTCCCGCCAAAGTACGTACAAGCATATAATCACAAAGCACGGAATTTCTGTGCCATTGAAAATCTGTCAGTTTCCATAATATCAATTTACATACATTGGCTCAAGAAAATAAAGAGGAAAATATTTTTATCATATTTATACCCTACACCACTAAGTTGGTTTTGGCCGAAATAATGGTCGTAGACCCATACATATATACCAAAATGAATGACTCGACGAGTTGAGTCGATCTGGCTATGTGTGTCCGTCCGTCCGTCTGTCTGTCCATCTAAACCTTGTAGTCACGCTACAGGTCGCAATTTTAATCCGATCGTCACCAAATTTTGGGGGTTGTTGAAGGGGAAAGAGGGGAAGAAGCCTATTGATTTTGGTGATGGTCGGATAATATTCAGGGGCCGGAATGGGCAAAAAACTTATTTGGAGAAAAAGTCAGCATTTTATTTCAAAGCGAATATCTCCGCTTCTATATGGGGTAAATCAAAACCAAAACCAGTCGTAGGTGGTCAAACAACGAAGATATCGCAATAGCCGCTTATAGACCCAACTTTTCATTTTTGCGATTTTAATAATAACGACGAATATCACAGCTTTGGTTGTGGACCTTCCAAAAGCAAAGTCTGACTATGAAAGTAGAAAATCCCATCTTTACAATGATGTTAAGCAGGTTGGCGTGGACAAATAACGGAGATATTGCAACAGTCTGTAATACATCCCATTTTTAAACTTTTTGTAATCACGCTACACGTCGCAATTTTGATAGGATCGTCACGAAATTTTGGGTGTTAATGAGGGTCGCACAGAGGGAAAAACCTATTGATTTTGATAATGGTCGGATATTATTCAGTGGTCGGAATTTGTAATCTGTAAGAGGCATATCGAAAGCAAAACCTGGCAAGGAAAGTAGAAAATATTACCTTTACAACGATGTGAAGTAGGTTGCCAGAGGTGGTCAAACAACAGAGATATCGCAATAGTCGGTAATGCATCCCTTTTTCCATTTTTTGTGCACTTTTCCATTTTTTATTTGAGTTGTACTGACGATGCGATGAAGACATTCAGAGCAAAGGCGCTAAGCTATCCCAATTTTAATATTTTGAATTTTACCAGTCAAAAGCTTATGCACAGGGGTAGTGGTGTAGGGTATCACATCGTCGGCCCCGATCCGACTATAGCCTTGGCTCACTTGTTTATTATTTATCTATCAGTTAGGATCAACAGTTGTTTAGAAAATGATTATTTTTGAAAAACAATTGTAAAACTCTCTTGGTTGCATCAAAAAGGTAAAAAAGAATTTATAGCGCTTACGGTATATACTGAGCCACTGTGCATATAGCAAATATTGACGATTGTGGTAATTTTATTGCAGTTAATGCTTATTTTTGCAATAGCAAGACAGATCCATATGTTGTAATAAAATAAAACTAGTAATAATTCTAACATAACAAATATCGTTATTAAATGTTTGAATTTGTTATTTGTGTAGATTTAAGGGATAGATAAGCATTAGCGAAGAGAAAAATGCATATTAAGGCAAAAGCAAAGTAAAAATGTCATTTCATAGCATTAAGAGGAAATCAGTTTCAAACAATGTGGTGCTAATGTGGCCATATAAAATTTGTCAATTTTGGACAATTCTATGTAATGACGATTTTTAATAGATAAGGAGTAAATATGTAAACAAGTATAGACGGATCAACAATATATGCTTCATTTATAAACCATTGTTTATATTATGTGTTATTATAATTGATTTTACTTCCACATTACATTTAATGACAAAAAAGGGTGGATGTACTGGCACCACAGTATTATTTATTAATAACTAGCAGACACCGGTCCGCGTAATGGGTTTTAGTGACAACTTTTTATGGACTTTATGCTTGACAATTCAAAAATAGATATTTTCTACCTCACTTCTTCGGTACATTGAAGAACCGAGGAATATTTTATATTAAATAGATTTTTTCTGTAACCTTTCTTTTCTATTACGGATTTTATTATTATCGTCCATGTCCCCTGTCTTTATCCTAAAGCGATCTAATTATAAAAGTTAAAAAATGGTTAAATCGAATTCTCCCGCTTATTGAGACTTATATGTTTTAGTTTTTCATGGCTGATGGACCGTTGAGCCTCACCGTTTAAGGAAATTTGTAAATATATATTTTTTCTTGATCGGGTGCGCAACTACCGTTGTTTCGAAAATTAATTTGCCGATGCTCCCATAAGTTTAGCAAATATAGCGATTGTAAAACAATAGGCCCCCGAAATTCGTCTACAAATATGAAGCATTTTAGACCACGGGACATTCCTGAACATTTTCTGAAAATTGCATGAAATTAGGTTCAGTAGTTTTGGAAAAATAATGTTCGAAAAGATATAAAATATTTAAAAAAGTGGGCGTAGTCCGGTATTTTGGCTCCAAATATGTACCTAGGGTACACGCAACCCCATTGCCTCCCAAAATTTATGCTGAAAAAGATAAAATCATAAGTTTGGCTTATACATATTGTGTTTAAAAGAAAGGCGTGGGTAATTGAGCTTTTGCTGCAAATTTGATGGAAGTCGGTTCAGGACGTGGTCAAGTAATTGTGCCCCTTATCACGTTTTGCGACAAGCATATTTCTCACTAGTTGAATCATACCTAAGACATGGGATATCTGCATGGGGTAATGCATCAAACTGCCGAACCCTCCAACTTGCCCAAAATAGCGTACTTAAAATACTTGAGAAAGGCCTACATCGACATGAAGAAAATCAACAACAGCGAAATCAAAATGAAAACATATACAGACATCTTCATGTATTAAACATAGAAAACCTATACAAAACAACAATAATAAACGAATTTCACGACGAGAAGAACTTGCTGCAACCTATAGATCACAGTCAGAATACAAGACAACGAGCCGAAGGAAGATTCAAAGTACCGTGTTTCAAAAATAACTATGGCAAAAGATCCCTACATGTCAGCCTCCCCACAACAATGAATTCAATACCAGTATCTATACTAAACATAAGTAACAAATTTAAAAGAAAAAAGTTGATAAAACAATTTCTTATAAATTCACATTAATATTTTCCCTCTCTTGAATTAAAAAAAAAAAAAAAAAAAAAAAAAAAAAAAAAAAAAAAAAAAAAAAAGTCTTTGGTTCCTAAAAAAGTAGGTAAGCGTGGAGACACACCCACAATTGTCTCTCAAGTTAATTTCCAAACCAATACATTCGTAATTACTGCATTTAAAAAATAGACTATAGAGGAAGTACCCCGCACCTTCCGAAATTCAACAAAATATGTGACCTATTTTCACCGGGAGCCATCCCTGTACATTCCCTGACAATTTCAGGAAATTGGTTCAGTGCTTTTTGTAGAAAATATTAAAATAGAAAGTTGAAAAAAGTGAGTTTAAATGTGGGCGTGGTCAAATAAAAACCTATTTGGATTACGACGAACATTTCAAAAAAAGAATTATCCAATCGTTCCAGCCGTTCTCAACTGATGCCATTACCCACGAACGACATTTAATTTTTATTTATATAGATTTGTTAAAAAATATAATAATTTAATAATAATTTTTACGTTACTATGAGCACCAAACTTTCTGACTTTAGCCTATTGATTGCAAAGCTGTCCTATATGCCACATTCTTCTCTTCGGTAGCAGCACTGCATTCCTGGTCATACCATGGGTTGATTGGTGGAGGCCTCTGGTATTCACTGCGTTGATTTATTATCTTTAACAAAGAATACTTTCAGTAATCAATTTGATCAGTTGAGTGGAATATGCTGCGGATATCTGTTGCGATTGCAGCTCCCCTATGTCTAACTTCTGAGTTTTGTCTGCTCGTACATTATTTGGTATGTTTTTATCGGATTCGTACCTTTTTTTTGACACTGCGAAGTCTATCAGCGTCAATTCGTTCATTGTCAGAAATCACCTTGAATAATTTTTTTAATGTTAGGGCGGGACACCGGTCATATAGGCGATTGAAAAATATATCATTGGTCTACCTGTCTTTGTCTTCGGTGGAAGCATGGCCGCGGATAAGACTTATTTTGAAGAATTTGGATTTTGTCGGAATTGAAGCAAGTTTAATCCACCGGAGTGAAAATGGAGACCAGATGTTTTAAACTTTGACTTGCTACAAATACGCGACTCGTGTTTTTATGATGACGGCTATAATAATGTGGGCCACATTTAGGTGTTATCTTTCTTTCTAAACCCAACGTATTTCCTGTATGACTGTAATATCTAATTTGCAACTTTATTTGCCAGTGCCTGTACTTTCTCTATAAATAGTCCGAGCATGTCCGGTGCAGATTCGCGAGGTTCGTTATACCCTATACAACAACGTAACAACGTGACATATACGTCGTATACCGATCTTCATATCTCGACAAGATAAAGTGATCAAGCTATGTGTGTACGTCCAGTATAAATTGTAATAAAAGTCCAGGCCGCAATTATGAAATTTTATATGGAGATCAGGTTCCGACCATAATAGACACTCAAGTTATTGATCTGGAAGTTTATGTGGTACTTTTTGGTTTGGTCAATGTAATAGCACAGTATATTTGAAATTTAATAGCTCGAGATCTTAATAGCTCGAGAAGATGAAGCAATCTAGCTTTGTATGTTCGTTTCGACCTAATTTAATCCTTTCCTTACTGGATTTTGTATTAGAAACGATATACTAAATAAACTTAATGATCGAAAAAATAAAAAAAAATATTGCATTCAATTATATTTGCAATAATCGGTACTTAATTAATATAATGCTTTTTAATAACTTCAAATAAAGTTTTTTCTTTCTTCTTTACAGTATTCCTAAGTTGAATTATAAGTGTTCGAGAAGAAGGATATACAAAAGTACTTACTTTTTTGATTTGTCCCACTGTTGATGGCTGCTACTAAAATAATCGATGCGCCTCGCAATGGCCACGAAATGGCACCTTTGAATACGAGGGCACGCGGAGATGGTTCACATGGTGTTACAATCGTTCTAACTGCACCACAGAGAAATTCTGTTAGTTCAGTGGAGATTCCTGGTGATCCTGAAAGAGCAGCATGGTCGGGAAAAATGCAATTTTTTCTCAGCATTATCGGCTATTCAGTTGGTTTAGGAAATATATGGCGGTTTCCTTATCTGTGTCAACAAAACGGAGGGGGTAAGTCAATTAACAAATGAATTTATTTGAAGTATGCCACTAGGGATTAAAAATCGATTTTTAATTAAAAAGACTTTAGATCTTAACATTTTGAATGCAAGTGTGTTGGAGTTGTTTAAAACTATGTCTTTTATTATGCGAAAGTACAAAATGCACGTCTGTAAGAAATACTTAATTCTACAGCTGCTATCAAAACAAACAGTAGTCCCATAAAATATTGAAACGTTTAAATCATCCATAATGATTTAAACTTTTTAAATATCCATATTGATTTATATTATTTTACATCGTTGACATTGTTATCTTAAATTTTTAGTTTATTTTATATTATAAATGTGGCTAAAACGCCCAATCGGTCAAATGGGGAGGTATATGGGGGCTACACCAAATCGAATTTTACTCTGATCACGAATATATAAAGTATATGTATATTGTATATATAGGGTCGAAAATGATTATTTCAATGAGATACAATCGGAAAAACAAACTTAATATACCCTCCATACTATGGTGAAGGGTATAATATATAAATAAGTAAAAGCAGGCCGGGACGAACATTTTATACCCTCCACCACAAATTGTATTGAAGTAAATTGGAATAAATAGCTTCCTTTTCTTCGCCACGTCGAGGTTTATTCGTAGGAGGAGTAGAATATGTTACCTGATAAAATGATATAGTATTTGTCATCAATCAGACCTCAATGTTTTCTGTCCAGTGTGAAATTGAAATACGTTTGTACCTACGGTAATTCGGGAGGATCTGTCATATTGGAAATCCATAATACAAAGTAACACCCACTTCAGTAGGAAAATGTAGCAAAATCCTTCAAAATAACTCACATCGGGCGGTATCGTTATACGATGTCCCTGCTAAAACATGAACCTATACTTGCGTTTGTCCAAAAAAATATTATTTGAAAAATTCACGATTGTTCAAAAAAGTATTTTAAACAGTATTCGAAAATAAGCAGCACACTAAAATAACGTACCGCTCCAGGTACGGTATCACTAATAAATATTTTAGTGTACCGTACCGGAGCACAACCACTAAAAAATATTTTAGTGAATCGCAGTCGGTACACTAAAAATCGTTGTGTGCCGCAGTCGGTACAGTAAGATTTTCGTTGAGCTCCGGTACAGTATCACTAAAATATTTTTTAGTGTTTGTGCTCCGGAGCGGTAAATTATCGAGTGTACCTATCCACCTTGGTACGGTACAGAATGGTACGGTGTTTATATATATCTAAACATGGACTTATTCTGAAAATTCTCTGCACACCAAACAAAGACTAAAAACAAAATTTCAACCATTTCGGTTCGATACATTAGGCAGGCTAAAACCTTAATAATACCGAAAAAGGGGGAGGAAGGGAAACAGATCTAGGAAGGCTACATCAAAACGTGAACCAATATAACCCACGTTCAATACCAAACATCCTAGGAGTAATACGAACTTCAAGTATTGCGAGCTATTCCATTTCGTATTTGGTCCATTTCATTTTGTGATCATACCCAAACACTACAGAGGTGTCTAATCTGTTTGCGACCCTACCGTTATTCCAATTACTCTGACGATCAGTTCATAACTTCGACCTGGAGTTCGATTTCAAAATTACGTATTGAATATTTCAAGAAGAAAATTGTAAAAAGCGTGTATTTGCTATTTAAACTGCTTTGTGAATGATTCAAATGGAAAACACATCGAATGAGAACGATAACAGAATGGGAAAAATGTAAACCAGCTTTGCTATGCACTTTTCATACAAACAAAACAAAGACATAAATACAAAATAACACTTTTTAACCTTCTGGAATACAAGTATAGCAAAAATGCAAAATAATGAACTTTTTTGCTTTTAGTCAACCCAATATTTATATCGTTAACATGGTTAAATATTTCTCTGCACACGTACATACATATGTATGTATGTTTGCATGTATTTATATATGTATGAATGCAGT
Organism: Musca autumnalis; assembly: GCF_047663935.1. Taxonomy (NCBI): domain Eukaryota; kingdom Metazoa; phylum Arthropoda; class Insecta; order Diptera; family Muscidae; genus Musca; species Musca autumnalis. Next base: position 129,926,940 of record NW_027412088.1, on the reverse strand, counting down.
AAATGTAAAAATTATTCTAATAGGCGCTCGGCAGAATTTTGGAATGATTAACAATTTGCAGCGTGACACGTTATTAAGGGGAGAACAATAGAAAATCCATTAATAAGTGTAAGGAATGTACAATTTGTTTTTTAAGATGGGTGTAATTAGAAACCTTCACATGGTATTTATAACCTTCGCGGTTGTGTTTAGGAACATATTCTGATTGGTTTAATCGCGGCACCATATTGTGGTAATGGGTATTAGGTCTTTGGAAATGGAAACGAGAGCCATACTATGGCTCTGGCCGTGCACAGTTACAACCATAGATGGGCTTTCTTGCACGCCAGCGTTGCTATGTTTTGTTTCTCTTTTTCGTTGTTACAACATAAATAAATATTTACGGGTAATTTTGCAAATTTGTTTTTAATATAATAGTTTTTTGGACTTGTTAAGATACCGTCTGTGTTTAAAAAATATTTAAAAAGCAAAGAAATTTTAACAAAAGCCGCGTTCTAATTTTCCCTTAAATGATATTTAAGAGGAATTTTGCCCATCTATGGTTACAACTGAATGCACCAGTTTTGATGTTTTTCAGAAACCAGTGAGTATTGACGAGTGTAATGAAGTTTATTTTACTGGTTGTTATTGTTACTCTTTCAAACAGTTATGGCCAGGGCTGCCAGATTATTTTTATGGAAAATCGTCAAAATGACGATTTTTAAAATTAAAATTGTCAAATCTATTTTACAAAATCGTCCAAAAAATCGTCAAAAATTAAAATGGGGACATTTAGTTATATTTAAATATATTTTTAATTAAAATAAACATCAAATGAATATTCATGTTAGTAAACAAGTTTTACTTCAAATCAGTAATAAATTATAATTAATTAAACGATTTTTTAAATAAATATTTTAGTCAAAGTTCTTAACATGTAGTGTTTAATCAATGTGTCAAACAATTTGTTTTAAGTATACTCTACATTGAATCCTTATGAAGAGAATTTACATAAATGCATATTTAGCTTTTTTTTTTTTGAAGATTTACTCCACAATCTACACGTTTCAAATCAAATTTTTCATTTGCAAAATAAATCCGTTTCATTATTTTCTAACATTTCCTCAATATCCAAAAGCTTTACTTTACGAAAATCTGAATCCAATTGTTGCTTGTTGCTGAATCCTTCTTGTTCACAAAATGTGAAAATTCGTTAAGGATGTGGAAAAATCAATAAAATTGTTTTCAAAATCAAATCTATTAAACTTTTAAAATTTCTGCACAAAGCTCAATATAAAAGTTAACGCAGTTAATTGCCCAGTACAGAACAGAATCTGTTAGTGCTGAAATTTCGAATTTTTGGTCCTTTAAAAATTTACAAAAAAATAGGAAATTTTTGCAGTTTCTGGAGCAGTGCAATTATATATTTTGCTTGTTTCCATTGAATTCAGTTTGGTTCTAGTTAAAAATTCCTTTGCATGTACACTAAAATTATGTATGTGATTATTGTTTAACAAATAATTTTAAAAATCAGCTAAGAATATTTGATCAGTTATTACAAATTCATATCTTACAACATTTTTTATGACTGTATTAACAAAATATCGAAAAATCGTCATTTTTTGGGTAAAAATCGTCAAATCGTCATTTATAAATTTTTGACCAAAAAATCGTCAAAATGACGATAAATCGTCAAATCTGGCAGCTATGGTTATGGCATAGACTAATAACATAGACTAATAAATTCATAGACAAAGAGAATTGTAGTGTGCTTCTTTTTTGTAGGTGTCGCCGGTATGCAAAGTACCTAAACTTTTCACACAATTGCACAATGTTTTGGGTCAAATTACAATATTTTTTGGATTTGTTTATATGAGAATGTTGATCTGGCCAAAGATTATCCATATTTTGTCTTTTATCAGAATAAATAGTTTAAAATCTATAGTAACTTTAAATAAAACTACTAACGCCATCTACCAATTTTCGAAAATTTCGAAGATAAATGCTGAGAGCAAATAAATGTCTATGAATTTATTAGTCTATGGTAAGGAAAGGATCAAATTCGGGCGGTGCCGAATATGTAAAATGTGTATGGGAGCTATTTATAAATCTGAACTGATTTCGATATAATATGGTACACTTATTACTAAAGCAAATTCCGTCACACATTCCAAATTTCATCGTGCTATATCCAAATCTGAACCGATTTCGATATTTTTTGGAACATTAATTTTTAGACCGGATTCAGTCACACATTCCAAATTTCATCAAATCGGACATGGAATATGTGAAATCGGCCGAAAATATATATATGGGAGCTGTATCCAAATCTGAACTTATTTCGATATAGTTTGGCACATTTATTTCTAGACCGAATTCAGTCACACATTCCAAATTTAATCAAAATCGGACATATATAGCGTGTTTGGTGCAGCAAATACGTGAAATCGGCCGAAAATATATATGGGAGCTATATCAAAATCTGAAGCGATTATCACCAAAAGCAAGAGCGTTCTTCATATGGCTAAAAAATTATATTCCCCAATTTTCAGCTGAATCGGACAATAAATGTACGTTGCGAACAAAAATACATGGACAGACGGACGGACATGCATAAATAGACTCAGAAAGTGATTCTATGTATATGCCTAGAAGGAACTATGGGTCTATCTCGTTTCTTTTTGTGTGTTACATATAAATGCACAGACATAATACCCCTTGCCACAGTGTGGTGTAGGGTATAAAAAGTACAGAAGCAGAGCTATTATAAAATTTAATTTAATTGAATATGACACGCTAAGAAGACGCTTATCCGCATGTGACTGTCGAACAATAAATTGATTATGTGTCAGTCGAAAGTACAAATATCATAAAGGTATATTGTGTGTTGGATTGATTTTTTATTTGGTCTCATTCTATTACATATTACATTGTGAACTTCTTTGTATGGTGGGAAAGCAACATTATTAGGTTAATACCTTACCGAATAGTACATATCGACGCCTCCAAATAATAGTATGCTAAGTCGACTTAGCATGTTTTCAAGTTCTTTACATTTTTATATTTAACGTCCTTTAACTTAAATTCTGTCAAATTTTGGTAATGATCGGACAATCCGAACAGAAGTTATTAACAAATATTTACTTAGCATAGTACTGAAGGTCAAAGAAATTTCCAAACTTTTAGAGCTTGTCCTGCAAAACTCGCTTTTCAGAATTAGCAAACTATTATTTGGAGGTGTCGAACGTCCTTTAACTTAAATTCTGTCTAATTTTGGTAATGATCTGTCAATCCGAACAGAAGTTATAAACAAATATTGACTTAGCATAGTACTGAAGTTCAAAAAAAATTCCAAACTTTGAGAGCTTCTCCTGTAAAACTCACTTTTTAGACTTAGCATACTATTATTTGGAGGTGTCGATATAGACATTGAAATATAAAAATTCCCACAACGCACAGTGCGAAATATGGGCACTTTAGTGGAACTCTACTCATAACTTTTAATGTGAAGAACGTAGGTTACTAAATTTTTCCAAAAATGTTTCTTGTAGTTGAGGGTCGTATGTGGATAAATATGGGCCACATAGACCTGCGGTTTCCTATAGCCCCCACATATCGGTGGTGACCGTTTTTACGTATTAGGTTCATTTTTCAACCGATTTTGCTGCAAATTGGTATATTGGGGTTTCAGTGGATGGAGAACATATGAACAAAATATTGTCAATATAGCCCCCATTGGGCGGCCAATATAAAATATTTTAATGATTCCAAGCACATTTACCAATCTATTTGTTTGTATATTGGTATTTTATGTTCTCCGTAGGTAGAAACCCGTTTTGCGAAATATGAGGGGGGCACCCCATTTGGGATATTTAAATGGTAATTATTGTCAACCAAATTTGGTTTACTTTAAAATTTGTCTTCATTGAAAAGCAAAAAATTCTAAAAAACAATTCAGAGCATAGATCCTTGATTTGGCCCCTCCCCCCAAGCATCCACATACATACGTTAGTAAATGAAAAAATTTTTTTTGAGATTTTTTATTTTTAGTATAGTGTCATTGATATAACATAAATTTTACAAATTGAACGTTTCGACTGAGGATATGTTTATCTTATTACACGGTTCTGCAAATAAGTATATCACCTGAAAGCATCTGGTGCAACTATGCTTTGTTTTAGGTACTTAACGATGTCCTGAGAAAACTGCTCAAATTTGACCATTTTTTCTATAAAATGTGAATGAAATTCGCAAGAATAGTAATAAAACTATTAAAAGCAACATTTCTTGGTATTGGTGAACCCATTTTGGGATAAACGAAACAAACATTGGCGTCTAATGCCGGTTCATCTATAAAATTTTCAAAAATATAGATATATGAATATTCCAATTACTTTCTGAAAAAGTCTCATATCTCGCAAACCTGCAGCTAATTTTTGGTTTGTCTATAGAAAAATATCCTACATCTCAGAAAATGTGCGATTTATTCTGCAATTCACCACAATACTTTAAAAAACCTCCAAAACTTATAAAAAAAATAATTTAGTAGACTTTTAAAAAAGAAATTTTTTGGGGAACGAATAGCAACCAAACTAAATTAGATATTACAAATCTGTAAACGCCAAATAATCAAAAAATGTCGGGAATTATAACAGCAACAAAAAACTATAGTCAACTAACGTACAATTTGTTTGTATCACTATATTACTTAAGCAAAGCTAGAAACAATTTTTTAAGCAAATAAATATTGTAAAACAAAAGTGCAACTTAACTTAAATCGCAAAACTGGATATGAGGCATTAGTCATGGGATATATAGCAATAGAATTCAACAAGAATCTCATTAGTTTTATGTACTTTAATTTTTGAGTAAAGTTCCACTAAAGTTCCCATATTACGCACTGTGCAACGATGAAATGTTCCGTATTCAAGGTCAAAAAAATTTTGTTTTGGATTTTTTAAAAAACTTTACGTCCAAAGTTTCTTAAGTCAAATTTGTAGACGATAAAATTCTTGCGATTCTGATTTTTTAAGTCACCTATAACTTTTAAGCCCAAGTTGAAAACAAGTAAGAAAAGTCTATAGTCGGACGGAGCCAACCATGGGATACCCTGTACCACTATCCCTGGACAATCGCTGTCCACGGAACTTCTTTTCAATGATTGTGAAATTTTAATTATCAAATATCAGAGATGTAATGTAAAAATTTATGACCAAAACCAAAAAGTTATCTAGCATGACAAATACATTTTTGTAGCAGGAAAGGAAAATTTAGTTCACACAAACTGAAATGTAATGAAACCCACTTATGTAGTACTACTACTTCCGTTGTTTAACCGCTACGTTATTGAAATTTTTAACAATTTCACACAAAAGTTTCAGTCCATTTAACCCGCTAAGTATTATCTGATCATCACGTTGGTTTGTACGCTTCTTCTTCATCATAAACTCAAACTTTGTTTAAAATTTTGCGGGTTATTATTTTGACCTACAGAGTCGCTACAAAATTGGTTAAAATTTTGTTTTTGGTCCCTTTCATTCCCTGAACATTTCACGATCATCAGCAAAAACTAATCATTTCTATTCTGGCCCGAACCCAACCTCCTTAAAAAATTCGTTACAATCGGTCAATAATTGCGGCCTTAAGCTTGTTTACAATTTTTAATGGACGGGCACACATCGCTAAATCGCTTTATCTCGTCGAGATATGAATTTCGGCATACCAAATAAGGGGTCTAGGACGAATATTTTGTGGTGTTACATAAACTTTTGGAGAGACAATATGTAGCATGGGATAAAAATGTGGTTCTCTACACAGAACCCATTATATATTAGGCAGTAGGCCCGTTATCTAGCAAACACTTTATTGCAATTTACATCAGAGGAAAGGTCAGTAGTTTTTTCTCATGTGTAGGCTACATATAATTGCGGCCTGGAGCGTGTTTACAATCTATAATGAACAGACGGACGGACGGACGGACACACATCTCAAAATCGCTTTATCTCGTCGAGATATGAAGATTGGTATACCACATTGGGGGTCTCCGACGAATATTTCGCGGTGTTACATGAATTTTTACCAAAACAAACTTATAATACCCTTTTCCACATTGTGGTATAGGGTATAAACAAAAATTTTGTAGCACCCTTCGAAATGTTTTATTTTCTCGTTGACGTACCCGGTTTTCAGCTTATTATACTGTCAATATACTGAACCGATCACTATCGTTTAAATGCTTATGGGAATATCAAAAATAACCTCCGCCGAATTTCAATTTATTTGGATGTATGGGAGCTGTATAGACCGATTTTAATATAATTTGGCTAACTTATTCTTAGACAGATTTCCGTAACACATTTCCAATTTCGTCAAAATTGGTTAGATATATCGAGTTTATGACCAGGGGTTCGGAGTCGGAGTCTGGAGTCTAGAAAATTTTGCTGGAGTCGGATTCGTGAAAAAAGCTCGACTCCGATTCCGGGCAAAATTCTTTTTTTGTAAATTTTTCAAAAGAATTTTTATTTTATTTTTGTACGGTAGAGAGATGAACATTAATAAATTTTGGGAATCGTTTATTCATTTTATAAGAAAACTATGGGAAAACGTGTAAGCAAAGGCCTAATTATAATTATTTTTTGGTCCAATTGATCCTCTTTAAATGTAAAGTTCCATGAATATATAATTATAATTTCACCTTTTGCGTATGTGTTCAAGCTGAATCGATATCTTAACATGCCGATACATTTATGGCAAAACTTATATACACTTTGAAGCACTGGTTTTAGATTCCCTCATTTGCAACTTCACTATAATATGGAAATTTGTTTTGACATGGCGAAATAGTCGTCCCATACCCCCTTTTAGTATACCAATTGTAATTTATTTTTATTTTAATTAGACTCCAGGCAAAATTAAAGATATTTCTATGTTTTATCTATAAGGACTACACTTCGATCTAAATATATTACCCACTTCATATCATTGTTATATGGAAAGATATATAACGAAAACTAATAACATGCAGAGAAAAAATATTTGTCGCTTTTGTTCGAACGACAATATTTATTTTTGTTCCGACAATTTATTTATTTTGTTCAAGCTTGCAATTGTAAGTCCAAAAATATAATCTTTTGTTCCAAACATAAAAAACAAAAACAACTTGCGAAATTCTGCAATATTTGCTTTGTTCCAGAACTACAAATTTTTACAACTTTTAGGACTTTTGCACATTTTACCCGAAAAACCGTTCCCGTACACAAAAAAGTTGTAAAATGTTCACTTCTCTTTAAACAAAAATTGCGCTGAATGGCGCTCTCTTTAAAAACAAATTTGAGTGTGTAAAAAATAGTAACATGGTTGCCGGCGTCTGATTGGCTGATACGCCGACTTTGACATTTGTTCCAGTTTTTTGACGTATATTCCATTTTTTCGTTCCCGAACTATTTCAAAAAAACTTTTGTGTTAGAAAACATTTTTTACAGTTCTCTCTTTTACGCGTTTTACTGTTAAAAAGTACGGGAACGAAGCTGTTGTAAAAATCATTGACAATACGAATGGTAGGAATTATCAAATCTAGAATTTTTACAAAAAGTGTTGTCAGCCCCAAAAACCTGTTACTGACATTTTTGATTTGATTGTATATAATTCTCACATACACTTTTCACATAACTGGTATAAATGGCCAGGATTTGCCATTGCGCTCATCCAGCCATCCACCCCAAAATAAGAAATAAAAACATAAATATGAAAAGAAAACATAAATTACGACCAGGCAGGTTTCATCCCAAAAACAACTCTCATATTGTTCCGGTATAACTCAACCATCGAAGCCCAATGAAGAAAGAATAAGAAACAATTAAGAACGAGAGTCTCATTGTTGGTGTACATATCCAAAAAAAAAAAAAAAAAAGAAAAACAAATCTCACCAAAATTGTTTTTTTCACCACAGCGTCGAATACCGAGAGAAGAGCATAAAATTGTCGAAGAAAAGAGAATAATATTGTCAAGTTGACAGAAACTATTGTTGGATATGCCCAAAACAATTGTGGTAATTAACAAAAACTTTTGTTGGGGTCACAATACTACATAGCAAATCTAACAATATCTTTGCAATACATATTTTGTTCTTCGTATATTGTTGGATCAATCATATTTTTTCTATGCGTGAAAGGAGACATTTTCACAGTGAACCAATTCAATGAAACCTAAATTTTTTCCATACGATGATTAGAAAACTCGAGTATTATTAATTTCACGTCGATTTTAAGGTGTAAGTTGCATATTAGAAGTGACAGGGTGCCAATGTTCTTGCTATAGTTGTTAAATGCTTTTATTGAAAGGACAAAATACTATCGGCCTAATTCTTAGATCTTTACTGAAGTTAGGTGCTTGAGAACTTTACATAATACATATTTTATCCACATGGAGTCAACTATACAAGGCGGATGTGGTAGTAATTCTGTTACATATACATATCCTGACTGCAGGAAATGCTGCAAATGGTTCGTAGATGACATTTCAGTTATTGCCGTTATGGTATAAAATCAAAACCCTTCCAAAATGTATATGTTGTATGTGGTTTTTAATTGCGTATTTAATTCATATTGACCAAAACTTTATTATATTTTTAGGGAACTGAAAAACTCAGAGATTCAGCCTTAAGGTCACAGGTCAAATATAAATTCTCTGTAATAATATCGTCTTCTATGGCTTTATGGACGAAAACACAGCGCAAATTTGTACTCCGCTCCTGGAATAACGTCTCAATATTATAATTGTTACTTTTAACAGGGAAAAAATCTGTTCATATGAAAGGAAAATTACAGGCTTTTCTTTCGTCAGGATACAAATTGCAACTTTATGTAAAAAAAATTACGACGCAATCCTTCGTAAATAGTTGGCTTTACCTGTTTGCATTTCTAGGGCATGTGATTTTAATATTGTGTAAAGTTTTCAGGCACCTTATTGGAATTCCAAAAGTTAAGCCGATAACTTATTTTCCTTTCAATAAGGACCTATAATATGTATAGTATGGATATCGCCTCTAACATGCAACAGATCTCTTGGAATCGATGTCAAATGAGTAATATTCAAAGTTTCTAACCAAAAGTATTCCTGTCGAATTAATAATAGTACCATTTTGACTGTGTGTCCTTTATTAGATTTCGTTATATATCTTCCTACATAACTTTGACATTACGTGGACAATATACTGAGATCAAAGTGTTGTCCTTACAGAAATAACTCAGAAATATAAAGCATTTAAAATATACTTTTTAATGCCATTTAAATTCAAAACATTTCGTGGAAAGTTAGTATCCAGGAATAGTGGTGTAGGATATCACCTTCCTACAAATGCTCTCACTTGTTTTGTCTTATTTGTTTTTTATTGAAGTCCTGCAAGTCTCCTGCTAGAAGTCCACTGGTCTGCTCATCTTATCTTCTATGAGAGGGCCTATTGGACTTGTGGTCTTCTATGAGAAATCCTACTGATCATCAACATGAAGACCAACATGTTCTCTTCATAAGTCCTAAGATCTTGCATGGGGAAATATACTGGACTTCAAAGAAGAGATTAGAACAACTTCTATGAAAAGACCTACTGGTCTGCCTATGTGTTGATAAATCTAGAATATTTTAATAACATTTTTCATTCCACTCTTTCGGGTACAAATACACAAATGTGTACAAAATGTGTGGGCTTATGTTAAGTATTACAAACGGTTGGATTGGATCTGGTCTTGAATTGCTTACTCCATGTAGTACTTATGATCCGAATTACACTTACATAAATTTAGAAGTTTTGTCATTTGCATTAAAGAATCCAAAGAACATTTTGTTGTCATATCCCACATTCATGAACAAAGTTTTTCTACTTCAGAACCTCTTATACAGGTGTTAAAATTGATAAAATATGTATGCAGAGAAATGCTACATCATGGTGATCTCCCCTTGCATGTTAGATTATCGGCATTGCCTTCATTAAACGTACATCATCTATCTGTGAAATCAATATAGAGCCGGCATGACCAAAAAGAGAACGGAGAAAATGTGAATGTATTCAAAATATTGGCAACTTATAACAGTGTGTTAGTAAGTTTGTATTTGCCGAAAATCATCGGCACCGCCGTGCCAAATGTGACCATGCTTGATATAGAGCTTTAAAATAGGGTATTAAAATTTAACACAGAATTTTTATCCAACCGAATTTTAAAATAATAATCTAAGCGTATATACTCGTACATACATACATTTCAGCAAAACTGAGTAAAGCATTCTTACTTTCTGTTGCTACTTTTCGATGTAAGATACAGCAGAATCAATATGAAACATGCATTACAAAATACCTTACCATATAAGCATATATGATCCCAGTATAGGAAAAAGTTGAAAATGGTACTGGCGTTTCCTTTTTCTGGAAGTGTCTATATACTCAATGTTTGTGTTTTGTTATCATTTGATGAGCTTTCTAAAACCTTTTAAGTTTATAGAATCCAAAATTTCCAATGATATCGCCCGTTATAACTTCAATACATCAGTATCTATCATTCTGATATCGACCCAATCCGTACGTTCACAAGTTTTTCGAGACCCAGACTTCTAACTTTTGCTAATAAATGATGCAACTGCACTCTAAACTTTGAATTTTATTATATTGACAACTGAAATGTCAAGAAATTTCCATTACTTTTGAAAATTTTGACTCTGAGACCCATGTCCATGTGTCTCCCGTACGACCCGCCGCTCCCCCGAAGAAGTACGTATGACTGATATCACTTTCATTTTATTCATTTTTAAGCTTCCCAAAACAAATACAAATGATTTGAATCTTACAAAAAAATGATATTTTACAAAATTTTGAAGATTTTTGCATCGGATTTGGTTCAGTTGCATATGTTTTGACCATTAAATTTTTAGGCGTGTTTATATATTTTCATATTTTTTCAAATTTTTTGTTGTATAACGTGTCAGAACTTTTTATATTCTTATATTTGGGTGCCACCGTGGTGCAATGGTATGCACGCCCGCCTTGCACGCAGAAGGTCGTGGGTTCGATTCCCCGGCCAGGCAACATCAAACATTTTTCAGCGGTGGCAAAATACCCCTCAGTAATGTCGGCGACATTTTCTGAGTATTTCAGCCTTGAAAAACTTCTCCATAAGTGGTGTCTTAAGACACGCCGTTCGGACTCGGCGATAAACAGTAGGTCCCATATCATTGAGCTAAATATGAATCGAGGTGCACTCATTGATATGAGAGAAGTCTCCCTTGTCCCGTATGGGATGTTGTGGAACAATGTTTTTTTTTTTGTATATTTGAGACAATGAACTTATAAATAATTGCAAGAAAATTGATAATTTTTCTTTCAAAAAATATTTTAAATAAAAATTCCTAAAACGTGCAATTTTGTTGCAAATGTATTGGTCACCACTGTATATATTTTAGGTATATCCAAATCTGAATCGATTTCAATATGATTTTGCAAATTTAATTCTAGACCAAATTCCGTCACACATTCCAAATTTCTTTGAAATCGGACATATAAAGTGTGTTTGGTGCAGCTAATACGTGAAATCGGCCGAAAATATATATGGAGTTATATCCATATCTGAGACGATTTCGATATTATTTCTAGACAGAATTCAGTCAAACATTCCAAATTTCATGGAATATTTCAACAGATAATATATATGGGAGCTGTGAAAAAATATGAACCGATTTCGATATAATTTGGCACATTTATTTCTAGGCCGAATTCAGGCACATATTCCAAATTTCATCGAAATATATCAAATCTGAAACGATTTTCACCAAAAGCATTGCGTTCATCCTATGGCTAAAAAATGATGTTCCCCAATTTTCAGCTGAATCTTACAATAAATGCGATTTCTACGTTGTGAAAGGACCGGTATGCATAAATCGACTCAAAAAGTGATTTTATGTATATCCCCAAAAGGAAATATGGGTCTATCTCTTTTCCTTATGCATATTACATACAAATGCACAAAGACATAATACCCCTGACTACAATGTTGTGTAGGGTATAAATACGATTTTGGCAAAAATATAATAAAGGTAATATTTTCTCTTCCATTGACATTGCCGTTGGAATACCCCTACTAGAAGCCAATATATTCACAAAGAATAAAACTTTGAAATTGTCTCCACATGAGTTTTTCCCCATTCTGAGCCCTAAATATTATCTGACTATCACAAAAATCAATAGGCTTCTTCCTCTGTGGGGCCCCCATCTACCCCCAAAATTTCGTGACTATCCTATCAAAATTTCAACCTGTAGCGTGATTACAAAAAATTGACAAATTGGATATATTACTGACTTTTGCGATATCTCGGTTGTTTGCTCACCTACGCCAACATACTTTACATCAATTAAAGGAGATCTTTTCTTCTTCCATTGACGGGCTTCCATTTTGGAATAGTCCAACCAGAAGCGGAGATATTCGCATAAGAAAAAAACGTTGACTTTTCGCCACATAAGCTTTTTGCTTATTCTGACTTCTGAATATTGTCCAACTATCTCCAAACTTAATAGGCTTCTTCCTCGCAGGGTCCAGCATCAACTCCCATTACCGACTATTGCGATATCTCTGTTGTTTGGCCACATACGACAACCTACTTTACATCGTTGTAAAGGTGATATTTTCATGTACTTTCATTACGAGGTTTTGCTTTTGATATACCCCTTATAGAAGCGGAAATATTCGCTTTGAAATAAAACGTTGACTTTTTCTCCAAATAAGGTTTTTGCCCATTCCGACCCCTCAATATTATCCGACTATCACCAAACTCAATGTGCTTCTTCCTCTGTAGGACCCCAATTAACCCCCAAAATTTCGTGACTATCCGATCAAAATTGCGACCTGTAGCGTGATTACATTTTAAAGATAGGATTTTCTACTTTCATAGTCAGACTTTGTTTTGGAAGGTTCCCAACTAAAGCTGTGATATTCGTCATTATTATTAAAATCGCAAATATGAAAAGTTGGGTTCTATTAGCGGCTATTGCGATATCTTCGTTGTTTGACCACCAACGATAACCTACGTAAGTTACATCGTTGCAAAGGTGACATTTTCTACTTTCATTAGCAGGTTTTGCTTTTGATATACCTCATAAAGAAGCTGAGATATTTGCTTTGGAAAAAATGTTGACTTTTTCTCCAAATAAGTTTTTTGCCCATTTCGACACCTAAATATTATCGGACCATCACCAATAGGCTTCTTCCCCTCCGGGACCCTCATCAGCACCCAAAATTTGGTGACGATCGGATTAAAATAGCGACCTGTACCGTGATTACAAGGTTTAGATGGACAGACGGACACACATAGCCATATCGACTCAGCTCGTCGAGACAATCATTTTAGTATACATATATAAGTATGGTCTACGACCATTATTTCGATGCGTTACAAACTTTTTGGGCAAAACCAACTTATAATACCCTCCCCACATAGTGGTGTAGGGCAGCGTCAGGCACCGTACTTTTCTAATGCGAACTTTACTTTTTCAATGGGTTGAATTGTGTGTGTGTGGATTGTGTGTGTGGAGAGAGCAACGTTAAATGAGCGCACGTGGGCGCTCTCTCGCCTGACGCTGGTGTAGGGTATAAAAATACATATATGTATATACGAAGGTGTGTGTTTTTGTATGTCGGCGAAAATTATGTAGTTAAAAGGATGTAAAAGTGTTGGATACATTACTAAAAAAGAAAAACTAACTGATAGAAATATACAACAATTAAGAAAGGGGAGACTGCAGTCCCATTCTATATTAAGCTCAATGATATGGAATCTCAATTTTCTTTTTAGTGACCAAGTGGTTATGATATGATGATACGCCTATTTATATTTGATGGGCTTTTTGGTCAGATTTATTAATGAATAAATTCCTTTTTGTCGTCTAGTCCGAATGCCGTGTCTAACAACACCAGTGATAGAGAAGTTTTACATGGCTAAATTTTCTAAAAACATGGCTACATGGCTAAAAATTCTCAGGAAATGGAGAAAACCTGAGGCGGTTTTTCCACTCTTGAAATGTTTCTATCACCGGTCTGAGTGGGTAGTTATAGTCTTTTGAAGTAATGCGTACATATCGTCGGAGTCATGCTTAAGTGTTCCATACGCCATTCGCCCGTTTTGAGATAATCGCATTTTAATATTTTGCGTCACAACTGCGTGGAGCCGACTACAGAAAATATTTATATTTTTTGACTTGAAATATTAATAATAGTACATGCATAGAACATATTTGCAAAAATATAGAGGAATATGTATTTGAATATAAAAGTTATAGAAATTAAAAAAAAAAGAATTTTTGTCGATTTGTTCCATATCCACACTTATGACAAAAACGTGAAATATTGTAAACCACATGGAACAAAGTGACAAAAAAAAAATTCCATCTTTGCCTCAATAAATTAAATAATTCTAAATCGAAAATTAAAGTTCTGTAGTGGAATTCTGTAACCCATTTTTTGAGTTACCAAAAAAATCGTTAAAATTAAAACGCAAAATTATTAATATAGTTATTCGAGCTCATTATTTTTATTATTAATATTTTAATATATTATTCTTGCACTTATCTACACATTTGCTTCAGAGGTCAGATAAAGATACAAATCGGTTTCAGAGATATAGCCCTGAATTGCTTTAAAAAGTCAATATTCAACCATGTATAAATGGGGCCATAAAATCCAACCTGGATCTGACACAACAAAATCCTCAGCTCAAATTGTTTGAACAAGATGACCTTAAAAATGTTGCATAGTGTTATCATGGTGCAAGAAAGAAGGTGATATTGTAATACCAACTGATGTCTTCATTTGCTGTCAAAACATATTTTTAATCAAAAATAAATAACAAATACATATTTCCTTCTATCAAGAATATATGTATGTATGTGTTATTTAAGCATCGCGAAGAATATTTTATCGTTTCCTTCTAACTTTTGTGGATTTTTCTCGCAAACACTTTTGACAGCAAATGAATACTACGGCCTGAATTCGCCTTTTGGATCACCTTCTTCAATTCGCTTAATAAATCTTGAAAAGAGTGGACTTTTCCACAGATGTATTTACGAAGGGAATCACTTGGTCGGCCCAACCTACTATAGTCTATTTTTATATGTTTTAACATTTTACTGTTCATTTTATTTTCAGGTGCCTTCTTAATACCATTCATGGTAATGTTGATACTGGAGGGCATTCCACTTTTCTTAATTGAATTGGGAATGGGACAGCGTATGCGTTTAGGTGCTTTGGGTGTATGGAACACAATTCACCCCTGGCTAGGAGGCATTGGCATTTCATCTTGTATTGTAACCTTGTTTGTGGCGCTGTACTACAA
Organism: Musca autumnalis; assembly: GCF_047663935.1. Lineage (NCBI taxonomy): Eukaryota > Metazoa > Arthropoda > Insecta > Diptera > Muscidae > Musca > Musca autumnalis. Next base: position 129,911,598 of record NW_027412088.1, on the reverse strand, counting down.
CGTTATCATAACATGGGTATTTTTCTATCTATTCAATAGTTTTCGTGTAAGTTAAATGCAAATTAAGTGTAAGTGAACATTTTTTAAATTGAATATCTTTCAAATTATATTTATAGTATCCTCTGCCGTGGGCGTCATGTCCTACCAACGAAACTGGGGCAATTGTGGAAGAATGTGCGCTGTCATCAGAAACAGCGTATTTTTGGTATCGTACGACATTAGATGCAGCTCCGTCCATGGAGGAACCTGGTGGTCTGAAGTGGTGGATTGTTCTGTGCCTTCTATTGTCATGGACAATAGTGTTCTTCATTGTGATGAAGGGTATCCAAAGTTCCGGTAAAGTGGTGTATTTCACTTCGCTCTTTCCCTACATTGTGCTGACAATCTTCTTTATTCGCGGTATAACATTACCTGGCGCCAGTGCGGGTCTAATGCACATGTACACACCAAAAGTTGAGAAACTAGCCGACCCGACGGTGTGGCTTGATGCCGCCACTCAGGTATTTTATTCCTTTGGCCTTGCTTTTGGATCTCTAATAGCCTTCGGTAGCTACAACACGCCCAAAAATAATTGCGTCCGTGACGTCTTGCTTGTGTCCGTATGTAATGCTGTCACAGCAATCTATGCCAGTGTGGTAATTTTTGCTATTCTCGGATTCAAGGCAACGGCGAATGTGGATCGTTGTGTTGAACAGTAAGTATTTGAATTGGTTTGTAAATAGCATCACACGGTGTACCTTGTACTGATACGAATTCGAATTCAAGATCATTGTTATTAATATCTTCACTCACACATACCACGCTACCCTAGAAAGACAGCATATGGAATATTTACACAGTCACTGACAATTGTAAATTGTTTACACTGCATTGATTTTGCAGTTGGGCATTGTTTGTGTTTGGATGACTATATGGAAAATGTTGTAAATGCTGAGTTTTTTTTTTTTGAGATAGTGACGTTATTTTTCGCAAGCGGAGATTTAAACAAAAATCGGTTAAATATGCACAGACCTGTGCTGGGGGAGTACGTTACGTGTGCTTTTACCGTTTGGAATGGGAATTTTGAAATTGTATATCGTCCTTGTTAGCGAGGAGTGCGGAGAAATTCCTCTAAGATCTCGTACATAAACGTCCATTAGTTTTCGGATTAACAAAATATAATCAGGGTTTACATGGGGTATGCTGCTATGGTCTAAAACAGTGGTACACAGAAAAGTTGGTGTATTAAGAGTGGTAAGATATTCTTTCCACTGCTAAACAATGGCAAATCAAAAATGAAACAGAATACGTGTGGATTTTTTGTACGCTAGCGTAAGAGCACCAATGATTTATTTGTATAGCATAAGAACCAAACGAAACGTAACAACTTCCAGGATAACATCACTTGGCTTATAGCACCGTACTGTTCGTGTGTAAAAACAATAACGAAATGCTCTCAACATCACGACAACACATAGGAAACCCACTGCAAACGTTTCCTGGTTTCGAGTACCTTGCACTTGCCTTTATTATCGTAATAATTGGTCCATCTCGATTATGTCCCAAATATCTGTCCACGACATTATGATAGATTTGCATAAAAATATTACGCGTTTGTGCGTGTATGCAACTCTAACTGTAGTTCCGTCCTCAACTCCTTGTGGGGGTTTCTAAATAAATGTTGAAATGTTGTGAATACTGCATATTTGAGATGTCCTTTTCAGGTGTTCAACACCGGTATCAGTATATTAGACTGGCCCAAAAAATTGGATTTCGGCTAAATATGCATATTGGAGCTATTTGTAGGATTCGTTTTTAGCCACAACAACCTGTAAAGTTGTTTCATCGATTGGACCATAATTGCGGCATTTAGAGAATTGAAAATTCACCAAACTACTATGGAAACAAAGATCGCAGGGTTTAACATTAACCGCTCGTCAAAAAAAAAAAAAAAACTAAATTTTCCATCCATAAAATGTTAAGATTTCGGTAAACACGTTGAAGTGAAATATTTACATGTTATCCACACTTGTTTATTGCATTCTCTCCGCTAACACTATGCAACACTGAAAATGCAAACAGCTTCTAGTATGCATTTTTTGAAATTACATATTTAGACTACAAAAACCCTAGTAGGGGTTTGTCCTGTCAGATACAGTTCGGAGCTTAATCTACACTTTTTTGCATTTATCAGGCCTTTATCTCAGAAACGAATAGGAATTTTGGCCTTGCTGTCTTTCGCAATATTGTAGACTAGTAAGACTTATCTTTTGAAAAATCACATAAGAAAAACTCCATCTAGGGCATCAAAATCTATAAAATATAGAAAATTTTACGTAATTGCTGAAATTCTGGTCAGTATCGGCTAAACTAATGGGAGTTGAACTAAGTAACCTTTTGCAAAAATCTTCCATATAAAGTTCTCAACAATTCTTTAGAACATTCTGAAACTCTAAAATACTTACTTCATGTTGTTTCAGCGGTATTTTGCATCATATCTTTTACAACACGTATTTCAAACAAAGTTCACACCAACAGTTTATTCTCGCATTTCGGATTTCACTACATTATTGACATTTTTATTAAATCGTCGTTGAAAAATGTACCGAAACCAACGACATAGAGGCATTTAACAACAATGACACGTTCTGAAGAGTTGTGTATTACATTCCAGGGAATATTTTTCCAAAAGAAAAAATTCGAAATGTATAAAAATTGTGGAATTTTTGAATATATTTTGAAATTTGAGGCAATAAATGTAATTTTTCGAGTTCATTATTTCTCAAAATATTTTATTCTTGTCATTATCTACAAATTTGCTTCAGAGGTCAGAAGAAGATTCGCGTTGGTTTCAGAGATATTGGGTCTGTACTTTAAAAAAAATACTCAGTTCGAATTGTTTGTACAAGATCGCCTTAAAATGTTGCACAGTGTAATGGTATAGTCAATCAGCTAGGAGCTTCGCCGAACTGTATTTTTACAATTGATTTGCTGTTATGTAAGCAAGTGAGGGAACACGTGCTGCGACAATTGTTTCTTAATTGTTTTCGATATGCTGTCATTAAGGCCTTATTGATAACTTTTATTGGCACTGACTGAATTCAAATACATTAAAATGTAGTTTGGTGCAGACATTTCTTTATTTGCAAATCTACAATAAATAATTTAGGTTGTAAATGTATACTGTGTACTTGATACTTGAGGAAGTTCACATACTTGCTTAATTTTGAAAAAAGAATCTCAGAAGATCAACTAATATTGTTCCGTTTGCCTTTCGAACCCATATATTGTGTACATGAGGGTTATGACTTTTTCACGTTTTTCTCAAAATGATTTCCTGTAGCGAGAATGAATGAATATTTGCCAATTAATGCCAAAAATAACGTTGATTCTATTTAATTATTAAAAAGGTCACGCTCAAACCACTATGATTTTTTTTTTTTTTTTTAAATACTATGATATAAAGAACAAATTTTTTCAACAAATTATTTCCTGTTGCACAAATGAATGACCTTTTGCCTATTAATAACTAAAATAACTTTTGTTTCATTTACATATTGAAAAAGGTCCCACACAAACCACTTTCAATTGATATGATATATGGAATAAAGTTATCTATATATGTACATATATATAAAAGAGCTTAGTGATGACTGAGTGAGTGAGTAACATGTATATCATCGCCCAGACGAAACCGCTGAAGCTAGAAAGTTGAAATTTTGATTATGGGTTGCTGTTGGTGTGTAGGGGTGAGATAAGGCTGGGTTTTTGGAAATTCGAACTAGAAGGGTACGAAAAGTACTAAAAGGTACTAAATATGGTACCCACTGTATTAGTCAAACGGGAAGAGCTGGAATTCTGAAATTTGGAATGAGGGTCACTGATGGAGACTCTCCATTGGAGAGTTAGAAAGATGTACCAAAGGGTTTTTCGAAATTCGACCTATAAGTACACTAAAAGTTACTAAATTTAGTACCAACTGCATATTTTCAACGGATATAGCTAGAATCTTGGAAACGAAAAGTTCTAAATGGTACTAAATTTAGTATAATTTGGATTTGGGTGAACGGATAGAGCTGGAAACCAGAAATTTGGAATTAAAATTATTAGTGGAAAATAGGATTGAGATATCGGGGGAATTTTGGAAATTCGTACTTATGTGTACGAAAAGTACTAAAGTGTACTAAATTTAGTACAATTGGATTTAGATAAATAGAAAGAGGCGGAATCTTGATATTTGGAAAAATGATTACTGTTGGAGTATAGAATTGAGGTAGTTTTGGAAATTAGTACTTTTGTGTACGAAAAGTACTAAATGGCACGAAATTTGGTACACTTTGGAGTTGGGTAAACGGATAGAGCTGCATACCTGAAATTTGGCATTAGGATTACTGATGAAGTGTGGGATTGAGATATTGAAGTAGCTTTGTAAATTTGTACTTATATGTACAAAATTTGGTACAATTTGGATTTGGATAAATGGATAGAGGCGGAATCCTGAACTTTGAAATAATGATTACTGTTGGAGTATAGGATTAGGTAGTTTTGGAAATTCGTACTTATGTGTACGAATATGTAGTACTAAATTTGGTACAATTTGGATTTGGGTGAACGAATAGAGCAGCAAACCTTGAATTTGAAATTAGGATTACTGTGAAGGTTAGAATTGGGATATGTAGGTATTTTTAAAAATGTATACTCAAAAGGTACTAAATATGGTACTATTTTGATTTCATTGAACGGATATAGATGGAATTCTAAAATTTGGAAATAAGATTATTGTTGGAGTATAGGATTGAGGTATTTTTGGAAATTCGTATTTATTGCGTACGAAAAGTACTAAATGGTACTAATTTGGTTTTGGGTTACTGATGGACTGTAGAATTGAGATAGTTGTTTGAATATCGTACTTATGTGTACGGAAGGTACTAAATTTGGTACACGTTGGATTTGGGTGAAAAGATAAAGCTCGAAATTTGGAATTAAGATTACTGTTGGAGTGTAGTATTGAGATATGGAGGTATGGTTGGAAATTCGTACTTAAAAGGTACTTGGATATAAATTGAAATAGTTTTGGAAATTCGTACGAAAAGTGCTAAATGGTACTAAATTTGGTACAATTTGGATTTAGGTGAACGGATAGAGCCTGAATCGTGAAATTTGAAATTATAATTACCGTTGCATGGAGGATTGAGACAGATTTCGGAAATTCGTACTTTTGGGTACAAAAAGTACTATAAGGTACTAAATTTGGTACAATTTGATATGGGTGAACGCATCGAGCAAAAATCCCGTAATTTAGAATTAAGTTTACTGAGATAGTTATTGAAATTCGTACTTTCGTACGAACAGTATTAAATGGTACCAAATTTGGTATATGAATAAAGGCGAAATTCTGAAATTTGGTGCTATAGTCGCTGTTGGTGTGTAGGCTTGAGATATGGATGTGGTTGTGGATACATGTACCATAAGTGAACGAAAATTAATAAAAGCCACAAAATTTGGTTCAAATTGTTCAGAAAACAACTGTGAGTATCGCGCTTGGGATATAGTTTTGGTTATAGCGATGTTATTTCTGAAACGTATACCATTCAATCATGGATGCAAGTAGTCTGGCATGTCATCTTTTTAGCATCTTCATCGATGAATTTTATATGAGCGTGGACCCCAAAAGATGCTATTCATTTTTGGATCCAAAGCATGCCATTTACACCAATGCTTTGATATGTCATTTTCACCAATGCTTTGGCATGTCATTTCCAGCTGCTTTGGCATGTCATTTTCACCACCCCTTTGCAATGACATTATCATTACAACGAGAGTTTTAACAACGTTGGTTGTGATTTCGAGACTCCGACAACATCAAACCTATTGTAAATAATTAATCTTATATATTTAGAAATTGTGTATAAATAAAAACACAAAATTCATTCCTATTGGATCGATGGAATGGGTTCAAATGCTGATGAAAAGATCGGATCTTTCACGACTTTCTTTGCATGGTTTCAACTGCTGGTGAAAATATCGGATCTTTCACGACTTCCTTTGCATTGGTTCAAATGCTAATGAAAAGAACAGATATTTCACGACTTTGTTTGAACCAATGCAAAAGATGCCATGAAATCACGGCATCGCATGGAACCCCTTCCCTCAAATTTTTCTGTAGTTGAATTTTGGTCGGTATCGGACAGATAACCCGTTTTTTGTTCTTACATGTTTCCTTTAATAATAAGTGTCAGATAAATTAAAAGGAACTTTGTGTTCCTTTTAAAATTTAAACTGCGCCCGAGAGTACGCTGCACCACAAGCAAGAAAAAATTCTCAGCAAATTCAAATCAACCAATCAGATTTGAGTAAATTTTATATATACAGACTTTTTTGCTTGATATTGCCATATTTTTACAAAATTTAACATTTACATTAAATGGAAGATGTAATAACAAATCCCTGGCTATGCGAACTTTATTCTTTAATTTTCTTAAAGTACGGTATAACTAAAATAGACTTTAAAGACAAAATGTAAGAACGGGCCTAATTGTTATAGCTGGAATTCCGAGTTTTTTATTAGGGTCTGTGTTGGTGTTCAGATAAGGAGTTTTTGAAATGCTTACAAATTCTTAAATTAGGTATGCTGGTAGCTAAGGACTAATTTATAGAGTTGGTATTGGAAAAGTACTAAATTTGGTGTTGGGTAAAGCTGGAATTGTATAATTAGTGTGCGAAAAGTACAAAAATTCAATAAATTTGGTATTGGGCTAAGGAATAGAAGTGATTTATTATTTATTTGCCAGGTTTATGTTAGAGGTGGTAGTACAATATGTGTACTAGAAGTATTAAATAGTGATAAATATTCAACCACTGGTAATGAGAATATTAATGAAAATCCGCCTTTAATATGTATGGAATGTTCTACATGTAATACCATGGATTTTTAAAAATTTACTGAATAGTGTACTACTGCTTTCATGTTAGCGCGAAGGCGGTTTCTAAATAATGCACTGAAATCAAAAAAGTCAAACGTATCCTTTGAACAATTTTTTCTATTCTGGACGTTTCAGAAAGTACATTTGAAAACGTAGATCCATGCGATCCATGCGACTAATGTTTTACAAGAAGGTTTTTATCCCCTTGAAAAAAGTCTTAAATTAAAATGTGCGTTAAAGCGAGCGCATTAAGGGGTTATGGCCACTTATTGAGCACGAAAAATGACATTTTCATAATTTTTTACAAGAAATCTACCAAATTTTGTTAGAAGATTTTTTTTTCATCTGATAGATCACACCTTGAGCTACTTTCGGATTTTTTTTTTTGCTGAAAAATATTGCACAGTGTTCTGGCAAATGGCCGCCTACGAAACACTGTTTTTACTAAAGCAATTTGCGGTGCGCACTGTAGCTCGAAAACGAATAAACCGATCAGCATATGTTTTTGTGGGATCATTAAGAACCTAATAATCTTGTACTTACGCGAAGCGGAATTAAAAAAAATGATTTTTTTTAAAAAAATGTGAACGGTCAAACTTAAAATTTCGATTTTAACTAAAAAAATGAATAGTTTTTTCCCATAAATCCGTCAAAAAAATTTCAGAAAGTGTCTCGCTTAAGCACAAACTTTTTATATGTATAATAATCCCACAAAACCATTTGAAGATCGCATCATCCGTTTTCGAGCTACAGTGGGCATCGCATTCCAAAATGCCATTTTGAGAAAACCGCGTTTCAAACTTCGATTACATACAAATCACAATAGCTTTTCTCTTTCTTAAGCTCATATCTCAGCTAATTTTTGTCTGATCGACTCGAATTTTTTTGCAACATATTCTATTCTACTTTAAAATGAGCCAATAAAAATATTCGATTTTGTAACATTTGTAAGTGGCCATAACCCCTTACATTTTGATATCATAAATGCCGAAACTACGGGTACTTCGGTTGAAAAATGTGGATAAAATCTTCAAAATACCCGTTCCGTCCTATAAAACGTGGACTGAAATATAAAATGTGGGTCGCTGTTGATATGTAGATGTGTGATAATGTCTTTTTTGGAAATTCGAAATAAAGGCATACGATCAGTACTTAAATGAAATTAAACATCAATAAAAATAGGAATTAGTACATCAAAATTTTAAGTGTCCACTATATTCATACTAAATATTGTTTATTTCTATATTATTCCCTTTTCGCATACGAAGTAGCGGGCATTTTGCTAGTATATTATATAAAATAATATATATGTAATTATATGGCGATAAAATTGGTTGGAAACGAAAGGTTGGTTATGTCGTGTGGATTAAAAGCGTGTTTATATATGTGCTTAAAGTGAATTAATTTTTTTTTTCGAAAAAGCTCAAATATAACAACTTTTAAAGCTTTTTGTGTGAGCTTTTTTATCGAATAACCTTATAATTAAGATTTTATCTAATCTTAGGTAAAAGCTCACCAAAATATGATACAGGTACATATATGAGGTTGTAAAAAAGTCATAACCCTAGTGTACATACTCTGCAAAGCAAATTATCGTGGATGTAACCTAATATTCAAATCATTCCGAACAAATCTCATCGTTGGAAGCTTATAACTTATCCATAAACTTGTTTTTTATATCCTACACCATACGGTGGTAAATGGAAACGAGACAGACCCATAGTTCATTATGTATATCCCTAACATACATATATACGTCTGTGCATGTTCGCAACGTACATGTCGCATTTATTATCCCATTCGGCAAAAATTGGGGAAGATCATTTTTAGTCATAGGGAGAACGCTACTTTTTTTGGTGAAAATCTGTTCAAATTTCGTATATTTTCGGCCGATTTGAGACATTTGGTTCAGCAACCACGGTATATATGTCCAATTTCAATGAAATTTGGAATGTGTGACGTAATTTAGTCTAAAACATATGTTCCAAATTACATCGAAATCGGTTCAGATTTGAATATAGCTATATATATTTAGAATTAAATGTGCCAAATTGTTGCACTTTTGTTTTACATATTTATTATACCCTCAGCCTTTAGGCTATGAAGGGTATATACACTTTCATACGGGCAAAATGTGCCTCATCGAAATAATGGTTTTAGACCCCAAGTATGTTTGGACGAAGTGTGTTTCAGACAATTTGGAGTCGATTGAGCAATGTCCGTCCGTCTGTCTGTCCGTCTGTCTGGCTGGAGCGCACGATAACTCTCGAAGGGATGAACCGATTCGGTTCAAATTTTGGCTTTCGTAATATTTTGCCCAAACTTAGTTTAAGTTCGAAGATGGGCTATATCGGTCCACTCCTTCCGGTACCTCCCACACAAAAGTTCGAAAATGTTCCGAAAATTTGTGCGTACGATAACTTTTAAAGGGAGTAACCGATTTGGTCCATACTTTGCACATCGTGAAACTTGTATCAGACTTAGATAATGTTTCAATATGGACTCAATCGGTCCACTCCTTCGGGTACCTCCCACACAAAATTTTGGAAAAGTTCAGTTTAGGGACATCTCTCGAATCGCTTTGATTTTTGTTTTAGCAACTTGTATTCACGGCCCCCCATATGGCGGTAAAAGTTTCATCAGGGGCAAAACCCTACTTTCTGAGAAAATAGCCTGAAAGGTTCACAAAACCCCTAGATAACTCTCGAACGGATCTGCCGATTCGATCCGAAATTTGGCCTTCATAATATTTTGTCCAATCTTAGTTTAAGTTCGAAGATAAGCCATATCGGTTCACTCCTTCAGGTACCTCCCCCACAAAAATTCAAAAATTTTCGGAAAAATTGTGCGCACGATAACTCTTGAAGGGACGGACCGATTTGGTCCATACTTTACGCATCCTAATATATCTACCAGATATAGATCAGGTTTGAATATGGACTATATTTGCCCATTCCTTCGGGTACCTCCCACACAATATTTCAGATAAGTTCACTTTAAGACCAGCTCTTGACTGATAAAGCAACTTGCAATCGCTGACTCAATTACAACGGTAAAAGTTTTTTCAGTGACAAGTCCATACTTCTTGGGAAAACAGCCCGAAAGTTGTAAAAACCCCCTGTGGCACCATATGTAGTAGTTGGAGAGCATAATAACTCTCGAAGTGATAGACCAATTTGGTCCAAAATTTTGCCTTCTTCATATTTTGTCCAAACTTAGTTTAACTTCTAAAATGGCCCATATCGGTCATCTCCTTAGGATACCTCCCCACAAAATTCAACATTTGTGTCCGAATGCAGTTTAGGGTCTGTTCGGAGATCCTTTTGAAATTTATACCGATGATGTACAGCCATATTATGTTTTTCGTGGACAAGTCCATGCTTCCTGGCATACTGCTCTAACAAGCGTACGATAACTCACTGAAATGACTAGTGGGCGCGATATCTATCGAAAAGATATGGCTCTCAAAATAATATCCGCTTCCGTAATGCACTATGTCGGTTCATTCCCTTTAATCCTAATCCACGTTTTTGTCGGCAAGTTCAAATGTCCAAAAAGTGCCACAAAATTCTGAAAAGACCCTAAATACATTCGATCTGTCCGTAGATGAAAGTTCCAATTCAAATAGGCTGAGGGTATATCTCTGTCGGCAAAGCCGACTGATACTTTTTTACTTGTTTTCCTTAAAAATTGCTTTTAGCTTTGCTTAAGTAATAAAGTGATACAAACAAATGGAAAGTAAGTTGACTATAGTTTGTTATCACTGTTATAATTCTTGACATTTTTTTTAATTATTTGGCGTTTATAGAGTTCGTTCCCCAAAAATGTGCATTTTTAAAAATCTACTAATTTTTTTGTATATCATCTTTGGAGATTTTTAAATGTGTTGTGGTGAGTTGCAGAATAAATCGCACATATATTGAGAGGTAGGATATTTATCTTTGGGCAAACCAAAAAATAGCTGCAGGTTCGCGCAGGTTTGAGAGATATGCGACTTTTTCAGAAAGTCAGTGGAATATTCATATATCTGTATTTTTGAAAATTTGATAGAAGAACCGGCTTTTGACGTCATTTTTGTTTTCGTTTATGCCAGAATGGGTTCACCAATACTAAGAAATGTTGCTTTTTATAATTTGAACTCTATTCTTGCTAATTTCATTCACATTATATAGAAAAAATGGTCAAATTTTCGGAGGACATCGTAAGGCACCTAAAACAAAGCATAGTTACACCAGATGCTTTAAGATGATGATAGACTCATTTGCAGAACCGTGTAATGAGACAAACATATCCTTAATCGTTCAATTTGTAAAATGTATGTTATATAAATGAAACTATACTATTCAACGAATACTAATTTTCAAGAAAAGTAAACTCGGTTGGCTATAATTACCTAACACTTTCAAAATATCTCAAATGAGGGAATCCTCATATTGGAGCGATAACAAAATGAGAACCTACATTGCTAATATTTCGCAAAACAGTTCCCCATCCACTAAAACCCCAATATACCAATTAGCAGCAAAATCGGTTGAAAAATGAATCTAGTACGAAAAACGGTCGCCACCGATACGTGGGGGCTATGAGAAATCGCGGGTCTATGTGGCCCATGTTTATGCACATACTATCCGCAAATATAAGAAACATTTTTGAAAAATTTGAGTAACCTACGTCCTTTACATTAAACTAAATGTCCATATTTTGCACAATACTTGCAAAACGTTTAATACGTACTAAGTACTACATTTATTGCGTATTACAAATATTGGTTTGATTCCGGTCGTTATCGAGGTAATATTGGGTGGGATATTTGTTTTGTTTCAAGAGCAGAGTAATCTGAGATTGTTATTCCATCATTCCGAAGGCATTTATTGTTTGCCTGGGTTTGCCTGGGAACTTTACCTGAAAATCTATAGTTAGTAGCCTTGAAACATAGAAAATCGCTTTCAAAAGCGGATAAATGTCATATCTGTCATACTTGTAAACTTGTCTATTCGGTGGAAAATCAATTAAATGCACCTAATACAAAACAAATGAAAATATCCCGATGTGTTTAAGGGGGTATGGCCACTTATTGAGCACGAAAAATGGAATTTTTATATTAATTTTTTACAAGAAATCTATAAAATTTTTCTAGAAGATTTTGTTTTGTTTGTTCTGATAGATCACCACCTACACCACCATCCCTGAGCATAAGCTTGTGACTGGTAAAATTCAAAATATTAAAATAGGGATAGCTTAACGCCTTTGCTCTGAATGTCTTCATTAATACAGGTAAATTTTGTTAAAACGCATTTAAGTGCATCGTCAGTACAACTCAAATAAAAAAATGGAAAAGTGAGATGTACGCCAACCATCAATAGGCTGCTTTCTCTGTGAGACTCCCATCAACCCCCAAAATTTCGTGAGGATTCGATCAAAATTCCGACCTGTAGTGTGATTGCACAAAAAATGGAAAAAGGGATGCAAAACCGTTGGCCTTTTCTCTAAATAAGTTTTTTTCACATTCCGATCCCTGAATAATATCCGACCATTACCAAAATAGGTTTTTTCCTCTGTGGGACCCCCATTAACACCCAAAAATTCGTGACGATCCAATCAAAATTGCGACGTGTAGCGTGATTACCAAAAAATTAAAAAATGGGGTGTATTACCGACTATTGCGATATCTACGTTGCTCTTGATATTCCCATTATAGAAGCGGAGATATTTCTTTGAAATAAAACGTTGACTTTTTCTCCAAATAAGTTTTTTGCCTACCCCTACCTCTGAATATTATCCGACCATCAGCATAGGCTTCTTCCTCTGTAGGACCCCCATTAACCACCAAAATTTCGTGACGATCCGATAAAACTTGCAACCTGTAGCGTGATTTCAAAAAATGAAAAATGGGATGTATTACCGACTATTGCGATATCTCCGTTATTTGGCCACCTACGCCAACCTACTTTGCAGCATTGTAAAGATGGGATTTTCTACTTTCATAGCAACACTTTGCTTTTGGAAGGTCCGCAACCAAAGCTGTGATATCCGTCATTATTATTAAAATCGCAAAAATGTCTTCGCGATATCTTCGTTGTTTGACCACCTACGACAACCTACATTACATCGTTGTAAAGGTGATATTTTCTACTTTCATTAGCAGATGGGGTGTATTACCGACTATTGCGATATCACCGTTGCTTTTGATATACCCATTATAGAAGCGGAGATATTCGCTTTGAAATAAAACGTTGACTTTTTCTCCAAATAAGTTTTTTGCCCATTCCAACCCCTGAATATTATCCGACCATCACGAAAATCAATAGGCTTCTTCCTCTGTAGGACTCCTAATAACCCCCAAAATTTCGTGACGATCTGATCAAAATTGCGACCTGTAGCGTGATTTAAAAAAAATGGGAAAATGGGATGTATTACCGACTATTGCGATATCTCCGCTATTTGGCCACCTACGCCAACCTACTTTGCATCATTGTAAAGATGGGATTTTCTGCTTTCATATCCAGACTTTGCTTTAGGAAAGTCGCCAACCAAAGCTGTGATATTCGTCATTATAACTAAAATCGTAAAAATGAAAAGTTGGGTTTAATTTGCTGCTATTGCGATCGACAACCTCCTTTACATCGTTAGAAAGGTGATATTTTCTACTTTCATTTTCTTTTGGTATACCCCTTATGGAAGCTGAGATATTTGCTTTGGAAAAAATTTGACTTTTTCTCCAAATAAGTTTTTTGCCCATTCCGACCCCTAAATATTATCCGACCATCACCAAAATCAAAAGGCTTCTTCCCCTCCAGGGCCCTCATCAACACCCAAAATTTGGTGACGATCCGATCAAAATTGCGACCTGTAGCGTGATCACAAGGTTAAATGGACAGACGGACGGACGGACGCCAGATCGACTCAGCTCGTCGAGACAATCATTTTGGTATATATAAGTATGGGTCTACGACCATTATTTCGATGCGTTACAAACTTTTTGGGCAAAACCAACATATAATACCCTCCTCACATAGTAGTGTAGGGTATAAAAATTTTGAGCTTTCGAAGTCAACATTTCGATTTTAGCTAAAAAAATGGATAGTTTTTCCATAAAAAATATGTTTAAAAAACGTCTTTCGCTTAAGTACAAGTATTTTATATGTGTAACAATCCCACAACAACATATGTGGTCTGTTCCTTTGCTTTTGAAAATGGTAAAACCGACAAGAGTAGTAAAAGTTGTAAACTGTTCCCATATGAATTGTATGGTGTCAGAAGTAAAGGAACGCTTTTCGAGTAAAAAGTGGTAAAACTTGAATATTCTTGCACGTAAAGGAACAGAGCTATTAAGATAATCAGTTTTCGAGCTACAGTGGGCACCGCATTCAAAAATGCCATTTCGAGAAAACCACGTTTAAAACTTCGATGTTACATACAAATCACAATGAATTATCTATTTCTAACGCTCTTATCTCAACTAATTTTTGCCCGATCGACTCGAAAATTTTCGCAACATATTCTATTTTACCTGTACTTTAAAACGAGCCAATAAAAAAATTTTCGATTTAGTAAAATTTGTTAAGTTAGTTTAACTAAAATGCAAATAGTTTTAACCCAATCACTGCGAAGAATTTTTGACCTAATTTTGACCTCCTGAAACCGAAAATCACAATGAAAATGCTGTATTGTTATCCGTTTACCCGTTATTGCCCGGTACCATATGGAACCACCGCACGATGGGGCCAATAGCAGGTTTTCGAGGCAAAAAGTCAATTTTTGAAGTGAACAATTTGAAACAAATAATAACGGATTTCGATTGCCAACACTCTGAATCACTAAAAATAAAAAAATAAATCAATCTGGTAACATCACATAGCGACATACTGATCTGGCAATGGTGACATATTTTCTTATGCATCATTTTCCGACATTCATTATAAATAAGTAGTGAAAGCATTTTAGGCGCCAAAAAGAACATTTCAACATTTTTATATTTTTTAAACATGGAAAGCTCTTTAATGGGTATGTAAAATAAGATAGTGTTAACAAATAATAAAAATGTTATGTGTGGTAAATGTATTTTTGAGTTAAGATGTTATGTCTTTTTTGGAGTATTTTGCTTTGTTATCCATGTGTTCTCTGGAGTATAACTTTTGAGATCTAGGTAGATCTAGGATATTATATATATGTGGTGAAAGGTATTAATGTGTACTATCATTTTGTGAAAAAATTAGCTGCGCCTAGCTGCGCCTTTTCATAAAAATCTGATTTCAGATGTCGTAATTGTTAAAAATATGGACATTTTTATGTTTTGGTTGGAGAATAATCGGAAACCCATTAATGTTATCAATTGGATTTCGGAAAAATTTAATAGATGTATATAATAATAATATATAATTTCCAAGATATCACAGACAAACATTGGCTTTTGTGGCGGAATCTTAGCCGATTTTTACTAAATTTGGAACCTTGTTTTATTAACTTATAACAAACCACAGACAAAACCATGAAATTTGTATATAGGGCAGCTATTTCTATATCTGAAACGATTTCAATATAACTTAAAAAACTTATTTGTAGTCCGAATTCCGTAACATTTTCCAAATTTTATTGTAATTTCATGGAATTTGCATGCTTGGTCAATCATTTGCCTGAAATCGGGCGAACATATATATGAGAGCTATATCCAATTCTGAACCGATTTCAATATGATTTGCCAAAAATGTTTCTATACCAAAATCCGTCACACATTTTAAATTTCATCAAGATTGGACATACATAGCGGGATTGGTGACCAAATACCTAAAATCGGGCGAAAATATATATGGGAGCAATATCAATATCTGAACCGATTTCAATATAACTTGGCAAACTTATTTGTAGTACTAATTCCGTGTTGTTTCCCAAATAGCATAAAAATTGAGCAGAATTTGCGTGTTTGGTCCATCAATTGCTTGAAATCGGACGAACATATATACGGGAGCTATATGTATATATGAACCGATATGAACCAAATTTGGCATATTAGTTTCTAAGCCCATTATAAACATCTGTACAAAATTTGGAAGGTCTAGCTTGCCCCAGTGATTTGTTGCCTCGAAAACCTGTCATTGGCCCCATCGTGCACCGCAGGGACTCCTTATAAAATGATTCAAATAAAATGTATGTTTATTTTGTTTGCGTACATCAAAGAGTTTTATTGATAAAACAAAAAAATAATATAGTTTATGTACAAATGTTTGAGTTCAAGGTTTTTTAAATTTTTGTTCAAATCGTTTTTGTTAAAAATAAGAATTTACCTTCCGTGCTGCAATCCCTAAAGCTTGCGTCTGGAAAATAGGCTTCGAGGCATGAAATGCAGACTTGGACCATTTGAATTGGTCCTTCAAGTTTGGCACATGTGACGGAATATTTATTTATTTCGATGGATCCTGCGGTATATTGCAATTTTCGACTTAGGGCATTTCTTCGTCGATTCCCTGTTTCAACATCGATTGGACTATAAATACGGCCTTTAGAAAATTTTTGTGAAAATGCACATGTACAAATTACTATGGAAACAATGATCTCGCTGGTGGCACGGGTTAGCAATACTCGATCGCCATAAAATTTTATATATAAGGTTTTCGGATCAAATAGAAAAAATGTTGTAATTTTTTGGCCCGGCCTACTGTACATAAACGTCAACGATTTCTTCCTCTTTACAATCCTCGACACTCAAAGAGTCTAACAAGTCTTGTAAATAAAAATTAAATAAAATCCTTATAAGTAGACATCGGATTTTAGCATGTTTTTTATTTCTTATCCGATTGGACTCAAATTTTGGATCTAGGCGTTTTGAGGGTCAATTTTTCGATATCAAAAACATGCAAAAAATACGCAAAAAATATGCAAAAAATATGCAAAATATGCAAAATATGCACAAAATATGCTAAATATGCAAGTGTTTTTTTTTTTTTGTCGAAAATCGTAAATTAAATTTGGAAAATCATCAAAAAAGCGCTCTAAATTAAGTTTTTTGCCGTTTAACATAGTTTTTGCAAATTATTATGTTATTGAGATTCTCCAGATATTCCGCCACACCCATAAATCTGGACTAATGAGACTTAAATCAGTTTTCACAAGGTGAGAAAATGTCAAATAAACCAGCATGCCTATTCAAACATAAGTTGCTTCCTATACAAATGTAGATAACGGAAAAATTTCAAAAACTCAATCAGAAATGCCAAAATCAACGTGTCCATATATGGTGATAGTTTCTAATCGGCCAAAATTGTCTAGCAGAAACAAAGGAGCTAGAGGTAGTCATTGCAATTTTTGTTTAGATAAAGGCGGAATTTTTTCTAGTTTTTGGAAAAAGGGTTCGTTTTTTAGCGCAAAATGGGAAAAGGTACTAGAGTACCATTTAGAAGAATACGTTTTGAATATTCACATATTAGATTTGAATATATTTTATAGTGTTTAGTCCTTTGTTCAGTATATACAGACATAAATTGGCAATTTTGGTTCTTTGTGGTCAAAAAGGTTCTTTGGAAAAATGCTCTAACTGCCGCTTTAATATTGATGACATGGTTTTAGTTTAATGCACTAAAAATACATAAATTTATAATATCGAAATATATTGTACGCATACAACCGCTTAATGCAGAATGTCCACTCCTCGGCGAAAAGTAATGCATTATTGTTATACCACACAATAGTGTGGTAGTGGTAGTGTGGTGTGGTGGTGGAATTATCTTTAACATGGCAAAACCACTCACATATTTCTGCTAGAAAAGCATTTGGAATTCTAAAAAAATATAGTTCTTCCATTCCTGCTACAGGAATACAATTTTGATAACACAGTCGAAAAGTCATAACCCTTTTGTATACACAATTCTTTAATTTATACCTGTCCGTGTACTCGATAATTTTTACCAATTATTACAATGCTTCGAATTTTACAGTTCGTGAAAAAATGTTTCAGCAACATTTAGTAAAAATTATCTAGTACAAGGACAAACCTTTTACGACACATTAGTCTTGTTGTATAGGATATAAATAAATATATTAAGAAAAGTAGTCGTCGCAATATTGTCATTTAAGTTGCCTAAAAGGCAAAGATTTCAAGGAATCTTAATTTACATAACGATGAAATTCCACATCTGTCTCTTGTTTTGCTTTCATCCTAAAATACAAATACGGGCTATGCCAATAAAAATGTCCGGATTGTCGAGTAGAAAAATCTCACTATTTTTTACACGTAGAACACTTTCATTTAAGTGTTCTGTATTAGCAATTACAATTTAAAAATATATTATTATATAACTTCCACGAGTGATTTGATCATAGAAAATAATTTATTTTCATTACAATTCTTTAATCCAGACAATTTGATAATTCGGACACCGCCGAAACCTGTGGTGTAGGGATTATCGCGAATATACTGTAAATATGGTCTATAAATGTGACCTGTACTTTGTTGTTAAAAAGACATGGCCAGATGGATAAGTGCCAATCTATGCAGATCATCAAAAGGAACTGTGGGTCTATTTCGTTTCATTTTGTATGTTGCAAACTCATTCACTAAGACATAAACCCTTAGTCTACTAAAATATAGTTATCAGTGCAATCATGAATAAAAATTCCGCGCATAATTTGTTTCCTTTCCCCAATTTCACAATTTTTTATTTCCATATTTATGCAACACACCATAATGAAGCAAATCTAGTAGTTTTCAACTTTTAACAAATATTAATTTTAAAAGAATTTAACTTTTTAAACTTATTTTCCGTGCGGAAAATTCCGAGGGAAATATTCATGATTGCCCTGTATATTTTTTTATATGGTATATGTTTTTATTAAAATATGAAAGATTTTATGTAATACTCAATATTTTCTTAGTCTTAGCCCCTGTTTCAACATTTGTCGAACGAAAATGAAAACGAAAGAAAAACTACTTAACTCGTGTATGGTTTTCAAATTTTGTAGTTGTTTCGAAGCAAAAAAAAATCAATATTACCATGAAAAACAAAGTTTAGGTGTTTTTCGTTCGCATTCATTTTGTTTCTACATAGTGAAACAGGCCCTTAATTTCTAGCTCATTTGTTATTCTGTCAGACAATTTTCGCCGAGCAGAAACTATCAACATATTTGGATACGTACATTTTGAAAATTCTGATTGAGTTGTTGAACAAATTTGTGTTAGAAAGCAACTTATGTTGTAATAAGAAGACTGGGTTATAGGAAATTTTATAAGTCTTTTAGTCCACATTTATTGCTGTGGCGGAATAATAATTAATAACATAATAATCTGCTAAGAAATCGACGTTTAACAACAATAGACTTAATTTAGAACACTTTTTAATGACTTTCCAAATTTAATTTGATGATTTTTGTCAAAAAATTACTTGCATATTTTGCATATTTTGCATATTTGTGCATATGCAAAATATGCAAATATGCAAAAAAATAAAATATATGAGCCTGTCATTGCATTCAGTTTTCTTCAAAACGAATTTTGGTCCAATCAGAATTTTCGTATCTTTATCAATAAAAAAACAAGTGAGCAAAGGCTATAGTCGGGACGGGGCCGACCATGTGATGCCCTACACCACTACCCCTGTGCATAAGCTTTTCACTGGTAAACATTTCTTTTAGGGAATATAATCCGACTACCACTAAAAATAATATGCCTCTTTCTCTCTGGGACCCCCATAAGCAACCAAAGGTTCGTGACCATCCGATTGCAAAAAATGGAAGAATTAGATGCATTACCGACTATTGTGGTATCTCCCTTGTTTGACCATCTTCGCCAACCTGCTTTACACCAATGTAATATTTTCTTCTTCCATTGACAGGCTTTGCCGTTGGAATACCCCTACTAGAAGCCGATATATTCACAAAGAATAAAACTTTGAATTTGTTTCCAAATGAGTTTTTCCTCATTCCGACCCCTAAATATTATCCGACTATCACCAAAATTAATAGGCTTCTTCCTCTGTGGGGCTCCCATCTACCCCTAAAATTTCGTCACTATCCCATCAAAATTCCAACTTGTAGCGTGACTATAAAAAATGGAAAAATTGGGTATATTACTGAATTTTGCAATATCTCGGTTTGCTCACTTACGCCACCATACTTTGCATCAATCGAGATCTTTTCTTCTTCCATTGACGGGTATTCCTTTTGGAATACTCCAACCAGAAGCGGAGATATTCGCATAAGAAAAAACGTTGACTTTTCTCCACATAAGCTTTTCGCTTATTCCGACTCCTGAATATTATCCGACCATCACCAAACTAAATAGGCTTCTTCCTCTGTGGGACCCGCATCAACTCCCAAAAAATTCGTGACGATCCGATCAAAATTGCGACCTGTAGCGTGATTACAAAAAAATCGGCAAATAGGGTGCATTATCGACTATTGCCATATCTCTGCTATTTGACCACCTACGACAACATACTTTACATCGTTGTAAAGGTGATATTTTCTACTTTCCTTGCCAGGTTTTGCTTTTGATATACCTCTTAAAGAAACAGAGATATTGGCTTTGAAATAAAATGTTGACATTTCTCCAATTAAATGTTTGCCCTTTCCGACCCCTAAATATTATCCGACCATCACCAAAATCAATAGGCTTCTTCATCTGTGAGACCCCCATTAACCCTCAAATTTTCGTGACGATCCGATCACAATTGCGACCTGTAGCGTGATTTTCAAAAAAATAGAAAAATGGGATGTATTACCGACTATTGCGATATCTCCGTTATTTGGTTACCTACGCCGACCTAGTTTGCATCATTGTAAAGACGGGATCTTCTTCATTCATAGTCAGGCTTTGCTTTTGGAAAATTTTCAACCAAAGCTGTGATATTCGTCAATATAGTTATAATCACAAAAATGAAAATTGTGGTTTTATTTGCTACTATTGTGATATCTTCGTTGTTTGATCACCTACTTTACATCATTTGAAAGGTGATATTTTCTACTTTCATTGTCGGGTTTTGCTTTTGGTATACCCAATACAGAAGCTGATGTATTCGCTTTGGAAAAAACGTTGTCTTTTTATCCACCTAAGTTTTTTGCCCTTTCCGACCCCTAAATATTATCCGACCATCACCAAAATCAATAGGCTTCTTCCCCTCCGGGACCCCCATCAACATCCAAGATTTCGTGACGATCCGATCAAAATTGCGACCTGTAGCCAGATCGACTCAGCTCGTCGAGACAATCATTTTGGTATATATAAGAATGGGTCTACGACCATTATTTCGATGCGTTACAAACTTTTTGGCCAAAACCAACTCCCCACATAGCACTATAGGTAATTTGCCCTGTTTTTGAGACAAAAATTAATAACAGCGGAATTAAAGATTTTTTTAACTTTTTTAATTATTTATGTGTAAAAGGGAGATAAAACAGAACTTTGTACAGATAAATTCGGATATAACGAACAACGGTTATAAGCAACTACGTATATAACGAACAAAGCTATTTTTCCAATGTAATTTTCATTAGTTTTCTTATACACAACAAACTGTTGAAACGAACAACAAAAATTTTGTGCCTGCGAGTAGATTTTCCAAGGAATTGTAACTACAGTTTTGTATATTTTTTGAATATACGTTAATAAAGACGAGTTTAGTACTCTTTTAAACCGTATCAAGGATAAATATGTAAAAGAGAGATAAAATAAAGCTTACTACTGCCGCACCGTTTATAGAAAACCACGGATGTACCGAACAATTTGTCGCCATTACTTATTTTACTTGCAATGAAATTGTAAACAACAATATTTTTACATTTATTTTTTATTTCCTCAAACCAAACTTCCACAATTTTAAGAGAAGTAAGTTTAGAAGAAGTTTATTGAGAAGTAACCTAATAAAATCTCATAAATATCAAAAAACGGGCAAAATCGGGTTTTGAAACCTAATAATGCCAATGCAGAAGACTTTTAATAATGTATTCTAGGTGGCAAAATCACGGCCAAACACGGCCATTTTAGTATTAGTCTATATGAAGTGAGTTTAAGAAAAATAAAATATTTATTTCTGACTTTTTTGGTCGCTACCCAAAATGTTTAAGCTATATTATATATTAAATAAATTCCTCTCACAATTGCCAATCTATTCCATTTTACATATACATATTTATATTTGGTTTATTTTTCCGCGGTTTTAAAAACATTGAAATTATGCCTTACAATATATATTTTTTTAGTTGTTCTTCGAAATTCTCACTTTGACTGCAATTTAAATCGCGATAATGACGTTATTTTGAAAAATATCATGCATATTAATAAATTTTGACATGTTCTTTTTTCAATGCCAACTAAAAAAATTATTATCATTAAAAGTTGCAAAATCGACTTTTTACCTCTAAATCTGGGAAAATTACCTATAGTGCATAGTGGTGTAGGGTATAAATATGCAAATATGCAAAATCCGATGTCTACTTATAAGTGTCCAAAAAATTATATAAACAATTCTTTTTATACACTTAAACCCGAAAAAATAGGAATATTATTGTGTTGACAGTTTTGTCTACTTTCATACTTTTTTGTTTACTTTCATACTACTTTCATAATGTTTTAATGTTTTGTTTGAAAAATATATAGAAATATGTTTAATTTTCACTTGCCACTTGCGATTTTTTTCACTTTTTTGTTCAATTCTTTTTTATAAACTTTTAACTTGCTTCTAGAACTGCACCTGTAACTCGAATGCCCGAAACGTAAGAGAGAAAAAGTTAGCTGCATGTGTTTACTGTTAGAAAAAAAATTCAACAATATCAAAATATTATGTTTTTAGTGTTTTTTTCGCTGAATCGCAAAACACTAAAAGTGGTTCCATATGGAACCACCGCAGTGATTGGGTTAAGGGGTACGCATACTTTTCTGTGTTGCGAAAATTGAATTTATTCAATTTAAATGAATATACGTATTATATTAAAATAAATTTGTGTAATTATAGTTGTTTTGTCTCCAAGGAGCAATACCATGTAGTTATTGCTATAAAAAACCAACGATTTAGCCTAAACTTCATTTTTGTAAGGGGTACGATTACTTATCTGTGCCACTCGAAATCCACTCGATTTCAACTGTCATTTCCATTGTTTAAACGTCAATGAAATCCAATGGATTTCAGAAGAGATTTCATTTGACGTATACAAATTATTTATTGATGACTGATATTCCTTCACATTGGCCTTTTGGTAACTTGCGAATTACTTTATTTTAATGAGCCAACAGCTCTCTTTAAATGTATACATGTAATTAAACTTAAACTAAAGGTATAGCTAGCCATCATCAAATTGTATTGTAAGCATATTGTGGCAATTTGGGCATTGACATCTAAGTCAGCACCTTATTGCCCTACTAAATATTCTTATTGTTGCAATTAGGGCGTTGACAGCTATGTCAGCTCCTTATTGCAACTATTCACATTTATTAATAATATTAATTTATGTTTTTAACTACATATTACATATTTAATAACATATTATTTATTTCCTGATAACTGCTCTCCCTTTAAGAAGTGGGTGTCCCAGCCACGACATAGCTTTCAACAACTGGTTGAATATTCTTAGAAGCACGTCTTGTCTTTAGATATTGGCAAATGATGATAGCGCCACTAAACGATATACTGGCTGGCATTGCAACGGCAAACAAAATTTTTGGGGAGCCATCTGATGCTACGTCATCCCTTAGTTCTTTTATGATTCGCAGGTTCTGCTCATTCATTCGGTGCAACATAGGCAGGCTTAAAACATCATAATGGCCAATGATGCCCAGTAACGGTGAAGAGGCTATTCCTGGTGCTTTCATTAGGTTTCCATTGTGGTTTATGTAATTGGTATCATTTATTGTAGCTGTGTTCTCAAAGATGATGAGATAAGTACCGCTTATGGTCATTTCAGGGCTGTTATCTGTTCTAACCCTTGCGGATTGGTCGTTGATTATTATTACACCCTAGTCCACGATGGTTATAGGTTTTAAGTGACTTGGTTGCGTATGACATTGGGCAGAACCTCCTGAATGAATTGCACGCGCACAGTTATCGCATTTCATTACTCTGCAGAATGTTGCTTGGTTGGACTTTGACAATTGTTGACAGCTATGACCCTATCGTCGCATTCTGCAACTGTATTTTCTTCCAACTGCAATATGGTGTCGTTATGGTTTACAGGAAATATTATGACATCTTGGCAGCTGGACTCTACTCTAGGATATTCTATAAGTACATAAATAACACTTTCTGATTGCAAAATCTTTATATTAGAAATTTGCATTAAGTTAACAATTGAAACTTCTGTGAGCTTTTCAACAAAAATAGATTTCAAATCATTATTGTCAAAAATTGCCGGATTTATAATATTAGATTTAGTTAATGTGACAGTTACCATTAAATTCTGAATTTCTGTTATAAACATTCTATTTCTAGCCAAGAGTACATCGTATAAATGAGACGTATCTGGAGTGTTTTTCTTAGTTTCTTTTATGATTTTGTTAACCGTGTCTGTGAGTCGATTTATTTGTTTTTGTCTTTCTGTGTTAATCAAGACTTGCCTATTATTTGATTCGATAAGTTGCGACTCAGACATTCTAAGCCTTTCAAAGTCAGCTGCATCTGGAGTTCCTGCCACAACTTTCAATGCTGTTCCTAGAAAATCCTGAACTTCTAGGTAATCGATGATGTAATTTTAAGGTGGGCAGTAAATTTCGAGCATGTTCTATGTCGACAGTGAGCAATTTTTGCATAAGCGACTGAGGAAATAATTCCGTCATCGTTGCAGTATCGTCTAAAAATTTTACGAAATCTGTTAAGTTAGTTGAATGTCGAATATAACTATATTGCTCCCATTCTAAAGCCCCACCATCTAACACAGGAATGTATCTTGAGTGAGAATAGTCGGTGATGCGAGCATTTGCTACGTTAAAGATGGTAAATAAGTGTAATATGAGCCTGAAAGGAAAAGAATGAATAAGCTAACGTTAAATCATTGTATCTCTGTTTTTAATCAGATCTAATAAGAATAACTTTAGTCATTTCAAATTGTCCTTGTGGAGTACCCTCCCTTTAATAAGTACTAAAGTTCCCAGGTCAGCTTGTATAGTTTCCTCAGAATATAAGGGTGACAATTTGTTGCCTAATCTTGTGTTGTTTTTTAGGTAGACTTTTTCGCCGACTTCAAAAACTCTATTTTGTCTGTTTGAGTTAAACCGGGTTAATTGGGTTTCTTGAGCCTGTGTAATTTTGTCTCTGACTTATTTTTTAATGTCATTAGACGACGAATGTATTATATTGTTACGGAATTAGGTTTAACTAATCTCCGTGTAGACGTTGTTTTATTTCCCAGTACGATTTGTACCAAATAAAACAGGGTTCGTTTTAGATTACGTTTCTACAATGCTTTATTTACTTTATTACACTTATTCGGAACCGACTTTAATTACTAAGCACACAGCAAGTCTCTAGTTAGCACGCAGCAATTCTTTAACCGATCTGTTCAGTTCAACGCTTAAAACACAACTCAACTCCGTCATTGCCATTTCCCCGGTATTTATACCCCAAAGTCTCCCTGTTCTAGAGTCCTCCAGAACACATATGGCAACATCTCGAATCTGTGCAGCGAACACACAGACGCACATTCGCACTAAGCGAACAACCATAC
Organism: Musca autumnalis; assembly: GCF_047663935.1. Classification (NCBI taxonomy): domain Eukaryota; kingdom Metazoa; phylum Arthropoda; class Insecta; order Diptera; family Muscidae; genus Musca; species Musca autumnalis. The sequence continues at coordinate 129,886,057 of NW_027412088.1, read as the reverse complement.
TCACATACATACATGGGGGAATACAATTGGACGACAAGCACAGTAATGACGTAACAACAACAAACAAGTGCAAAGAAGTAACAAACTAAACAATAATTACATGATTATGGCAAAACAAAATAAAAGCACATTAATGAAAGGTAAAGTAACATCTAGAATAATGAAGAGAGTTCTACATGGTAGTTGTTGTTGCTTAAATAAAGTAACTGCGTAATAAAAACTTTACGTTACAATTCAAATTTTTAAATTAACGGAAATTAAACTAAATTAACTTAAACCTATCAGTTACATTCGTAACATTGCCTCCCGCTTAAGCATGTTCGTCCCGAATAGGCACAGTTCCCTCTCGGTGGTATGGGCATTGGTAACACTGCCTCCCGCTTAAGCCTGTTCCTCATGACCTGGCACAGTTCTCGTTCCGTAGTTGTAGCAACCAATTTAGTTGTACCCTCTACGCCATTAGCTTTGGACTTTCGCTCTTTTCTCTCCAGGTATCGTGACGTTATATCTTCTTTCTCGGTCACCCTCCTAAGTGCCACCTGGTCGTCATCGGACTTGTTCTTCCTTGTTGTACGGCCGCTTTTCGATGGACCTTTCCTCGACGCACATCTTCGCTTTCTCGTCCTCGTTGCTGGATTTTTCCGCTTTCCTACGGGCCAATTGTCGGCGGCTTCCACCTTCAGCGTACGGACATCGACAGCGATCTCGCCGGATTCTGCCTTTGGGCGATGTTTGCTTTTCTCGTTGTAGCCCACACTTATCGGTATTTCCACATTGGACCATGTCATCACACGGTGCTTTATGTCCAGGTTGATATCGAAGGCGATCATGAAGTCTACACCAAGTATAACTTCGTCCACAATATCGGCCACTATAAAATCGAAATTTACCGATTTTCTACCCATGCTCAGCCTTTGGTAGGCCTTTCCATGCACCGTTGTAGTCTCGCCTGTGGCCGTCCGCAATTTGACTCCATTTAATGGCAATACCTTCCCTTTTACCAAATCCGGTCTAATAATGGACTTTGTTGCACCGGTGTCCAATGTCAAGGTACGCAATACACCATTGACGAAGCCTTCAACCGTTAAGTTGTGATTCTTCTGCTGGACTATGGCTATAGAGATTGTGGGACCATCATTTTCATCCTCTGCCAGCGGCGTCTCGTGATTGACGGAATTCATTTTATTTGATTCACCTGATGTCTCTCTTTCCAGATTCTTGGCCACCGGTTGGTCGTCGCTTTTTGAAGGCGGTGAGGCGGATCTGGTCCTTGGTCGTTGCAATCTGCATTCTCGTGCAATGTGTCCAGCTTTCCGACAGTTGTAGCAAGTCCTTCTCGTTTTACCAGCCCTTCGTTTCACTTTACCTACTACCTGCATTAGTGCATCTTTCATTAGTTCGACAACGGTCTGAGGATTGTTGTCCTCAACTTCCAGCCTCTGCACATTGCAAGCCTGAGGTTTCACCATTGTCTCTTGCTTATGTCCGCCACCGTACTTAAGTTCAAGAGCAGCCATTATATCTCCATAACTGTTTCTAGAAGCGGCGGGAATATTCTGTAATACGTCAGCAGCACCGCCCTTCAATGCCATAAGTAGTCGAACCGCCTTGTCGTTATCGTTCCACGAATTTCTCGAAGCAACCGTCTCAAATTGTAATTTGAAGACATCAAACGATGTAGATCCGTCGAATTCAGGAGGCTTGATTTTCAGAGTGTTATCAATAACTCGCACTGGTCCTCCTTTGATTTCCAGTTCAGACATTTTCTTTTCCAGATTCACAATCTTCTCGCCGTGGGCCAGAAATTGCCTATCCAATTTCTTTAAATGGTTTTCCACAACCTCGAATCGCTTTCCAATAACTTGCGTAATATTCTCGAGTCTTTCGCTGATTTTTGCCTCTAATTCTTCCAATTTTTCGTCGAATTCCTCCGTCAGACATTTGAAGCTTTCATTTATTGCAATAGATTCCTCTTCCATTCTCTTACTAAATTCCTTCGCCAACGTTACTGCAATAACTTTTGCAACCTCCGTATAACTCGGAACCGCGTCTGAAGTTTCATCTCTAATATCAAACTCATATTCGTCGATGTTCATTCCACGGCGCTCGAACTCTTCCAACAAGCGTTTTTGTAGTTCGGCCTTGTTGCCAGTAGAACACAACTCCAACTTACTTAGCTCCTTCTTCAAATCTTCCTTTCGTAGATCCTTGAACTTCATCTTCATTGTAGGATTATCGTAATCTCACTTCCTGACACCAATTGTTACGGAATTAGGTTTAACTAATCTCCGTGTAGACGTTGTTTTATTTCCAAGTACGATTTGTACCAAATAAAACAGGGTTCGTTTTAGATTACGTTTCTACAATGCTTTATTTACTTTATTACACTTATTCGGAACCGACTTTAATTACTAAGCACACAGCAAGTCTCTAGTTAGCACGCAGCAATTCTTTAACCGATCTGTTCAGTTCAACGCTTAAAACACAACTCAACTCCGTCATTGCCATTTCCCCGGTATTTATACCCCAAAGTCTCCCTGTTCTAGAGTCCTCCAGAACACATATGGCAACATCTCGAATCTGTGCAGCGAACACACAGACGCACATTCGCACTAAGCGAACAACCATACTCACATACATACATGGGGGAATACAATTGGACGACAAGCACAGTAATGACGTAACAACAACAAACAAGTGCAAAGAAGTAACAACCCAGCAAAATTTGACGGAAGGGGTTCTTTGCGATGACGTGATTTCATGTCATCTTTTGCATTGGTTCAAAGGAAGTCGTGAAAGATCCGATCTTTTCATTAGGATTTGAACCAATGCCAAGGAAGTCGTGAAAGATCCGATCTTTTCATCAGCATTTGTACCCATTCCATCGATCCAATAGAGATGATGTTTGTGTTTTTATTTACACACCTGTTTATTTTCATTTTGGTATGTTCCAGTACTGCAAAAATCTACTAATTTTTACTATTTTTTCCGATAACATAAAGGAAAAATTGTTATCGTAGTAAAAATAAGTAGATTCTTGCAGTTTCTGGAACAGACCAAAGTTGTTAGAACTGTCGTAGTGATGTTGTCTTACATTTCCTGCATATCAAACAACTAAAATTTCTAAACAATTGGTATTATATGAAGTCCCAACCATCGAGCTAAAAATAGAATCGGACTGCACACATTGCTATTTTAAAAGTTCCCTTGTCTGTTCTAAATCTGACATAGAATGAAATCAATCAAATCTCGCTTCTTGGAATTTGAAAAAAGTCCGAAACGAAAAGGAACAAGAATCTGAAAATAAAGAAGAAACTACTTTTGGAAAGAAACAATTAAAAATAAATTAATTAAGCATAAATGGTATTTTCCATAAAAAGTCTCTCCTCCCCGTTCGTTACATTTTGTTCTTAGAGATCCCTAAAGCAAGCCGGGTTGTAGATCCCTACATATTTCCGTCACTAAACAAAAGAGTATAAATTACCAAAATGTTGTTATAAAATAACAAAATTATAAAATAAAAGTAATTTACGAAATAAAAATACTTAAAGGAGTGCATTTGGAGTCCATGTTGAAATCTGAACTGGTGATGGGAAGATAATTGAAAAAACCTTTTGTAAGATGAAAGAATATCAGTTGCGGAGAACGGAGGAAGTAATCTTTTGCGTTGCAGCGGTGGTGATTACATTGCAATTTTGGATTTAAACTTTTGAAAAACTAAACTGATAAATAATTGTAGCTATTTCATGAATTCGTTTGAATTAATAAAGAGTTTTGTTTTTCATGAAAACCATATTTCAATACAGCATTTCCATTTTCCAAACAAGACATGAAAATTTCATGCCAAGGGGTTGGTGAAAATGACATGCCAAAGCATTGGTTAAAATGACATGTGAAAGCATGGGTGAAAATGACGTGTCAAAGCATTGGTAAAAATGACATGTCAAATCATTGGTGGAAATGACATGCCAAAGCATTGGTGGAAATGACATGTCAACGCATTGGTTAAAATGACATGCTTAGGATCCAGAAAAGAACGTCATCTTTTGGGGTCCACGCTCATATAAAATTCATCGATGAAGATGCTAAAAAGATGACATGCTAGATCACTTGCACCCATGATTGAATGTCATCTTTGGCATCGAACATTTTGCTGGGAAACTAAACAATAATTACATGATTATGACAAAACAAAATAAAAGCACATTAATGAAAAGTAAAGTAACATCTAGAATAATGAAGAGAGTTCTACATGGTAGTTGTTGTTGCTTAAATAAAGTAACTGCGTAATAAAAACTTTACGTTACAATTCAAATTTTTAAATTAACGGAAATTAAACTAAATTAACTTAAACCTATCAGTTACATTCGTAACAATATCAATTGATTTTAAACCTTTGACAGAATGTAATGTTCTATTATATGCCAATGTTGCTTGAATAATTAATTGATTTGTATCGCTTATTCCTTTGTCGATTTTAAGACATCTAGCAATTACTATCAAAGTACTGTGGAACCGTTCCACTTGACCATTTGAGCTGCTATGAAGAGCAGGAGCATTAACTACATCTATGTCATATTGGTTTCTAAGTAGTGAAGTGATAGTTTCTGAGTTGAAGGATGCTTCATTATCGCAAAATATGACCTTTGTTTTGGGAAATAAGTTTAATAATTGCAGAATAGGCACCGTTACGTCAACAATTGCTCGAGATGCTATTGGCTGGACAACGGCAAATTTGGAAAATTTGTCTATGCAAGTGAGGAATTGTTTTTTGTCCGTGAAAAAGATGTCGATATGTAAAATTTCACCTGGATAATTTGGTATTGGTGTTTCGCCTAATTTTTGTTTCTTAGGGTTTCTATCATATTTTGCTTTCGAGCATACTTTGCAGTCGTTTGCTATTCTCGTAATTTTTGGAAAATAGTAATCTCGCAGTATTTGCTTTACATTTTTCTGTGCCGCTCTATGTGCACGATTGTGCTCAGCAGTGACTATTTCAACTTGTTCGGACTTATCTAATATGTCCGTAACAAAGTTTTTACAATACCAGAACTTTGTTTCTGGAAAGCTTAGTACCAGTTCATTTTGGATACTGGCCAATGTAGGGAGTTCGCAGTGCAACGCATTAACTACGCCTGGTTTTATTACAGGTTTAATCGCCTCTAAAAGATCACACATATTTGTGAATTGGATTTTAAAGCGAGTTTTGGTACCAACCATTATAAAACTCCGTTTTAAAGGATATTTAGACTCTTTTAGAATTACAGTTAATCGGTTTTTCAGTTGACTCTATTGTGTAAGACAAAGAATTTTCACTATGTATGGTAGCTGCGTTGGATTGTAAATCGTCTTGCAACGAGTTAATATTTTGTCTTGAAAGAGCATCAGCTACGTAATTCTCTTTCCCTGGTTTGTAGTGCATTTTTGCGTTGTGCTCTTCTATGAACGCCTTCCATCTTTTCATTTTTGCATTAGTATTCCTTTCGGACACTGCAAACGTCAAAGGTTGATGGTTGATGGTCGGTAAAAATAATGCATCTGTGGTTAAATCGAAAGGAAGGACCTTAGAGCATACAAAGTTTTTGGTTCCGGAAACTCTTGTATTGCCTTAACCTTTTCTGGGTCTGTTCTTGTTCCTCCTCTGGCTACAATAAATCCTAAATATTCTACACTTTCTTTCTCATATTGGCATCTATCAATTTTCGAAGTATCGTGTCGATATGTCGGACATGGTCACTTCCATTGTCCGAGAAAATTATTACGTCGTCAATAGACATAACATATTTTCTTCCAGCATTTTTTAAGCCGAAAGGCAACCTACATAATTCGTATTTACCGCCATTTACAGAGAATACTGTTTTTTCGCGATCCTGTTCCGCTAGATAGATCTGGTTATACCCAGACTTTAAATCCAGAGTAGTGAAATATTTTGCCTTCCCCAAATTAGCCAGGATCATTGGGATGCTTGGCATTGGATAGCGATCAGGTATTGTATGCTCATTCAATTTTCTAAAAGCAATGACTAGGCGCTTATTTTTATTGCCGTCTTTATCGATGCCTTTTTTGTAAACCACCCACGCCGGGCTATTGTACGGTGACTTTGAAGGCCTTATTATCCCATGTTTCACCATTTGTTCGATCTCTTTATTAACAAAATCTGCTACCCCCATGGGATATTGTTATAATATAGAATAAATGGGGTTATTACTTGTTGTACGTATTGTAGCGATGACTGAAGTATTAAAGGGTAGTGCCTCGTTAGAGGTTGAAAACGCCTTAAGCCTCCTCAGTATCATCTTCTTAAACTGATTTCGAACTATTTCAGCGACTTGTATGTCGTCGACACGCGTGAAATTTACGTTTTTACAGAAGTGGTACTGCAATGGTTCAGACACCCCAGAGTATGTTATGTTGTTATTACTTAAATTCAATGTTACACCCGCCTGCGTTAGCAGATCGAAGCCTATGATAGCATCGAACGTATTTAGTGAATCCAAAAAAAAAAAAAAAAAAAAAAAATGGGGCAACTTTCCCAAAAACTTTAATTAAACATTTTTATTTTATTTTGCTTGAACCATGTATTGAGTTCACAGTAAAAGGGACATTGACAGGTGTTACGATTTTAAGCCCATTTATGGGTCTCAAGTAGTTTTTTGCCGCCCCAGTATCAATTAATATTTTTAATGTTCAACGAGTCGTTTTCAAACGTAGATTCATTGTCTTCATCAATATCTTCAACCATTGATGTAGCCAAATCTTCATAAGTTTCCTGATCTTGACTTACTTCCTGATTGATATTGTTTACCCGTTGACGTCTTTGTCCTGTCATACGTTCCAAAGTATTTTGTCTTTTTTGGGCTGGAAGAACCCCAGAAAGTTGAGGTTTACCGAAGTTTGTCGGTTGCCGAAATTTAGATGAAGATGGATCGACATCCATTGGATCGAATATTTGTTTCTGAAATTCCTTACCGGATTGATAATTTCGTCGGGACATGTTTTGGTCGGCTTTCCTAACAAAGTGAGGGATTTTTTCATGTTCTTGTCCCTGTTTTGTATGCCATCGGTTGCTTCCGGACGGCTGATTTTTATCCTCAAGAGCTTTGGCGTATGAAGCAGCAAATTTGCTCCTTTCGATACTGGCCTCAGCTTCTTGGGCCAGGGCTAAATCTGATGGTAAGTCCCTGGGCTGTGCAGGGAATACAACGGATCTCAGTGTGTTTTTGAGACATGAAATAAATGCATGTAAGGCATCACCTCTTACTTCTGAGTTAAGTAAGGCGGCACCTTCTGCATCATGGGTCATAATGATTTTATTTGTGACATGTGTCAGTTTTTTTTCGACCTCATCATAGTACTCCATCAAGCTCAAATTACCCTGCCTAACCATTCCCAGTCCCTGTCGTAGTGTTCGCAAGGAAGTCCTATCAGCATATGTACAGTCCAACCTAGCTATTATGGCTTCAAAGTTAAGCACTGTGTTATGCGACACGAGTAATGCTCTGGCTTTTCCTCTAATCCTGTTCCTGATAATTGAAAGCGCTTGATAATGCGTCTACGGCTGATTGCCTCCACGACACATACTCGTCCTGAATTCCATTGAATTCTGGAACAGATTGTATTATGTCTAGACCTACATCACATTTTATATGTGGATTTATATTAATTTTTTCGAATGTTTTGACATTTGGGAGATCCACCCTTAGGTTGGAAAACTTTTGATTTACCTCATAAATTTTTGATTGAAATTGCCCTGCCAGGCGTGCTTCCTGTTCATTCAGAGCACTGTTAACAGCAACTTTTATTAAGGCTTGTACTTGTGTAACGTCCATGACTTGTGTACTTTGACGAACTTCTTGAGGACAATATCCTATATCTTCACTCTTTATTTTGAAATCTTATTTTTGATTGAAAATTTCACTTACATGTTATTCTTGATTTTAGATATTATTAAAAATAAAAACTTCCAGCTTTGGCCAAACTTCTGGTCCAGTTGATTGTTGGTTCGATTTGTTGTTGGGCGCCAATTATTTATTGATGACTGTTATTCCTTCACATTGGCCTTTTGGTCAATGAATAAATAACATTATGTTATTATTATCTTGCGAATTATTTTATTATAATGAGCCAACTGCTCTCTTTAAATGTATAAATGTAATTAAACTTAAACTAAAGGTATAGCTCGTCCATCACCAAATTGTATTGTAAGCATATTGTGGCAATTTGGGCGTTGACAGCTATGTCAGCACCTTATTGCAACTATTCACATTTATTAATAATATTAATTTATGTTTTTAACTACATATTACATATTTACCCCCTGTTTTTGTAAATAATTTTATTGCTTTCACACGAATTGTCAAATTTTATAGATCGATTTATTCCCCGGAGCGAAAATGTAGAGCGTTGATTTTTAAATGAGGAATTCTTAACTATATATAGAACGCGTCCAGGAAAAATTAGGTCAGTATGTCATTTGGGGACTGAGCTATGGATGCCTAAATTATTACGAATATAGACGAACGAACAAAAATTAGTTACAAAAACAGGGGGTTAATAACATATTATTTATTTCCTGATAACTTACACAAAGAAATTAACAGTTGAAATCCACTCGATTTCGTAAATATAAACTTACTATATGTAAAAAAGTGTAAAAAGTATTGACAACACTGGTTGAAGCAAGACGTATTTCTGGCAAACGTAAATCGCTCTTAAATTATTTAAAGAATAATCTGTAATTAAAGTCATATATTTCTACATAAAAACTAACGACAAATTGTGCTTAAAAACACTGTATAAATCATATCATAACAATGCCTAAATCAACAAAACGTCGGAGTGTTGCAATTAAAAAGAAACTTATTTGTGAACATTGTAAGAAAGACATTAAAGAAGAAACAGAGGATTACATAAAATGTGATAATTGTGCCAACAACTACCACTCTCAGTGCTCAGGTTTGAGTAAAAGAGAGTTGAGTGTTTTGTATGCTAACGAAGATGAACTGTTTAGCTGTCAACAATGTGAAACGGACAAAGGAGATCTAGGAAGAGAACTGAAAATGATAAAAACAGAATTGAAGAAATTGGAGAAATTAGAGAAGTTAGATCAGCTGACTCAGTCTATTGAGTTTATGGCTGAGAAATTTGATATTATGATGAAAGATGTAAAAGAAAACAAAAAGAAAATAAATGAAATTCAAAAGGAAAACAAGAAACTAAAGTCTGAAGTTCAGTTATTAAAATCGTCGGTTAAACTTTAAAATGACGAACGAGTAAAAAATGACTGTATCATTTATGGATTAAAAGTAGATGATGATATGAATGCGACTGATGCAATAATAAAATTATCTGAAGGTGCTGGTGTAAACCTGGAAAAAACTCATGTTGAAAAAGCCTATTTCATTGGCAAAAACAACAATAAGGCGAAGCCAATTGTTATTAAGTTTACATCAAGAGAGGAGAAACAGAAGTTAATGAGCATTAAGTCTAAACTGAAAGAAAATGATAGCACTAAGAAGGTGTACGTTAATGACTTTTTAAGCAAAGAAACGTTGATGTTGCTTTCTCATGCTAAAATATTAAAAACGGTTGGATACAAATTTGTGTACGTAAGAGATGGTGCAGTTTTCTGCAAAAAATCGGAAATATCACGAAAGCGTGTTGTAAAATGCATGGAAGATGTTGATCAAATGTTATTGGAGTCTACAACAAACAAACATTGGGAACGAAGATCTATCATTCAGCAAAGACAGGTGATACTTCCGAGTGAAGATGATGATGAAGAAGAAGAAGGGGATGCTGAAGAAGATGCTGCAAGTTACATGTCTCCAAATTAAGAAACTACGTATATATTTGTACAATAATGTTGTTTCATTTAATTTTTTTTATCTAAATGATTAAGAATCAGTATTTCAGAAGTTTTTCGCAATTTATTAAAAACCAAAATGAACCTAATTCAAATTTATTACATATTTTGAGCATTAATGCAAGAAGTATATCATCAATTGATAAATTCAACAAATTTAAAAGTATTCTAGCTAAATTTTCTATATTGCCAGACGTAATATCAGTCCAAGAAACATGGTTTGAAGAAAAATTAACACCATTGTATTCACTGCCAGGGTATAATAACATACATTGTTGTAGGGAGGATGGTTACGGTGGTACTTCGTTGTATTTGAGAAATCACATACAGTTTTCAACAGAAACTTGTATAAGTGAAAATTTCGTTGAAGTTATTCATGTAAAATTAAAAAGTCACAAAATCAATAACAAACCACTGAATCTTGTTACCTTTTATAGATCTCAGAAATGTACTGAAATTGCTTTTATGAACATAATGGAAATATATTTGAACAGTAGCGCACGTGGTCCTTTAATTGTATTTGGAGATGCAAATATTGATTTGATTCAAAATTCTCATTCCGTTGATTTGATAAACATGTTTTTAAATTATGATTGTTTAAGTGCACACAGTTTAATAACTCGCCCTGAAAGTGGTACTTGTATAGATCACGTATTTAGTAACATACCAGATAAACTTTCAATTGACTCAGTCAAATGTTATATTTCTGATCACAATTTATTGTTTTGTAAGGTTGAAATACAAAGCAGAGCTGCACACATACTCGAAGAAAATAAATTATATTGCAATTATGATACGGTTAGGAATATCTTAAGGCAGACGTTACCTTTACCATCGCATTCGTTGCCATTAACTGCAACTGGTCTCCTTAATAGTGTAATTCAGTGTATAAATGATGCAACAACTCGGTCAACTGTCACTATGACATGTAAACAGGATTGCAGATATATGCTTACACCTTGGATAAACAAAGATCTTCAAGGACTTATTTTAAAAAAAGAAAAATTATTGAAAATTCGGCGAAATTCAAAGGACAAAACAAATATTCATGAAAAACTTAAAAGAATAAGTAAAGTTATACGTTTGTCTAATAATTATTGTCGGAATAAATATTACGAGGAATGCCTTAAAAAGGCTGGAAATGATCCAAAAAAGACGTGGAATTTCATAAACAAAACTCTAGGTAGAGAAAAAGTAAATAATATCACTCTTACAGACACAGAAGGTGAAAAGGTAGAAAGTGAAGAATGTGCTGCTAATTTATTAAATACGTATTTTATTTCTTCTATCGATGAACTAAAAAGTCAACTCAACACTAGTCCAAACGATTCTTTTAACTTCTTCAACACGATGTCTCAAACCAATAACGTTTTCAAAATAGATAATATACAATTACATGAAATATTAAACATCATAGTCAACATAAAAATCAATAAAAGTGCTGGTAGTGATAAAATTTCCCCAAAAACACTTAAGGAATGTTGTGACATAATTGGTCCATGCTTAGTTGAAGTTTTTAATAAGATGTTAATATTTTCGGAGTACCCAGATCAGCTTAAGATTCATAAAATTGTTCCAATACCAAAACAAATTGATGCCAAAAAGGAGGATAAATATAGACCTATTTCTGTGCTTTCTGTCATAGATAAAATATTTGAGAAGTTAATTTTTGATAAGCTTTCAAAATATTGCGATGAAAATAATTTTCTATTTTGCAACCAATTTGGTTTTAGAAAAGGATCTGGTACTTCCGATGCAGTTGTTAATGTATTGAAAGGAATATGTAAAGGCCTGGATGATGGGTTTAGTGGAGTAACAGGTGTATTTTTTGATTTGACAAAAGCGTTTGACTTAGTTGATCACCAAATTATGCTGCGAAAATTACAATATTATGGTGTTGGTGGATCGGAAATTTTACTCCTTAAAAGCTATTTTTCAAATAGAAAACAATTTGTTCAGATTAAAGAATACAAAAGTTTTGTAAGTTCGGTGAAATATGGTGTTCCCCAAGGAAGTGGATTGGGACCTTTACTATTTTTGTTATACATTAACGATTTGCAAAACCTTGGTTTGATTGGGCAACTTTTTATGTTTGCAGATGATATCTGTCTTCTTTATCCCTACAAACACGACTTAGTTTTGAAAACTCAAATTGAAAGAGATTCTGCATTATTATTTGAATTCGCAAGAATAAATGGGCTGGTTTTAAATCCAGTAAAAACAAAATTGGTTAGATTCAGATGCCGTCCGGTAGCATCTACATTTAATGTATTTATTGACGGTAATCCAATTGTTGAGAGCGAATCGGTGAAGTATTTAGGTATTACCCTACAAAGCAATTTGTCGTGGAATTTGCATATTGATGAAGTAAAGAAGAAAAGTGCACCTGCTATAGGAGTATTATACAAATTAAAGAGGAAATTAAGTGTGGAAACTAAATATTTAATTTTCAATTCTTTAATATATTCTCATATAAAGTATTTAACAAATATTTATGGATTCAATAATAGCAATTCAAATTTTAAATCTCTTCAAACACTCCAGAACAAAGCATTAAAACTTGTGCACAATTTACCATTTCTTTTTCCTACAAATATTTTGTATCTTAACGTTGTTAAAAATGTACAACAAATCCAGTACATATACGAGTATCAAATTCTTCTATATGTATTTAAATCAATTAATAATATTGGCCACAGCTCTATAGAGTTCAGGCAAAATCAAAATAATTTCAATACCAGACATCAATCGGATCTATGCGTACCGAGGTGCAGGTTTGAAAAAACTAAGCAGCGAATTGATTACGTCGGTAGCAAATTATTCAACGAATTACCACCATCCATTAAAAGCATTGAAAGAATTTCGTCTTTTAAGCAGGCTTGCAAGATGTTCTTAAAAAATAAGTATGAAAATTCATTAATGTAAATTAACTTTTTTAATTTTTTATTAATAAATTAATGTATCTATGATTATGAAAGTTGTCAATAGCCTCTACAATGCCGATTTGGCGCTGAGGCAAACTTTAAATGTATATATAGAATGAAATGAAATAAAATCAAAAAAAAAAAAAAAAAGAAATCAAAATCAAGTAAATCAAATAGAGTTCAATTTGCGGACAAACTGCGTGAAACTTCGCATGTTAAATATCACTTCATGAATGGGAAAGGACAGAAATTGCTGCAAATTATAAGAAAATAACAAAAAAGGCGCAATAAAACACGTGTCTAATGGTCTTTTACCTTCTGTGCACATCTTTTACTGGCGTTTACCCGACCAGTGGGAATAAGCGGGTTAACTCGTTGAACATTTTCGAGTGATCATTTTTAACAACTTTCGACGTGGATTATCACGACATCTTCACACGGTGCGCCTTTACTATCTTTAAATGAAAAGTGCTTACACCTGAAAAGTTTTTGCGGATTCTGATAGATGAGAAAAATAAAAAAATCGCCAGAGGGATTTTTAAATATATCGCGGTCAAAGTTCACATTTTTTGGTTTTTTAGGTTATCACGATTTTGCTTGGAAACCGCAAGCCTTATCGAAATGGGACTAAAGAAAATGCTGTAGCAGTGAAAATTATCTAGCATTTCTTCTCTTCGATATTGCATGAACACCTGGCCGTAAACAATGTTTGTTCTCGTTGGATCCCGCACACTTTGACAATCGCTCCCAAACCAAATATTAAAAAATAATGTTTTCTGCAAGAAGGGCACCTTCAAAAAGTGATGAAACTCAAAAAAAAAATGGCAACTTGGCATATTATATAGTTGATTCAGAACCCTTTTCTGAAGATATTCACGGTGACGGAATTTCAGACAAAGTTGGACAATTTTGTTAAAGTCTAATATCACTGTGCAACATTTTTGAGCCAGTCGCGTGCAAACAACTTCTGTCCAGAATTTTATGAAAGTAGAGGACCAATAGGCAAAAACCATATTTGGGTTTTGTTTTCTTAGATCGGGTTCGTTTTTTATGGCCTCATCTAAACATGGTTAAAAATCGAATTTTTAAAACAAATCAGGGCTGTATCTCTGAAACCAATACGAATCTTGTTTTGACATCTGCAGCAAACTTGTAGATAAGAGCAAGAAGAAAATATTTGGAGGAATAGTGAACACAAAAAATTGCATTTATTGCCTCATATTTTATAATATATCTTAAAATTCTATAATTTGTGTATATTTCGCAGCGTATCTCCCAAAATGTTAAATTCTTCTTAATGTTACCTTTTGGGAAAATATTCTCTGGAATGTAATACACAACTCTTCAGAACATTATATTTTTGTAAAATGCCTCTATCGCCTTGTTTATAGCAAATTTTTCAACAACAATTTGGTAAATATTTCAATAATTCATTGAAATCCCCAACATGAGAATAAACAGCCTGTGTGAACATTGTTTGAAATAAGTTTTGTAAAGGTATGTTATGAAATACCCCTTAAACAACGTGAAAACCCCATTTTAGAGTTTCAGAATGTTCTGAAGAATTGATGGTCACATTATTTGGAAAATTTTTAGAACGGTTACTTCTTTCAACTCCAAACAGTTTAGTTGTTACTGACCAGAATTTCAGAAATTATGTAAATTTGTATATATTTTAACGAGTTTGATGTGCTAGATGCAGTATTTCCTAGTTCATCTGTTTGACACATAAGTTCTACTACTTTAGGGCTACAATATTGCTGAAGACTGCAAAACAAAATTCTTAGTAGTTTCGGAGATAAAGGTCCGATCACTGGAAAAAAGGCTCATTTTAGGTCTGTTTAGATGAGGCCATAAAATCTGAACCCGATCTAAGAACACAAAACCCAATTAAGGTTTTTGTAGTCTCTATATGTACTTTCAGAAAATGCCCATTAGAAGTTGTTTGCATTTCCAGTGTTGCACAGTGTATATAAAACTATTATTTTGTAGCAAAAAAATCCTATGTTGTACGATGTCGTATCCTATATAAGGATTTTTTCCGGTGTAACAAACATTTTGAGGAAAATTATATATAGAAAGTACACACCGCCACCATTCCACTGAATATCATAGCTATGTATGTGAATCTCCCAAACTCTAACAAATTGCGTTTAAATTCTACTCTAAGTTTTAATCTTTTTTAATATTTTTTATTTTGCCTTCGAAATTTTGAATATTTTTGAAAACAAATTTTGTATCCCTATAATTTGACATATTCTTTCTTCAAATCAAATTGTAAAACTCGTGTTATTAAAAGTGCAAAAATCTACTTTTTGCCTAAAAACCTATAGTGCAGTGTGAAACGTTTGTTATTTTACTATTTCTTGCTATTTTATTTATTTTTTGCTATTTTGACCTTTAAAAATTAGTATCCAGCAAAAATTTGGATCCGTTAGTCATTATGTAATCCATTAAGTGAAGTGTGTTGAAATTGAAAACAAATTGCACCTCAACTGTTCTAAAAATAGAAAATATAATTTTTTAACTTATAGCTTATTTTGCAACTTTCACTGGCCATGAAATAACTAGTTATTCTTGTGGTTATATTGGTCATAGAATAACTAGTTATACAGTGTGATATGTCCTTGTTAAAATAATGGGTTTGTAAGTAGTTACGTCTACTTAAAGTTACTATAAAAACCCATTATTTTGGGAGGACTTTTTTGCTGGGTATGTTCTAGATACTGGTTTTTGTGATCTAAAGTACATATTTGTAGTTGGTTGCTAGCTTCAATTTTGATCCGTTATTTGAACTTGAAGATGAAGTTTGGTCGATTTAATGTGTTCAGAATTTATGTTTTAAAGACAAGGATTTTTAGTAAAAATCAAAAATGACAATTTACTCCATATATACATACATACGTACGTATATAGTCCGGTTCATGTGTAATTTTGACTGTCGATTTAATGTCGATTTGACTGTTATTTGTTGTTTGAATATTTATATCGTAATAAAGTGTTTTTTTCCAAGCTTTTACACCATACAATGGCAAAAACCTAAACCGTCTTACCAATAAATTTATAAATTTTTTAATATATATTGAGAATTGAATTAAAGTGTTGGTGAACAACTATGTCTGTTTTTATCATATGTAGCACAGATCATCACAATGAACGCAATCCTCTCAAAATCCCATCGATTTTAATAGATTTTCGATATTTTCAGAAACAAAGAAATTCTTTTTAAACATTCAATGATAACATCTCCAAATATCACAATGGAACAATACGAAGGTGTAATGGCCGGCGTTAATATGTCCGACCCCAAAATTGGTCTTAGTGTTTGCAGCTTGTCCAAGGAGTTGGACAATGTAAGTGCATAAAATCTGATGTCAGGTTTAGCTAATGAAACGGATAATTCTATTTTTAGGCTGCCGAAGGAACAGGCTTAGCTTTTATTGTCTTCACACAGGCCATAGTTGAATTGCCAGGAGCACCATTCTGGGCAGTTCTATTTTTCACAATGCTGCTATCATTGGGTCTGGGCTCCCAGATCGGTATACTTGAGGGCATGCTGTGCACGTTGTTCGACATTGACATCATCAAGCGGGTTAAGAAACAACATGTAACTGGAGTGGTGTGTCTATTCTGCTTCATTGTCGGTTTCATCTTCTGTACAGGTGCTGGCGAGTATTGGCTCAAGATGTTTGATTCGTTTGCCGGTACAATTGGTCTTGTTGTGGTCGCTCTAATGGAAATGATAGCCGTCGTCTATATCTATGGCCATGAAAGGTTTGTAAACGAAAAACTATTTTAGTTTCAATATTGTAAATATCATTGACTGCATCCGGCATTTTCACTAATAGATTTACTGAGGATATTTATCAGATGACTGGTTACCGTCCCGGATGGTATTGGCAGCTAACATGGCGCTTTATTGGACCTGTTATTATGGTTGGTATATTAGCGTCATCCGTAGTATTCATGATAATTAAAAATCCTACCTATGGTGCCTGGAATGGGGAAACGGTAAGTTTAATTAAATCGCAGAACACGCGTGATCTCACTTATATCCTTCTATACGAAACCAAAGGGATCGGTTGAACCGAAAGATTATCCACCGTGGGTAATGGGCATTGCTTTAGCAATGATCTTAGCTGGAGTTCTACCTATGCCAATTGTGTTCCTGATGCGAAGCTTCCAATGCCTCAAAGTTGATCTGGACATACATCAAGGTTCGATAAGAAGAAACGAGACAACCGCCTCAACTAAGGAAATGATCGACAACGACGATGATGTAAGTATTTCATTATGTATTAGACAAAACTACAACCAAATTAAACGTTTTTATTCACATAAGCACAAGAATAAATCGAGCAACGATTCACTTATCGTCAAAATAAGTGTTTTATTTATTGGACTAAAACAGTCTCTCACCATGTACATATATACTTACTTACAAATGAAGCTATTTATGTCCTTTATATACATATATTTAAGTAATTTGTCAATCTGTGCTAACAATTATTTTCACTAAATATATTACATTCACCAATAACGATTCCATTGTAATTTTGTACACACATTAATGTTTCATTTCCGTTTTAATTCTCCAAAAAATGCTTCCATTTCATCGACAAACAAAATCAAATTAATGCAAAACTAATCGATTCAAAAATATGAAAATACTAACAAACAGATCGTGAGTCCGGATATGCCACCACAAGATTCATTAGCGGCGACACGTTTTACAATTGGAGATTTTGAAGTAAGTTGTAGTTAAACCGTTTTGCATGCCTAATACCATATCAATGAAAACAATGCAATGTGTCTACACAGATTGAATATGAAGAATATCCGAGTTCGTTTAAGTTCTATAAAATGTACAAAAACATAAAATTAATATAGATGTTAAGGGGCGCATCAACAAAATCGAGAGGAATAGATCTGACTCGTATGGACTAAATGTTAAGGTGCGGTGTAGCAACACCAGCATACAAACCGTAGTAGGAGTAAAAATAGAGAGAAATAAAAACGCAAGTGCTTTAGTGTATTGTAAATGTAAATAATGTTTATTAATTAATGATTAGGTGTGAGAATATCAACCCTTATCGACAGATTACCTAGTTTAATATGTGTTCCGTGAGCGTTCTGTCCTGTAGTTGAAAGAAGAGTGCTTTTTGAAAATAATGTCAGCAATACATGAGGTACCACTAGGAACCATAAATGTCAAACGACATCCAATTTTTCCCGAAAATTTAGATAAAAACTTTACAAAACCTTAAAACGTTGGTACGGTTATATGGGGTCATATCAAAACGTATATGGTAACATGGGGCGCCTTCGCCACTGGGGCTAGAAAAAATCCGTTAAAGGCAAATTTGCTAGTTTAAATAAGATCTATCATCTCTCAAAAGTTGGGAGTTGTGTCATAAGTATGATAGCGGACGCACGCGGTTTTGTGTTTTGAGGGTATTGCGAAAAATAATTATGGTAGATGTTTTTTGTGATATCTTCTTTACCTTTTGTGATATCAAAAACATATTTTATACCGTTAGAAGACAACTACTGAAGAATAGAAATCCCAATAATTTGCATGAAAAAAACAATAACAAATGTCAATATATTCATATTATGAGATATGTTGGGGGTGGGGCGCCTACGCCATGATAGGGGTGTGGTGGGTTAATGTCAGAAATTTCTTATGTTTAACTTCAATTCTTTATGCCATAGATATACCACACTATAATGTGAAGTTAAAATCAAATAGTATCATAAACGTATCTTGTTTTGGTTATATTATGATTTTTGTACCTAAATTCAAGGAACCTATTTCAATTAGCCGCTAGAATCGGTTACTACTTGTGAATTTTAGAATCATTTTTGATTATTCAATAGAAAACATGTTCCTTTTTCGCATAATGTTGATATTTAAGGAAAAAGTATTGTAAATTACAGTTTTAGAGTCCGTTGGAAAATGTTCAATATCGATGGCGAAGCTTCCCCATGGGTGGGGAGGCTTCGCCACTTTTTAGACATTTTGTAAATTCTCAAAAATAATATTTTAAAATCAAAATTATAACCACTTATATATCAAAACTTATAGTCAAGATACGCTAATATTTGTACCAAAAATAATATTTGAAAAAACTTTAACGGTGTCGTTATGAGAACATTTAGAACAAAAACGTGGCGAAGGCGCCCCATGTTACTATACTTATGTCGGCAATTTTTGTTGAAGTTTTTTAGCCACTTAAATGCCAAATGACACGCAAATACTTTAAATTTGACAGTACCAATTAATGTCCACAATTTTTGGTAAAAAAAATTGGCGGAGTATTTTTCGACCATTTCGAACAATAAATAGCTAATTTGGTTTAAAAAGGTAGCTAAAAACGTCAAAGTATCTGAAATCGGGCGATACTGTAATATGATGGCTATACCAAAACGTAGGTAGATTTCAGATGCGTACATATACAACGTCACTACCTTGTAAAATATTTGAGTTGTTGACAATCGAATAAGTAAAAAGGTTGCAGTCGGCTTTGCCGACAGAGATATACCCTCAGCCTGCTTGAATTCAGATTTTCAGACATGGACAGTGACCGGTAACAAACTCAATATTGAATGAGGCCAAAATGTTAAACTTTTATGAGGGAGGTACCGGAAGGAGTTTTACAATATAGTATATCTTCGAATATGATTTTGTTGAGAAAACCTAATTTAAAAATATTGTAATTCAACATTATTATTTAACCAAGTACCTTTGGAGTTTTACATACTGTAGTTCAACAGCATTGTTTAATCAAGTATTTGAAATTTGTATTTTATTTATTGAAAATAATTTTCATATTTATTGTGTCTGTATTCTTGAATAAAGCAATACGATTGAATTTCCATTGCGTAATTACTTTGACGCAATAGATTTAAGTTTGGGGGAAATATTACGAGGTGCAAATGATGGTATTTAGTTGGTGCGACAGAGTTATATAAAGGGTTTTTTGATATTATATCGGGAAGTGGGGACTTGCCCAAAAAAATTTACGGTACCAAAAAGGACAGCGAACACAACCTGCTGCAAAATCATGACGATCCGAGAAGTGTCCCTCAACTGAAATTTTGTGTGAAAGGTACCAGAAGGAGTGGACCAATATAGTCCATATTTGAATCTGATCTATGTCTACAAAAATATTATGATCTACGAAGTATGGACCAAATCGGGTTATGGTGTGCACCGTTTAGGGAACAAATTTGTACTTCTACAAATGGGACAAATGCTGAGGCCACTTAAAATACCCTTACCTTACATTGCAAGCAACATACCATCAACCAATTATTTCGATCTGAGAGGCATTGCATTGTATTCGTATTAAAAACTTCATTATGGATAATAATAAAATATAACCTTTATATTTCTCTCTTCAAAATATATTTATCTTATTTTCATGCAGAACTAATAGACCGCACATTTTAAATAGTTAAATAAATTTTCATCTACATGACTCCACCACAGAGTAATAAACGGACGATGAACGCTTAAAGCTCAACGGATATTCCATATTTTTGTTTTGTTTTCATTTTGGACATAAGTACTGGTTAGTTACCTTTTCCCTTAAAAATACTAACAGAAACACCTAACCATAGACAAACAAGCATTAAGACGTCAACGTAGATATTGCAACTATTTTCTTGAAAACCGAAAATGAACACTCGCTAACATTATCGACTGGATCCAAAGAAAAAATACACAAACTTAAAATATGAAATAATCGCGAGAATTTATTCTTATAGTCATCAAATTTTAAAAGGAAATGGAACATCAAAGCTTCGATTATCGAACCATCGATATATTACAAAATATATGTACCATCAGTATGCTTTCGATTATAATGCACAAATGCCAATTACGAACCCGAATCCTCATTCAATTCAACATGTACATCCTTTGAATGAAAAGTATGTAGTTTTAATGTTAATGCTGATATAAAACAAAAACAATTTAACAAATAAACAAATATTCACAGTCAAGGCCTCTGCTGAAAGCTCAAATTGAACAAAAGTTCAACATTTTATATAACAAAACAAAAATCAAAGAACACTACATCATTATAACACCTACACATTTCACATTTAATGAACCTCATCGTTCCCGTAATGTAACTAACACAAATTATGCTATAATTGCCAAACGTCGGTAGAAGTGCTAAGATTTTATGTCCATCCCTCGTATGTAATATAATGTCGAAATGGTGGGCATGGATCTGTAAATGAGAAATGGTATATTTTCTCTTCAATGCGTCTAATATACGAATCTGGAAGGCGTTCGCATGACATTACTCAAAAACAGAAGATTATCATCCATGGAGGTATGTAAATAAGTCAGTAAAAAGCATGATTAATGTTTTGCAATAAAAATGTAAAGAAATACGCCGAAATTACCAATACGACTTCTTTAAGTTTATTTTTGTTCTTTTATAATTTATGTTTTTGGGAAGTTTTGTTTTGTTTTTGAAAAATGGTGATCGTAGTTAGATTGTAGATTTTAGGCATTTTGTCTAAAAAATGTTTGCAAGTATTTGTTTTAATGTCATCCTAGTAATCGTATACTTTATATATTTATGTAAATAATAACACTGTGCGACAAAAAAAAAAACAAGTAGGAAAAGCGTTAAGTTCGGTCGGACCGAACTTTTTATACCCTCCACCACAAATTTTAGCCATTTCAATGGATTAATGTGGCCACAACCTTCAAAATATCGAAAATCGGAAGGTACGGTTCTGTGGCGGCTATATGATGGCGTGGACCTATACCTACAAATTTCTGGGGGGAAGTTGTATACCCCCAACGAAGACTTAATTACCAAACTTCAACCATCTCGGTGTGATAATGAGGCCAAAACCTTCAAAATACCGAAAATCGGGAGATATCGTCCTATGGGGGCTATATAAAAACGTGGACCTATATAAACATTTTACGGTAGAAATGTTTCTTAGCCTCTGGAAACACAAAATACAAGGTTACAACCTATTCTGTTGTCATATGGGACTAATACATCAAAATATATTAAAATGACGCGTACTTTTTATGGGGCGTTATATGGGGGCTATACCAAAACGTGGACCTATATAAACCAACTTTGGTAGGAATGTTTTTTGGCCTCTGGAGACACAAAGTACCAAATTGCAACCAACTCGGTGGTAAAATGGGACAAATATCTTAAAAATTCCTTAAAACGACGAAGCGTCACGCGTCATTTTGTATGGGGGCTATACGAAAGCGTGGACCTACATAGCCCGCTTTCAATACCAAAAGTCCTACGTACATATAATAGATTTTCCCAAAATTTCATCCACCTACGTCAATCCGTATGTGGGGAATATTTCTGTAAAAAAATTTAATCCTCGTGCGGTTTATCGAAGGGGTCTTCTTCGTCCTTTTTTCGAAAATCAAAAACACCTCTAAAATGTGATCATATCAAATCAAAATATTCTACAAAAAATGTTCGCCATAAAATTTGACTATAGGTTTTAGAATACACCAAATCTGTAAATCTTATCTAATCTCCAGGAATCTCTAAGAATGAAAACCACGTTTTAGAGTTAACGTCGGACTTCATCTGAGTTTATTCAAAATTGTCCCACAAAACATAATTTTAGAGAGATGACGTCAAAGATAAAAATATTTTAGAATGAAATTATTTATTTCAATTTTGGACTATTAATTTATTAATTTCTTGTGTTAATTCCGTAAATGTCACCAAAGCAGGAGTTACTCCCATCATTGTATTATTTTGGACCACGTCAAATCGTGCATGTGAGAGCCCATATGACACCTGTATTTTCATTGGACCATAGCCGTAGCCCTCCCATGTATTTTCACATACAATATAAGCAATCATTGGCTTATCCTAACTACGTAATTTAAGTTAAAAGTACTAAAAATACGCAATTTTACCGATCTGGGTTTTCTATATTTTTCAAATATATACTCACCACAAATATTTCAAAAGCTGCTTGAATGGAGCGCACAACATCTTGCGTATGAATTCATAACGATAAACCATTAATATAATATTTATATTGCCCAGTCACAACGACAATCTGGATAAAATTGGTAAAATATGGTCCTAAACCCAATATCAAAAACAATGGCTGCTAAGAATGTTATATGTTATGGTTACAGATTTCTTTTATTCAGAGACTCATAGTGAAATTTGATTTGGAACATTTCTTCTTTTTACCATATCCCCAAAATGCGAAGGATTTTATTAGATTTTGATCCAGTATGAAATTATGTTAAATTAATAGTCCAAAATTAAAACAAATAATTTCATTCTAAAATATATAAATTTGTAATCTAATTTTCTTAAGAAAACAGTATACCTAGATATATGGTTTATTCTGAAACTCATAGTGAAATTTTATGTAGAATTTCTTCTTTTGACACTTTTCACCTAGAACCTAGTTTGATATTACTTTCATGTATCAACTCGAAAAAAGTAGGAAAAAAATGTCATAAAAAATTGGGAAATATTTTCATGTTTTCTCAGTAAAATTGATACTAATACTTTCATGATAAATAATGTAAATAGACATTTCATTTCTTTGGCGACCCATAGTGAAATTTGAAGAAGAATATTTTTATCTTTGGTGCATTCTGAGACCTATAGTACAATTCTATGGCGAACATTTTTGTAGAACCTTTGATTTGATATGATCACATTTTAAAGGAGTTTTGGAACGATTTTCAAAAAAAGGACCAAAAAGACCCCTTTAATGAGCCGCATGAGGGTTAAGATTTTTAACAAAAATATTCCCCACATCTTCTTTGTAAGGTTGCCAAACACTATATGCCTATAATGCAAGGATTCCAAGATATCTTAACTCCAATACTTCGAAAAAACTAGAGATGGACAGAACTTGCTCCCCCTACTTTGGTTACTTTTCGATGTAAACTTTAAAAATGCCGATATACGTGTCTCATATTTTTAGCTCTACTTTCATAATCTAGTCAGTTTTTCCCATCATTTTGAAAAAATTGAATTTTGTTTCACAGTGTAATTTGTGTTAATAACATTTGGTTTGTTGAGTAGTTGTATTATAGTTTTAAATCTAAGGAACTTTATGTACATATCATATGGTCTGTTTCAGTACTGCAAGAATCTACTAATTTTTACTATTTTTTTCGATAACATAAATGAAAAATTGTTATCGTAGTAAAAATTTGTAGACTCTTGCAGGTTCTGGAACAGGCATTATAAGTAGTATTTTTTTAATTAATCCCAATTAGGAAAATACGAAATACTATGCGCAAATTACACACAAATAGAATATTTTTTGATAAAAAGCTTGGTAATTTATGGTAGAAGAGAGGTTCTTTTCTAATTGTTTCTGTTTTTCTTGTCTCCTTTCTTTGGTAGCTTTATAATAATTGATTCCTTCCACTTATTTCTTATTTCTTCCACTATACAAATTTTGCAATGTCACCGTGGTGCAATGGTATGCACACCCACCTTGCACGCTGAAGGTCGTGGGTTCGATTTCCACGCCAGGCAACATCAAATTTTCAACGGTGGCAAAATACCCCTCAGTAATGTTGGCGACATTTCCTGAGTATTTCAGCCATGTAAAACTTCTCTACAAGTGGAGTCTTAAGACACGCCGTTCGGACTCGGTGATAAACAGTAGGTCCCATATCATTGAGCTACGAGTAATGTGAATCGGGGTGCACTCATTAATATGACAGAAGTCTCCCTTGTCCTGTCTGGGATGTTTGTGGAACAATTATTATACAAGGAGTGGTGTTATTTTTGCTCTATTTAATTTTAAACGTTCGGCGTGGATTCCGTCATGTTCTGTGGCTGGAGAAGCTTTTTGGCACTGGAAACCCAAATTGCAGCCACCGAAAAAATAGATGATAACTTCAAAATACCTGAAGTAGTGCGCCACTGCTATAAGGGGCCATTCTAAAACGTGGACCTGTGTCCACAATATCTTGTGTAGAAGCGTTTCGACCACTGGTAATCCCAAATGCCAAATTACAGCGAATATGGGCTGCAAATTTATCTAATATCCGTACCGTTATATAGGGCTTATGTTATATTGACAATTTTTATTGAAAAAGGTTTGTGAACACTGGGAATCTCAAATGCCAAATTATAGGTAGTTCGGTACAAAATTCTCAAATTACTTACAATCGGGAGGACCTTTATGTGGAACCTATACTAAAACTTGGAACTATATTCACAATTTTTAGTGAATAAGTTTTGTGGCCACTGAAAATCTCTAATGTGAAATTACAGGTAGCTCTGTAAAAAATGTAGCTAAAATTCTCAAAATACCAAAAGTCGGGAGGTACCGTTATATGGGGGTTATACCAAAACATGGACCTATGTTAAAATTTTTGGTGCAGAATTTTTGCGACCATTGTGAACCTGAAATCTCAAGGTTTAATTTATTGAGCCTTTTTTTATAAACCTAATAATTTTTAAGAGTGGTATATAGTATACTTAGGATTATAATATATGTTATATAAATTAATATTGGGTGTGTACAGCATCAAGCTTTCATATGAACTAGAAAATAGCAATAATTAATTGATGATAATGTTATGAATTTCTTGCTCCGAGAATACAGTGTTTTCGAGTGTTAAAATCGCCATTATCTTACAAAGTCGAGATGTACCGTTATATGGGGGCTATACCAAAACATGGACCTATATTGAAATTTTTGGTACAGAATTTTTGCGGCCATTGTGAGCCTGAAATCTCAAGGTTTAATTTATTGAGCCTTCTTTTTATAAACGTTATAATTTTTAAGAGTGGTATGTAGTATACTTAAGATTATAATATATGTTATATAAATTTATATTGGGTGTGGAGTGTGTACAGCATCAAGCTTTTATATGAACTAGAGTGTTAAAATCGCCATTATCTTACAAACTAAAATTAAAAAAAGAAACACTCGTTCTAGTTCAATCACTTCAGACGCTAGAGTGATTACAACAGACGGAACGATAAACATGGCTAGATCGACTCAGAATTTTATCCTGATCAAGAATATATATACTTTATAGGGTCGCAAATGATTACTTCAAACATAACATACACTCCATGGACGTACGCAGGATTTCATTTCGGGGGGGGCCCAACTTGACCAAAAATCATGAAAATTTAAAATGTTGTGTATCGTTTCGTAAGGCTATTTTAAGGGGTTATGGCCACTTATTAAGCATCAAAAAAGAAATTTTTCATGATTTTTTACAAGAAATCTACCAAACTTCTTAGAAGACCTTTTAACTGAAAGGCCACACATTGAGCTATCTTTTGAATTTTTTCTGTTAAAAAATCTTGTTTAGTTTTCTGATAAGTGCCCGCCTACAAAACACTGTTTTACTAAAGCAGTTTGCGGTGTCCACTGTAGTTCGAATACGAATAAACCGATCAGCCTACTCTTATTAGAAAGCAATAGGCAAACTCTTATCTAAATCCTGAAAAATGCTATAAGTCGATTGTTGTTCCGGCGCTATCCTCTACTTTTAATATAATGTTACAAGAAAAGCGTTATATTTTTTTCTTACATATTTTTACGATTAGAAGTTTTGGGACTCGATGACATTAAACACTTTGCTGACCTCAGTTCTTGCAACTCATTGGAACTAGAATTTAAATGTTTCCAAAGTTAAATGTATTGCTTCAAATGTTAAATAGTTTTTAAAAAATAACAACCGATCCTTACTGAACCCCACATAATTATTCGTTTATAATAAACAAATTAATCAACAAGGAATCAACCATTGTCGATTGACCACTTGTGAACTTGTAAACGGTTCGAAACGAACTAAAAAAATCGTTAATTTTAATTTCTGGAAAATAATTAAAGAAGTATCAGTCGCTTTTTCTGACGGATATGTGGAAATGGATCTTATTTTGAGAGTCACTCCTTTAGATAGTTAGCGCGCTCATAAGCTATTTTAGTTGGTCACCATAGTATTTAAAGCTTTGTCTACAACAAAATGAACAAAAGATTCTCGAACAGTCTTTAAAATGCGGTTATGTTGAACTTGTGTGTGGGAGGTATCTTGTTGTACTTTTGCAAATAATATTACGATATTTGAAGAATCGGATATAATCCATATTAGGTTTGATCTTTGTCTCGAAGAAATATTACGATGTATAAAGTATAGACCGAATCGTTTACTCCATTCGAGAGATATCAAATGCACCATTTAAGCGAAAAATTTTGAACTTGAAAAAAAAACTATTTTTAGGATACAGTACATACAATATCTTCTTGATTGTGCTGGAACCCTGCGATATTTTAGTTTTTTGGCGGTTTGGATCATATAAATCATAGATCGTGAAAATCCATCTACTAGAACGGAGGAAACGGCTACTGCAAAAATTGACAAATTTGCGAAAAATATGTTTGAAAATATTGTGGATTTAATCGCTTCATACTTTTTTTGCGGAAAGAGAGGTTTAAGAAGTTTAGCGGTATGGAAGCTATATCCGTTTTATCCCATTATGAATGTACATAAACGGTTCTTGATGGATTTATTGAAATAGGTATTTTTTATGGTTGATAGTTCAGATTTTTTGCACTAGACTGTAGACGATGCTACATCTTAGCGGTCAAAGTAAATCCTGAGAATTGATTACAACAATATGTTCGTTTCTTATCTGAAAATTAACTAAAATAGAAGAATAACTTCGAATTATTTTCCTACAATATCTTCAATAAACTCACAAAATAAATTTTAAAAATATTTTTTTTCTTACAATTTTTCTAAATTTGCTCAATATATGTTTTTGTTTTTACTATTATATACAAACCGCTAAACAAATTTTTATAGTTTTCGTTTGAATCTTCGCGATGTTTAGATTACGTGCATATTTTTAAAATATTTTTAAGATGCATAAACAACAACATTTTATAAAACAAGTTGAAAACTACCAAATTTTTCAATTCCTTCTTAATTTCGCGAAAATTTACAACATTTTCAATAAAGTTATGGGACCTCAGTAAACATATAGCATGTAGGAAGTCATAAATTAACAATGTATCTCCATATAACGAAGCGCTTTTATAAGTTTTTTTTCTTATAATCAGAATTGAAAACGCAATAACTTTTGCGCGCAATAACCTAAATTAGTATCTGGAATTTTTTCTCAATCCATGCACCAAAAATCTTTCATGAAGCTTAAAAAATTTAAGATTTTTTCGATGGAAACTAAAAAAATTGTCACTTTTCCTCATATGTAGTCTAAAATCATTATTTCGATGAGGCACATTTGTATCGTTTCAAAGTGAATATAATCTCGTAACCGTACAGACTGAGGCTACAATTATACTTCGTTCACAATAAGGAAAATTTTGAAGTGACGCACAAAAATTAATTTGTCTTCTTTATTTTATCATACTGTTAAACAGCAAATAGAATAACAACATTTTGGCGAAGTCAGTGAAAATAAATGAGAGAAAAATTAATAAAAATCAGTTTTAATTTATTACAAAAAGGTGACCAATTAGCCCAAAAACACAAATAAAAGCTGTGTTCCTTTACATACCTGAGGTTACCATTTTTCCCATTTGTTACCATTTTTAACCTGCAAAGCGTTCCTTAACCCCGAAAAGTGGCAAAACTGGAAGCAATTTTTAAGAGAGTGAGAGGGGAGAGAGAGCGAAAATGGCTTTCTCTTCTACCACAGGCTACCAGCAAAATTTCTGCAGGTAGAAAATGGCAGAACTGATTGATGATTATTTCACAAAATGGACGAAAAACCGAAGAAAAAAGTCGAACACTGGCAAAACTAAATTAAAAACTGTGAAATATACCATTTTTCCGTTCCTTTACTTTTCTGGTAAAAATGTTTATGAGAGAGCAATTTTGAGCAATTTTGACACTTCTCTCTTTTTTATTCGTTCGGTCCCACGCCACTCTTTCCCGCCCCACCCGACCGAGGGGGCCACTTCCATCATAGGGAACGCGTACACCCTATAGACCGGACTATGGAGGGTTAGTAGAATGATGGGATGACCGGCTACATATTAAATCAGCCGGCATACAGTAAAAGTAAACCAGTATTAATACACTAAAACTAATTATAATAAGGTTAGATGAAGAAGTACTAAATCACAAATCATGCATACGTGTCTGGCACTCACTACATACGCATAATAGCATTTTTTATCAAGTTTAAAGGGTCAGTAAACGATATACTATTATATATATTATTAAAGGATTCACATAAAGCTCTCATGGGATTCGCCATATGCAGTTGAGTTACATCTGCTTAAATTAATTACATACTTTGACTGTCGGTAGTGTTTAATACCTTTGCATGTGCAATGTGTGAAAATTGACACGATCCAGTTTCACAATGAACTTTTGGCAGCTTAAAATTGAACCAAGAGATCCTGAGGTTCGAAACCAAGTAACCAATTAGTAGAATTGTGGGCAGCTCAAAAGGAGTACCCACATTGAGGTTACCATCACATATATAATCTCCTTAATTGTCATTGTAATTACCTGGAAATGAGATTGTAGCCTTAATAAAGAGCTGACTTCCAAAGAGTACGTTCGTCGGAGAGGAATATGTTCAGATTGAAAATCATCCTTGACTATCCCTAGCCTAGCTTTCTCATTGTGCTTCGTGTTGGACTTTCAAGGTTTCTACGAATACATACCAATTGAGAAGATTTTATTAATTTTCTTGCTCGTGGTGAATGTCTGGTATATTTTTTTGTACTAGGAGGCATAAATGAATATTCTCATAACAGTGTTCATTTACTCAAAATTTGTACAAATTGTTACTGGATGTTGTTCGTTTACTCTGCAGTACAATGCTAAAGACCTTGGTCGTTTACAAGAAGTTACTGGACTTGTACAAATTGTTGATTAAACGAAACACCTAATGTTTTTATATAAGCAAAAAGTATGTTTAATTAAAGCTAAAATCCATAGTTTTGTCTCTTAACTGGATATTTTGCAACAAATGACACCAAATATTACTAGATGTTGTCTGTTAACACAAAAGTCAAATGAAAGGGAGAGAAGCCAGAAGGTCACAGCAGTTTAAAGAAAAGCTTTTAATGCAATGTGTTGTTATAGTTATTGTTTGCTAGAATTATATAATTGTTTGATTTGCAGAATACGAAAGTAAGTACCAGTAAGTAATAACGAATATAAATATAAGTTAAACATTATACATACATATTTGCTTTTTGCATGTTTTTTTTTATCCTCGAAAATCTGTTACAGAACTTTCAAACAAAATACATATTTACATAATGTGCATATGTAATTACATACATTGTTGTACATACAGATATTATAACATCAGTAGTGGGCTTCTGTAACTCAGTTTTGCTGTTATCGATAATTGTCGGTAAAATTAAAATGCTTATAATTTTGATAATTAACGAATTTTTTCGGTAAGTTAACGATGAATAAAAAGTAGTCGCTAGCCTCTACCGACACAAACAGTGAACCAAACTTTTCTTTATGTTTTTGGTCAATATTTTGCGATTTAAATTTACCGATTTTTGTCGGTAACAGCAAAAATGAGTTACAGAATCCTACTACAGATACTTTAAAAAATACTATGTTATAATAATGTCCCACCCATTTTTTATAGGACGATGAGGACGATTTTAGTGGTCCTGCTTTAGGAGGACATGTTAAAACGCACAGTGATGCCTCTGATGATGAAGACGACAGACCGGTTACAATGCGTAGTACAATGATGCGAGTCACCGGAAATCATCTTGACGTGCCAACAAACAGAAAACCGTTCAAAATGGAAGTTTTCGACTTGTAAATGCCTTCCCGAATCCCAATATCCAGCCTGTTTTTGCCACTCTGCCCAACACCGAAACCTAATTTGTTTGAATTCTAAGTAGAAATATCATTCTTGTTAACATTCGAAACATTCACACATTTCACCCATCATACATGCAAACTAATTACTACATAAAAATACGAAATACATAAATAATAATTATTATTATAAAAATTTAGTCAATAAGTTGAGGATAAGTTCCGCCGATTGGCACTCGTCCCTGTAAATGAACTAATGAAAACAGCAACTAATTGAAATTAAAAGTATTTGTAAAGTACCGAATTATTTAGTCTAGCCTAGAAGTAGTATTAGGTCTAAGATTGCAAGACGAAACGACGACGTCGAATACACATTTCTGTTACAGACGCATGTTCATACCGATCGGTATGTAGAATTGAATTACATGCAGAATATAAATGACAGTAGCCGTATATTCATTACTTTGTTGTCATAATATAATTTTTCTGATTACATATTATGTATCACATAAGACAGCATCGGAGAGAATGTAGAACGCATTTCCATAGAGTTTAACTCAAGATATATACATACATATACGTATGTATTCCATATGTGTATTTAATGTATTGTTTAGCTGACTGTTGAAAAAAAAAACAAAAACCGAAGATTACATACTGTCGGACCTCTATTATTCGTGAATCTGTTATTCCGAAAACTCCATAAATATTTACGAAAATTTTAAGTGTATAAAACGGATAATCGAGGTCCAATTGTACTTACAATATTCTCAATATTCTATTTTCTAAGACGATTCGAATTACAATTTGTTGGAATTACTACTAAACCCATGCTACTATAAAACATTTTTATTTGATTGGAAATGGAAATTTATCAAATATTTTTTTAAAAAAATACGAATTGTCTTAGTGAAACAAGCCATTAACATCTCAGTCTCGATTTACACACACATTTTATGATTTATGTACATATTTTGTTCCTTTTTAATAGACGAAATCAAATTAATAGTTCAAAGAGACATGTATTTTGAATAGAAGCTGATTTAAAACTATCTTTAGAGAAACTATAAGCTATGTATATACATATGTAGACATCGGATTTTGCATATTTGCATATTTTTTAATATTAAAGATACGAAGATTCTGTTTGGACCAAAATTCGTTTCAAAGAAATCTAAATTAAATGGCAGGGTCATATTTCGTATTTATTTTGCATATTTGCATATTTTGCATATGCACAAAATATGCAAAAAATATGCAAAAAATATGCAAAATATGCAAAAAAATATGCAGAATATGCAAAAAATATGCAAAATATGCAAACAGATTTTGGCCGAAAATAGTCATAAAAGTCGTTAAATTGTCATTTAAAGTTGGAAAAACCATCAAAAAATACATAACAGTGTTCTAAACTAAGACTGTTGACCGTATAAAGTCGATTTTTTCAGCAGATTATTATGTTATTGAGACATTTACGACAGTGTGGTGTAGTGTATAAAAATATGGTATCGTAATACCATTTTTTTATTATTAAACTATGTAAAAATATAAAATTTTATAAAATATCAAACGTTTGTAGCATTGGGCTGATTTTAACTCAAAGGACCAAATCGATCTCGATTTTTTTAGCCGGGGAGCCGCCTAAACTTTTTAGTATCGTTAGGTTTTAAGATTGCCAAAGTTTGAGGCCGAAAAAGGCCTTAGGGCAAAAATGGAGTCTATTTAAAAAAAACACAAATTTTTCCTTACTATATTATCAAATTTTTGCGAATGAAAACGAATATATTTTACTTTATTTGAAAATGTTGCCTATTAGGGCGAAGGTCTATTTTTTCTATTCATTTCTCGTTGGAGTCGAGCTTAATAATGACCGATGATGTTTGCAAGTGAAAAAGGAAAGCTGAAGATTGGAACCCCCACAACCACCATTATGTGACATGTTTCGCCTTTTGTAGAAGCACATCAGACATATCGGCCGTGGAATGGCATCGCTATCCATCAAACATTTCCTTTTTAAATGTAATTTTGTTTTTACAAAGATGGGCATTTGTACATTCATTTTATGGCTTCAATGACATACGCTTACATTTTGTTCATACATATTGTAACACGGCCGTTTTTGACTCGGTAACGTTACCTATGCATTGAAATTATAAAATGTTGCATACACAGGAGATATCTGTGAACTCATAGATAGCTACGTCTTGAAATTACGGACATTAAGGGACTGACATAATATAGTTTTGGAGACATCTGGGTACAGATGAAAACTTGGTGATGAACCCGACTCCTTGCTATGTCGCTCACAATTTTCAAGATATTTGCCATCCTTTATCCCTCCTGGTAATTGATGTTCTGTGGTCAAGTTGCATTATCTTTTTCAAGTAATTCAGAGTTAAAGTTTAATCTCTTGAACAACAATTAAGCCTCACTTGTAATTATGCCTGGTAAACCTTTTTCTAGGAATTTCGGCAGGTGATTTTTGTAAGTTGGGATCGATTATTTCTGGAGAAATTTCTATGTTTGCTTTGTTAAGATTTCTGTCGTCTTTTGGATCTCAGATCAAACAATGATCTCAGATCAAACAATGGCAGACCAATAAATTCAGGACTAAGGTATCACATATGATTTATCATTTTGTTATTTACTTTATCTGATATTTGTTTGTGAATGTCTTTCGTATTATGTAAATCTTCAATGCGGTTTAGGTCTTGTTTTGGACCTAAAAGTATTTCTGAATATAGTTTTCACTATTTTTTGTATTAAACTCAATCTATTGTCTCTATTTCTTTTTAACCTATTGATAATGTTTACCCAATATATCCTATATTATATCTATATAAACATTATCTTGTTCATTATACGTTTTGTAAAATCAATAACCCAAACTCTCACTTATAACACTCAGTTGTTGTCGTGTGGGATACCAAATAAATAAATAAATAAAATAGAAAAAAACATTCTGGGGCGTCCAGTCTCGAACGATTTAAACGCAAGGTGATTCTTCGGCCTCTTGTTCTTGGGAAGTGAGTTGGGCAGTAGTTTTAAAACACTCTCGCCTACTTCGAACTTGGATTTGGCAATCGCAGACTATTCTTATAGAAGTCACTTGAATATGTTTGGTTGATGTCCGGATGTGCTTCCAAACTTGCAGTCAAAAATCCCTCTCAACAATTTTCTAACAAGTTTGTACGGTGGTACAGAAGCTCTCGACCTAATATCTGCTCGAGCTGGTGAGACCCAATTTTTCTAGGCATTTGTACACTGCTAGTTCTTGTTTCTCCCATGAGCTACTGTCAGTTTCAGGAACACCTAGGAGTTGTTCTTTACCCCCATGTGATACCAGAACAGCAAGCCGTTTTCTCTTCCCTGTTTTGAGAATATCTGTTAATAGTTTTCCATGCCAGTGTACACAAATAGCCTCGTTCCTTGAAGCTGTTGCATTTATTTTTCCCGGTTTATTCTCCGCTGTTCACGGATAAAGCTTCTAGAGATCTTATATTTGTAGGAACCCTCTCCGATAGCTTCTACTGTAGCCATAATGATACTAGTAACGTTCATATACACCTTACAGGGGTCCAGCACCAATGACAATTGCATAGTTACGATTTTCTTGAAGCCACGCTTGATTGTATTCGGGACAGATGGTTCTTCAGATTCTACGATACGTTTAGCATCAAAACAAGACCTAGGTCCCATTGAAAATGTATTGAAATATGAAAAAATTGACACACAAATTTCCGAAAAAGGAAATAACAACATGATTAATAATCTGTGGCATCTTAGTCCTGAACTTGCTGACCTGGCATTGTTTGATCCAACGGTGCAAAACGCCGTAAAGAGTCAAAAGGCGACAAAAATCTTAACAAAGCAAAGATTAAAATTTCTTCAGAAATATTCGATCCAAACTTCCAAAAGAGCAAATGCCGAAAATCCTGGAAAAGGGTCTGGCATAATTCTTGTTGTTCAAGAGATTAAACATTAACTCCGAATTTCCAGGAGGCGCAAAGGATGGCAAACAACTTGAAAGTTGCGAACTACATAGCAGATCGATCTTCAAGTAGTCAGCTGTACCCAGATAGCTCCAAAACCACATGATGTCTGACCCTCGAATAAATTTAATTTAGAACAAAATGTAAAGGACATTTGTTTTCATTCCAAAAATTGATAAAAATGAAGATAATGTTTTTTTAATAGTCTCCATTTTCGCACAAAGGCGTACCTAGTCACGTTTATCGGGACATTGGCTTTATTATCTCGAATTCTGTAATACCTATTTAGTATTAGATTTATTATATATACTTATATTTTGTTGTTCAGCAAGAAATGGTAAGAACAGTATGGACAAAAAGCTTTAACCATTCCAGAGAAATGGGTCGCCGAAATCGCTAAATAGCCAAAAAATTGAGATTTTCATAATGTCGAGGCCCCAGTGGAACATGTTAACATATTCCAATTGTGCTCAAACTTTGACAGTCTTAAAATCTGACCACACTAAAAACTTTATGCGGTTGCCGCCTTACAATATCCGTCATCGATTTGTTCCCTTTGAACAATAACCAGCCCAACGCTACAAATTGTAACAAAGAAAATATTGAATTTTACATAGAACGTTTGATATTTTATCAAATTTTATATTTTTGCATAGTTTAATAATAAAAAAAATGTACTACAATACCATTCTTTTATACCCTACACCACACTGTCGTAAGAGGTCTCGATAACACAATAATCTGCTAAAAATTCGACGTTAAGCGGCCAACTATCTTAATTTAGAACACTTTGAAGATTTCTGACGATTTTCTAACATTAATTGACAATTTTACGACTTTTATGACGATTTTCGGCCAAAAACTGTTTGCATATTTTGCATATTTTTTGCATATTCTGCATATTTTTTGCATATTTTTTGCATATTTTGCATATTTTTTGCATATTTTGCATATTTTTTGCATATTTTGCATATTTTTTTTTGCATATTTTGCATATTTTTTGGCATATTTCAACTATCTTAATTTAGAACACTTTGAAGATTTCTGACGATTTTCTAACATTAATTGACAATTTTACGACTTTTATGACGATTTTCGGCCAAAAACTGTTTGCATATTTTGCATATTTTTTGCATATTCTGCATATTTTTTGCATATTTTGCATATTTTTTGCATATTTTGCATATTTTGCATATTTTTTGCATATTTTGCATATTTTTTTTTGCATATTTTGCATATTTTTTGCATATTTTTTGCATATATTTTGCATATTTTTTGCATGTTTTTGATATGACCCCAAATATCGAAAAGTTGACCCTTAAAGATCCAAAATTTAAGTCCAATCAGATGAGAAATAAAAAACATGCAAAAATCCGATGTCTATACATATGTAAATACTAAAGCTTCTTTTTCACGATATGTAATATCCATAATATCTGTAATCGTAATTGCTTCTGCACGTCAAAATTGCCATTTACATTAGATTTACAATAGTTCTGTCTGGTTTGTACAAATTGTTACAGAAAGTTGTGTGTTAACACACTTTGTTCTTCACTGAAAAGTTTTTGTTGGGGAAATTTCTTCTGGCAAGATCTTGTAAGTAACCAGACTCACACAATATGTATTTGCTTTCACACCTGGGGCTGGATTCTTGTTCTATGAAAATTTGAAATGAAAAATATGTCCTTTATAATTTTTTTTCATTTGACAGTTTTTTCCTTTATAAAAGTTTTCATTTCACATTTTCATAGAAACAGAATTTAGCCCCTGCTTATGTTTGTTCGACTGACATAACCTATGCACACAATGTGTACAAGTTTTCGAGTTCACAGTTCATATGGATAACACTTATTTATCGTGAAAAATGGGCTTAAGTAATTCAATATGAACCAGTAACAAAGTGTATTCAATATTGAAACAGATAAGAAATTAATTATGTATTCTTATTCAAAATACAATTGCAACAATGTGGTGGTAAAGGCAGAAGATCGCCAATCACTTGTCAATAATAGAAATGAAAGTATTTCAGATGACAAAAACTGCTGTGAATAGGTTATAGTGGTTGTAATTTAATGAGAAAAAATCAGTAGTAGTTTTAAGTAGAAACACAAATAAACATACCGACACAATCTACAAAACACACGTACATACATACATATACACACTTAAAATTACATATAAAAATTTAATAAAAAAATTTTAGTTATATTATGTTAAACTTGGTTTGTCAGGAACGCAACAGCAACAAGAACAACAAAAACACAAGAATTTTGATGTAAAACCAAATTGTACTCAAAAGAGGACAAATATAGCCAAGCATTGACGGACGAGACTTTGAATGATTTTTAATGAGACAATAAGCGACTATGTTTGTGCGTGCGGGAGTAAATATTTTTACGACAAAAATATAAATAATAATAATAATGAAACACTATATAATACACACCTACAGTCTGTAGCAGACCCTCATGCACCCGTATGTGATTAGATCCAGCCTCAAAGTGAGGTTCACTTACACGTCATTTGTGCACATTGGAAATATTCATTAAAGCTCATGGTCAATATGTATTCTTATTTGAGAAATTCATACAGCCGACGTAATTAATCGAAATCAAATGCCAGAAAAAAATATTGCAAGTATATAATTTTTAAACAAAAGTACCTTTTTTTGTTTTTTAAGATAGATTTAACGTTGATAGCATTCTCCAGAAATATGGTGTGCAAACTGTTTTGCAAAAACTATGTATTTAGATTTAAGTTATTCTTATAGTAGTCGAGGCTATTTTACGATATTAAAAACAAAAATCAACAGCGACCGAAACAACAATTATTATACACATACATATGTATATCTTTACTCTTAATAACCGATTGTTCGTTTTTAATTTTGACCCAAATAAAACCAAACAACAAACACATGTGGCGGCGTTTTTATTCAAGCAGGATTAAAGTCATTGATTCATGGTATCCCTCAAATAGTCTTAATTCATGAAAAATGCCCAAAAATTACAAGTGATTATGTTGAATAAAATAAATTGTACAAATATGTACAATGTACATACATCAGATAAAACTATTTGACTATAAACGAAAAAATAGTCAAATTTTCAAAAATATTA
This sequence comes from Musca autumnalis, assembly GCF_047663935.1. Taxonomy (NCBI): domain Eukaryota; kingdom Metazoa; phylum Arthropoda; class Insecta; order Diptera; family Muscidae; genus Musca; species Musca autumnalis. The sequence continues at coordinate 129,848,354 of NW_027412088.1, read as the reverse complement.
GATTCATGCAGTTTCTGGTGCAGAGAAAATGTTGTTTCAAATTGCATATTCATTAAATATAAATCGTTAATAAAACATATATGTAAAGGCTCGAAACGGGACCGATTATGTGATACTCTATACCACTACCATTTAACTAAGCTCTCCACGAGTAAACATTTCTTTTAGGGAGGTACTACAGTTACGAGTATCAGCCACCCTGGCTTTTATATCTGATGACTTATGCCAAGTTCATACCAGCAATTGAATCACGTTGTTCGCTCTCATAATTAAGTACACGAATTAAAACGTTCATACGACATGGTACACAATTGATAGCAACATGATTCATATTTTCATACTTTTTATACCCTATACCACAATGTGGAAAAGGGTATTATAAGTTTATTTTGGTAAAAATTCATGTAACACCGCGAAATATTCGTCGGAGACCCCCAATGTGGTATACCAATCTTCATATCTCGACGAGATAAAGCGATTTTGAGATGTGTGTCCATCCGTCTATCCATTATAATTTGTAAACACGCTCCAGGCCGCAATTATGGACCGATCGTCACGAAATTTTGTATGGAGGTCGGGTTCAGATCAGAATAGATCCCTATTCTTATTGGTGATGATCGTGAAATATTTAGCGGGTGAAATGGACCAAAAACCTAATATTTATCCAATTTTCTAGCGGCTCTGTAGGGCTCAATAATAGTCCGATCAACGCGTAATTTTAAATAAGGTAAGAGTATATCACAAAGGAGAAGCTTGCAATTTGAGATGGCGATCGGATAATATTTAATATTGTGATATTGTAATAATATTGTGAAAATTTTTAATATACAGCTTATATCTTAATTCCTGGAAGTGACATTCCGGACAAGTGAGGTATACTTGAAAGTGGAACGCTTGACCTTTCAATTGATGTCAATTATGTTGGTGTGCATGATCAGATAACAGAGTTACAGCCTACTATATATCGTTATTTGTTTGTAGTGTAATAATAAACTCGCTAGAAGTCGCAATTATACATCAATAGTCACGAAATTTTGCACCGGGTAAGAGTATAGGTCGAAAAAGATGCCTACAATTTTGAATGATGATCTGATATTCTTTAGCGGGTGAAACGGACTATTACTTTTGTATGAAAAATATAAACATTTTATTTTTGGTCTATATTTTAATTCCTTGAGGACATAAATATTTCGCAAAGTAGCCTACATATGGAAAAAAAACTACTGACCTTTTCTCTGATGTAAATTGCAATAAAGTGTTTGCTAGATAACGGGCCTACTGTTCTGTGTAGAGAACCACATTTTTATCCCATGCTACTTATTGTCTCTCCAAAAGTTTATGTAACACCACGAAATATTCGTCCTAGACCCCTTATTTGGTATGCCGAAATTCATATCTCGACGAGATAAAGCGATTTAGCGATGTATGTCCGTCCATTAAAAATTGTAAACAAGCTTAAGGCCGCAATTATGGACCGATTGTAACGAATTTTTTAAGGAGGTTGGGTTCGGGCCAGAATAGAAATGATTAGTTTTTGGTGATGATCGTGAAATGTTCAGGGGATGAAATGGACCAAAAACAAAATTTTAACCAATTTTGAAGCGGCTCTGTAGGTCAAAATAATAACCCGCAAAATTTTAAACAAAGTTTGAGTTTATGATGAAGAAGAAGCGCACAAACCAACGTGAAGATCAGATAATACTTAGCGGTTTAAATGGACTGAAACTTTTGTGTGAAATTGGTAAAAATTTCAATAACGTAGCGGTTAATCAACGGAAGTAGTAGTACTACATAAGTGGGTTTCAATACATTTTAGTTCGTGTGAACTAAATTTTCCTTTCCTGCTACAAAAATGTCTTTGTCATGCTAGATAACTTTTTGGTTTTGGTCATAAATATTATACATTACATCTCTGATATTTGATAATTAAATTTTCACAATCATTGAAAAGAAGTTCCGTGGAGAGCGTTTTACCAGGGATAGTGGTATAGGGTATCCCATGGTCGGCTCCGTCCGACTATAGACTTTTCTTACTTGTTATTTACTGATTTTAAAGAAATTTTGTTTTTTTTTTCAAAATAGTCTGGCTTAATCCCATTGTTGTTGTTTTAATATTTTAAAACAACTATTTTATTAGTGGAAAATTGTTTTCGCAGACACTTTCGTCGGAGTTGTATGAGGTTGCCAAGGAAAAACTTCTCATTGAACTTTTTTCTTTGCTTACCTTTATACTTCGAGCTGACGATTGATGTTTGGGTATAAAAAGTTTGTTGTTGAAGAAGTTATTGAAAAATAACTTCGGTGGGGAATATCCACAAACAAGAAACAAGGGAACTGATGAGATCCAGTGGCGTGGATCGAAACTATAGTATTCCCTGCCGTACCCCTTGGCGAACAATGCCAAATCTTTTCCACTAATAAAATAGTTGTTTTAAAATATTAAAACAACAACAATGGGATTAAGCCAGACTATTTTGAAAAAACAAAATTGCAAACGCTATCCCAATACAAAAACGCCACAATGCTTCAAATTGAAGACACTGGCACGACGTGTGTTGTTTTTGCTGTAAAGCAGACCAACCAAATTTTGGTGTGTGCATTCGTCAAAATTCGACGACACATACAAGTGGAAGAGGTTTGAATTGTTTTCGCAGACACTTTCGTCGGAGTTGTATGAGGTTGCCAAGGAAAAACTTCTCATTGAACTTTTTTCTTTGCTTACCTTTATACTTCGAGCTGACGATTGATGTTTGGGTATAAAAAGTTTGTTGTTGAAGAAGTTATTGAAAAATAACTTCGGTGGAGAATATCCACAAACAAGAAACAAGGGAACTGATGAGATCCAGTGGCGTGGATCGAAACTATAGTATTCCCTGCCTTACCCCTTGGCGAACAATGCCAAATCTTTTCCACTAATAAAATAGTTGTTTTAAAATATTAAAACAACAACAATGGGATTAAGCCAGACTATTTTGAAAAAACAAAATTGCAAACGCTATCCCAATACAAAAACGCCACAATGCTTCGATTTTAAAGAAAGTTTCAACGAAAACTTTTTAACTTTTCTATTTTCAAAATTAACGAGAGGGAGTCCTGCCAAAATAACTTTTTGGTATACAGACTTTCAGGCAGGTATTTAATTTTTGTTTCTAGATTTGTACGCGAATTTGAAACAATGGACAAAAATGTAACTGCAATGAAAGAGAATAGAAAATTTCTATGCTTTGAATGTACCGATTAGTATCGTTGAACCATTTACATTTCCTTCATGTTTTGCAGTTTTTTTAGAAAAGCTCGTGTTTTAATACATTTCTAAATTTTGTATTTTGCCTGTCGTAATTAATCTATTACGATAATTATAATCATTTGTTAGAGAACATATTTTATCGTTGTTTGGAGAGTAATTTAAAATAAACAACGTATAAAATGGTTTTTCGCTCACAAGGAAAAGGAAATGAAGGAAAGCAAAATGAAGTAATTGATTTGTAATTTGGGGTCGAACAACGAATAGAGAGGGAATTACCGTCAGTATGAACAAGGCATTAGGGCTATCTGAACCAAAATAACTACAACACTCTCAAAATCAAGGCATTCTCATAAATGTACTCGTACATCGGTTACTTCAAAACTTCGTTCTATAGAATACTAGAAAAACTATATCAATAACACGAGGCAATTTCAAAAAATCGGAAAAAATTATTTGCTTATTTTGAAGTATAGGCTGTATAGATTAGCTGTGTATTTTTACGTGATAATTTGTAATAACTATTACCCAGCAAAATTTATTTGAAGTTATCTACGTGAAGTAGTGATTGAATAGCTTTTTAGAAGCAGTCCACGCAGAGTCATGAAAAATGCATTCCGTTCTTCACATTTTGACAATGTCCGATTTGAATCCATTTCATAAAATTTTCACATTTTAGCAATGTGTACATCTATATATATAAAATTGAAATTTGTTTGTCTGTTTGTTTGTGCCTTATAGAATCGAAAACCGCTGAGCAGATCATACTGAAATGTTAAGGGTACATTGCTACATGGCCTGGAATGAAAATAGGCTATATAATTTTTTGAAATTTCGCGTTGATCTGGAGATATAGCATCAAAACCGGAGGTACCTCCAAAAAATTTAGATTTTGTATGCAAATATCTTTAGAACTATTACAGATACAATCTCCAAATTTTGTATGTGTGACGGAATTTGATGTAGAAATAAATTTACTAAATTTTATTCAAATCGGTTCAGATTTGGATATAGCTCCCACATACATATATTTTCGGCCGATTTCCTTATTTTATGTACCAAACATGCTATTTATGTCCAATTTCAATGAAATTTGGAATGTGTGGCGGAATTTGTTTGAGAAATAAATGTGCCAAATTATATCGAGTTTGGTTCAGATTTGGATATAGCTCCCATCTACATATATTTTCGGCCGATTTCCTTATTTTATGCACCAAACACGCTATATATGCCCAATTTCGCTGAAATTTAAAACGTGTAATGGATATTGGCCTAGAAATATATGTGCCAATTTATTTTGAAATCGGTTCAGATTTGGATATATCTGCTAATATATTTTCTGCCGATTTCATGCATTTGATGCACCAAACACGCTATATATGTCCAATTTCGCTGAAATTTGGAATGTGTAACGGAATTTGGTCTAGACATAAATGTGCCGAATTATATCGAAATCGGTTCAGATTTGGATATAGCTCCTATATATATTTTCTGCCGATTTCATGTATTTGAGGCACCAAACACGGTATTTATATCCAATTTCAATAAAATTTGGAACGTGTGACTGAACTTGGTCTAGAAATACATGTGCCAAATTATATCGAAATCGGTTCGGTTCCTATATATTTTTTAGGCCGATTTCCTTATTTTATGTACCAAACAAGCTATGTATGTCCAATTTCAATGAAATTTGGAATGTGTGGCGGAATTTGTTTTAGAAATTTATAATAAATTTTTGCAAATAAAATTCTTAAGAACACAATAAACAATTTATTTTATGGTATTTTAATTAGTCAGCAAAATGCTTGCAATCAATTTTAGATGTTTTATCACCTATTTTGCATGACTTTATGCAAGAAGCGTTTTAAGATGTTTTTGGGTATTTTTGAGTAATAAAAGCTAACTTTCCAGAATAAAAGTATTTGATTTTTATTTGCTCTCAGTCGCTTTTTAAAATGATTTATTTGAGATATTCCATTATTTTATATTCATTATATTTCAATTTCATTAACTCCCATTATTATAAGCCTTCTTTTGTTATAGTTTGGATTTACCGGACGTATTTATAGCGTTACGGTTAACTTAAAGTTAAATGTGATGATTAAATTTTAAGGAGGAGCTTCTTGGCATTAACTTTTAATGTATATTATATATTTTTATATTTTTAATGCCTCCAAATTGGTTTATTTTTCGTTTTCAAATACATCCGATAGTAAAAGAAAACGTATAATAATGGCCCTAAGACTATCGAACTATTATCAAACTACTGTTTTTTTTGTTTTTTTAACAAAAATGTTCTACAAAAACATGAGTTTGGTAGTAATTTGAACGAAACTATAGAAAGAGGCCATACATATCAATTAGATGTTACTACAACTCTTTCAAATACTTTTTCCAAATGGCCCTGAGGTCTCAAATCATTGAAAATCCTCGCTTAATAGATGTTAACTTCTCCCCTATCCTCAAAATGCATGCGTGCGAATCAATTTTTAAATTAATCGAAAAATCAATTCAAAATATATTCCATGAAATGTATATTTATTCACTACAAAGAACTAATGCAAAATGTGTGCTTAAGAAGCAAATTAGACAGTATCCTCACTGCACCATGCCCTTTTAAAAATCATGACTTCTTTCACGTAAAAAGATGTAGTCCGAAATCGCTAGCACTCATGATTCAACTACTTCTTTGGCTACAAACACTTTGCTGGGTACTAATGTTTCAAATTTTGAAAGTTGTATAATGGAAAAGTTGCTGAAAACATGTTTCAGCAACATTTAGTAATCACAAAGACACACCAATTATGTCGCAACAAAATTCAGTCGATCGGATCTAAATTGGCTAAAGCTAGGGTCACACTAGACGCTCCAGCGACAGGGAGTGTGTGTTTACTGCAGCCAAGATCACTCATATACGTTAACGTGACTACAGCAACAACATTCGTACTCTTTATTCTCATCTGTCGTGGTTTAGCTACGAAAAGACTTTCTCAGAGAGACTAATGCACAAAATATTTTGAGCACCACCGGTTTACTGCCAGGTCAGGCAATGTGCGCTTACTGAGAGCAAGTGAGCGAAAACTTCAATGTAGAATGCATTGAAATGTATGCTCACTTGCTCTCAGCAAGCGCACATTACCTATCCATGGTTTACTGCAGAGGTGCTCACATTTAAGATGTGTTTCTCCATTGCAGGCCAAACAACGACTGATGTTTACTCTCAATTTACGCTACCGTGAAGAAATGAGCAGCCCTGGTTTACTGAGAGCAATTGAGCATAAATTTCAATGCATTGTTTACGCTCATTTGCTCTCAGTAAGCGCACACTGCCGGTCGCTAGAGCAAATATTTGCCTAATGTGACCCTAGCTTAAGATATGACCGTTCATCCCCAAATCCAATACGTTCTCCCGAAATGCATTTTTACAGTTGGTGTCAACGATAGCTCGAAAGCGAATGGACCGATCTTAATATATTTTGGTGAACTTATTAAATACATAAAAATCTTGTGTTTAAGCGAGACAATTATTTTAAAGACAATTTTTGCCCGATTTTTAGATTAAAATCGTTAAGGGGCCAATGACACGTGTTTGAGGCAAAAAGTCATTTTTTCAAGTCTAATACCCTAGACAGACGGCCGCGTTAATTTTCATTAACTGACTTAATTCCAATTAAATCGTGCATTATCCAAAATCAAACTGAATTTATGTAAGGGAGCATATTTATGCCCTAGACAAAAGGAAAATAAAAAATGCAGAGCAAACAACAACAAAATACTTGTTCACTTGTTGTTTCGTAAATGCAGGAACGTCTGCCAGGGTAAAATTAAATGCAGGTCTTAATGCAAATTAATGGTGCCGTCTGTATATGGTATAAATCATTGATCATTGACCAAATAATAACGGAATTCTATTTTAACACTTTCAAACTTCTAAAAAAACGTCAACGACCCACGTTGACATGTCAAACTGTCAAAGATGTCATAATTTTCATTTCGTTTATTTCTGACATTCAGTCGTAATCAAACTATACAGACATTTTGGCGCCAAAAACAATCTGTTGATATAATATATATGTATTTTTCAAAATTAAGATTTTTATTAAAAATGTTAATGTAATATAAGATGTAGTCAATAATTTGTTGTGTTAGTAAGTGATGTTTTTTGATGTAGTCTGTGGTGTCGTTCATGTGTTCTTTGGATTAGAACTTTCGGTATCGGGGCGTATTCGAGTAAATACGTATATTTGGTGAAACGTGACAATGTCATAGACTAATAAATTCATAGACAAAGAGAATTGTAGTGTGCTTCTTTTTTGTAGGTGTCGCCGGTATGCAAAGTACCTAAACTTTTCACACAATTGCACAATGTTTTGGGTCAAATTAC